>NC_067223.1:10206001-10954751 GCF_019924925.1 Ctenopharyngodon idella
TTGGACTAAGTAGTTCAATTATATGGATTAGTTTTACAATCTTTTTATGAACCTTTTGAAGCGTCACAGTGTCATTTGTGTAGCTATCAATGGAGGGACAGAATGCTCTCAGATTTCATCAAAAAGATCTTCATTTGTGTTCTTACGGGTTTGGAACGACATGAGGGTGAGTAATTAATGACAGAAATTTCATGTTTGGGTGAACTAACCCTTTAATAAATAATACATTTAAAATTATGAATATAAAAATATTATATTATATTAATTATATTATAAAATGTAGATATATATATAAAGTGTAGATTCTGTGAGATTAGTATGTGATTACAACCTTCCTGGCTGCTAAAGTGTGATGTCTAAACACTACATAGCGAGGTTCATATTAGCCTGACATATGGCAGCAGTCAAAGCAGTTATTCACATTCACTCTGTATGCGTGTGTGTAAACACTAGGAGTTAATCAGCTGAGTGAGTGAATACAATTGTGTGATTCTGGATCACAACCAGGTGGACTCTGGTCCAAAAGCACAGACAGAAGTGACTTCGTTAACATGAATGTCCGTTCTCCATTGGTTTCTAGGGGCAACGAGACAGAAATGGTTTGTGGGATGGGAAATTTTCACTTTTCACAGTATGCACAGCAACCATGGGAATAGGCACTTTGTTCAAATGAACATTATGAACTATGAATAATGTAATATGACAGCTTATATGTTATAGTGATGCTTACTCTTGTAGTTGTGAAGTGGGAAACTTCTAAACACAAAACAAACGCCCAGAATCCTTAATTCGACAAGACAAACTCCCACATACTCACAAACATATTTGCAATAACAAGTCATGATGCCCACAACTGCGCTAGGTAATACTTCAGTTGCAGCCCAACTCAGTTACCTACATGTTTATGATGATTTATATGGCAGCACCAGACACTACAGGGCACAGTCCGGTCTCCAAACACATCAGAGAGCCACTGAGGGTCGCACAGACTGATAACTCTATCCGACTGAACACACACATACACTCAAGCAGGGCTCACTAACAGCTGATTGAGGACAGCTGTCATGCTTCTCAGTGTATACTTCCTGCTTGGAGTTAGTTAGCACGGGATTATCGGAAGACATAATGCCGCAGCCAGGGCTTAAAACTAAACCTCTCTCACCTCTCATTGCTTTCCTGCCCTCATCTTCTGCATCACTGACCCTAAATCTGTTTCCCAAATTCTCTCCCTCTCTCTCACTTTTTCATGCTTTGCGCACTCTTTCTCTCTCTTGTGCACACCTGCTCCACCCTCCTCATACAAAAGTCATAAATTAACCTATATGACTGGGCATCCTACATGACAGCCGTTCTTTATTCCCGGCATCTTTCCTCAGATCTTTCTATCCCATACTGACATAACACTTCCCCGCAGATGTCGATCATCCCAGCTCTAACGAAAGCATGTGTGTGTACTCATAAATAACCCCTCCTTCATGTGCTCTCTTAAACCAATGAATGTCCAGCCTTGAGTTTCTCCTCCTAAAATATCCCAACAAAGACTCCCATTATAAATAAACAATACTCACTGGCTATTTTTAACCAGGGGTTTCATGCTAAAGGGGGGAAGATAGGTATCCCAATGCAACAGCTTTGCTGCCTGCGATGAGATCTTAGAAATAAAGTTTTTGATTTGGACAACGTAATACAGCTGAATTCCAGCGACACATCTGTTATACAGCACTGGAAATAAAATTTCAATGTTATTTTTCATATCAATCTAAATGCATACAGTAAAAAAAAAAAGTAATATAAAATAACTTAATGGCAATTAAAAAAGACACCATTTATTTGATGTAAAGAGAATCAAATTTAAAATACATGAATAATAAACTAATAAATAATTGCATTTAAATGTATTAATGCTGTAATATTATGAGTATTAAATATTTTAAATATTCTTTTCAGTATTATAAATAACTAATTACTCATTAAGTTAAATACATGAATAAAACATTAATGCAGCAATATATAGCCTAATAATTATATTTTAAATATTTTATTTCTATTTTTCTATATTGTAAAATAATTTTGTAATATTACATAATAATAATAATAATTGTATTATTATTATTGTTATAGGCAATGATGAAATCATATATGCTGTTTATATATTTAGTTATTATATATATATATATATATATATATATATATATATATATATATATAGCTTTCAAACATCAAGAAAGTATCCTACTTACAAAACCATCTGTATGTGATGCTTCTAGTAGAGATATGAGTCTCTCTGGGTTCTTGAGTAGTAGTTTATAATCAAACACCGCTGATTTGTTCCTCTGGTCCCGTTGACTGGATTTGAACTCAGATCTGTCCCGGTCCATAGTCACAGTGTGGTAAAACAGCCCTACCGCTATCCCCAACAGCAGAAGGGGACCCGTGCAGCACCTCCGGCGTAGCGTCCAGATCCCACGGAAAAGCATTCCCACTTCTGCACAAACGCTCCTGGATAGAGTCAACAGACATACCATTGGGAATGTGCGTTTGGTCCCCACATCATCCCTAAGGATCACGGCTGCGCTGTCGAGCGACAAGCGCTCAAACGCGCAGTTCAGGAATCCGACGCGCTGTGTAAAAGCGCACATATCTGAAGACGCTTCATGACATGATCATGGAAAATCTTGAACTAATTCGACGTGCGTCAGAGCTGGTGGTGAAAAGTCTCGTTTCAACGGTGCGAGTGTCCAAACAGTGAAAAGTTTCTCTGAAGGCTTCTTTTTTTTTCTTCTTCTCAAAGCTGCTGAGCCCCACGGTTGATTAAAAACACTCCGGAGCAGCGAAACCTCATGACTGAGAGTAATGATACGCCTCCTTCACGCTGAGCGCGCGCTGTCAGAGAGAGCCTCCCTTAACCAAACCGCTTTAAAGTTGTGAATTCGGCTAGGTTACTCAAACATATTAAAAACTTAAATGCCTGTCCGTTCCTGGACGTGTGTTAGCGGTCATTTTACAGTATTTTGTTTTTAAAATTGGTGGACAGTGTAGACGAGCGTGACATCAGTGGTAGTTGCGTCGCTTCTCACTGTTTTTAGGTCTCGCGCGCATAAACGCTACGGGTTTTTTTTTTTTTTTTTAAAGAGTTAAATTACCTCAACGTTTAAAAACGCGTCTCGAGACCCCCCTTTCATCTAACGTTACACACTGAAGTGGAATCAACGGTAGGAGACACTGTTTAAGTTAATGCCAGCAAAAAAGAGAGTGTTTGGGTTTGTTCTTTTGCTTTGCTAAGTGCGCACCTGGTTTGCGTTAACCCGTTTATTCCCAACATTTCCCCGGCTAAGTGAGAACATGCACGCATTTTACTCTTTGGATGCCCAATGAAACAAAATAAATGCTATTCTGATATGAATATAGCTACATACTTATACATAATGCCGTTGTGTGCAAATAGGAATGTTATATGAATACATGCTGTTTTGTTGGTTTCATTTAAAAGAGCAATACTTCTATTTACTATTTTAGCAGTGACCACTTAAATGTTTACATGTATTGTGGTCCTGATTTTTAATAATTAATTAGGACCCTATAATATTATATATTACATTTATGGTTACAATTTAGAGATGCAACCTGGAATTAAACAGCTCTGTTCATTTACACCAGCCTTGCAAAATGTTCCCATGAGTCTGAACTTTAATTTAAAGTTCACAACATCTATAACTATTTTTTAAAAACCCTTCAAACTTAATGTAAATGTTGGCCGCAAATTAAATGAGTTAAAATGAAAAGAACAGCACCTTTTCCCAAGCCTTAACTAAAATCAGAGAGCACCGATTGGTTGATAGGAACATTGTTCAAGGACTAAAAAGTCATTGATCCAGAAACATCTACTCTGGAAAATAAACTGTAAAATGTATTTGATCATTGACAATGCACTTAAAGACAGTGTGTACCAAAAGTTCTTAATCATTTTATTGTTTTTTCCCCCCCACATCTCTCAAAATTTATCACCACATCAGTGCAGTACAGGCTAGAAACACAGACACACAAACATACACACAGGTCACAGTTGTTCATTTGTTCTATAGTATACCATAAGAGCTCCTTGCTAAAATAAGAAACAATCTGTCCTTTAAGCGGAGCATAATACATCATCTATCCATTACACACACAAATAATCCAGCAAAACAACATTTTCACTGGACAAGCAATGGGGCGTCACTGTTGCCGTTGTAATCCGTTCATATCAGGATCCTTTAAGATTTTTTTTATAGAGTTGAATGTCTCTGAGACTTGCAGTTCATCAAACAGTTCAGGACTACAATTCCCAGTCTGCATCATGTCAATCCATACTATGCCGATATGGATTAGCAGGAGCTGCCAGATGCGAAGAGTCATCACACATGGCAAGCTGAGGAATGTCTTGAATGATAAAATAAATGGGCCTTCCAATATCATCTCGCCCATCCGCCTCCATAAAGATTAATGGAGATGAAGAGAAAAACATAAAAACAGGAAAAGTTTTGATGGCAGTGTGTGCTTAGATTCACCAGCTAAAAACGCCCAAATTGGTTGTGATTTACACAAACACACACAGCAGCCACACCATCTTTCAGGCAAAGATCTCTCACACACATCTACACACCCCGATCTCATGGTGATGTAACATGTACACTCTCAGTCGAGGGGGACAGTCATATCAGAGAGGTTGGCCCAGGTGACTTGGCATTTATTTGTGCCGGCTTCCCCTCCTCTTCATGGCGGCTGTACACTGTGGGCAATACCACTTCCCTTTAGGTGCCTCGGTCAAACCCACGCAGCCGTAGTGGAACCACTCGATCGGACACTGCGGGAAGAAACGAGAAAAGAGTCGGGATCAAATGAACAATTTCTCTGATTGTGCATCATTCAAAACGTCATAAAACAACCAGCAAATATATACAGTACCGGTCAAAAGTTTGTCCACATTACTATTTTTATTGTTTTTGTCTCTTACGCTCATCAAGCCTGCATTTATTTGATCAAAAATACAGAAAAAAAAAACAGTAATGTTGTGAAATATTATTACAATTTAAAATAATAGTTTGTTTTTAATTTGCTTTAAAATATAATTTATTTCTGTGATGCAAAAATGAATTTTCATCAGCCATTACTCCAGTCTTCAGTGTCACATGATCCTTCAGAAATCATTGTAATATGCTGATTTAATACTCAGATATTATCAATGTTGGAAACAGTTGTGCTGCTTAATATTTTTTTGGAACCTGTGATACTTTTTTGAAGATTCATTGATGAATAAAAGGTTAAAAAGAACAGCATTTATTTAAAATATAAATCTTTTCTAACAATATAAGTCTTTACTGTAACTTTATCAATTTAACACATCCTTGCTGAATAAAAGTATTAATATCTTTTAAAAAAAGAAAAGCTTTGCAACACAGAATTATATTTTAAAGTAAATTAAAATAGAAAAATGTTATTAGCTGTTTTTTTTAAATAAAATAAATATGAATAAAGTTTAATATTTTATAATTTTAAAAATGTAATTTTAAATAGTCCTTCTATAAATTTAATACATTATATATCTATAATATTCTATCACTGATCCCTGAAACAATAATACTGATTATTGTTTGCTGTCATCTCTCCAAAATCATAGCTGCCCAAGGGTCACAATAGCTGTCAGAGCACAGATAGTATGTGTTGTTTGAAGAGGAAATGTGACTGTATGTCTCTAGAGATGAAGGGATGACTTACATCCTGGTTATCACAGCCAACCATCTCTCCGTATGACACCTGCACAAAGACAGAGAGAGAATGAGACACAGAGCATTAGGGACAAACGCGCACACGCGCACCTGCAGCCGAGTGTCACGAATGTGCGCACCTGCGAACAAAGACTGTGCAAGTTTGGTCTTTGATGTCTATTCAGAGACACGCACACACACACACCCACATTTCTATTTTTGATATACTCTGACAAAAGCAATATTACTGAGGCCATAAAACAAATGCATTCAGGGGGAGACAATTCTTTTGCACTCATACATAAACTTAAAACACACACACACACACTCCTTCTGCAAACCGTTATTGGAGTCATACACCTCACCTTCCTGAACAGATCTGACTTTCTTGTATGATCTTGCTTTAGTGGCCATGATTAAAAATAGTTTAAAAGATATGTTTTTCCTTTTCAATTCATTTGTTATTGTCATATTTGTCTATTGTTTAATAGAATATTTGGGAGCAGACGTCACAGTTATTGTATGTCACTTGCAGCTGTGTGTGCATTGTTGTGGCAGAAAAGCAGTGGTAACAAGTGGAGGAAAACAGGCAAAATACACAGAATAAAAGAAAAAAAATGTCTTGTGCCTTTGGATGCCAGAATCAGAATGCAAAAAAAAAAAAAAATCTAAAAATTTAAATAATACGGTATACCATCGCTGAAGACGCCTTTTGAAGCTAAACGCAGACGTTAATGGATCCAAGCCATTAAACATACAGACTGGACTGATGAAACCTGCGATGATTAGTCTACTATTGAAGCATGAATTTGATGTAAACAATAGGTCTACATAATATTCACATATGCATTTCATAGGAAGCATAATGTATCAGCCCTACAGTTACAGCATAAAGTAATATTTAAACCTATAACATTTGACAACATTTAAACCTCTCACAATTCTGAATTTTTTCCCCTCACAATTGCGAGTTTATATCACGATTCTGAGGAAAACAGTTCAGAATTGTGGGACATAAACTTGCAATTCTGATTTTTCTTCTCAGAAATGTGAGATATAAACAAAAAACATCATCGCTGTTTGCAAAAACCCAAATGGTCTATTCTGTAACGTTTTATGCAATTTTGATCAGGTCTTTCTTCTAAAAAAAAACAGATTTATATCATACTTACTGTATGATATAAGGGACTAAAATTTTAAATTAAATTAATAACAACAACAAAAAAACAAACAAAAAAAACGACAAAATACAGGGTGCAAAAAAAAAAAAAAAAAAAAAAAAAAATGTAATACTTCGCCAATATTTACAATATTTAATTTAATTTTTTTATTTTTGAACTTAGAAATATTTTGTTTTAGAATTTTATAATAATATATTTATTTTAATGAGTATTATAATAATTTATTTTTAATTCCCAAAATATTTGTTTCTTTTTTTTATTTTTAGACCTTTTCCATTAATTAGAAACAGTGACGAGGGAATAGGAGACAGAGAAAAAGAAATTGTGACTCGTCCCGACACAAATCTGCCTAACCAACTGCTTTAATGTGTAGATCTTTACTGCCATACCAAAGCTTTGAAATGTAGATAGTGATACCAATTAATTAGCACGAGGCAATCAATCAAAGTAGATCATTCCAATATTAGAATCACTAGTAGTAGTAGTGACGCTAGAATCAGTACGCTGCATGAGAGAGATGTGACATGAACACACCTGGTTGCAGATGCAGTATCTGGGTTCGTTGGGGTCGTAGGTCCAGTCCACCTGACTGCTGGTGTCAGTTTCTGTGACTGTGGTCTGTACCAGCTCATGAGCCAATGCTGATGATGAAGAGCAGGATGACAGTGAAGAGGAAGAGGAGGATGAAGAGGACTGATGGTTGGAAGACTTAGTGTTGCCTCTGAAAAAATTTAAAAAAAGCAGGAATGTGGTTAAACAAAATCCAATGTATATGAATTTGGAAGGCATTTTGTGCTTCTAGAGGTGGTACAATATACAAAAGCAACACAAACACATATCTGGGTGGCTCATTCAGGAACCTATTAGGTGAGTATGGAAACAGACTTACTTGGTCTTGCGTCCTGTGCGGGAGTCTGAGCTGTTGCTGGACGTGAGGGGCTGTGTGAGGGTGTTAGCCAGCGCAGAAGACGAGTAACTGCTGGAGTCCCGGCTCAAAGCAAACTCCCGCCCCAAGAAATCGTTGTTCTTGACAGCTTCATAACTGGCCTTGAGACTGGACGTTCTCCTGCCCTCTTTCATCTGAAACACACACACACACATTAAAAGAGGATGAAGAAACCACCTGAGTTCCTTAAAGAAATGTGCTGATAATTTCATAGCTATGGAAGCTTGTTTTTATCTTACAATTGTGATTTCTTTTCTCACTAACTTGCACTTTTTTTCTCATAATTGAGTTTATATCTCACAATTGACTTCATAACCCGCAATTGACTTCATAACCCGCAATTGTGAGTTTATATTTTACAATTTTGAGAAAAAAAGTCAGAAATGCAATATATAAAGTTGCAATTGCAACTATATTTCTCAGAATTCTGACCTTTTTTTCCTTAGAATTTATGAGAAATAAAGTCAGATTAAAAAAAAAAAAAAAAGAAGTCAGAATTGTGAGATAAAGTCGCAATTACCTTTTTTTATTTTTTATTCCATGGTGGATCAGTATCATTTTCAGAGTATCTCAAAACAACAACAACAAAAATTATATATATATATATATATATATATATATATACACACATACACACACACACACACACACAAGCTGAAAAATAAAAACAATAACTGATGTTACGTAGTCTCACTGGAGACAAAAGGCTTAATGAAATATCCAAAATTACAGGACAGGGTGTGTCGATGTGATTTCCCTCGAGGAACAATATCAAAGTGCCTCTGTGTAGTGAATGCTGAAATTAACAAGGCCTTAGTGCCACGATAACATAATCTGATACAAAAATAACAGAAAGGGGAAGAAAAGCACAAAAAAGACCCCCAAAAGGCCAAAAATAGTTGAAAAAGGAAGTGAAGGGAGGAGGGGGGAACAAATAGCTCTAGAATTAAAGGGGAAGAGGGAGGATGGTGGTTTTACCTGTGCGGTAGCTTGCACTGCCTGAGCTGCTGCCATGGAAATGGCCCCCGCCCCTGCAGCAGGCCCGGCAGGAAGTGGGCTCAGGTTGTATGAGGAAAGCGATTGGGAGGAGTTTACGTTATACAAGCTGTTAGAGGACGACGTGCTGTTCACTCTGCAGCCTGCAACACACACAAAAATCACACTTAGTATATAACCAGAAAGACTTGAGGAACAATACAACACAAGTGATGAGTCATCTCATTACATCATAAAAATCATTTCTTCTGAACCATTCAATAGTTATCACAAGCATATGTGCCAATAGGGATTGGGGTTGCAGTTATTCTAAATATTCACTATATATTTGTAATGATTTTGTTGGAAATATAAAATTTCAATGATTTTAATACACTTTTTATTTAGCCGTTATGTTCCCTAAAGACTGTCAAAATGCTTACATAATAGTATAGAGCATGTAGGTTAAAAAATAAAATAAATAAATCATCATTCTTTCTTGTGTTCATTTAATGGAGAAAAAACAAAAAAACACAGTTAACAGTTTGTGTTGTTTTAGTTCTTACATAAATCATTTTGAATTATCACTTGACAACAACGGCTATTCAGCTTTATTGATTGTTCCTCTGACAGGAAAAATAAAAAATAAAATAAAATAAATCACCCTTTTAAGTGATTTAAAACTGAATACACTAACATTCAAAAAGGTTTGGGGTCAATAAGATAAAAAAAAAAAAACTTATTCAGCAAGGATGCATTAAATTCATCAAGTGTGACAGTAAGTACATTTAATGTTACAAAAGATTTCTTTTTAAAATAAATGATGTTCTTTTAAACTTTTAATTTATCAAAGAATGCTGAAAAAAAAAAAAAAAATTTCACAGTTTCCACCAAAAAATTAAGCTTTAAAAAAAATAGGTTTTCAGCATTAATAATGATAATAAATATTTCTTGAGCATCAAATCAGTATATTAGAATGATTTCTGAAGGTTCATGTGACACTGAAGACTGGAGTGATGATGCTGAAAATTCAGCTTCGCCATCACAGAAATAAATTACATGAAAAATATATTTAAAAAATATATTACAATTATTTTAAAAGGTCATAATATTACTGTTTGTTCTGTACTTTTGATAAACAAAAAATGCAGTCTAGGTACGCATTATTTCAAAAACATTAAAAAACACATTTGAACAGTCTTGCAAATGTTGAAATAATATTGTCAACCAGCTGAAAATGTAAGTAAAGTCAGTAAAGAGTGTATGTTTGTGTCTGATGTGTTTTTATAGGGCGACTTAAGAGGAGTGAGAATGTGTGTTTTACCTGGTGTGTTTTCTTTAGAGGCGTCTGACGTGAGTGTGGAGAGCAGGGCCTCTGACTTAAACTTCTTTTCTGGTACGTGTTCAGTAGTGTGGTGGGCTGGCGCGCTGTACTTCCTCTCTGTCAAAAGACACACAAAGCAGGTCAGAAGACTGGAACAGAAAAATGGGGAGCAGACAGTCTCTTGAAACAAGCTTACTCTCCACAGTGGCGTGTGAATGTACATGGTGGTTATTGACAGGTTGGGAGGGACTGTCCATCTCCAGCGACCCTGGAAGAGGTAAAACTGACTTTACAAGCAATTTAAAATCAGCACAAAGCTACAACATGGTCAGTTTACTAAAGTCTGTCCAGACATTTTCATACTAGCATTATTTTACCTTTCCAAAGAAGACTAAGCAAGAAGTAATTTAAGTGCTACCAATTAAAAACATTTTTTTTAAAATTAGCCCTTTCATTAAAACTACGAAGAAGGTGATTGACAGGTGCCACTCACGTCTCTCCAGGATCTCTGTGATACCAGCATTATCCGCCTCCAGTTCCATTTTGAACTTCGCCAACTCCTGATCCAACTTCCGCAAGTGTCTATCAACCTACATAGCGACACCAACATCACAATAACATCAAGAAGCAGCAGATTTCCCATAAACCAGGGTAAATCAAAAGAGATTTAAATTAAAGCACATGAAAAGTGTTGATAAATGAAACAGCAGGAATAAAGGCATGCCTGAGAGCTGCTGCCCATTCACTATCAATGATGTACCGCCACCTATTGGAAACATGAAGTATTGACACAAAGCACCTTAACATCTCATTCAGTAATAGTACTCACCAGATCATAAATTTGATTGGCTAGTTGGACCTTTTCATCTGCATCTTCCAAAGCTTTATAGTAGTCCTGACAAAGAGAAAGACACTTTGAGTGCATATGATCCCCCACTGCAATACTATTCGTTCATTATTAAAAATATTGAAGGTTTTTTCTTCTCTCTCTTATATATATAAATTTTGTTTGTTAGCATACAAAATTGTATTTTGTGACCAAATCAGTGAGTAAGAAATACATCTGTCTGATTTTATCTTGATATCTCTGTTAATATGTTGAAAAATGCTAATTTATTGTCTTTTATTTTCATTTTATCTCTTGTTGAAAAGCATCAATAAAAAAGTAAAAGGTTTTCACATTTGAATTTCCTGCTAGGACAAAAAGTACTATCAGAATCAATAACATTTTTATTACTTGGATCAACTGAGGTGCACAGCATCTGTTCTTTACCTTTTTAATGATTTCCATCTGTTCTTCCCTCCATTCAGGCTTGTTCTTCTTGGCGTTAGTAAAGAACTCATTAACCCGCTGCTCTAGCTGATCCATCGCATCTGAACAAAGGAACAGAGGCAGGAGTAAGTCAAGAGCCCAATCACACTGATTGGCTACTCTGTAAGTCTATGGTCAGATCACGGAAATAAATCTTTTGACGGAGTAGGTGGTGTGTAGCCTAGTGGTCAAAGATCTGGTTAAAGATCATTAAAAGGTTGCAGGTTCAACCCCCACAAAGGGTGATCCATGAACCGTCACAATTGAAGGCATTTGAACTGTCGCCAGTATCGATATATACGATACAATCTTTATTTGAAGCGTCAAATTACTTTCAAATGGTGATTTACTCTATTTTGATTGCTACATTAGTGTGTAAATCCTGAACTATAAACACTTTATGATACTGTGTGGTTTGTGAAGCTGTTTCATACCTATACATGAAAACTGCTCTCTCTGTATAGTGAGAAAAAAAAACCTTAAAACAATTTACAGTTGTTAATTAGTTTTTTTACTTTAGTTTAGTTTTTTTCCTTTTGATTTTGGTGTGAAATACGACCTGGTCATGTTCTTGACAGATTTCTCTAACCTCATGTTCCAGTAATCTACTGTAAAGACGGCTAGTAGTTCAAATTACTAACTAAAATAAGTTACTAGGTTGGTCAAATGCTGATGGTTTATACTTCATGCAAAACCTATAACGGTCAAAAAATATATGCATGTACTATAACACACATGATCAGAGTGATGAAGACTATTATCAGCAGGGACACTGACAGTGTCAACAGGGTTTGTGGACGGTAAAAATATAATGTATTAAAATAAATAATGCATGCTTGTGCAAATCACATGTTTGTCCTTATCCGAGTTACACTCATGTTGCTCAACTTCCACATGGTTTTATGCACTTCACATCAGCATGCAATGCAACATCATAACACATGCATGCTCATTATGCATGCACAATCACTTAACAATTCCCCACTGTTATGAAGGACTTTCTGCTTTAGTCAAGGTCATATGTGATGTTTTAAGGGAGAAGAGTGAGTTTAAACTGGAATCGTACTCTGCACTTGCAGGTCCATCTCTCTCATTTCCGTAAACCTGTCGCGGAGATCCATGGGTAGCTGCTCGATCACTGCCGGGGAGAAGAACAGAAACGCGTTACAGGCTAACGGCTGCGACGTCTTCACACTTCCAAAACAGCCCTCCCAGACACTTAACCGCATTAATACGAACATGAACCATTAAAAGAACTCATATACTCACTCTCGAGGTAGTCCTCAAGGTACAACATTCTGGCGGAGAGAGTGTTTCAGGCGTTTTAGTGAAAGGGTGTTTTTCGTCAATATGGCGTCGCAGACAGCGGAGAACTGAAGGGGAGGAAAAAACACAAGATGACAGGGGAGGGGCTTACGTGAAGGGCGTAGGATTTGATTGGACGCTGCGCGGAAGCTGACTTTTTGTGATTGCTTTCATGGGATTTGTAGTTCTTTAATTGCGCTATTTTAAACTACATCCACTGCTGCAAATTGCAGGATGTAATATGGATTATGGTATGGCAGCGGTGGATGTAGTTTCAAATTTACCATAATTTATGATACAATATGGACAACATGCAGATATCTAATTACACAAATGTGTGTTTTCTCTAGAACTGTTTATGTTGATGTGATGGTTCAACGCAATATTTTTCTGCCCTCAAATATAAAATTTAAGGGTAAAAGTTATTTGGGTAAAAGGGCTATTTGAAATTAAACTATTTTACACTAAAAATAATATATAGCCTATGAACGGGACTGAGTCCAGGCAGTGAATTTCAAGGGGGGACGGGGTTCTAGTTAAAAATGAAGAGGATTTCATCTTTTATCCATGTAATAGCCTCCAAACGCTATTTAAATATGTAAAATATGCCCCCAACTTAAAAGAACATTTCACTTCAACATTACACTTTCATATATATATATATATATATATATATATATATATGTATGTATGTATGTATATATGTGTATATATATATATATATATATATATATATATATATATCCCTATATACAGTTGAGCTCAAAAGTTTACATACCCCTTGCGGAATCTAGAAAAATGTTTCCTTCTGGAGCATCAGTGAATGTTTGCAGCTTTTGTAATAGTTTTGTCTGAGTCCCTCAGTTGTCCTCAGTGTGAAAAGATGGATCTCAAAATCATACAATCACTGCTGGAAAGGGTTCAAATATGCAGAAGATGCTGGAAAACCAAAGAATCTGCAGGACCTGAAGGATTTTTTCTGAAGAACAGAGCTCAGTTTAACTGCTCAGAACAAACAAGGGACTCATGAACAACCATCACAAAACAAAAAAATAGTCGTGGATCATCCAGGTAACCACACAGTATTAAGAATCAAGGTAAATTTTTGAATGGGGTCATTTTTATAAATTCTGCTATTTTTTTTGTCTTGTGGACTTTATGTAAACAACTGTTATGTGAAATAGCTTATTAAGGACAGTACTAAATAAAAAATAACATGCAATTTTCATGATCCTTCTTATTTTGTTAAAATGATTAACATTTTTGCAGATTCTGCAAGCTTTTGAGCTCAACTGTACACACACACACACACACACATATATATATATATAAATGCTAATTTGTGTGTGCATGTGTAATACTAATGAATGGAAGTATAATGTTAAAATGAAATGTTTTTTTGTTTTTGTTTTTGTTTTTTTTTGGAGACATATTTTATAGATTTAAACCATAGGCTTTCATGCCAAACCATTCAGTTTGCATCATCATGATTATGAGAGACATACAATCATTGTACTTGTGTACAGTCTTCTAGGTTATGCTGTGTTGGCCTTTGGAGGGCAGCACTGACTATAATATGGGATGACAATCCAGACGTTTGCTGTAGAGATGTGGTGCTGCCAGTAAGAGGCTTTTGTAAAACATACCGCTAGAAATTTGCCCGTGAAAGACAATGTAACTACCCAGCTGTCTCTTGAGAGGAAGAAACCTCAGCTTGACCCCACGTTTATTGTAGACAGTTATGATTTGGTGCAGTTGTGGTGAAAGAGGCTTTTTTTAAAACATCCCATTAAAATATTTTATTTCCAAGACAAAATTACCACACAGCTGTAGACATGAAATGTTCTGCAAAGTGACATTGCACCTCAGCTCTCAATTTAGATCAAATAAAAATATGCTTGAGATCATAAACAGGAAATGTGGCTCCTCCGATGACTGTTCCATCTGCATTTGTGGCGGTTTGAAAGCTATTTCTAGTTGTCCTTTTATATTTCTTCTCATCTGAGTTTCCTGGTGCTATATTTGCACAGTAGAATATCAAATAATATCAGTCAGTCAGTTAGGCTGATCCAAATTAAACAATGCAATATTGTTTTTGCGTACTGTAGCCTATTGTTTTTGCATTCATATTTTTTTCGGAACAGTTTTCTCTAACAAAATTATATTTTCTATTTAATGACTCATTTTAAGTCGCTAAGTTGCTGAACAATTAATATATTTAAAAACCCAACAATTAACAAAATGAAATACATTTAAACTGAGTGTTAGAACAGACCACTTTGAGAGAGAATTAAACGAGGGAGGTGAATAAGTAATATTGCATGCAAGTAAGAAAATCTATTATTTTAGCAAGTCTGTCTTAAATTCCTGCCATTTCCTTGCTCAAATCTATCACATGACTGAATGATTTTTACAGACTTATTATTACAGCTTCATAAACTGTAATTATTGCTGCTTTTGTATATGAATATTTGCCTGTGTAACATGCTCTTAGCCTATAAACCACCAGGACAGCTGCAGGATAGTAATATTAATCAACACACATTCCCAGATAACAGCAGATTGAGCCATCAGATGTGACCTCTTCACCCCAGCATACGATATCTTAGGGGCGGGGATCTGGATACACGCCAAGCACTGTTGATGTATGCGTTTGGGAAGCATGTAATGACCATAGAAACTGGTTAAGCAGGTAGAATGGCAATTAACATGAGGCACCCACAAATGAGCGGGTCCAAGTTGTCCCTAACTGGTCAGGTATGATGTAAAGATTCTCTGAAAGTGTCTCCAATAAGACAAAGACATTCAGACATCCATTTGTTTCCTTCTTATAGAATAGCTATTACCATAAAGAACAAAAGATTTATTTATTTATTTATTAGAAATGGCATTGTAGGATTAATTATTTGAGTTTATTCTTATGTAGTTTTCATATAAGCACTATATTAGTGTGCACATGTTATATTAGTAAAAATATCAAGCTCTGTCATGATGCCGCAGGATAATGGGACCTTATCGCAGCCTGATGATATTTACATCATTAATAGCACAGGCTGATTAGTTCATGTCGCATCTGCAACTACTATAGCAGTTTGCAGCGCACTTTCAGAGTTCCTCTGAAACACTGCACCTTCCCCAGCTCCACCTTTATAGATCTGCTACAGGTAATTCTATATCTGCTGTTTGTGCTGAAGCAGTATGTCTTACATGCCCGCAGCAATTTATGAGTGTATGTATTGGCAGTACAAAGTTCCTGTACTTGCTCTGCAGCATTAAAGGGATAGTTCACCCAAAAATGAAAATTATCCCATGATTTACTCACCCTCAAGCCATCTGTATATGACTATCTTCTTTCAGATGAACACAATCAGAGATATATTTAAAAATATCCTGGCTCTTACAAGCTTTATAATGGTAGTGAATGGGGGGGGGCGTGATTTTGAAGCCCCCAAAAATTTGCAAATCGATACGTACAGCCATCTGCCGGAAGCTAGTTATTATAGTTAGTAAAGTATTAAATATGGATATTTTTCTTACAAAAACCCATCGCTTCACTTCAGAAGGCCTTTATTAACCCCCTGGAGCCGTATGGATTATTTTTATGATAGATGGATGCATTTTTTTGGGCTTTAAAATCGTGCCCCCCATTCACTACCATTATAAAGCTGGGAAGATACAGGATATTTTTAAATATATCTCCGATTGTGTTCATCTGAAAGAAGACTTTATTAAACTTTATTAAACAGAATAACTAGCTTCCGGCGGACGACCATATGCATTGATAGTCATATACACCTAGGATGGCTTGAGGGTGAGTAAATCAAAAGATAATTTTCATTTTTGGGTGAACTATCCCTTTAACCTACAACAACAGCAATAATCAACAGCAGCAGCAGCAGCAGCGTAGCAGATCTATTCTACAAAGACTAACATTGTCATATCCATTACCATGCTAAAAATCTTCTGAGAGTTGTCATGATAGGACTGGAATGGATACTAGTATATAGTTACTAGCAAATAAATAGCCTGCTAGTACATGTTGAATAGTTACTAGTAAATCTGGAATAGGTTCTAGTAGCAACAACTGGAATACATACAGTAGTCTGAAGTTGATATCTGAACAACATAGAATTCGATGTCAAAAAAGTTGCATTTACATAGCAACTGCTTATTATGCTGTATACTGCATCCAGTACCAACATTAGTTGGTTTAAAGAAATAAATGTTAAATCAGCTTGCCATAATCTGGATGACCCAGAGTTTGCCTTTAGGACCCGGAGGCACTGCTGCTCCGGATGACACTCCGCGCGTTTGGAGTGAAAGTCTCTTACATGCACAAGTTAAACAACACTTGTGGAAAGGCGAGGTACACACAGCTGGCCCTGACTGGAGTATATAACGCCTGGAATGACAGTAGCAGTGAATGGATCTCAGCGAACACGCCCGACTGTTGCGCGCAGCTCCGTTAGGAATATCAATATGATTTTACATTGCAGGAGCAACTACGTTTGAGGAGTTTACTGCAACTTCATACTGGACATAATATAAAGGAGTTGTCTGTGCAGTACTTTCCAAACTTCTTTTTCTTGTTCTCTTTTGGATACTTTTTTTTTACGGTGTGGAAAAGTGTCCTGAGTGATCCAGGTTAATTTAAGCACCCTTCAAGAAGAGAAAGTTCCAAACTGTTGCTGTTTTTAAAATCACATGTTGCTTTTTAAACCTCCCACGGATATTTACAACATTATATCAAGGCATTCTGGATGCGCACTGAACGCGCACAAGGACTAATGACATGGTAGGATTTCAAAAACCTCTTATAAAACATCTCAAATAGCCTAAGATGATTTACTGTCTGGTTCCCCAGCATGTCCAAATTGGTCTTCAGGTGGTTTTAGCTGGTCTACGATGGTCTCCCAGCTTGATCAAGCTGGTCTTCAGATGTTCTTAGGTGGTCTAAGATGGTCTTCCCGCCTGGCCAGGTGGCCTAAGGTGGTTTAAGATGGTCTCCCGGCATGATCAATCTGGTATTCAGGTAGTTTAGCAGGTTGTAATGTGATAAGGTTGCCAAAACCCATTTAGAACCAACCAAAAGCCCAGCCTTACCAGGCTATGAGACCCAGTTTCTGAAGCAGCCTTATGTTCTTCTTGACATCTTAAGCAAGCTGTATATGATTGTTAAACTTTTTAAAAATGCTTTATGCATATTCAAACTGACTTTTTCCCTCAGCGGTTATGGTGCCTTGGTGGCAGAAGTTAAAATGAGGTCTTTTGGCGAGCAGTTGGTGCGCTCAGAATGGCCCGGGAGGATTCGGTGAAATGTCTGCGCTGTCTGCTCTACGCGCTCAACTTTCTCTTCTGGGTAAGACGAGTCCAAGTCGGAGCAGGTGGCCGAGCGAGCGCTCACGTTACATGGCACGATGCTGCTGTGCGCTCTGCGCTCTCCAAGACGCGCAACAGCCACTCACTCGCCAACACACGCGCAAACTGTTCCCTCCCTCCCCATCCTATGTTATCTTTATGTAGAGGACAGCCTGAATCCCTGCTATGCTCGAATGGCACACAGCTCACATTCTGCTGCGGCTGCTATTTTTAGGGAATTAAATGTGATAAGCACCAGGGTGTGTTTTTAGACCAAGAATGCCTGCGTAGGGCAAACTAAACCCATGCCACTAATATTGCTGAATGTCAAACATAGCACAGTACCTAAATAGGTTTCCAAGCCAACCATGTACACAAACATAGTTTTTATATATTGAGAGTCCGCAATAGACAGCTAAAATGCATGAACTTTACTTATCAAACCAAGTGGCATCTGTGAAGAAAAGGATGCTAGACTGTCTTTCAGAACTAATTTCACTTTTTTGAGCCAGTGCTCCACACTGTAAAAAATTATTTTCTTGATTTATCACAACATTTTTTTCTTTTTCAACATAGATAATTAATGTGGTTCAGACAACATAATATTTTGAGTTTCTGTAAATTAAACCAATCGCCTTCATTATATTAACTCAAATTTTTTAATTTAAATGAACTCAAAATTTTAAGGCAACCAGGTAACTTACTTTTTTAAGTTAAACCAACAATTCTTTTTTACAGTGCTAACATTTGGCTGCCAGAAGGTGTCTAAATACTTTTTACTCTAATTTTAAATTTTAAATAATAAATTAAATGCACATTAAAATCTAAAAAATATATACAAATTAATATAAGACAAATCAACATAATATTTAAATATATAAATAAGATTATAGTAGTAACCAAAAATGATATCCGGAGGGGATATTTGTTTTTAACGAATCAAAATATAACTGAAAATATTTTATATTTTTGAAATATTTTAAATATGAGGGAAAAACAAAACACTTAACTTGGTTAAGGTATTTATCTGACAAAATGATTTGGCAAAAAGCTACAGCTTTTCAAACTACAGCTACATGTTTTATTTTACTATGAAAAAATAGCATAGAAAAACAAAAAGCATGATCAGTTATTAATATTTTGTTGGTTCTCTCTTGTTTTTTGCATGTGTTCATAATTTCTTTGTATGACAGCCTGGCCAAAAATGATGTCTGCACAATTTGGCATGTTTTATTGCGTTACCACAAATAAAACAATTGACTTCAAGCACAAGATGCAATATGCTTACAAAGTCTTTATCAAATTTTTAATAATATATTTGGATAAAGGGTGAAGATGTCAATTTTCACATAGGCTGGACATCACTTTTGACCCCTACTGTAAATTAAAACTTCAAAAATCCATGTGTATAAGTGTGGCTTAAGTACCATGTTTTTTTCTCTTTTTTTCAAGCTTATGGCCCTGTGTGTGTTGGGAGTGTCCGCCTGCCTCAGGGATCACCTCAACAATGTGCTCACCTTAACCGCCGACACCAGGTGAGTGGTAGCGGATGGACAGGTGTGAGCCGTTAAATCCTTTCATTCGGGGCAGCGGTCCATGTAAAGGTCTAATTTACTGTTTTCCCACTTTTCAGCTGGTCTGGATCAAATTGCCTCGAGCTTATGAAGTAATTACAAGCATGAATGAGGTGTGCAGCTCTGGAGAAGAAATCAGATAAATGCATTAAGTTGCCAGTGGAGATAGGGCCTGGGTTGAGAATTATTCATTTGTGTATGTTTTGTAATCATGTCGTTTTCTTTTCTTTCAAAATCCTCTCAAGCATTAAAGAAAAACTCAGCAAAACTGGAGGAAAAATCCCAAAAGTACCAATATTATCCTGGAGGCGAGTAATATGTAATTAGTGTTGACAAAAAGCAATTTATCACCAAGATGTGTATTATAATTTGGAGTCCTTACTGAGCCCTCTGTGGGCCACATCAAAACATGAATAGGAATCAACAAAGAGAAAATAGTGTTAAAACCTGATTGTACACAACAAATAGGTTTTCCCCGGTAACATGCCGAGTCAGCTCTCTTTTGATGACTGTAAAAATCTCATCTGAAACATAATAGGATATCAACTAGAGTAGAACATTTCAGATTTATACAGATCTTTAATTAGATATTTAACTCAGGAAATATGTAGTACAAGTTAAGCTCAGTCAACAGCCCTTATGGCATAATGTTAATTATATTAATTTTCATCAAAATTAGAGGTTACAGTGCGGCACTTACAATTTGGAGGATTTTTTACAGTCGTTTTAGTATTTTAGGGTCTACAGCATTGTATTGTCATGATAGCGAATAGTGTAAAATTGGATATAAGTTTACATAGAAAAATTTTTTTTTTCACACTAAGGGTATGTCTAAGGGTATGTACTAAAAATGGAAAAGTTTTTCCTTTATGTTTTTCGCATACAGACCACATCTTTGTCAAAATGATCCCGTTCACATGGATCCGCGAAAAATGACTAAAAATGCTGTATTATGCATGCCAGGCCAGTAGATGGCGATGTCAATTTGTAAAAAAAAAGAAACGTGAACATGATGTCACCGTTTTCACAAATTGACGTTTTTGTAGTTTACACGGAGACAATAACAGTTTAGTTTTCAAAAACACGCACTTTGAAATCTGTTTTCAAAAGTTTGCGTTTTTAGGGCCGAAAAACGCTATTGTCATGTAAATGAAATTGCATAAAAAGTTTTTAGTTAAAAACGGTGTGGTGTAAACGGCCCCTAAAATCATATTGTTTACATCTTGTTGCTATATTATTGAAATAGCATTTTAATGTTTACAAACTGTCCCCAATTCCACTGTAAGTGTCTCACTGGGACGACAGATTTTTGCTTTTTTAAAGAAAAGGAGGGACAAATGGATTTTTTTCTGTTGTGATTACAAAATCATACCACAAAAGCTGAGCTTAAAGTATTCTGAATCCAGAAAACTTCTTTAAACTCTAACTTTCCCATGTCTTCCTTAGTGTAAACAGTGTTGCATCTCTGGTTCTAAAACTGGTGCGTAAGACAGCCAAACAGAAGTAGAGACAGCAAGAGACAGGAAGAGAGAGGGTTTGCATTCCTACAGAGTATAATCACTGTTTATTTGCAACTGGTGTATTACTCAAATATGCTGCCCTATGAGAGAAGGAAGAGGCAAGTGAGCAGGATGGACCGATAAATAAACAAAAAGCCTGCCAAGAAATGACTGTTCCTCTCTCTCTCTCTCTTTTCCTCAAGACTGGAGGAGGCAGCCGTTCTCACATACTCCCCCGTCGTCCATCCTGTCGTCATCGCTGTGTGCTGTTTTCTAATCATCGTGGCCATGGTAGGCTACTGTGGCACGCTCAAGTGCAATCTGCTCCTACTGTCTTGGGTAAGTAGAACTGGGAAAAGAAGAAAACAAAAGACAAGCACAGCAAGAACATTGTGTGGTTTGGAATGTGTGTGGTTTTGTGTACCGAGAATATTTTAAGTTTAACTGGCACTGACGTTGTTGACCCCAACCACCCTCGAACCAGATTCAAACAAGTCTTGCTTTCTTTATCCACACATCCCCGCAGAGACCACTGTGTCTTCACTTTATACACTAGAGGGTAGTAGAGAGAGATATCACATCCTTAAAGTCATCCTGAACCCTATTGTGCTTCTGTAATGTGATGTATTTCCAAGTGAAACAGGCGCCGAATATGCCTACTTTCATACTATATAGTAGTCGAACAACAGTATGTGAGCCGAGTAGTATGTCCGAATTCATTAAACAGACGAAAAGTATCCGGATGGCCTATTACTTCTGGCAAGATTCTGAAGTGCGCATACTTTACTATCCCATGAGGGGAGGATTTGTAAATAGAGGTGAAGCGATGCAACTGACGCCATAGGTCACATGACAGTGACAACATGGTGGATGTAGTACATCCGAATTTCATTCATACTACACACATTCATACTACATAGAACATACTTATTTTAGCAGTTGCAAAGTAAGATTCAAAACCAAATGTAGTACAGTATGCAATTTCGTAAGCAGCAAGGGTGTTGGTGGAGAAGAAATTGTGGGACGGGACTTGATTTTATTCATTGGTAATTGATTAGATTGAGTGTCAGATACGAGAATGTACAGTAACTCCCACATACATTATTTCCCACCAAATATCATTTTTCACTTGGAAATATGTCTTTGTTATAGGCATTGTGAATGGTGTTACATGTTGTTTTACAGATATTTGTGTTTAAAGCTAGCATGAATCATTTTGGCCACAGGAAGTCACTTCCTACCATATTCTCAGTTCATAACTACACTGGGATACTACATTTCTTATATAAGATGTTATGGTGCATCCTGCGTCTACTTATGCGTGTCTTCAGAATGTGTGTGTCAGATAATAATTACCCCCTCAGACACTTGTAGAAACTCGCTCTATAGGTTATGGAGGCCGTAAAGCTCTTGCGTCTCTGAGACAAAGAGTTAGACAGGAGTGATGTATGAGCACTGCACATCACTCAACATGATAGACTGTCAAGGAGGGCCAAATACAGGCCACATAGTTATATCCATTGTGAGAGATTTTTGTGTTTTTAGACGGATATGTTTGCGACATTGTGACTTCTGAAATGCCACGATCTTGACAGGCTGTTAGCACAGATGATATAAATGATTTAGGGAGGAAGGAAATCTCTATCTGACCCTTAGAATTAAACAGGCTGTTTTTTCTGCTTTAAAGAGACAGTCCACCCAAAAATGATAATTCTGTCATCATTTACTCGCCCTTATGTTGTTCTAAAAACTCATTTGATGTCGAACACAAAGAAAGATATTTAACAAAGTGTTCAGACTGCTCTTTACACTTCAATGAAAGTTACATTTATGTAATTTAATTGTTTAATATTTTTGTGCTAATATACTTTAATATAATATAATTATTAATATTATATGAAAACATTTTTAATATAATTATATCATTTTAAGATTTACTTATTATTAACATGTATATCATACACACAGATTTTGTATTAATATATATAAATTATTAAAAAAGATTTTAAAAATTGTTTTAATTATTTTTTTGTATATAAAACATTATATTTAAACAAAATATATATATACATATATTATTAATATTTTTTGTATATATATAGTCAAACCAAAATTATTCAGACATTTTTGATATTTTTGATATATTTTTACAAGTGGGTGCTGGATGCTATATTTCATTTATGTGAGTGAGGATAGCCAAATAAAGTAAACTGTGACATATTATACCCAAAAATTCTTCATACAGTGGACTAACAGTAAAATTGATAAAAATTTGGAACCAAAAATTATTCAGACACTTTGACCTGACCATGTTTTGCTTAAGTGTTATCTGACATAATTAAGATAATTTTTCTGACACAGTTTAACTCTGACATCTTGTCATATTTTATTACTATGTTTTTAAACTATAGTGAATAAACTGTATATACATACATATATATATATATATATATATACATACATACATACATACATACATATATATATATATACACACACTGTACACTGTGTATATATATATATATATATTAAGGTATATATATATATATATATATATATATATATATATATATATATATATATATATATAAAATCTAAACCTTAATATAACAATGAAAACACTAGCATCAAATAACAAAAATACACAAAATAGAAGCATTTTCAAAGAGGCCTCAGACTTTTCAACCCCACTGTAATTTATCTAAAATCTTGATGGTAAATAAGAAATGTTCATGTCTTTTACGTCTCAGCTACCATTTTCCAGCTCCTATGAACATGTTGGGCTGTTATTTCAAAAGAGCAAGGATAATCCTGTTTTCTGTGCAATCGCCCCTTTGAAATGCTGTCAGTGTGTAACATTTAGAAGGCCAGCAAATCTATTTTATAATGATGAATTGACAAAATCCCAGGATGAAGGGGGAGGGGAGAGCAAGCAGAGGGCTGTTTTGTGGCTCTCAGTCCCAGGTGTGCAACAGGCGAGAGGGTGGGGTTCCTGTCTGCTGACCCAGACTGAGGACCTGTTTTCTGGGGCTCCTTTGCCCATCTCTCCCCCTCCTCCTCCTCCTCTCTCTGGGTCTCCATTCATCTCCTCAGGAGCCTTTCTCCTCTCCTCTCTGCCCCAGTGATCTTGTGTTACCCAGAGGCTCGGCGACAAACAATATTATCTGGCTAAGATACAATAGGTAAACCAATCCAGGAGGAGAGCGGGAAGACATGAAGAGAGGAGAGGCGCTTGGGTTACGTGGTCGCTCTATTCACCAGCCGCGCTCTCACCGAGTGCTGCGACCTGGCCGGACACACACATGCACATTAACTCAAACACTCTCACACACTCTTTGTCCTGTCAGAGCAAAGAAAAGGAGGAGGCAATTGAGAGATCAGGAGAGCAGAAAGGAGTTCATCTTGAATGGTGTAATAGATTTTAAGGGGCTATATGTAAGAATTTTCATGAATTATTTATTTACTGTCATTGTGAGAACAGCTTGTAGCAAAACTTAAAAAACAAAAACTTCCCTCACTTCCTGAACGCTTGTAGACTGATTTTTATGTGAAGGACTCCGGTCGTTTTTGCCAGGAAAATCAAAAGGATCTGACGTTTACACAGGCTCCCGAGAGAGTGTCTTCCGTTCAATGACATATGACACGAATGCTCTGAATATGGTCTGTCTGAATACTCTGTTTTAATAGGCTGGAAGGTGTGCAATATGTAAGGGATAATCCATGGCTAGCTGTACATTAAACAATTTTATTGCATACATATATAAATAAATCTCTAATGTTGGCCAATAACCAAATGGTACCAATTTACTGTGCATCCCTAATCGCTTAAAAAAACTAATAGCGCATCTTTCCTCAATAAGTCACACAATTTGAGGTGTCAGTCATGTCCATAGCATGGTTTGTTGAAATCTCTAACTGTAAGTAAGCCCAAAAGCACCAGTTTAATGACATTAACAGTAGCCATCTGTCAAAACAAATCTGATACGACTTAATAATCGACTCTGAATGCATCTCACTCTCATTCTGTTTGCATGACTAAGTAAAAAGGGGGGTGTTAATTGTTCCGGTGAAAAGGAAATCCATCCATTTCGCCATGTCCTGTTTTCTGTAACAGTACTTGCCAAAAAATGTGTGAGTGTGAAAGAGGAAGAGTAAAACTCTCAACAAATCAATAAACCGAGAGGTCGCTGAGAGAATGTAACCTCTCTTACCCTGCAAAAATGTGTGTGTGTTTGCAGATGAGCCAGCTTGTTGGAAACTTCCAGGGGTTACAAGTTCACACTGGACATATTTGAATGGCAGATATTAGCAGGGAAGGGTGTGAAGAGAAAAGGTTGTCATTTTTTTTTGTGGTAGGCGTCTGACAGACCAACTAGGCTGAAATGCTAACACAGGCGTAGAATAGCCACAAATATTTAGATTCTCCCAAATAAACAAGCTGTCAGATGGGGTCTGCTTTGAATGCGGCTCCTAACACTGTCATTCATCTTGATAATCCCTCTCAAAGTGTGTGTTCAACAGAGGGGAACTGTGCACGTTAAAGAGATTTTGAGAAAGACAGAGCGTGTTTGTCTTCAGGAAGGGAGGAGATGAGATGGATGTGTTAGTTTGCTCTAAAGACAAAATCTGTGCATGTGTGAATGCAAAAAAGCATCTTTTTGGAAAAGATTCAAAGATTCTCTTTTGTTCCATCCATCCATGCATCCTGTGCATACTGCTTTTTTAATATTGGAAACAATAAATTAACAATTCAAATAGTAGTATATGATACAATGTTATCACAATGTTCCCATTATGTTTCAAATTTAAAGGGATAGTACACCCAAAAATGAAAATTCTGTCATTATTACTCACCATCATGTTGTTCCAAACCCATAAGAATTTCGCTCATTGGTTCTTGCGGAAACTAAAATGTACTGCGTAAGACTAGAATGAACCTTATTGGTTCTTGCATGCCAAGCGAACATGCTTGAGCTTCCATTTACCACAACTGATGTGTGAGAGGATAAATGCTTTTATGTGAATTAGCCATCTAATGGCCTGCCAGCAGAATACAGCGTTTTTAGTCATTTTCACTGATTCGTATGAATGGGGATCGTTTTGACAACGGTGTTGTCTGTACACGGAAAACTCAAAGGAAAAACTTCTCCGTTTTAAGCGTATCGTTGTCGTGTAAACATACCCTAAAAGGCTAAATGAAATCTGTTCATCATATAAAGCAATCAAATCTCTTCAGACAATTTGGACTAAACCACTCAATTCATATGGATTAGTTTTACAGTCTCTTTATGAACTTTTTGAAACGTCAAAGTGTAGTTGCGTAGCTGTCTATGGAGGGACAGAAAGCTCTCAGATTTTCAAGTGTTTCCAGCATGAACGAAAGTCTTACAGGTTTGAACTGACATGATGGTGAGTAATTAATGACAGAATTTTCATTTTTTGGATGAACTATCCCTTTAATTGACATCCAATTATCAAATTTCATCACATGGAAGGTCATATTGAGTTGGGTTATTCTGAACGCAGCCTGTCACAATTACTCAAAAACACCTGAGAGACGACCTGAGAGACAAAACAGACCTCCGAATCCAGATCCATGCGTACATGAACAAGCACACTCACTTTTCTCTCCTTTCTCTATGTCTGATCATCAACACCTTCCTTCTGCCCTATTGTTTGAGAAGATATTTTTAACCAAACATTTTTTTTTATCTATCACAGTATTTTGGCAGTCTGATGGTGATATTCTGCGTGGAGCTGGCCAGCGGAGTGTGGACATACGACGAGGTGCGTGGTGCTATGAATAAACAGGAATGCCTACTCTCGCCCCTCTCTCACGTCAACAACATGGCCGCCACACGGCCGTTCCCTAGGAGTAACAGAATGAGGATCCGATTTCTGAACCGCCTGCTTGTGGTCTAATCTTAACTATTAAGACTTCAAAAGCCCGGCTCAAGCAGATTTCCTTTTGGGGAGTTAATAAGCAGAGCGTTTTCGTGTAGGTGTGTGCGAGCTGAGGAGGGAGTCACCTATGTAAATGCTCTAGTTGGCTCTTGAAGCAAGATTAGCATCAGGCTTTAAAGAAACCTGTCCTGGATCTGTGCAGACTAAAAGATTTGATCAGCAAGGGGAAAAGGGATTGCAGGTAGCATCTGCTTCTATTAGCCCAGGGATATGAGAGATAAGGCGCACCTCCAGGGGAAGATATCACACACACCTGGCTTTAATCTAGCTTCTCTCACTCAGACATACACAGCTTCTGTTTCAAGACACGCTGTTATCACGAACCTAAAAAACCTTTGTTGGGTTTGATGGTCCTTTTGTGCTGTTGTGGCCTAATGTGACCCCTGTGTGTGGGTGAGCATGTGGGCAATGAGCCTGCTGCACCTGGCCTGGTTACATGTTACCAGTTGTATCAACAGTGCATCCAACTTTCTTCGGCTTAAAGTCAACATGAAATGGCATTCACAACCCATTTTATTTCTGAAATGTGATGTATTTCAGAGTGAAACGGTTTATTGAGGAAAAAAACTGTAGAATGAGACTTAATTTTGTAAATCATAACTTGATTGGATTTAGAAAAGTGGCCATCCCAATTCCATCCATCCATCCATCCATCCATCCATCCATCCATGGTTAGGGTTTGGTTTAGGGTTAGTTACTTGTAATTATGCATAATTTACTATTATTACTATAGTAAGTACATGTAGTAACTTGTAACTATGTCACCTTAAAATAAAGTGTTACCGAAAGTAATTTTTTTTCCAGATATTTTATACATTTATAATATTTTTATTTCTTTCCAGTATAAATGTTCTTTATACATGAAAATAGGAATTCCTTTTGGCTGATCTCGGCCAATTTTTGACAGACTCTCAAATATGATGAAAGTCATTTCTTGGGTATAGCATTTTGATGAAATATTACAAAGACATTTTTTTTTTCCTTTAGAATCAGCCAAAAGGAAAGTAATTTCGTGGGTATAGCATTTTGATGAAATATTACAAAGACTTTATTTTTCTTTAGAAAAACCTGCAGTCGTGAATGTTCACAAAGAGGCCAGGAATATGTATTAATAAAATAAAAGTAAATAGTTGATTCGATTGTGATTTCATGTTGACTTTAACTTTCATGCTTCAGCAAGTTTTGCTGCCAAAAATAAAAGACGACACTCCTAGCCCCCAGGCATTGTGGGTACTTATCATATGCCCATCATAATGGTCTCTGAGGTGTGAAAAGAGAAATGTCTCATGTGGACTAAATTGTAAAATGCCAACTAGTATATAAACAACACATGCACGCACTTGTGAATAGGGCATTTCATAACAAGCCAATAAAATGGTCATAAGAGAGCCTAAAATTGGATGTGTGGGTTTGTGGATGGTCCTTTAAACTGCCTGGAAATCACATTGTTTTTGTTTTTTTAGAAAACGTAAGTAATAATCATGCAGGGAAATGAATTTATGTTATTATGCAATCACAAGGGCTTTTAAAACTGTAAAATTATTTCTTTATGAATATTTCTCCATGACTCTCCCTCTCTCTCTTTCTTCAGCCTATGGTACAGAGGTCTGATATGATAAGTCTAAAGTCACGCATGCCTCATTTTGGCCTGCAGCGCTACCAGTGGCTCACGCATGCCTGGAACTCTTTACAAACTGAGGTAAGAGGTCAAAATCATCACCAGTATTGCACCTCATCTAACACCTAACCACACACAACGCGACAAGTTGCTGGTGTCAAGTAATTGAACTGTTGTCACGGAAAGTGAAAATGCTGAGTGAAGCCAAGCAGTCAATCAGACCACATTTGATATTTAAAGGGTCCTATTATGTTGTTTTACATTTTCAACTTTCTTTCATGTGTAATGTTGCTGTTTGAGCATGAAAAATGTTTGCAAAGTTAGGGAGTTGTTCTCTACATCAGTGGTTCCCAACCACGTTCCTGAAGCCCCCCCAACACTGCACATTTTGTCTCCTTTGTCTGACACACCCATTTCAGGTCTTGGAGTCTTGATTAATGAGCTGATGATCTGAATCAGGTGTGTTTGATCAAGGAGACATGGAAAACATGCAGTGTTGGGGGGGCTCCAGGAACGTGGTTGGGAACCCCTGCTCTATATTAGTGCGCACTGTTTCTGAACTCCCTGAAACGCCTTGATTGTAGTCTTGAGTTTTCTTCCAGGAAGGAACACGTCAAAATATTCCTAATTTTATTCCAGCCCAAGGCAAATGCAAAAAAGGGGGCAAGGCCTGGTTGAGCTGCGCTAGTAGTTTGTTGAAAGTTACGGTTATGGTAAGGGGCGTGACATTTCCGAAACATGCTCAAAGCAGTTGACCAATCACAACACAGCTGACCAATCTGAGCACATTGCACTTTTTTGAAGGAGGGACTTCATGGAGAACGGAACTAAGCAGGGGTGTGTTTCCCAAAAGCATCGTTAACCAACTAACATTGCAAGTTCCGTCGTTACTAACATAGTTCAACGATTTGGTGTTTCCCGAAACCATAGTTCAAATGGACATTTGCAAACTGCATTGCAAACTGGTGTGGTTGGAACAACAGCTCTCGAGCTTTGGTTAGAAGCATAGTTACTTGTTTTTATGACATGGAAAAAAAAAAATCAAGACATAATAGGTCCCCTTTATTCCTTTAATGCACAGCTATGTGAAGCAAAATTTTGAACCAGTGCATGGAATACACAGGCCAATATTATGTGGATATCAAAAATATTCCCTTTCACTGTACATAGTATAAAAAATGCTAATTTTCATACCTGCCTTACAGTTAAAGTGCTGTGGAGTGATTTACTTCACTGACTGGCTGGAAGTGACAGAGATGGAGTGGCCACCTGACTCCTGCTGCTCCAATCAGTATCCAGGGTGTGCCCGCAACGCCCACTACCATGACCTCAGTGACCTTTACCAGGAGGTGAGCTTATTTTTGATGCTGTAACCTATAACCCCCCCAATCCCCCCACCCCCTTTTTCCCTGGAGGCGAGAGGCTGTTTCAGTAAATAAGGTTACAAAACCTCTCGTGTGAGTCAATTTAATCGATATATTCATGGTGGATTTGATCAGTCAAACATAAGTTTGAAGATGCCTAGACTTAAGGCAACATGGTCAAATGTTGATCATCTTGTTTAATTCTTGTTTCTGCATGTGAAAGGCATAATATAAGTTCATTTATATTAAACTTGTGGAGGTGTATTGATTTAACATCTGGAAATAAATGTACTCACATGAGGGGTCTTCTTACAATTGGTCTAATGGCATCTCATGACACGTCTTAAGTCATGATGCAACAGCCAAAGATATTCGTCTGCATTTCTACATAGACAAACAATTAAAAAAAATATTGCCAAGTCAAACCTGGACAGACTGATAAATTTGCTAAATTATTGTGGTGGACCAGTGTTAGACTTATATTCAATTATATCGAAATAAAAAGTAAGCAACATTGACTTCTAAAGACACTTTTTGGGATGTCTATTCAATGATTTACTCATCTGTCACAATAGTGTCATTTCATCTTAATTTGGGAGCTTAGCAAATATTGATAAATGTAAAATAGCATGTAATTAATTTGATTAAAAATGTGAATTGACTGACAGCCCTAATTAAAACGTGACTTTCTAGTTGACTTTGTAAAAATGAGGCGAGGCAGCAGAGAGATTCACTTACCTGCTGAGCATGTGCTTAATCAAGCTGTATTGCCAGTGAGTGTTATGAGCAACTCCAGCAGTGCAATTAAAGTCAGTCACGTAGTTCAGAGACGCACCTGTGTGTGGAGTACCAAAACACACAAACACAACACAGTGTCTCATCCCGCCCCCTGCACTTCAGATGTCCTGCCTGTGACACAACTGCCACACTATAGTTAAGTCTTTGAAGGTTTTGAAAAATGTTTAAAAAGCTTTGAAGTTTGAAGGTTTAAAGGATAAAATGAGTTTTTATTCTTATAGACAAAGAGATAGAACAATAGACAGATAGACAGACACAACAATAGACAGAAGCACTGGCTGCGAGATACATGTGGATGTGCCACAGCCTGAGAGATAGCAGGTGAATGTGTGTAATGTGTGTATTGTGTCTGACCTCAGTGTGTTTCCCTACTGTACCACAGTGACCCTCAGTACGTGTGTGTATTCATGTTAAAACACTGTGGTATCAAATGTTCAGTCATGTTCTAATTTGTTACACTGTTAATTTGTTTAAGTTATGTTATAATATTTGATAGTGCTTTAATATTTGATAATATTTTATTCTATTTATTGATGTTTTTTTTTATTATTGTTTTATGTATATATATATATATATATATATATATATATATATATATATATTGTATTAAATGTATATTAATATGTAAATTGTATTAAATGTATTATTTACAGTCATGCCAATTAAGCAATTTTGAATTGAATTGATAGATAGATAGATAGATAGATAGATAGAGAGCAACAGACAGAGCGACAGACAGACAGATAGATATACTGACACAACAATAGACAGACAGACAGACAGACAGACAGAGCGACAGACAGACAGACAGAGCGACAGACAGACAGAGCGACAGACAGACAGACAGAGCAACAGACAGACAGAGCGACAGACAGACAGACAGACAGAGCAACAGACAGACAGAGTGACAGACAGACAGATAGACAGATAGATTGACACAACAATAGACAGACAGACAGCGACAGACAGACAGAGTGACAGACAGACAGAGCGACAGACAGACAGAGTGACAGACAGACAGAGCGACAGACAGACAGACAGAGCGACAGACAGACAGAGCGACAGACAGATAGATAGATAGATAGATAGATAGATAGATAGATAGATAGATAGATTGACACAACAATAGACAGACAGACAGACAGACAGACAGATAGACAGACAGAGTGGCTTCACAATTGTGAACTGAAAAGGAGCATATTTTACATTTCCTCATTTTTCCCAACCCTGTTACACATACATATCTGGTCCCTTTGCTCAGTCTGAATCATTGTCCTCGGAAAAAGAGGCTGATTTTTATCTGTAGTACAGTAAACATTATAAACACTGTGTGTTTGTGGTGAAACAGCCAGCAGAGCCCAGCCTTTCAGACAGGTCCCACAGCAGAAGAGTAAAAGCAGAGCTTTGTTTAATAAGACGGGAACATTGATCACTATGGGGAGAGTTAGGAGTGAAGGACTGAGGGTGTGGAGACTGATCCTCACCCACTTCCTGTCTCTATGTCTTTGTCTCTCTTTCTGAGTGGATGACAGAGGAATTACTCAACAGTATAAATCCCTCACTAACAGGAAATAGTTTACCTGCTCTTCCACATTTCAACATAGGAAATACCCCAAAACACGCAGGCACGCTCGTGAGCGGATGAACGTGTCGCATTGCTCGCATATTATTGTGGAAGCTGTTGCAGTGGAAAGTTGCATGAAAACAAACTGTTAAAGCAGAAGTGTGATTTTTTTTTCTGTTACTTTCTCACATCCCAGTTAATATGAAGAGACAACAGTGATACATTAGAAGGCTTTTTCCACATTGTTTGTTTGACTGGCCCGACATAACTAATCTGAAATATTTGAATTCTGAATAATGTGCAATTACAGAAAAATGTAAATGGACACTTGATATTATCCATTGGGAATTGATTGGATTGTGAAAAGTGGGCATACGTCATAATGTAGCCAGGCTAAGAATGTAGCTAATGCTAATTTGCTAAAACAATGGCTAAATAGCCTTGGCTATTGTGGTTACATATTCAAAACTAGGAATTTGCTGCTGTCAGGGAAAAAGGAAAGTAGTTTCAAAATATTTTTTTTCCCTTTGGAATTGTGTTTTTAGAGCTTCATTAAACTAGAAAAGAAATAATTAAACATTTATAAAAAAAAAAAAGTGTCCTGGCCAAAATAGGAAGCTAAATAAAATAAAATAAAATAAAATAAAATAAAATAAAATAAAATAAAATAAAATAAAATAAAATAAAATAAAATAAAATAAAATAAAATAAAATAAAATAACAATTAAAAAAATAATAATACAAATTTTACAACATTTACAAGTTGATAAATTTTCCACCAATAACAGATTAAAGTTTAAAATAAAATAAGATTTTTTTCCAACCTTTAGTTTGTTTGAATATTCCAACCCAGAAACATGCATTAAGAAAATAAATAGTCATATATATATATATATATATATATATATATATAAAAGTTATTTGAGGTTGACATAACTATACTACATTTGTTTTCAACAGGGTTGTGGTCCCAAGATCTACAGTTTTATCCGGGGCACCAAGCAGTTGCAGGTGTTGAGGTTCTTGGGTGTGTCGATCGGAGTGGCCCAGATCTTAGCCATGACGTTGACTGTGACACTACTATGGGCTCTCTATTACGACCACAAACCACCTGACCCAGCATCCCCGGATGCTTTAGTCCACACGCACAGCCCCGCAGAAGACTCCCTGAAGCCCAGCCACTCACACCCACGAGCGCATGAGGCCTGGGCCAATGCGCCCGCCAACGGACATACCCAGTTTGAGATGGAGCAGCTTTCCTAGCAGTGACTTGATGGTGACCCATCAGCTGCTTCGACACTGTGGAGACACTAAAAATGATGTTCCTGCCCTCTACTGACACTGAACGGACAGCAGTGAAGTGGACCAGAAAATGGACCTTGTGGAAGTAGTTCTGGGTGCCTGGATGACAAGATTTAGATGGTGTGAATGGTTTTATAGAAAACTTTATATACCTGTGGCTAAAGCGGCTTTTGTGGTCATTACAAGGAAAGATGAAGAGGATTTACTGGGTTCTTCCAAAATAAAGCCATTGCCTCTCTCTCTATGGACTTGAATTCTCCACAGGGAGGTTTCTGGAATGAACTGTTTTCGCATAAATCTTCCTTCCTCTCAATGAAACGGGCCATCACCGCTTACATTGACCTGGTTGCAAACCACTAAACCGGGTGCACACTTTACGATTTAGAAAATCTGCAATCTTGTTAGTCAAAATTTAGCATTATGATCACAATTTACCTCAAAAAAAAAAAAAAAAAAAAAAAATCAAATTCCTTCTTTCACTAAGCTATGACATTCAGACACTCCAACTTTTTTTTTTTTTCTTAACTAGCGCAAAGGTTTGTGTGGTACTGTTTAACATTTGTGTTTGAGCATTCAAATTCATTTAAATGAAATGACAAAACAGCCTGCCTTGGCTTTTACACAAGATCTCACCCGGCATTTTGACAAGCAACAGTCATAAAGGACAGCTAGGTCACTGTTTTCCACTCTCTCACACTCACACACACATGGACACGAGTCTTAATGAGATTGTTCAGATGGAATGAAAACGTTGCTGCTAAAAGCTCATCGTGAAGATACTGGGATACTTTTGTGCGGATTTTCATGTCTTAATTTAACAGCGCCGTGATATGATTCATATGGACTGGTGCACTAAAGAGTGTTTTAGATCTTAAAAGTAGTATTAATTTTCTATGCAGTAATAGTCTGCACACAGCATAGGTTATAAGAAGGCTAAACTCTGTTGAAGGTTTGAGAAACCTCTAATGAAACTTGCATGTGAATCACAGTGCATTAAATACAAAGACATGATGTTTTTTGAAGCCAGTGTGTTTGTTCACAACATCTTAGCTAACCTGAAATGTACCCTGAAAAGTTTTTATTTATTCATTATGGATGAGTCAAATGAGCGATTTACAGATGGTCTTGAACCCCCTCAAAGAATATCACAACAATTTTATACAAATTGTCTTTTTTCTTCTTCTTTGAAATAATGCGTATGATAATTCACTCACAATATAATATAATTCATAACGCTTTTAAATAACCATTATATTGGGCTACACTTAAAAACTGTAACATTTTAAAGGCCTCAAATTCCTTACGAGCGGCCAAACTTTTGTCATAACACCACAAGGTCCAGCATATAACATATATCTGACACATAATTCAACAATTTCATGCCTAGTAACAACCATAACGCTTCATTTTAAACACTTGAAGCATGCAGCAGAGCCTGATTTCTTACCACGCAGTTACTTCCGGCGAATCAGGCTGATTTTCTGCAGAGCGCTCTGTTTGTATCTTTGAGCATTCCAGAGGTGTCACGCTTAAGTGCAACTGGGTGGAAACACGGTGGAATTTTTGGCCCCTCTCTGCACTTGATGGGAGACATCCTTGGCTGAGGGAAAGCACAGGGATTTAGCCCTGGCCTGCTTCATGAATTTTAACAGATGTGAAGCAATGAATAAAACATCTTAATGGAGAGTATACGGGTGAGGAAGTAGACACATGGAAACAACACAAGCTTGAATATATCACTAGAATAGCTACTGTTTTCTACACTATATCCTTCCTACTAATTTTTAAAAACACAATGCATCAAGCAACACTAAACATTTCAAACAATGGAATGTTAATGTGTCCTTCAAGTGCATTCGTAAATGTCTTAATTATGCACATGATTGACCGAGCGAAGTCATATTTATGAGTGGGAAACTCTAGATGATACATGAGTTATCAATTTGAAACATGATGGAAACACTGATATGTATAATCTGAGATCAGTGACTGGAATAAGGTTGTAGCAAATGGTGATAAAATCGGCATGAAACAGAAGTTGTGTTCATCTTTTCTTCCCTATTGTGGTGTAAATCTGAGTGAAACGCCTCTCAAACAAGAAAAAAATAGGGTGGGACTTGATTTTGTTCATCGGGAATTGGTTGGATCGTTGCCGTTTGCTATTGCTGTGTCTGCTTCACTTTCACCTTGTATAAAGTGATCTAAATTAATATTTGTCATCATATTGAATTAAAATTAAGAGTTATCTGGGTTTATTATTCACAATATAATAATTTTGTTTTGTTTAGGCTACTTCTGTGTTGTGTTTACGACTTTAATGTGAAACATGGAGTAATAACAAACGCCCGACTCAGATGTACGAGTTTCCCAGGTGTACTTGAAGGCAGCATTAATCTTGGCAAATTTTGCACATTCTATAAAATAGCATTAGCAAGTTAGCATTAGCCACCAAACGAACCAACTTGCTTCCAGTTAGGTCTTTTTTGTTGCATATTGAACATTTTGGCAAATAGTAAGTCGTCCGAGTATGCAGAAAACATCATTCACACAGTTTACTGCAGAAACAGAATGAGCAGCAGGCTATGCTAGTATGATAATCCACATGCTCCTGTCAGCTTCCTCTTTCCCCCACCGCTCATTGCCAGTGCAGGATCTGATTTATGAAACAGAGAGGAGCACACAGGATTTCTGTCATACAAGCTTACAAAAGACATACTGTTTCCTGTCTTGTTTCAAACACCCCCACTCTCTATTCATCGCCTGTGTGAGAGAGAGACCGACAGGGACCAAAGTCATTTATGGGGGGAATCTTTTTATTTAAAGGACTTAAAGGATTTAAAGAGATTTAGGGGGCGTTTGCACAACACTGAAAACTTTATGCATTTTGGCCGTTCATTTACATGACAACGGTGTTTTGGCGGCCTGAAAAGCAAGCTTTTCAAATCAAGTTTCAAAGTGCACATTTTAGAAAACGATACCGTTATCATCTCCTCCATTTGTGAAAATGGTGAAGTCATGTATATTACGCGTAATGTTTCTTTACAAAGTGACATCGCCAACTACTGGCCTGGCATGCATAATACAGCGTTTTTAGTTGTTTTTGCGGATCCTTGTGAACGGGTATCGTTTTGACAACGTTGTTGCCTGTATGTGAAAAAAGCAAAGGAAAAACATTTTCATTTTTAGTACAACGTTGTCATTTAAATATACCCTGAAGGAATAAATAGTATAAACAAAATGAATAAGGAATAACGAAAGAATAAGGAATAAACGAAAAACAGTAAAAGAACAAGAATTTATTGTAATCCATTTATACTATTTGCAAATAAAATTTTATTTTAAAATATGTACAATTGGTCATCGTGTTCCTAATATACTAAAACTAGATCCGTTAATGTTTCTTGTCATCACAGTCAATTATGAATTGCATAAATGACGTAAATGATTACGTAAAATTGACTAAAAGTTGAGTAGTCGCCAAATATTTAATGTTTAGCTACTTACATCTAACCTCGCAATTGAAGCCTCACGCTGGAATTTGTGCTCGGCCTCAGCTTCTGTGAATAGTAAAGCCCGACTTCTTTGATTTGACTGGCCATCTCAAACATTTTTGACATTGACGACCACTGAGGAAGATTGTAACTTTTGGTTACGGCCCTGCTGACAGGGACATTAAAGCCAGCTTTAAAGCTGCTAGCCTTCCATCCTCAAGCATGTACTGGTGTGTATTCACATACTCTGTCAAAATGTATTACTTTCCAGCCAAAGACGCCAACTGAGACTGGTCGACTTCGTGTCATTCGCCGTTTAGCATCGGTGCAGATGTACAGAGAGTTTCACATGGACGGTACTATCATACAGACAGCCTCCATCCCTCTTTCCTTTCTCCAAGTACAGTAAAACGAGTCAGCAGGGAAAATAAAACCATTAACCTTTCACCTCTCTGCAAAAATAGCGAGGTCACAAACAGACAGCTGCAGCTTATATGAAGTCTGACTTTAATATCCCCCTGTGTGTGGTGAGGTCCCCCTCTCTCTGCATCTCTCAGATACGGTCTCTTCCTACAACCGACTTCAAACGTCTCAATTACCCTAGGCGTGATGGGAAATATGCTAATGCATAGCACTATCGCTCGCCTGCTGGGAGCTCACCACAGCCCTGCGGTGGGCTTGTTCTGAGCGAGCTCGGAAAATAGGTGCAATTCCTTGCCTTCCGGCCCTCCTCATCCCTTGATTCCTATGTATAAAAGAAAAGCTGAGTGGTCATCGCATTTAGAAAGTTAATGTGTAACATAATCATGCTAAGTGCCTATAGAGTGTGAGACCGCTTCGGCTGCCCGTATTAAAGCGGGTCCCTTTAAATGTGCCGCCTGAGAAATGTGTGAAATCGGCAGAATGGAACCTCAGAAGAAAATGCCGCTCAGCTGGGAATAGAAGAGAGTGAAGCCTTGCTAACTTGCTATTACTCATACTTATGGTTAGGGCTTTGAACAGCCCCCTAAAAGTAACTATTAGCTAAATTTTGGCATGCAACTTATTCTGGATGTGTTACGGACATGAATGCTACCTCAAAAAATGTGCCAAAAGAACAGCAAAAATGTAAATACATTTTCAATATTTGACAGAGATAGACAGTACATTTTAAATTCATGTATCAGCTAAGTTTGTCAACTTATAGCAGTATGCTAGTATAACCCCTCCTGTTCGAACCGCCCGCTCTAAGCAGGACTCGAACCCAGATCCGCAGGCATGGGAGGCGGGCACTCTAACAAAGAGGCTAAAGACCACAGTCGCTAGCGTCAGTGGCTAGTGCCCCTCTTGAGATCAGGGGAGTGAGGTTTACACTAACAGCTCTTACTGGCCAACATCTGTTACACTCACCCCCATCCGGGTCACGGCACCAATGTAACCCCTCCTGTTCGAAACGTCCACTCTAAACGGGACTCAAACCCGGGTCCGCCGGCATGGGAGTCGGGCACTCTAACAAGGAGGCTAAAGACCGCAGTCTCAGTCACTAGAGCGCCTTTTGAGATCACGGGAGTGAGGTTTACACGCACAGCTCTTACTGGCCGATGTCTGTTACACTAGCATATCAATGCTAACAAAGCATATGACTTCATGTGCCCTTTTGCCGTAAAAGTTGATTTTCCAAGTAAATATAATTGTGAATATAAAATAGTCAGACCGTGATATACAGTTGCAATTACAAGAAGTAGTCGCATTTGCAAGATATAAAGTCACACTTTAAAATATAATGTCAATTTGTAGACATTCCCCCGGTTTCACAGACAAAGCTTAAGCCTAGTTCCAGACTAAAATGCATGTTTGATCTATTTTAACTGAAAGCAACTTGCACTGACATATCTTAAATGTTTTGTCTCAAGATGCACACCAGTAATGATTTTTTTTCTTTCCTAAGGCACGTTTATAAAAACTACTTAAATGTCCTAATTGAACTAAGGCCTAATCATGGCTTAATCTAAGCCCTGTCTGTGAAACCAGGCCATAAAATTGCAATTAAGTATTAAATATTATAAGATGGAAATTTGCACTTCCGTGATGAACTAAGATTAATAAAATAATCACAACACCATTGTATTTTTTTATATGTATTTTAATAGGACAATTAATTAATTCTATTTATTCATAGACACTGCACCGGACTAAACAACTGATTTGTATTTTTTTCATTGTTTTTCAATAATTCATATATTTTAATGTCCATAACACAAGCTGTAACAAATTCCAAAGGACCATCGTCACCTGGTAGTCATTTAAATGTACATTATATCACAAACAGGAAGTCTGTTTTAAAAGTCCCCCGTGAATCCTGAAAAAAGAAGAAGAAGAAGAAAAAAAACCCACACATGTTCTCTGTGAGTCTGTGAGCACATGCACTCCGTCAATTCTGCCCTCCAAACAGGAAAAAATAAAATCTCCAAACCTAAACAGATGGTTCTGCCTTTGTCGTTGCCGATCCAGAAAGTAAACTGTGAGACATCAAATGTTCTGTCCATGGAAATTAGGAGAAAAGAAGAAACTGTGATAAATTTCACTACACCGAAGAACAAATTTACAGCACAGGTGCACTAGTAACACTCTCTCTTAGTTTTCTGTTTTCATCTTGATTTCTTCTTCTTTTTTTTTTGTATTTTACAACTGAAATACATTTATAATATATAATCAACACCATCTGAGTTTTAAAAATATGCATTTGTGAGATTCTATTCCCCCAGTAACCCCTTTAATACAAAGCATATCTTTACAAAAGGAATCTTGTTGCATAAGTCACATGGTAAAGCAAGAATGGGTTCAGGCATTGAGCAGGAGGGCAGTGCTGTGTGTGTGTGTGTGTGAGAGAGAGAGAAAGAGAGAGAAAGAGTATGTTTGTGTGTGTATTGAGCAAGGTGCATTAAGAGCTCCTCACCACATCAAATTGCATTGACGTCGGTATAAAAAATATCAACATTATAGACTAAAGTCCAGACATTAAATGGCAGAGAAGAGATCATTCATATTTCAGGTGCACATTTTTTTAATACTATTTAATCAATAATAATAAATTTTGGATAAATCTCACAGATATATTTCTGCACAATTTTGTGCATTGTTTTTAATGACAATTAGGCACCTTACACCCCCAAAACTGTCATTACTGTAATGCAAAATATAATTTATTACTGCAATGATATCATTTACATTTTGAAGGATTTTTATAATCATTATGAAGCATTTCACATTTGTTATAGTACCTTTAAAAATACTGTTACAGTAACGAAAATCATCACTGAGAATGCAAATTACAAAAAATTTAACGCCCAGCTTTGTTACGGTAATGCGAATGTGTAAAGTGTGCTTAATTGTCATTAAAATGTTTTTATATTATTTTTAAAACAATTTTATGCAAAATATAGTTTATTTTCTTTTGATTTTGGTGCGAAACAAACCTGAACATGATTTTGTGAGATTCACGCTTTTAAATTCAACACTAAGCGGGTTTGGGTGATTACAATAATGAAATAATTAATCTCCAAAACAGCACTTAGAAGCTGATTGATTTTCAATATGTCATCAATCACAACTTGATGGCATTATCCAGAAATAACAGCAGGTCTTAGTGAGGATGTTTGCTGATAAAAGTACATTACTTTAAAGGGAAGGCAAAGAAGGGAAAAAAAAAAAAAAAAAAGGTTCTGGGCGGGCTATGCTCTGGTCAGGGCTGGCCCGTTTCACATGTCCACGACAACATGCACAATAATTTTAACAAAGATAATAAATAAGCACATTATTTTTTTTTCACAGTTAACTCGCAAACTTTGGAGTATAAAACGGAATGGCTAGTATTTGAGCTCAAGTCCAAAAGCCTCCACTGTCAGTGTGAGAAAGTCAAATCTATTGAAACACCAAAGGCATTTCCCTTTCCGTTTAGCTTTGCTTTGTACCCATCCACAGAAAAAAGAAGTATAACAAACATCCCATCAGGCCAGTCAAGGAGTGAACACAACATGGGTGGGACAAATAGTGTGAGAGAAGATTTTCTCTGTTTATCACCAGGCCAATCTCTCAGAGAGCAACAAAACAGCTGTTTTCACACACTCGTTGGGTTCAAAAGATCAATACTATATAACTAGGCAAATTATTGACAAGTAAAACGCACATTCTGACAGAGAGAGCCAAACCTTATTGCTCATGCCGAATTGGAAAAAGACAAAGACTTACGCAAATCATGCAAGAGATCGGTCTCGATCATACGAACACAAAAGCAGCCGACCGCACACTCTAGTAGAGCCCAGCTTTACTTTTTTTTAGTATCAAAAGTGTGTGTAGAGCTGTCTAAAAGCTTGTAAAATCCCGCCCCTGCTGGTACACTCCTTATTCTTCCCAAATATCTTGCAATTCCATCAAATTGAAGACAACAAATTCAAAGACACACAATACTGAAAAATCATAGAAGTGGTAACAACCACAATGGTTATTGTTTTCCTCTATGGGTTGAGTGAAAGCCTATTGGACCCCGGTGTGAGTCACATGACATATGGGCCAAAAGGTGTAGCTGATGGAGCTCACAGAGACTGAGAGCTCTGGATGGGAGCTGATTAAAAAAAAGGTCCAGCTATGGCCCATCCTGCTGCAATGCCTCCTCCACTACACTAGGGGGCTCCATCAATCCTTTACGCTGCAGCGTCCACTCGCCAAAAACAAAAACGGATAATGGTCATGGTCTATAATGCTGACACTCTGACAATGTTGCTTTGCAAGAAGTCGGGACAGCTGGCCAAGTCTCCGCCCTCGGGCGTGGTCACGGGAGGGGTGGGCATGCTGATGACAGCGGCAGTGATGTAGGACTGCTCTTCCGAGTTCAGGGGTACCGTCTCCTCGAACTTGGCATTGAGACTGGAGCGGCTGCATTGGAAGAGAGAGGAAGAGAGGGAGGGTGAGAATACAATCCAGCTGATGGGCAAATTCCCCCAGCTGTTGGTGGGAATCATGATAGCGTTTCCCAGAGTATGCTGGCATATGGGGAGTGTCACAACCGGAGCTTTACAGGATTCCAGCAGCGTGAATCACTATGGGAACAATTTCACATACCCAGATCCACACAGAATCGACATATTATACACTACACATTACATACTATGTGACAAACACAACTTATTATGCATGCTAAAAGCTATAAACTGCATAACCATTATACACATCACACTATGCATTACACACTGTATTCCGCATAGGGTGAATTCAGGGTGATTGGGACACTTTTTTCCATTGAGATGACTTGGAAAAAATGTCCCAATCACCCTGATTTCCCTATATCTGCATACTAAATACAGTGCACAAAATACTGCATATTATGCATTGCACATTGCATTCTACACATTATGCATACTACATATATGTACTAATATCCTATGCACTACATATTGTATACTATGCATTACACATGTGCAAACTACACACTGCATAGTATGCATACTATTGCACATTATGTATACTAATTACTATGCACTATACACTGCAAATTATGCACATTATACTAAATTTAACATTTGCATACTAAATACTGTGGAGTACATACTGCATATGCATTACACATTGTATTCTACATATTATGCATACTACATATATGTACTAATATCCTTTCCACATCCTATGCACTACATATCGCATACTATGCATTACACATGTGCAAACTAAACACTGGATAGTATGCATACTAATGCATATTATGTATACTAAATACTATGCACTATACACTGCAAATTATGTACATTATACTTAATTTAATTTTGCACACTAAATACTATGGATTGCATACTGCAAATTATACATTACATATTGTATTCTACATTTTATGCATACTAAATCTATTCACTAATATGCATTTTACATCCTATGCACTACATATTGCATACTATGTATTATGTACTTAATTCTATATATGCATTCAGGATTATATGCACTACACACTACATACTTTTTTTTTTTTTTTTTACATAGGGTGAATTCAGGTTGATTGGGACACTTCCAAGTCATCTCAATGGCAAAAAGTGTCACAATCACCCTAAATTCACCCTATGATCACTAAACTCACTATACTTTTCATTCTACATGCATACTAGATAAGGTATGCACTACAGCTACTGGCATAGCTAAGGGTTATGCATTTCACTGTAATCCACATATGATGAATACTAAATACTATGCACTACATAATATGCATACTAAATCTATGCACTAATAGCTGCATTCTACATCCTATGCACTACATAGGCTATTGAATACTATGCACTTCACACTGGATAGTACACATTATACACCATATTCTACATATGCATTCTAGATATGCACTGCACACTTCATATTATGCATTACACATGATATTCTACATATATATACTAATAATTATAATTCATACTACATTCCACACTGCATACAGTATAATGTGCACATTATAAAATGCACTATGACTTTTTGTATTATTGCTGTTATTGATAAAATATTTTACTTGGCAAGTTAATTTGGATTATGTGGAAATAAAACAATATGCACTAGATCTTCAAGAACTGCTCACCGTATACACCCACACACTATGCAGGCAAAATACAACAAACACACACTCCCCCCTCTGGATAAACCCACCATTTTCATAAAGTCAGTATTATAAACACTTCTAATGAAATAAGAAACCTCTCTGACTCATACATATTCAGACCATAGCCAATATATCATCATATTCCTTCTCCATATGTGTGTGTAAGTGTGCATGAGTGCACCTGTTGCTCATCGGTCTCTCTCTGATCTGGATGGTGCTGAGCTCCTGTATGCTGCCTTTGCGGCCGCCGACCATGTTGGAATTGGGTACGTTGAAGCTCTTGCGCTTGTTTCTGCGCGTGCAGCAGGAGGAAAGACCATGTGGAGATGAAGACATCGAAGAGGAACGCGACATGGACGGCTTCGCAAGAGAAACCTCCATACAGCTCGTCTCATAGGTTTGCTCATCCACAAACTCATGATTCTGAAAGAGAAAAAAGAAACAGGAAGTATTTATCACTTTAAGGATTGATTTTGGTATTTGATTATTATTTTATTGTGGGTAATGATTATTATACTTTGCTCCAAAAAAATTGTTTGAAATTTCATAAGCTTGATAAAACTGTCACTTTGATGTGTTTTTTTAAATAAAACATAATATAATTAATATATACTGATATTAAGAACTAGAATAATGTTTGAAATATACAGTGGTGTAAAGTATTTGAGTAAATGTAATTAGTTACTGTACTAAAAGGAATAGTTCACCCAAAAATGAAAATTCTGCCATCATTTACTCCCCCTCAAGTTGTTCCAAACCTGTATAAAATGCTGTACACAAAGTCAGATATTTGGAAGAATGTTTATAATCAAGCAGATCTCGCGCCCCCATTGACTACCATAAAAGGAAAAAAAAATACTATGGTAGTCAATGGGAGGCAAGATCTGCTTGGTTATAAACATTCTTCCAAATATCTGACTTTGTGTACAGCATTTTATACAGGTTTGGAACAACTTGAGGGGGAGTAAATGATGACAGAATTTTCATTTTTGGGTGAACTATCCCTTTAAGTATTTTTTTACTGAGTATTATAGATATTAGCAACTTTTACTCTCTACGTGACTACATTTTTAAACAAGTATAGTCTTTATTTAAATACATTTGTGATGAATAGTGCAATTACTCATTACATTTTGCATGGCGCCTAACTTTTTCTGCAGCAGTTTATTTCTGCTACAAAAGAAGTGATATTGCCATCTACAGGGCATTGAAGGTACAACATCTTGTGCGTTTTGCCCTTACTCACCCAAACTTGTCAACAAGGCTACTTTACGCAAATGCGAGTGCATTAGCAGGTAGTTGTGAATCGCAGGTATTTCATATATGAGATGAGGACATGCAGCCGGTGATGAGGCCGAAACTAGCACGTCCAGTACAAGTAGGCTGAAACTATTTCATTTTACTTAACATTATTTTATTTATCCGTTATATTGAAGAACCGGATTGGTTTACTTATGCCCTTTCTGAGGACTTGAGCTTAACGGAGACTTGACCGTTTGTAGACGTTTAAGAAGCTATTGTGTCGACCTTGATTTATTGCAATTTTGAGGTGTTCAGTTTTCAATTTTGAGTTTATAAAATAAATGTGTCATTGCTCTCCTCACAAATCAACTGTTTCTTGTTTTTCACTGGCATATTTCTGAGGTGTTGAGGACTAGTGCATCTTTGAGCCTACACTCAGTATGAGTAAAATATTTGAGTACTGTTAAAATCAGATACTCTATGGCCTGGTTTCACAGACAGGGTTTGATTAACCCATCTCAGGATTAAGCCTTAGTTCAATTAAGACATTTAAGTAGCTTTTATAAACATGCCTTAGAAAAAAAAATTTGAGACAAAACAATGGCACTGACATATTTTAAGTTGCTTTCAGTTAAAACAGCTCAAACATGCAGTTTTTAGTCTGAGACTAGGCTTAAGCATTATCTGTGAAACCGGGGGCAAGACTTTTACTCAATTGGTATTGTAATTGGTGACTTGTAATGGAGTCATTTTTGCTGTATCTGTACTTTTACTCAAGTATGGTTTTCAGGTACTCTCCACCTCTGGAAATGGAAACTAAATGGAAACTAACTAAATAAATAAATTCAGAAGTTTACTGCATGCCATTTGTGCACAATCTGTTTTATGTTTTTAGTGCTTTGTCTAAATTGAGTTCTCATTAGATTCAGTAAGTGCTGACAAGAACTTAAATCTCAAATACCTTTGTCTCTAAAACAAATATTGCACAAGCATTTAATAATGTGAGCCAGTAAAAACAAAGATCAGAGGGTGTCCTTGAATCCAGATTTACTGTGGCATTGGCTGTTTCTTAAACATTCCTGCATCCTCAGCAGGGCACTGGAATTTTCCTTTTAAATGTCTCGAGTCTAGTGCCCTAGGAAAGCATGAGTGGGTCACAGTCTGTTCTCTAGACTGTCATGAGACTAGCTGGCAGGGGACAACAGTGGCTGTCATTTTCATGCCAGCGCCTGACTAATGATTTCACTTGAGAGGAAAAACTGCACTTATTTGTGGCAAATTCACATGGGTGCAGAAGAAATCAGGCACTGGTTGATGTTAAAGGTTATAAAATGAAATTTCTGTCCACTTTCACTTGAACTTTTCCCTCTGCCAGAGCTCTCAAATTGTGTTTTATTCAAATGTGGCATGCGAAGAAGCAATTATGCCAAATAGAATTGGTTATCATGTCATAACCGATCATGTCAGCTAATAATGACTCAAATTTCAGTCTGTTCAAAGTTATTTTTAGAAAACTTGGCCTTTTTAAGAAAAACCTGGAAAATAGCAGTTGTACTTGGAAAGTAAGTTGTATTAAATACTTTTATGTACTTTTACATAATACTTTTAAGTAAGTTTTTTTTTTTTTTTTTTGGAACTACAGTGTCTGTTCTTGCACCTGGGATAATATGCCAAACTTCTCCTTTTGTGATCCTATGAGGAAAGAAAGTCATACAGGATTGAAACAACGTGAAGTGGAATATATGATAACAGAAACTTCAATTCCACTTTAAATACAATTCAATACAGACACCTGTTCATTGAACCTTCTATAAGGTATTAAAAAAAACAGCTGAGAAAGAATATAAAATTGTAGAAGAACCTCATTATGATTCTTACAGATGTGCTTAGTGTGCCTTTTAGGACAACTGTATATCAAAAAGGTCAAATAATGACAAAGCTGAATTGCTGAGAAGAGCTTTCAGTTTTCTCCAGAGGTTTCTTACCGTGGTTTTCTCCAAGCAGTGCAGGAGATGGTGATGCTGGGTCTCAAAAGTTGGGTTGGTCTTACATACCAAAGCTTGGCCCGCCTCTTTTGATGCCTTGTGGAGAAACAGAAAACACTGCATATCAACCTATCAGAGCAGAAAGAAACTGAGAGAAAAGACCAATGACAGCAAAGCCTGAATTATCACAATGATCCAGCAATGTTAAGACAATGCTGAGGAACGTTTAATTACTTCATTGTGACAACGGTAGGCTCTAGGTCATTGCCCTGTCCTGTTCTCTCAACATTACTACATTGACGGACAGCTCTAGGTTCAAAAACAGTGGACAACAGAAACAAGAGTATTCTGTGTCTGTAAATGTCTATTGAATTTGTATATAAATAGTAATTATTGAAAAAACAAGCATTTGTCTAAATAAGTGTCTGCTGTATTTGAACCATGATGGCCACCGTACCCAAACTCACTAGAGCCTTAATGAATCACCATGACGCAGTGACCAGGCGAATAGAGCAGGGGTGTCTGATCCCGTTCCTGTAGGGCCAATGTCCTGCAGATTATAGCTCCAACCTCCCCCAACACCAATCCAATCCTTAAGGCTGCATCCAAAATCGTATTCCCTCTGAGTAGGTACTTCTTTTGCGTAATTACTTTGTGACGGTTAAAAAAAGTATGTTCTATATAGTATGAATAGGGATAGTTCACCCAAAAATGAAAATTAAATCTGTTCATAATATAAAGCAATCGAGTCTCTTTGGGAAAAAAAAGAACTTTTTGAAGTTACATAGCTGTCAACGGAGGGACAGAAAGCTCATCAAAAAGATCTTAATTTGTGTTCCGAAGATGAACGAAAGTCTTACGGATTTGGAACGACATGAGGGTGAGTAATTAATGACAGAATTTTCATTTTTGGGTGAACTAACCCTTTAATCCAGTTTCCTACCAGTGTCCATTCACAAATCCTCTCCCGTGGCCTTATGGGATAAAGTGTCCATTGGATGTGCATTTCAGAATCTCGCCTGAAGTAGTAGGTCATCTGGGATACTTTTCGACTACTGTTTTATGAATACTGTGAATTTAGACATACTACTCTTTTCACATACTGTTTTTCACCTACTATATAGTAGGGAAGTATGCAATTCCGGATGCAGCCCTTAATTAGCCAGTTCATACCCCACAGATCATTTATTATAGCTTGTCAAATTTGCCCCTATTTGGGTGTGAGCAAAAACACACCATTTTTGTGTGTGTCCCTTTAAATGCAAATGAGCTGCTGCTCCCTGCCCCCTTTCCAGAAGAGGGCGGAGCTTTAACAGCTCGCGCTTCGGTTGATCATCAACAACAAAGCTGGAGAATCTCACGCAGCCAAAATGACGATTGTCAGTAGCGGTGTTCAGCCTTACATTGTTCAAACCGGAGTCGGACACTGATGGAGAGACTCAGGAAGAAGTTACAACTTTTAGAATGCAACTGGACGTTGCTGTGGAGTTGATTCAACTCATCGACTAGCATGTGTCGTCATGTTAATATTTTGTGCAAATCCAGTGTTGAATTGGCCCTCGTTTGTGAAGCAGTCCGGCATAAAATGATGGCATGACAGCAACACTCTACTACAACAACTCTTCCTCTTCTCTAAAGCAGCCCAGCATGGCCTCGCCCCCTTTGTTGCGTGTTCTCAGGGGCAGGGTTTATGTACATTTTAGGGTTAGTGATGTCACTAACCCCAGGAAGAAGTTTGTTGTAGTCCCTACCAGTCGTCTGTTGTGGTCCTTTAACAGAGAATTCTTTAAAAGAAAATATCTCCCTTTGCATTGAACTTTAAGCATCGTAACTTTGCAGATGTTGTTTATGCTCAAACAGCAACATTACACACTAACAAAAGTTAAAAAAGTGAAATCATAATCAATCACCCCTTTAATTAGTATTAGAGCTAAATTTTGCAGGATAGTGGCCATTCAGGAGAAGGTCTGGATACACCTGGACTAGGGTGCTGCTCACCGAGAACCCGCATCTACAGGCACTCGATCAACATGCCCCATGGTCTCTGCCTCACATTAAACCCCGCCTCCCATTTCAATGCTGGCCAATCAATGACATGCAGCTCAGACAGTGTCATTCCTCCATGTGATGAGTTCTGATGATGTCATGAAGAGAAAGAGAAAGAGTACAGGCCAGTCCGGAGAGAAATTCACTCAAAAATGCATGTTAAAAAATGCATGAGTAGTAGTTGTCGAAAAAAGCAGTTAAAACAACAAGTAGACAAGATACAAAAAGTAATAAAGAGATAAAACCCAAAAGCAAAGTAGTTGAGAGATGGAGAAAAGGGTTGCAGTAAAAAACAGGGGGGGGGCCAGTTGGTATTGGAGCGGATGGGAGTGGCCCCCGCAAGGCCAAGCCGCATGCACCGCACTGCCATTGGACAAGAGGACACACGATTATTGATGGTCTCAAGACCAGCCACCAGGAAGAGGTGCTGGCGTACCCGGTCTAGGTGTGAGAAAGAACGAAAGAGAGTGAGAAAGATAGAAAGAGAGTTAGAGGAACACCACGGAAGCGTTGAATGGGGACAGCCCTGCTGGACCCCGGCCCCCTGGCGGAGAGGTGAACGGCCAGGGGGGAAGAGGGGTCCACATGCACCAGCACCAGCCCATCATGTCACGTTCCAATAAGAGAGACCCCGGCGAATTGGTTTCCACCGTTACCTCCTCCACGTCTGCCAGCATCCCATTGCGTTTGTACTGCAAATAAGCGTTAGCACCACCGCTCTTCGCTGCACGAATTCTAGCAAGCCTGGTTTTCTGTTCAGGTGGACAAACACACGGGTGTTTAGCCTAACACGTCCTCTTCTCATGATCAATGTAGGTGTGAATGTGATTGTGGTGTGACTGGAAGCTTGCATGCTCATGTCTGACATGAAGAATGGCAATGTGTCATGTGTTCTCTGTCTAAAGTTCTTTGATAAAATGAAAATTGTAACAATACCAGTCTTATTGTAATGTGGCTAGATGTATATTACAAAGAGCAGATATTTTGACACCATATATAAAATATATTAAATATTTTTTTTTATAAAATATAAAAATAATAAGTATATATACATTGTTAAAAATTTGGCATCAGTAAGATTTTAATACTTTTTTTAAAATAAAATAAATTAATACTTTTATTCAGTAAGGATTCATTAAATTGATCAAAAGTAACAGTAAAGACGTTTATAATGTTACAAAAGATTTCTAATTCAAATAAATCTTTTGAACTTTTCATTATGGAAGCTTGTTTTCGGCATGAAAAAAAAAAGGTAATTGCGAGATTTAAACTCGCAATTGCAAGTTATAAAGTCAGAATTGTGAGATAAAATGTCAGAATTGTGTGTTATAAAGTCAGAATTTTTCTCGCAATTGCATGTTTTTATCACGCAATTCTGACTATAACTCGCAATTCTGACTTTTTCTCAGAATTGTTTATATCTCACAATTCTGACTTTATAACATGCGATTGCGAGTTATAAAGTCAGATATAAACTCGCAATTCTGAGAAAAATTGTTAGTCTTTTCCCCTCACAATCGGACATAACGCAATTACAAGCTATAAAGTCAGAACTGTGTGATATAAAGTCAGAAATGCGTGTTAATTCTTCTTGCAATTACGAGTTTATATTTTATCACGCAATTCTGACTTTGTAACTCGCAATTCTGACTTTATAACACGCAATTCTGACTTTTTAATCTCAAAATTCTGACTTTATAACTCGTAATTCTGAGAAAAATGTCAGAATTGTGAGATGCAAACTCACAATTGCGAGCAAAAAAGTCAGAATTGTGAGATAAAAAGTCGCAATTACCTTTTTTAATTTTTTTATTTAGTGGCGGAAACAAGCTTCCATATTTCATTCATCGAAGAAACCTAAAAAAATGTATCATAGTTTCCACAGAAATATTAAGTATATATATATATATATATATATATATAATAGAATATTATAAAAAGTATAATATTATATAATAAATATACATGCCATTATTTACAAATATATTTAGAAAATTATGCTAAACTACTATCAAAATTTTGATTCAGCAATTTCAGTATTTCCAGGCTTTTTACTTTATATCTCAGGATAAATTTCCAGAACAAAAACCTGCAATTTGTGTCAAAATATCAGACTGCTATGAATATTGTATTAATTAAAATGTTAACATTTTTAATAAGTAGTTTATTTTTTAATTTTAAGTATTGTAAATTTTAAAGGTACTGTATTGGTATTGACTACTGAAATTTTGGTATTGTTACAAACTTGATTCCCTCTCTCATTTGTCCCTTTTCTATTCTCGTTCTCAGTTAACTGAAAAAACAGACTGTTGTTCTTGGGTGGACTGGTTGTACTGTTTGTGCATGCGCAGAGGGGGACTGGGATATCTGAACTGTTTGTGTCTCCCATGGGATGGCTGGAGTTGAACAGCTAAATTAAGAGAAGACACTCGTCTAATGAGATATGATGTGATGTCACTACGTCTGTGTATTCTGATCACCCCCAGAGGAGAACAGGCTACAGAACACAGCATCTGTTCTTCCTGTGCCTGATCTCATTGGCCAAGTACACACTGCAGCTTAATACAGTTGTGACTCCTCTTATATTAGTGCTCAATCTCATTCTGTAGGCTACACAGAGTTCTGTCATTTAGAAGTTTGATGATGAACAAATAATTTTGTGTAGTATGTACATAACTAATTTAAAAAGCATGAACAATAGAATTATGTTTACTAAATGCTGACAGATGTCGCTAAAATTAAAAGATTTAAACCACATGTCAATCATTGCAAGTTCAGAAGTGACTCCTGTTTTCCGTATGCACATGAAATGATGATTTACGGCAGGAATACTCACAACAAGAAATGACAGATCACAAGGCTCGTGCCATAATAAATTCAAACGTTTGGCTAATGCATCGACTATAAATGTAGTGTGTGTGTGTGTGTGTGCGGACAGCTTATAATGGCAGTCGCTGTGCAGATGGGCTGTAAAACTTGCATTTAAATTTAATTGCGAAAGTAATCAGATTAATTGAGGTTTCAGAATTAATTGAATCGTTTCTTTTTAAATAATCCTGAAGCATCAGGATATGCAAATTCCATCATCACTGATTGGAGCACAGCTACATTCCACTTGCTGCATATTCAAACATCAAACTGTGTGTGTCGCAGCTAAAGTGTTAGATAACAGCATACCCAAAATTATTTTCTTCACTGGTTCCTGGCATAACAAAATTTGAGTATTTAGGAGATTCATTTGTATGGAAGCTTATTTCTGTCACAGGAATAAAATATAATTCTGACTCAAAATTTTGAGTTTATATCTCACAGTTCAACTTTATAAATAACAATTGCAAGTTTATATATCACAATTCTGAGAAAAAGTAAGAACTGAGAGATATAAACTCACAATTCTGACATTTTTAAATAGAATTGTGAGTTTATATATCACAATTCAGACTTTATAACTCACAATTGTGTTTATATCTTACAATTCTGAGAAAAAATGTCAGAATTGAGAGATATAAACTTGCAGTATAAACTTTATTTCTCGCAATTTGGAGATCATAACGTGCAAATTTTGACTTATTTTCATAGAATTCTGAGTTTATATCTCGCAATTCAGTTTTTTTTTCCACGAAATAAAATTAAAAAGGTAATTGTGACTTTCTGTCACAATTCTGACTTTTTTTCTCACAATTTCGAGTTTTTCATCTCACAATTCTGTCATTTTTAAAAAGAATTGTGAGTTTATATCACAATTCAGACTTTATAACTCACAATTGTAAGTTTATATCTTACAATTTTGAGAAAAAATGTCAGAATTGAGATATAGACTCGCAGTTCTGACTTTATTTTTCGCAATTTTGAGTTTATAACTCGCAAATTTGTATTTTTTTTCACATAATTCTGAGTTTATATATATATATATATATATATTTACCACGGAATAAAATAAAAAAAGGTAATTGCGACTTTCTGCCACTTTTTCTCGCAATTTTGAGTATTTCATCTCACAATTCTGACATTTTTTTAAAACGAATATCACAATTCAGACTTTATAACTCACAATTGTGAGTTTATCTCTTACAATTCTGATAAAAAAATGTCAGAATTGAGAGATATGAAATCACAGTTCTGACTTTATTTCTGGTAATTTTGTCTTTTTCTCACAGAATACAGAGTTTATATCTTGCAATTTAGTTTTTTTTTCACCACGGAACAAAGGTAATTTTGACTTTCTATGTTACTATTCTGACTTTTTTCACCCGCAATTGCGAGTTTATATCTCACGATTCTACGTTTCAGAACTGCGAGGGAAAAAATTGGAATTGTGAGTTATAAACTCAGAATTGCAAGAAAGAAAGTCAGAATTGTAAGATAAAATGTCGCAATGACTTTTTAAATATTTTACTTAGTGGTGGAAACAAGCTTCCATACACATACATTAAATATACCCTAAACTTTGCAGTGTGTATGTGGCCGTTTTTTCTTTTATTCTATTCTGAATCTCTCTCCTAATTTCTTTATATCTCCCATTCTCAAAGTTTCTCTCTGCCTGTCTGTCTTGTTTCTGTGTGTTTGTGTTTCTGTCTGCTGTGTTGAAGTACGGGATGAGATCTGGGCATGCACTAGAAATGATGGTTCCACAGAGACCTGCAGTTAACATACCATCGAGACACACACACCACTCAGCGTGCAGACATCTGGGTCACAAGCACATTGTGCCAAGTTGTATTAAATACTATCCCAGCGTCATTTTTCTGTGTTTGTGTGTTCGTGGTCCTGTCAGGCTCTAATCTCTTTGCCACAGCCAGACCTGCTTGCATTTCAAGAGAACATCTACATTTGAGCGCAGCTCCGTTTAGCACCGTGAGGTCAGAGGCTGTGGACCCACGCTGGTGTACGGTACCTTTTGGGCACGCCGCTTCTCTGCCCGTTGACTCTGATGGTAGATCCGACTGAAATTGGACACAATGACAGGAACGGGAAGAGCGATCACCAACACGCCACTCAAAGAGCAAATAGAGCCGAAGATCTTCCCCATGATGGTCTTAGGAACCATGTCTCCATATCTGTAACACAGAAAAAGAGAGAGTCACAACATAGATATGACTCAGTGGCAACAGTTCAGAGACAAATCCGATGATGGAAAGCAGAAACCTTTAAAAAAAATCTAGTTTGAAGAAATTCACAATACAAAAATGCAAAGATGCTGATTTAATCACTCTAAAAATGTCAAGTGGTGTAACCATCAAGCAAAATAATATATATTATTATTAGTAGTAGTAGTAGTAGTAATATTAGTATATTAATATTACTATTATATTAGTATACATTTAAAAAATACCAAAATGTCAAGTGGTGAAACCATCAAGGAAAATATTATACACTGAACAAAATTATAAACACAACACTTTTTTTTTTTGTCCCCATTTTTCATGAGCTGAACTCAAAGATCTAAGACTTTTTCTATGTACACAAAAGGCCTATTTCTCTCAAATATTGTTCACAAATCTGTCTAAATCTGTGTTAATGAGCACTTCTCCTTTGCCGAGATAATCCATCCACCTCACAGGTGTGGCATATCAAGATACTGATTAGACAGCATGATTATTGCACAGGTGTGCTTTAGGCTGGCCACAATAAAAGTGCAGTAAAAATGTGCAGTTTTACTGTATTGGGGGGGTCCAAAAACCAGTCAGTATCTGGTGTGACCACCATTTGCCTCAGGCAGTGCAACACATCTCCTTCACATATTTTTTTTTCTTTTTTTTTTAAAACATGAATATCAGAGTGTACAAAGATATTTTTTCAAGGATTTTTCTTTCATCTAATATCACATTTTTCTTTTTTTTTTTTTTTAAAGTGTCACAATATGACCTTAAAAACATACTGACAGTCATGAGGGTCTACATGGGTTTCATCTGTGATATTTCCGAACAAATTTGCTTTTATACCAAAGTTTTTATCTTCAAGAATTTCAGCCTTTCAATGGGACTTTTTCTGTATTAAAATCTCAATCAGAGCAACTACATATTTTTCCCCTTCAAATCCCACATAAAATATCCAAATTAATTTTAATTAAAAAATGTTCATCATAAAATAAGTTTATTCAAGTCATTGCTTATATAACATATTTTTGAATAGCTTAATAGTTCCAGGCAAAAAATGCCATCACGTCACTGCCCCCGAAATTGCAGAAATATTTTACATCTTCACAAGCTGGTTTTATTTCTTACTTCTGTCGCCTTCATTTCCACCAGCTCAGGTGATTTCATTTGGTAAAAAGAAATGGAAGACAGCACTAGGGGGCACTAGAGAACCATACAGCATGGGGAAAATGTTCACTCTCCAATTTTGTGTGAAAATCTCTTTTTTTTTTTCTATATTTGACCGCAGGCTTTTTTCCTCATAAAGCCCTAACATTCTCAAACTTTTAACTCGATGTTAAAAAATGACTGTTCGCATGTGGTGGGAAGACTGCATGTGTGTGTGGGCTGAGTTTCATGCTACGAGATCAAGTTCTCTGACCTACTTTCCCAACTCTCAATTTAAAATTACATTCAAATAATAACCATTACTATGATCCAAAACGCTCATATTCCACACATCATTCTAAAATGGCATTCATGTGAACATGCTGTCATGAGAACACACAGTACTGGCACGATTTCATTCTTGTTCCAACAAACACAGACACACACACACACACACACACACCCCTTCTGTTGTACCACCTCCTCTTCATCTTTTTAAAGCAAGGCCAACGCATGACAAACCAACTCCGTCACTGGCATTCGGAAGACGATCTGCCTTTAGTCAACAGATTGATGGTTCATCTCATCAGTCTCAAAGCTGTCATTCAAACAGCATCACTTTAAAATGTTGATAGGGATGTATACTACTTGCACTTGCATAAAAAGTCTCATGATATTACCATGATTTTAGACATTTACCATGGTAAAACTAGAGTATTCTTTGAAGGACATTCACATATATTCATTTAGTTGATACTTTCATCTAAAGTGGCTAACAAATGAGGGACATCGCCAGCAAGTAGCATGTAAATACATTCAAATATTGTAATCATTCGGTACCATGGTAAGCGTAGATGCCAGTTTTTCCTCAACATGAGCCAAGATCAGAATTGACTGTTTGCCTTCAAAAAAACATTGGGGCTACATTACATACAGTAACTACACCTTACCTGAATGGAAAATAGTTCAGAGTTACAAAGTAAGCAAGTATACATATTCACAATCTCATTTGACATACACTGTGCTCCATTTAAGTTGAATATTCATGTTTGTGAATCTGAATAACAACAATGTATAAACATCTTAAAGGCACAGTTCACCCAAAAATAAATTGTCATCATTTACTTACTTTCATATAGTTTCAAACCTGTATGTTGGTTGCATTTAAAAGATCAAATTTGCAGTTACAATAAATAACGTGGCAATTACAAGAGACAAAATTGCGAGCTACAAAGTCGTATTGTAAGATATAGAAAATAATTACTTTTACAATTCGCAATTACGAGATACAGGAAAGTCAAAATTGTGAGATGTGAGATTACATTGTGAGAGATAGTCTTAATTGTGATAGGTAGTCACAGTTCTAAGAAATAAAGTTGCATTTATGAGAAATTGTTGCATTTATGTGATATAAATTTGCACATATGAGAAATAGTCGCATTTCCAAGAGTTATGAAGTTACAGTGATAGAGATTATATGACATTATATGACTGACAGACTGCAACGGTTGGAGTTAAAAATCATAATTTGTGTTCTACTGAAGAAACAAAGTCACCTTCATTTTTGGGTGAACTATCCCTTTAATATGCTTTAAGACAAAACCATGTGCAAATTCATATGTCAACACCATTGCTGAGTATTTTCTCCTCAAAAGTGCAGTGAAAAAAGACAGTCTCAAACCCGCAGTTTGAAATCACTGGTGTCTGTGATGTCACAAACTAGCCTGTAACCAATCGCGTTAACGTGCCAGCGGGCTTTAGCATATCATTAACAGCGAACTAGCAGGGGAGTCTCGAGAGAAGCCAGGTTATCCCGGCTACAATGCTCAACGCTGCCCTTAACAGATTTCAGACAGAGCGTGAACACAAATAAGCATGCAACCGTTTGAAATCAGCTGTCAAATGTACCGAATTGAGTCAAAATAGTCTTGGTTATTGGACCCGCAGATGAACTACATGCCTTTCTCCACTGACGTTCTGAGTTGTTCAAAGCCTTTGTAAGTATACTGATTGTTAGAAGGCAGCTGACTGACTCTGACATGGCGAACGGGAACATGGTTTGTGTAACGTTAGCAGCACATTATTACCTGTTTGATAACATAGTCAAGCAAAAGGCTAATCATATTAATTTCTGTTATGTGTCCAATGTTGTAAAGAGCGATACCATTGTGCAGTGTTTACCTCAGTAAGTTGAGTTAATCTCTGAGCTGGTGTGAGTAAGTGGAGGCTGGGCTAATTTGCATATTCATTGATCCGAGTATACTAAATGAGGCAAGGGTGTAGAGTTACATTCAAGCTATTTTAAGGCATGATAAAAAAAAAAAATTCGCAGAAAAAAACATTTAAATATGTAATTTTGGTGATCAAAGATGAGTTTTAAGGGATACAATTATTACCTACAGGGGGACTTTAAAATATCTCTGTCACTTTAAGATGAAAATGCATGTATTGAATAAACATCATGGTGATGTACATGTGCTTCAACGGTCAGTGTAGTGTTTTTGAAATACACAAAAGAGCTGTGCATTTGCTTTGCTAACTTCTTTCTGCGCTCATCTCCTCTCAAAGGACATATGCTATGATTTAAAAGAATTAAAAAGTGAAATAAATTAGCATTGTGAGTTTCTGAAAGCAGTGCCGTAACGGTGCTGAGAGGCTTCCGTGCTCTAAGTGAAGGATCTAATTGAATTACGGCGAAGAGAATATGAGCTCAAGGGGCCCGATGCGACAAAGCCTCAAAAGACTGAGCCATAATTACGGACGGCACAGAGTCGACTTCTCCAATTAAACGGCTGTAATTAAATATGCCAGCAAGAGAAAAGGAGAGAAAGACAAGACACGCAAAGAGTTAAGAGGCTCTCGTTTCTGCTCTGTACTGTGGCTGACATTATCGACGGTACTGACCCAGTCATTCAGAGCCCTGAAAAATATCCATATTAATGGTCGCATGAGCTATAGCGGTATTCATGACTGATCAATAGAGAGCTTTGTGATCCCCTGCACCGACAGACAATAGACTCATTATAAGAGACCAATAAAGTCCCTTGTAGGCAATTACCCTCATAATTAGATTTGTGTACATGATGAATATGTCAGCCACTAGCTGCTAATCCAAATCCGCACACTAAGCTGTTATTTGCAAAGTGTGTGTGCTCTCTCTGAAGCGTCGAATTCAGATGCTCCACGGCCAGCCTGAACGTAATAAAAGACTTTGACCTTGCAGTGTGTCAGTCAGGTGTGTGCGTGAAGCGAACTAGGGGGGACGGCAAGGACTCTAACTTGCTCTATGCGTTTGTCATTTCCTTGCTGCTCACTGTCCAGTACTGTTACGTATGACAGCATCCCTATTAACCCAGCCGACCTGTACTGGCCACTCGTACACACACACACACACACACACAGAAAACTGAGCAAATTACTATAGTTTAGAACATCACACACACTTCACTGCAGCACTATACAATAAAAGACAATCACAAACAAATGTATGCATTGGTAAACACAAGTCAGGAAGTTAATTTTCTAGAGATCTTAGAGATTTTATATATTACAATTGTTTATATATTACAAATTCATATAACATAAATGCCAATTTCTTGTAATCGAACCCTTATTTCTCAGAATTCATCTTATAATTGCGACTGTCTCTCAAAAAGTAACTTTATATCTCACAATTGCAACTTTTTTCTTTTGATTGCGACTCTCGTAAATGCAACATTATTCTCGTAATAGCAACTTTATTTTACAACGGCAACTTTATATCTCACAATATGTCTTTATAGTTTATAATTTTGTTCTTCGTAAATCATATCTCGTAAATATGACTATGTCTTACAATGTGACTTTATTTCAAACTCGGAGTGTCTATTTACATTAAGTGCAAATAGCGTCCCTTGTTGGCAAATGCTATTTACACTAAAAAGATGCATAGAATTCAACATCTTCAGTGGCACAGCAGTAGAGAGTAAGTCTTGCAGACCTGGCTTTTAACAAGATCGACGCGGATTCGAATCCGCCTTTGCCGAGCTTGCATTTATTTTCAATAAAAATGAAAATAATGTTCTAAAAGTGGAAATAAACTGCGAACGAGTGTTTTATAATATTAAAATTGTTTATTGGGTAGGGTTAGAAGAAGGAAGAGGGAGGGTTTTTATTCTCCCAATAAGGCAGCATCTATTTAATAATTTTAATAAATATAATCATTTCTACTCTATGATATTATAGCATCCTGTTAATGTACAAAAATACTGAGGTGCAAATAGTATCTGCCAATATAAAGTATAGATAGCATCTAATTGCTATTTACTCTTATTGCAAAGAACTGATACTTTTACATGGTGTAAATAGAATATATAGCTATTTTCACTCAGTGTAAATAGCATCTACAGCTATTTTCAATTAGTACAAATAGCCGCTGCCATTTTAAACTTTCTCACAATCATTTTTAATATTTATAAATCGTTTTTACTTTTAATGATATCCCCAAAGGAAGGTTTTGTCCAATTTCTGAGGACAGTTTTGTCCTCAAACTATAGCTAATTAAACTCACATCGCTTCTGCAAGAAACTTTGAGAGCACCTTGGCAGCCACAGTGCAATTACGATCCAATCAGCCAGGAGAGAAAACGGGTCATCAAAAGACAGCCACTGTCTCAAAGTAAACAGCTGTAAGAGCACGTACACCCAAACACAGTCCTGCAGATTACAGGGGGTGGACAAAATCCAATGAGAGAGACAGAGAGACAAAGACTCCTGACATGACAAAGAAAGCAGTAAAACACTCTATTTTCCCCACACTTTATGAGTCCATTTCTTCGCTCTTCAGCTCCAGCATTATGTGAAATGCGAGAAGGGTGGATGGACAGAAAGAGACAGTGCGATTAAAAACGCAGAGCTCACTGACTTAATAACTCTTGCTTCATGAAGCTCTGGACTGATTGGAGATGAAATATGCTTATCAAGTCTTACGAATTCAGCACTCATTAGAATATTGAGAGACCGAGTTAATGACTAGAGCGTTTCATTTAACTAAGCCTGCCTGGGCTTCTAACTCTTATTCACAGTCACACATGAGGGAAACACAATCACTCCCCTTGCTTTATTGTCTGCTTGTAATGTGCATACTATATGTGACTGCTCTTTTTAAAGCACAGAATAATCATAATTCACACAGTATTTGCAAAGTGACATTATTATTATTTTGGCCCTTTTTTATCTGTTATGAGAAAACCGCTTCACTTGAAAAATAATAGCATGCGCTGCCCAAGAAAAATTCACCATCATGATGTGATGGCTAGATTACTTGGTTACTGATTCCAAATTACATGACAAAAATTGTAGTTAGTAATGTAATCCATTACATTACACATTTAAGGTAATGTATTCTGACTACTTTTAGATTAGTTTTAGATTACATGTAATCCAGATTCAGTTACTACCCAACACTGCTAAGGAGTAGTTATGCAGTTGCTAAGGTGTTATGTTTTTTTTAAACACATTGTTAGGTGGTTGCAAAGGTGGTTGTCTATGATTCTATGATATTCTAATCAAGGGGATTTTTTCACCTGTTTTATCGACCACCAGGTGAAAATCATAAGTCTTGGAAAAGTAACAGCACAGCTGTCTTCATCAAGCCACATTATTGAAGGAATCATTCATGCCTGTATCACAAATATTGGGTAACAAGTTATGCCCGTAAATTTAAAGAGGTGGTTGATTATGATTTCACTTTTTTAACTTTAGTTAGTGTGTAATGTTGCTGTTTGAGCATAAACAACATCTGCAAAGTTACAATGCTCAAAGTTCAGAGCAAAGGCAGATATTTTCTTTTAAAGAAATCTATTTTTAAGGACTACAACAAACGGCTGTTAGGGACTACAATGAGCTTCTTCCCAGGTGAGACATCACTAACTCTAAAATTTACATAAACCCTGCCCCCGAGAATATGCAACAAAAGAGGTGAGGCCATGTTGGGCTGCTTAAGAGTTGTTGTAGTAGAGTGTTGTTGCTATGCCGTCATTTTACGCCGGACTGCTTCACAAACAAGGGTCCATTCAACGCTGGATTTGCACAAAAGATTAACATGACGGCACATGCTAGTCGATGAGTTGAATCAACTCCACAGCAATTACATAAATTTATCCACTAACCATTCAGAAATGTCCAGATGCATTCTATAAGTTGTAACTTCTTCCTGAGTCTCTCCATCAGTGTCCGACTCCAGTTTGAACAATGTAAGGCTGAACACCGTTACTGACAATCGTCATTTTGGCTGACGATTGAGATTCTCCAGCTTTGTTGTTTTTGAGCAACCGAAGCGTGAGCTGTTAAAACGCCGCCTTCTTTTGGAAAGCGGTCTGGGAGCAGCAGCTCATTTGCATTTAAAGGGACACACACAAAGACACCTAAATAGGGGCAAATTTGACAAGCTATAATAAATTATCTGTGTGGTATTTAGAGCTGAAACTTCACAGATACATTCTGGGGACACCAGAGACGTATATTACATCTTGTAAAAGGGGGATTATAGGTCCCCTTTAACACTTAGGGGATGTTTATTGAAAAGAACAAACATAAAGTAGTTTGACTTGCTGTTAGTAAATAAAGACCTTGAAAATAAGCACTAACAGACTTAATTACATGAGAATTTTTGGTGAACAGATGCTGGGAGATGTCCCACCTTAGTCCAACTCAAGAAGTCCCAACACTGTTCCGCAACTCATCTGAGCGAAGGAAGCAAAACAAGCGAGGACGTGTATGTCATGCACGAGCAGCACAACTGAGATCTGATTCTCCTCTCCTACGGCCGGGCACAGCACTGTAGGTGAAATCTCACAACTGAGAGTTTCATGAAAGGCTTTTGTGAATGCTTTATTACGAGGCAGTTGGAAGCTTCACACGACACCCCCTCCTCCCTCATCAATAATTCTGTCTATGCTTTCCTCATCCCTCCCATGAATGCTCAACAATCTGTTTTATCCCATCTTACCGTCCTACCACTTTTCACTCTCTCTGACTCCATCAGATTGGTGGACAGACACTCATTCAGACTCATATCAGAGATGTCCCCTGTTTGAGCACGGCTAGAGGTGAGACAGTTACATAGAGTTTATCGCATCAACCAATGCTTTCTTCTCCCGAGCTCTTAGCAGAAGTAGGTACAAAGTCCTTGACCTGATAATGAAAGATGTTCTCCCGGCATTCAAACGCAACATCTCGTTGAGGTATAAAAGTTAGGGTGAGGGAAAGAGAGATGATAAGGGTCTTTTATCTTTTCTTATAAACCCACAGAATGGTCTCTTGCTCCACTGACTCACAGCAGATCAATCGGAGATAAAGCTCTGAGCTCACTTTTGTGTCCAGGAAAAAAAAAAAAAGTCTCCCCGCACAACGGGTGTGAAGCTCAAGGTGTTCGATTTCCAGAGAAAATCACACTTAATAATCATTATACGGACAGATCAGCCATTTTTACACAGCTGGGCGCTGTGGCTGGTGATGCATTTTCTGTCACGGCTTGGGGAACAGCGTGTGAAACTCGATGAGATATGGAAAAGGAACAGTGCGAGGTCATTGCTGATGGTGAAAACGAGGCACAGGGGTAGGTTGGGATGCGTTGAACTTGAAATAGAGAAGGGTGAATGAGCTATCACGGGCAAACAAGATACACTCATAACCCAATCAATTAGAGCAATCTCATTCCCCTACTGCGACCGACTCAGAGTGAACAATCGATAATGGAGAACAGAGGTCGAGATGCTAATGTATGCTAAGAGGCTAAACAACACTGAAATCTTCTCTGCTCAAAACTCTAGCAAATGGCTTAGTTTTAGAACAGAAATAGACTTAACATGAGTACGCAAATTTGATCATTAAGCTAATGCATATCAAGCACATGGTCTCTTTTATCAATACTTAATGATCACCCTTGTGCTAGCTATGGTGGCAACAAACCTCAGTAAAAAAAGTGTTATTCGGCTAACTAGCTACAGCACCAGATTAAACTAACTTTTAAAAACTAGCTTGAGGAGATTTTCTTCAAACTGTTGTTCCACTATGACAGTAATTGTCCTGAAGGAGAAAAGTGATGGTAGCGTTAGCTACAATTTAAAACTAACTTTAAAAAAAACCTAGAACTGGAAGATTTTCTTCAAACTGCTGCTCCACTGTGACAGTAGTTGACCTGAAAGAGAAAAGTGATGGTAGCGTTTACACTAATATTCGCTAAGCTACGACATGTTTAAACTAAATTATCTTGGCAAGATTTTCTTAGAACTGTTGCTTTGACACAGCTGTCAGCTAGCTACTGTGCACAATGAAAGTACTTGACCAGAAACACAAAAGTGATGGTAATGTTATGCTAATGTTTTCTAGGTAGCTACAAAACAAGTTTAAAGACAAAACGGTTGGTAATGTTTATGCTAAGGTTTGCTAGGTAGCTACAAAACAAGTTTAAAGACAAAATGGTTGGTAATGTTTATGCTAAGGTTTGCTAGGTAGCTACAAAACAACTTTAAAGACAAAACGGTTGGTAATGTTTATGCTAAGGTTTGCTAGGTAGCTAAAAAACAAGTGTAAAGACAAAACGGTTGGTAATGTTTATGCTAAGGTTTGCTAGGTAGCTACAAAACAAGTTTAAGCAAACTTTAACTAACTAGCATGGCATTTTTTTTTACTTCAAACTGTTGCGCACCATGACAGTAGTTGACCTGAAAGAGAAAACGAATGATAGCATTTATGCTAAAGTCTGCTATAGTGCCTGTTGCAGCAATGTGCACTATTGTATTGCATTGCATTTGTATTGCATTAAAATTTGCGTTTTGATGCAAGACAGTCCACAATGACATTACTTGACCTGAAAGACAATGATAATGTTTATGATAACATTTGCTAGGTGCCTAGAAAAGTTTAATCAAGCTTCAACTAATTAGCATGGCAAGATTACTTACTGTATATTGCATTTTCAACACATTTTGGAATGCCACAATGCACAAATCGAGCTTGCAAAGCTAGAAGTGTCTTTGTTTGTGCCAGATTTGGGCCTTCATGATAGGACATTGACAGATTCAATTCTCAGTTCTCTTTCCCTGCAAAACAACAACAACAAAAACATCACCTATTATAATAACTGCACCATTTCCAGCCATAATTGAAGCTCTGGAAGTTTGTTTTATGTGATTTAGTTGTTTCCTAAAGAGGTTTTAATGTGTTTACGTATTTATTTTCTGCTTTCGGTCCAACAGGACTTATATCATGACTAAGTGCTAATCAGCATAATTATGATCACATAGCTGCTTTTATGTGTGGATGCTAATGACCCACCCAGCTGAACCGAGGGAGCTCCCCTGTCTCTCACAGTAGGCAGAGGAAAAGGAGAAAACTTTCAGCCTTTTCTCACCATATAACTACAGTATTGTGCATATGCAACAGATGCTCCACGTGGAATCTACTTCGGCAGAACTAAAACTCAAGGACAAAACCTTCACAGATTTTGGCAGAATGCAAAAGACCCTCATTCACAAAATTTATTTTGTATGTTTGTTTTTTTCTCATTTTAATTGCTAATGTTGTTGAAATAGAAAGTAAAATGCTAACATATGCAGCTAATTTGATTTTGTTTAGAGCTACCAAGAGGTTAATAAATGCTAATATGCACACTACTTCAGAAACATGGAAGAACAGGATGCAAAGCAAACAAAATGGGTCTGATTAGTGTGTCAGAACACTGCGTGTCTCAAAGTTCAAAAGAAATGGGTCTGAGTTTTGGATGAGCTAATAAGGCCGTTGCTAGCACCAACGCTAATGATCTGAGAAAATCATCTGAGGAGTCCACATGAAGATGAGATGACATTAGTGCCGCTAAGTACCTGCAGCAGGTGCTTGTGTGGTCGTGTGCGAGCAGATGAGTACATTAACACATGTCCACCAACATGCCATATTTAATGTTCTTTTCCACTACAGTTATGCTTCTGTGAAACATTTATGATTCACACATACACACTTGACTCAGAGGCCATCTTTCCATCTGCCCGTCCTATTGAACGTGTGATTTTGTATCTATAATCCATCATATAATATATCCTTATAATTTAACCTTCAGACTGACATAACAGGAAAAGGTACGTATAGCGAATCGCTGAATGTGAGAAATGGCTTCATTCTTTCATTCCTCTATTTCCAAGGGAAGCTATTTGAGCATATGGCAAGCGAGCGAGGTCAAATCAATGAGCTGTCCCTGACATTATCACAAAGGAAAACTCCTCATCAAATGGCAAAGGCCAATGTGCAATAACACTGTGTGGGAGAAAGAACGCAGGTATGAGTGCAGAACATGAATAGATATAACATCATTGAGGCACTAGCAGAGGTCACAGTGTGGAGCTGATGTCAAGCGGCATTATGCTGCAATAACGTTTCGGAAAATGTCCACGGAACATTGAGGGAATGTTTAATGCTGTGTCCAACACAGGTTCCAGCAGTGAGGATGACGATGCTTCAATCTATGCTGACTAACCTTCTCAGCACAGAACATCTGTAGCTGTCTACCTGACACACAAATACATTTATAAACATGCACAACCGCTGTTCTTACAGTATGTGAGAGTTTCACAAAAAAACGTGCTGAGAACATATGTATAACATATTTCACCCCCCCCCCCCCCCCCCCCCCCCCCAAAAAAAAAAAAAATTACATAAAGAAAATGAAGTCTATTTTTAAGACTATTAAAGTGATAGTTCACCCAAAAATGACAATTCCGTCATCATTTATTCACTCTCATTTCATTGCAAACTTGTATGATTTTCTTTCTTCTGCAAAACACAGATATTTTTAAGAATGTTTCAGCTGTTTTTGTCATATAATAAAAGTTGAAAAAAAAAAAAACATGAAAAAGTTTATAACAAATAAATTTACACTGTGAAAACAAAATATCAATATGATGAACAGCTAACAAAAAATAATGAAGAACTGAAGTAAAATAAGTTTAGGTCAAAGTACTACAATTAAAAATAAATAAACTGAAATATTTAAAAAACAAAAACTAATAAAACTGACAAAACCAACAAAATGACAAAAATTAAAGTTAAAATGAAAACTGAAGAATAAAAATAAAAGCTAACTCAAATATTAATACTATAATAATATATTAATACTAAAATAACAATAGGTAAAATTGTGACAAGTACAAATTAGAGAAATGAAGTTGAAATAACAATTGAGAAATATTACACCAAAATTAAAACAATAAAAATCTGCAATTAGTTTATAATATTTCCCCTCAAAACTCATTATTGTAATGTATATTTTAAGTGTTTTTTTTTTTTTTTTTTTTTTTGTAGTTCTCATTAATCTCAATGATTCTCATTACTGCAAACAGGGTTGACTCATCCTATAGATGATATGGTGGATTACCTTTGGCTCCAATGAGCCGGTTGCACTTTATTTTACAGTATGTGCGCTTACAGTGTACTTACCTAAGAAAGTACTGGGTAACATAAGGTAACTACATGGGTTAATGTTAGGTTTAGGGGTAGGTTCAGGGTTAGTACCTAGTTATTACCCAGTTATTGCATAAAGTACATAGTATATACATGGGGAACAGGACTAAAATAAAGTGCTACCAACAAGCCTTGGAGTCCCTGCGAGGAGGTCTATACTAGAAGAGCAGATCATAACTGCCAATGCTTCTCTTCCCTTCCTATTGTAAACCATCCTATCATGACCAGGACATGTCTTTGAGAGTTTTCGTGAGATTCACCCATACTTATGCACAAACATATACTGTAGAAGCAGACGTGTTTTTTATACACCCACACACTGAGGGCTGTCAGAAAAACAAAAACAGCGTTTGTCTAAATACAGATCTGACTCAGTCTCAGTCAGTTCCATTGATTGCCTGTGTAGTCCTGGAGGAAAGGCCAAGCACAAACACACACTCACATGAGGAGGAAAGAAACGTAAACAATTGTGAAATGAAAGATTTATTGCCCTCTCTTTCAGCTCAGAGCTAAACACACACACGCATAATCCCACTAAATTATGCACACACACAAACACACACACACACACATAGAAAAGCTCCAGTTTGACACTTCATTCCACCTACAGACCCGAGCACTAGGACAATTAGTCAACCAGGCCTTGGGCAAGACAGATGCAGATGCCATATTTCTCTCTAATCCAGTAATAGTGTCTCCACTGGGTTCCCATAGTGTGTGTGTGTGTGTTTATACTGACAATGCATGAAGAATTTTGAGGCTGACATTTTATTAGCAGATTTTGCTGTTTTGTAAGTTATTATATTAGGTTTGCAATGAACAATAGTAAATGGATATGCTGTAAAATGTGTAAATGCTGTAAACATTTAAACATTTATCACTTTATATGTGACCTTGGACCACAAAACCTGTCATAAGTCGCACGGGTATGTTTGTAGCATTAGCCAAAAATCATTAGGATATTAAGTAAAGATCATGTTCCATGAAGATATTTTGTAAATTTCCTACCATATATATATATATACATATATATATATATATATATATATATCAAAAAAATATTTTTGTGAGTGGATATGCATTGCTACAACTTTAAAGGCGATATTCTCAATATTTTGATTTTTTTGCACCCTCAGATTCCAGATTTTCAAATAGTTGTATCTTGGGCAAATACTGTCATATCCTAACAAATCATACATCAATAGAAAGCTTATTTATTCAGCTTTCAGACGCTTTACCCAACAGTTCTGTGTATCACTACACTCTTAGCAACGTAAACTGTATGTTCTCAATTTATATTGTTCGTTGAAGCTTACTGTTGTATAAATCTCAATTTCAAAAAGTTGACAGTTATGACTGGTTTTGTGATCCAGGGTCACATATTAGGTGTCTTTATTAGTTTATATTTTGGCTAATGCAATTCAGCTTTCATCTAAAAACAAGCTTTTTGTACTCACAGCTCCATTTAACAAATTCACTAGGTTTAAACTCATTCGACAGAATTTTGCAGATTACATCTCTGGCTTATATATTAGAGCTGGAGAGTTCTTGGGCTGTTAACCTGTTTATGAGAACCTTGTGAAAGCAGAAGAACTGTAAAATCCTGATCATCATGACGTTTCATCATAAGATCTTCTCGCATACACACCTGAGTCTTTACGGAATCCGTGACGGATAAACCAGTCTTGTTCCCTCTGAAAGAGAGTCTGCGGCAGAGCCGCTATAATTCACGGAATAAAAAATGAGAGGGAAAACTGAGCCAAGGATGGAGAGGGATGAAAGGCGGGCAAACTATAAATAGCCCACCTGGGCTGCTTCACTCATCCGTCTGCTTTTGAACTTGTCATCCGCCAAATTGGTGCTGCAGGCCATGTCATCCATCTCTTTTTGGAGAAGGGGTGAGGAGAGGTGGTACCCCTGGCAACCATACAATCCTTCATTCGCACACGGATCCATCACACTATCACATCCAAATCACAAAGACACACACAGGTCACCTTTTCGCACGTTTCGTGTCCAGATAGTTTCTGGATTTTTTTTTTTAGCTGCATTGCATTGTATTTTGCTGCATTCCAATGTATCTCTACTTAGCGCTTACATATTGAAGTTACAAAGGATTCTTACCTGATGATGTTCCATCGTTTACTTAATTTTAAAATATTGATGGATACTTCCTTTTGTCAGATAAGATGTCTGGTTTATTATCTATTGGTCAATGACAGTATAAGTGGCCATGATAAAAAAAAAAAAAAAAAAAAAAGGAATCTAGTTCATAAGCTCTTAGAAATGTACTTTAGAATGTTGTATTCATAATCTTTTCATGCATTTTGAAACACTTTCATTCCAGTCATAAAGTTAGTGTGTCTGTGAGTAAACATATTTTCAAAAAAAAAAAAAAAAAAGAAAAAAGTTAAAAAAAAAAAAAAAAAATATATATATATATATATATATATATATTTTTTTTTTTACAAATATCATGAATTATTAATTTATAAACATTATTTGTTTTTGCAGAAAGAAAATGGTCAAACTAATTAAGATTTTCTTTTTAGGAATTTAATTATTTTAATAATTATTTTAACTGTGTGTGTGGGCTTTTTTCTTATGGTTTAAGGATCTTATTTTTCATTTCAAAATGCCAAAAAGAATTTGTTTTATTCAGAAATTAAAAACATAGAATCAATCATCATAGAAGATGTGTATTCAAGTCTCTGTAGGCATATGAATGTCATTTTTTTTTCTTTTCTCGCATTTATAATAAATTGACACATTTGTACTAAAAAAAATATATATATGACCCAGAGACATCTCCACAATGTGCTAATATGGATTAGAAGCAAAAAAACTGAATAAAAAAGTTTTAAAGAGCATTGCAAGAAAATAAAATAAAAAGAGCTCTTGCTACAGAAGTTCTTGCATTCAATGTCGTATTAAAAATATATATACTGTTACTGACGGATAAAAAAAAAAAAATGATGGGAAAATGTACAACCTATTCTAGTTTTAAACAATTGTGGTAACAATCTATCCACCTCTGGGGTCACTGTGATTTTGCCAAGTAAGACATGTTCCTGGATCAACATATTTTGTTGATCCTGGAATAACATTCTTGTCTGAAAATTTAGTCCTAACTCTATTCCTACCCCTAAACTTATCCCAACCCATAATTTATCCCTAAAATCAGAGGGAAATGATAGGTGAATAACACTGATGTAGAAGCACCTAACCCTGGATGTAAGCCTAAACTTGACATAAACTGTAAACTTCTCCCTCAAATCTGGTTGGTTGATTGGAATGTTGTTCCAGGATCAACAAAGATGTTGATCCAGGAACATGTTGTACTTGGTAAAATCACATTCACTCCACCTCTGGATGTGGCAATCCAATCACAATGCGTCTTGATTTTTTCATCTGGATTTTAATATGGTCGAGTGGCTGAAAAATCAGGTGCAAAGGTGCCATTAATGTGCCATTTTTTATGTACTAATTTGCAACACAATCACAAACACACACATGCTGTGTTCATCAATGCGTAAATGTGCAAATTGAGCTTTTCTTGAAGTGTTTGTGTGATTATCACCTGACAGATCATATTGGCTCCGCACAGGTTTTGATGAGCTAAATACAGTCAGACAATGAGCCTCCCCGTTGAGCCTGTAATCACATTCAGCGCCAATAAATGTGATTACGTTGCAGTTACACACTTACACGAAAAAGCAAAACAGCAAATTTACCCAAACTTTCTCACACTGTACTCATCAGATAAAAAGAGCATGTATTTATACGTAAACAACGCCGTTTCACATGTCATTACTTTGAATCAAAGCCGCTCACTTCTTAAGCAAGCTGATTTACAGAGTGAGGTGAGAACGGCGATCTACCGCTGTGAAGCGCGTTTGAGATCTGCTTTGATCCGTGGCGTTTCATGCTCAGAGAATAGTACTTCTTTGATAAACACTACTCTGTTATTTGCGTCTATTTGCAGGGATGTGTGTTTAAGAGTGTATTGAAGTGATTCTCAGTGTTTGTGTGTGAGCCGGAGCACATTAAAGCACCACTAGGGGGCGCTCAAATACAATGCAGCTCCTTGGCACAACCTTGGTGACACTCTGAGGTCCTGAGCACAGCATGTCCAAACCAAACTGAACTAACCTAAACCAAGCTCTAATCCCAAAAGCAATCTGAGCCGCTGAAACCCATCCAGAACTTTCCTCCTCCTGTACACCATCTGCTCCCAGCCAACAGGGGGCACGACACAGCCAGAAGAGAAGATTTGTTGTTGTTAATTTATTCTCTTTCATATCAAACCCTGACAACAGATGTAGATTAATGAGTGTGGTGTTAAGACGGGCTCTGCACAGTCAATCATCGACAGAGTCACTCTGAATACAAAATATTCAGTCGGTATGATAGCTGACTTCAGATGTGGAGGACATCAGAAAGCTAAATCTGCTTAGTGATTGTCATTGGTGCTCATTCAAATGACAAATTCAAATCTGGCTAGCAACATTCGTGATCCCGTACATCTCAATAAAAGCCTATATAATTATATAGCTGGAACTAAAATTTAAATATGAAAGAAAATAATGCTGAAAAAAAAAGACACTTATTGTTCTCAAATCTCGGTCAATTCAAAAATGACATGTCAAGACATGTTGTGTCAGGTTTGGTGGACCATGTTTTAAAAGGTTAGTTCACCCAAAAAAGAAAATTCTGTCATTAATTACTTACCCTCATGTCGTTCCAAACCCATAAGACCTTTGTTCATCAGACCTTTGAACACAAATTAAGATATTTTTGATGAAATCCGGGAGCTTTCTGACCTCCTATAGACTTCAACGTTATTACCACTTTCAAGGCCCAGAAAGGCAGTAAAGACACTGTTAAAATAGTCCATGTGACTACAGTGGTTCAACTTTTCTGGGCCTTGAAAGTAGTAATAACGTTGCAGTCTATCGGAGGCCAAAAAGTGGATTTCATCAAAGATATTATTGTAAATGTGTGTTCCGAAGATGAACGAAGGTCTTACAGGTTTGGAACAACATGAGGGTGAGTAATTAATGACAGAAAATTCATTTTTTGGTGAACTAACCCTTTAAATTGAATAAAAAGAAGGCTAGTAATTTCTTTCAACTCTAGACTGACTTTGCTAAAATCTTTTGTTTTAAAGAAATAAAACAATTTCAAATAAAACAAAGGTATTAAAACCACCAAAATCCATTAACTGTCATTTATGGGTGTACTGTCCCTTTAACTATGACACACTACTACAGAAAATGTGTAACCCGAGAATAATTTATCATTTCCACAAATTTGCTCTGAGCGATTACAGTACGTCGGCCCCCAGTGGAATTATGCATCCGTTATGCTAACCTCTCATCCGAGCGTCTTTCGAGATAAATCACACCAGTCTTCTGCACTAAAGTGCCAGACTCAGATCTATCATCTCATTTTCTGAGTACTGTCTATATATACAGAATACAAATTAAACCTTGATCTCAGATGGCCTGAATATCACTAAAAATGGTCACAGTCAGACTCTCCCTCTCTGTGCTCACAGGGCCTTCAGCGGGTTTACAGAAGTTGGCTATTAATCAAGCACGTCCTCTGGTTTTTTTGCCATCCTGTGGTCTGCACTCTACTTTGCTCATACACTGCTCCTCCAAGGTATTCTAGCAAGACCTGTTTCTAAAAATTTCCGTCTACAGCTGCTTGTTTAACACCACCGCACAGGCATCACGGTCTCTCCTGAAGGACTCACAGATCTCTGCATGTCTGACAAACAGGTTGTCTCATTAAGCCTGTTATAAATGTCTTCAGACAGACCGTTCCTCCTCTCACAGTGGAGTCTCTGCATCCCTTCATTCTTCTCTACCTTCACCACTATTTCTCTTCCCCCCTTCACTCGCTTTGTCATCACTCAGCAGGGTGCACACTTTGGAGGTGTGATTGCACAGATGGAAAGGTGTAAATAAGAAACGGTGTGTGTATACACACACACACTTGGACACACAGAGACAAAAAAAAAAGCTAACAAAAAGACATAGGTTGCCGAAAATAGCCTCCATCTCTTTTTCTCTGCCTTATTTCCCCCCTGGGTACATGTGGCTGCGTCTACAGCTAGGACGAAGCAGCAGGTGTGTGTGTCTCAGTCTCAGGTTTTATACCTGTGGAAGAGTCATAGCAGGTGTGTGTGCGCGCTAGCGACAGCTTGCTCTGTTAGTGAACCGCAGGTGGAGCGCAGAGGTTGGCCTCCGTGCCTGTCTGTCCTGCTGTGTGTGTGGGTATGTGTGTGATTTCATGCCCTCAACCCAGTTAACCTTGTGTGTGTATGTGTGTCTCATGATTATAAAACAGACAGGATGAGCCACGTTTGAAACCGTGCTGTAAAAGAGTTGAATTTTAACAGTATAAACATCATAAACTGTAAATATAATATAATATAATATAATATAATATAATATAATATAATATAATATAATATAATATAATATAATATAATATAATGCATGAAACATGGCAGATTGTTCTGTATCTGGTTTTAAGTTAGTACTTTTTACATTTGAAAATGTTTATCATTTTTCATATATTTTCTATTGATCCATTTTTTAACCCTTCTCTTGTTTCTTCTTGCCTCATTTATATTGAATTAAATAAAAACAAATTGAGGAGAAAATTAAACATGTAAATAATTTAGTAAGTTAGGACAGTGTTAGGCTAATTCTTATATTGGTACTGGTGGAGGAATTGTTCATTTTGATTATTTTTATTAATAACTCTGGGTTCACACTCTGGGACATATTATGGAAATTATACTTTTTTTTTTTCGTCTAATTTATTTTTCAGAATTAGATTGTAATTTTTATTGAAAACAAAGATTTTATCGTATCATACCACATATTGATTTTACAACACTTAACTGTGGCAAATGTGCTGTAGCACAGTCTCTCGTGGATTAGTGCTTTAATCTATATCTTCAATCTTGAAGATATTAAAAATACAGCTTATGTTATTTTCTAAGCATTAGCATAGCAAACACCTTTGATGGTGCAGCTGTAAAGCCATGACCTCCATCACAAACACTAATTGTTTTCTAATACCTAGCTGGCATTATCCTTCATAAACAAAAGCGCTGGAACATCCTCTCAATCTCCTTTCACTGATTCAGGTTAATAACAGGCTTATTGAAAACACAGATTCCCCTCATAATGCAACAGAGAAAGCCCTTCATTAGCAGATAACATTGATGGGAAACCGCCATTAAATTATATACCTCCTTTCATTTTTTCGCTATTAATTTTTGCAAAGCCATCTGGCACGTAATGAGGCACAGAGCAGTTCAGATGCACTTTTCAATTAAATCTGACCTTGAAATGACAGCGTGGGTGTGAGCGAGAAAGATGAATGCAAAAAGTTTTGAGAGATGACATATAATTGATGATAAAATCAATTTGAACCCTCTAATTAACAACTGATAAGATAAACAATAATCTGTGCGAGATGTGACGACTACGCTCTGTGGACTCTTAGCAGCAATGAGTACTTTATAATGGGAGATGAAACAGGCGATTGGACAAAGAAATTGAGGCTCATGGTTTCCAATGAAAGTGAATGGGCTGTCAATGTTTTTGTATTTTTTTAAAAAGAAATTTGCCGATGTATCCATTCAATTTCATGGTATGGAAAATAGCTGCCTGAACACTCTGCTAAAGTTCTCATTTTTTTGTTCCACAGAAGAAACTAAGTCATATGAGTGTGAAACAACTTGAGGGTGAGTGAATGCCAGAATTTGCAATTTAAGGTTAAGTTCTGAGCCTTCCCAGGCTCATCTGAATGTGTGAACAGGTCATTTGAAATGTTCTGAAAGTCTTTCTTGGAATCTTAGTGTTTTAATAGTAGCACAGTCAGACAGAATGACTGCATTGGCCACGCTGTTCTTCCCTTCACATTAACAAAGCACACTCCAATTATCAGAATATTACTTGTCAACCTCCCACTCCCACTTCAGTCAACTACTGCTAATGGTGACTCAAGCTAATACACTATGACGATCCCCACACAAGCGCACACAGCTAAATAAAACCTTTGAAATGTGCCACTAAAGATAAATGGGCACCAAAAGCATTTGATGCAAATTGTTTTGCAGTGAGATGTCATTGATGTGAGCTTCATTATGCAGAACACTGCTAGTTGAGAACTAGCCCAAAACACTGCTGGTTGAGGATGAGCAAAAAAACACTGTCGGTTGAAGACTAGGACAAAACATTGCTGGTTAAAGACTAGCACATAACATTGCTGGTTGAAGACTAGCACAAAACACTGCTAGCTGAGGACTAGCACAAAACACTGCTAGTTGAGGACTAGCACAAAACACTGCTGGTTGAGGACTAGCACAAAACACTGCTGGTTGAAGACTAGCACAAAACACTGCTAGTTGAGGACTAGCACAAAACTGCTGATTGAAGACTAGCACAAAACACTGCTAGTTGAGGACTTGCACAAAACACTGCTAGTTGAGGACTAGCACAAAACACTGCTAGTTGAGAACTAGCACAAAACACTGCTGATTGAGGACGAGCACAAAACACTGCTGGTTGAAGACTAGCACAAAACACTGCTAGTTGAGGACTAGCACAAAACACTGCTAGTTGAGGACGAGCACAAAACACTGCTGATTGAGGACTAGCACAAAACACTGCTAGTTGAGGACTAGCACAAAACACTGCTGATTGAGGACAAGCACAAACACTGCTGGTTGAAGACTAGCACAAAACACTGCTAATTGAGGACTAGCACAAAACACTGCTGATTGAGGACAAGCACAAAACACTGCTGATTGAGGACTAGCACAAAACACTGCTAGTTGAGGACTAGCACAAAACACTGCTAGTTGAGGACTAGCACAAAACACTGCTGATTGAGGACGAGCACAAAACACTGCTGGTTGAAGACTAGCACAAAACACTGCTAGTTGAGGACTAGCACAAAACACTGCTAGTTGAGGACGAGCACAAAACACTGCTGATTGAGGACTAGCACAAAACACTGCTAGTTGAGGACTAGCACAAAACACTGCTGATTGAGGACAAGCACAAACACTGCTGGTTGAAGACTAGCACAAAACATTGCTAATTGAGGACTAGCACAAAACACTGCTGATTGAGGACAAGCACAAAACACTGCTGATTGAGGACTAGCACAAAACACTGCTAGTTGAGGACTAGCACAAAACACTGCTAGTTGAGGACTAGCACAAAACTGCTGATTGAAGACTAGCACAAAACACTGCTAGTTGAGGACTTGCACAAAACACTGCTAGTTGAGGACTAGCACAAAACACTGCTAGTTGAGAACTAGCACAAAACACTGCTGATTGAGGACGAGCACAAAACACTGCTGGTTGAAGACTAGCACAAAACACTGCTAGTTGAGGACTAGCACAAAACACTGCTAGTTGAGGACGAGCACAAAACACTGCTGATTGAGGACTAGCACAAAACACTGCTAGTTGAGGACTAGCACAAAACACTGCTGATTGAGGACAAGCACAAACACTGCTGGTTGAAGACTAGCACAAAACACTGCTAATTGAGGACTAGCACAAAACACTGCTGATTGAGGACAAGCACAAAACACTGCTAGTTGAGGACTAGCACAAAACACTGCTAGTTGAGGACTAGCACAAAACACTGCTGATTGAGGACGAGCACAAAACACTGCTGGTTGAAGACTAGCACAAAACACTGCTAGTTGAGGACTAGCACAAAACACTGCTAGTTGAGGACGAGCACAAAACACTGCTGATTGAGGACTAGCACAAAACACTGCTAGTTGAGGACTAGCACAAAACACTGCTGATTGAGGACAAGCACAAACACTGCTGGTTGAAGACTAGCACAAAACATTGCTAATTGAGGACTAGCACAAAACACTGCTGATTGAGGACAAGCACAAAACACTGCTGATTGAGGACTAGCACAAAACACTGCTAGTTGAGGACTAGCACAAAACACTGCTAGTTGAGGACTAGCACAAAACACTGCTGGTTGAAGACTAGCACAAAACACTGCTGATTGAGGACAAGCACAAAACACTGCTGATTGAGGACTAGGACAAAACACTGCTAGTTGAGGACTAGCACAAAACACTGCTGATTGAGGACTAGCACAAAACACTGCTGGTTGAAGACTAGCACAAAACACTGCTAGTTGAGGACTAGCACAAAACACTGCTGATTGAGGACTAGCACAAAACACTGCTGATTGAGGACAAGCACAAAACACTGCTGATTGAGGACAAGCACAAAACACTGCTGATTGAGGACTAGCACAAAACACTGCTAGTTGAGGACTAGCACAAAACACTGCTAGTTGAGGACTAGCACAAAACACTGCTGATTGAGGACTAGCACAAAACACTGCTGGTTGAAGACTAGCACAAAACACTGCTAGTTGAGGACAAGCACAAAACGCAGCTGATTGAGGACAAGCACAAAACACTGCTGATTGAGGACTAGCACAAAACACTGCTAGTTGAGGACTAGCACAAAACACTGCTAGTTGAGGACTATCACAAAACACTGCTGGTTGAAGACTAGCAAAAAACACTGCTGATTGAGGACTAGCACAAAACACTAGCGCACAACCACACGCTGCACATGGTATTTCAGCACAAATCCCTGCATTTTAGTCTCTGACCAGCTACAGTCCAGTTTAACCAGATGCTAAATGTGCTGAATTAGCGCTACACTGTAAATATGTAAGTCGCTATTAATATTTAAGCACATTCATGCCTCCATTTTATGTAAATTAGGCTCATTATACTGTAGATATATTCACAAAACAGTGCTACTCATCTGCTACAATTAATGTCCTGTTATTACATCACATGTAGAAAAACCCAATGAATTGATGCTTCTGAAAACACAATTTACAATTTCAACACAGACGACTCATTTAAGTCCACACTGTAGAATTTGGGGAAAACTTGAAATATCAAAGGATGAAAACTGCTTAAAATCGGCATCCCTCCGTTCCCCTTTCTTTTCCAATCCCTCTCTGTTCTTCAGCTCATGCTGCAGGGGTTTCCTGCAAGTTCATCAGCACTTATACGTTCAGGAGATATGAGAAAATAGGCTAAGAAAGTGTCTGCGGAAACGAGATACATATATTTTGCGGAAGTAAGACAATCCAGTTTGTTTGCCCTTCTTTCTTTTCGTAAACTCTTCCGGAACTCATCCTGTCTTTCGTCATCCAAGGAAAGTAGAGGTTTATGGATGACAAAGTCAGAGTGGGGAAAGTAGGTTGTTGATAAGGAACAGAATTCGGAATGTTTGGTATGAGCATTCCTGCAAAACTGGGAAATGTGTTCATAAAATATATACAGTACGACCACTACAGCTGCCACAGCTACATTGAGTGTATGTGTTCAAAAGAATACAACATGAATACAAGAAGTGCATTTCTAAGAACTTGGCATGGGTTTGAAAACTAGATTTTTAAAAGAGCTTTCATTTTCTTTATCACGGGCACTCTTATTTGCTCTTGATTTGAATAATACCATTCACATAAATGTGCATACCCCAAACCTCAAATACAAGTAATTCCCAATAATGACTGAATATCCCCTGAATGGTCAAGCTAACATCTCAAAATGATGCACGGAAAGCAACCCAGTGTTTGCAAATCAATAGGCTGCCATCAGAATTCAGCCGAGCTAACTATGTATTGATCCATCGACCACAGCAAACCTGAGTGCTGCATCAACACCACCAGGCACCAGAACAGGCAAAATTCGACCAATTACTGATCCGGCCGACTCGATTTTCTTCACTTCTTAATCAAACATCTGCTGTGATAACCCTGACTGACACACACAGCAACCTATGCTGGACATGTTGCTAGATACAAGCTGTTTGCGTCTGCTTAACATTGCGCAAACATTGTCAGGACGTTGTTAGGCGAGATGAATGGCCTGTATAAATCAGCGGCGCTCTCACTAGGCTAACACTATGGCATGAATAATGGAAGAGCTGACAGCTATGATAGAGGGCCCACATATATATTATGAGGAGAAGTTACTTGCCGGCCACGCCGTGACCAAACCGTGCTTGAGCGAAGCTATGAGTCATTAAGGAACAAGAATATAATACATATACATGACCAATGACTATGCTAACATGATTATGATTAGTTGAGTTATGAAAGGGGGGGGGGCAAAAAAAAAAAAAAGCTATAATCAATTGACGTCAAAATTCATCTGTCGCTTGGTTTCAAGGTTTGATTTTAAGGACATTTTTTTTATTTACTTTTGAACTACGAACAATTTTGGTTAAAGCAAAACCATAAAAGCATCTGACAAATGTATGCATCTAAATAAGTGTAAAAAAAATGCTGCAATTACAGACTGAGGCAACACAGCCTAGAATGGTTTCCATGCCAATGAGTCAAAAAGGATGTTTAGAGTGTAGAGTACATCAGAAAATTGAGAGGGGGTTGGTGTAAATTAATGACATGCTGTAATATTGCTTGTATACAATTTGAGCGGTCATAAACTACAGAAAACTGCATGATTTATTCTACACAATTCACAGACGAGGAAAATATAGAACCTTAAACCATGGAAAATGAACCCTTATTGATTGTTTTACAATTGCTTTTATTTCAACCTTCAGTCATCCATCATCACCAAAAAGATGGAGATGGAGAATAGTTGACTATCCATGCTACAAAAGCATCTGTGTTCCATTCTGCTTAGTGTAGCTGGTTTTAAATGTGTTTTATGTAAACTCTCCAAGAAATGTTTTAAATTGAGGTCAAGTAACACAAAACCATCCTAATAATTTATGGCTTAAAAGGAAAGTTCATGATTTACTCATGCCCCCTCATTATACTTGCATCATTCATTCCAAACTTGTATGGTTTTCATTCTTTTGCAGAACACAAAAGATATTTTGAATAACTACACCACATTGGACACCATTTCTCCCATACAATTTCATTGTATGGGAGAAATTAGAATGTATTTTTCAAAATATCTTCTTTTGTGTTCAGCAGAAGAAAATATGCTATATCGTTTTGGAACGACATGACAGCGAGTAAATGATGACAGAATTTTCATTTTTGTGTAAACTCTCCTTTTAAGATTAGATAATTACAGACTGACTACCGTATTTTTGGAAATATGATTTGCCTTTTTATCATCTGAAATGTGCTGTGAATCATATTCCAAGGTGACTCATATAGCGATTCAGGAAACAATAGGGAATTTGGGGCCTGTTGCTCAAGGCAAGAAGTAAGAAGGAAACTTGGACCTGTCCTTGTAGAGCTGGATGTGATAAGTGTGGGAATAAAAAAAAAGGATTTGCTGTGGAGTGAGAGAAACTAAAACATGTTTATAGTGTTTATTTGTTTTTGTTTTTTTAAAACTGTATTTTATAGTATTTAATATTGTAATGAGACAACGACCAATGCAATTTTGACCCAGTCTGACTTATAGTCAAGTACGACTTATTTTCTGGATAATATGGTAATCAGTTTTAAAAAATATGGCTACATTCACACTGTCAGTTTTTGTGATTGACAACTGCATTTACTTGTAGGTTTGAGTCTCAAAATGTCCTGTTCAAACAGCAAATTACAGCAGCGTCTTTGAATACTGTCTGTATGAACTTGTAAAGGGAGTCAAGCCTGTATTCTCTTAATAGTGACAGTGACCAAAGTAATATCAAAGATGGCAACGTCCATAAAACTGAAAAGTCTTATCACTTGTGACACGACAAGAGTCCAATAGAGCCACAAGTTCATCCGTCAAATCTCCATTAACCGACGGCAGCTTTTATATCTGGGTGGAGAGTGGAGCATTTCAGTCGCACATAGCACACAAAACTGCTTTAAAAATTTACTGCACTATGTGTGAATGTAAACATATTAAGGACTCAAATACAGTCCTTATACAGACCAATTTCTGTTGCTGTGTAAACGTGGCCTATGCTGTTTGCACGTTGTTTCCAATTTTGCCCAACATACGTTCCTCTCAAACCTCCATTTTTCTCGCTCTCTCCCATGTCTCACTCCAGCTCATGTACATATATCTTGTAGACAGTTTAACTTGGTCCTTGGAGTTGGAGTGATCCATTTTAGGGTTAATCAAGGGTGACCCATGGCCAGACCTGCGGGTGGAACTCTCCGCATTAGCGGCGCTTTCTCAGCTAATTAGCTTTCTCTCACAGGTCAGTAGCTGTTAGATACACCATCTTTCTCCCCGTCCCCAGAGAACCTGGCATGTGGCGGCCCACATATACAACAGGAAGGGATGCCTTTTGGTTTGTGCGAAATAGCGCGTGTATGCGTGGGTGCTGATCGATAAACAATATTGACGGCCGAGGCGAGAAGGTGAGAGGTGTTGTGTTTAAATTAGATTTCGCTGAGAGAGAAAGGGAGTATTAGATGAAAAGAACTGTTCTCTCCTTTGTTTGTACCTTATCCATCCATCACTGCGAGGAATGGATCTGGGCCGAATGCCTGTCTGGGGATGGAGAGAGGTTCGGAGAGAGAGAACGAATGAAAGAGATGTGGGGGTGCTAAATTGAGACGCATTATTGCATGATGGGAAGAGTGTCACATTACGTGATCCCTCTCTTTGATTGACAGCCTCATTCGGACCAACTCTCGCCGCGAGTCCCATCTAGGCTGACTCGCGGCGTGTGTGCGCATCTGACCCACTTAATGCAGCAACATAACTGCTACAGACAATACACATTAGGAGAGTTCACTTATAAATGGACACAGGTCACGGACCGTGTGATATTTTCAATGTTAAAATACTTTTTCCTATAATATAGTCTTTTGTGAACAGACAACTGTAAGTAAGCCATTAGTAGGTTCACTTCCTAAAGAGCGTAAACACATCGATCTGTTTGTTTGAGTGGCCAGACATGTCAACTTCTGGCTTAATCAAAGCTTTTCCATAGGGTTGAAGTGGACCTGTCTGTAAACTAGTTTTGCGATTTCCATTTAGTGCAACTAACCATTATTGGCGCTTTAAAGTCAACATATATTTTCTTAATATATGTTCTTGAACTCTTGAACACATGTTATTTGCAGTCTTTCATCAAAAAGTAATCAACTTGCTCCGCCTTTTAAACGACTTTCCTTTTTGGCTGACATCACCAAGCCCCCTCATTTTTCAACCCTTTCCCTCCAACCACCTGTCAAGGAGAACGCTTTTCACCAACCAATCAATTTTCAATTAATTAAAAAGTCTTTATTATTTTCTCATTCAGTTGCCTTTTTTGTGACAAACTGATGTTACAAGTCATCCAAATTAACAAAATATACAATTATTTACATAAAATGCAACATGTCTGAACCTTGAACCCTGGAAAATGAACACTTAACGATCAGCAAACAGGCGAATCCACAATGGCTGACTATTCGCCCTGCAAGAAACTTTTACAAATGCACCTCTGTTCTATTCTGCTCACTCTAGCTGGTTTTAAAAAGAAAAGTTTTTTAACGGGGCTCATTTTTCAACCCCTCCCCTCCATTCACCTGTCATGGAGACCACTTTTCACAAACCAATTAAATTCTAATGAATTAAACATTTCTGGCCTACAATATTTTCTCATTTAATCAAATTTTCTTGACAAATTGATGCTGAAAGTTACAAAGTCATCCCTATTAAAGAAATACATTTAGAAGTTGGTCTTAAATTGACTTTATACAGTATTAAAGTGACCCTATTTATGTTCTCAATGCTCATTTTTGGTCTTATTGTAAAAAAATTCATTGGTGCATGTTGCCACAGCCGTTTATATATAAACTAATAACTTTCAACCACCTTACTCAATTCTGAAACCCTACATAATGGCCACTTTTCACTATCCAATCAATTACCTGGAGTGGGGGTGGGGAATCAAGCCTCGCCCTTGTTTTTCTCATTTAATAAACATTTCACTTGGAAATCCCTCAAATTACAAAAGTCAAATGAGCTAATGGTGCTATTTTGCTTTGTCTTTAAAGACAATTACTTGTTCAAAAACATTGATGTGTCTCACATGTCTGGTAGCCTGTCAAATAAATTAAGTACATACTTAAAGCAGAAAAGAATTGGACGCACAATGCACAATGCATGACACAAACAAGTGGAGGTTGAGACAGACAGACAACACACAAGTCTACCACTGTCAAACCCATCAGTCGCACACACATATAGACAGAGACATCCGATAATTCGCTGGAGGTATAGGACTACATCTATAGCCCAGAAGACACAAAAGAGTAGAGGGCCAGAGACGCTGGCTGGAGGGATGGTGTTACAGTTGTGATAGCATCTAGCGATAACAGAGACCTGACAATCCAATCCTTCATGGAAAATCCCCTAACAGAAGCAACCCCCACAAACACACACCTGCTGAGAACAGCACATTACCCAGGACAGACCCCTGGGGGACGCGTCCTCCTGTGTCATGACAGAAGTGAGATAGGGGATCACATGTTTGTGTGTGTGTTATGTGGGGGATTTACAGGAAATGAAGAAAGCAGCATGACCAGGATGGCACACAACAGGGAATTTGGGGCCTGTTGCTCAAGGCAAGAAGCGAGAAGGAGCCTTGGACCCGTCTTCGGAGAGCTGGATTGGATAAGTGTGGGAAAAAAACAAAAAGAGAAGTCAGGCAGAGAGGATAAAGAGAAAAGTCAGCATGTGGCGCAAGCAGATAGATCTCAGCTGGATTTCTATTGGGCGCCATCGATTTTTGACGGATTCTAGCTAAACGGCACTTTGGAGAGTCCACAGAGGGAAAGCGGGATGTATAAACAGAAATGATAAACGCAGAGAGGCTCATAGCATTGCCTGATGTTTCTCCCAGAATGCACTAGGAAACTTTAATCAGTCCTGCCACTGCTGCTCTGCGCATTAGCTTCAAGCTATATATTTTATTCATGCGCAAAGTGCAAACACAAAAGCAGTTTTACATGTTTGTCAAAAAGCAACAAAGATTATAAGAGAAATAGGAGTTAGTCAAAAAGTTACAGATTGTACTTTCTGATGTGGACTGTTCAATGTTTCTTTTCTTCTTTTTTTTTTTTTTTTTTTACTTTTATTTACTTTTTTTAGTGATATTAAAGTGAATGAAATATCTATGCATGTGTAGTTCTGATGTTCTCCAGCTAGACTAACTCAACTCCATTATGACGGAGGAAAAATATAATGTTCGCATGGAACAAAAGTGTTGACATGGAAACAATTTGACCAATGTAAACTGAGCCACAAATTTGCAAAGTGCAACGTAAATGCATACTTAAATTCAAGACCATGTTTAATCAGATCAGTGTAATTTGGTTTCTTCAGCAGTGGACTACATTGAGTCATGGTGCTCATACAGGTAATGTGGGTTTGAGGCAGGTTAGCAACATTTTTTAAGCTTTTGTTGATGACTATCACAAATGACAAACAAGTTTTCCATCCATCCAAGTGGTTTCTTCAGTCACAGCATGGTCAGATAAGTGGCTAAAAGAATGAAATGCAAGAGCTGCAAATGAACAAACACTGACACGGATGAATGAAAACATGCCCTACATCCCAATTAACATACCAGTCCTACTGTATCTGTCCTAAATAGTATGCGAGATTACAATTAGTGAAATTACAGAATACTGAAAGCCCAGGTAATAAAAACGTATTTTCCCATCACCAGTGATGTATGCCTTTGTAGCACATTATATATTGATGGTCTGGCATGCAACCATATGAAAATAGATGAAAAAATAATCAATTACAACAATATTTCCCCTTGTTTTAAATAATTTGATTACAGAAAGGGGAAAATGTAGAAACACCTGCAATGTATATAATATATAAATTGACAGTTTTTCATTTTAGAAGTTGAATTTAGAAGCAACATCGGTTCAAACTAGTGAAATTATTTAAAAGAAGCTATGTAATAGCTGCAATGCTATATTTCTTTATAGAGTTACAAGTTAAGTACAGCGTAAACCGTATACCAGAGCAAGGCTGACATGCACAGGTGAAACCCTAACACCACAGGTGGACACAGACAGAGCTCGGTATGTGGAAACAAAGGGCTAATCGAGCAGGTAACACGAGTTGTCCGAGAGAGGTTGATTAAGAGACCGAGAGAAATATGGAGACCATGAGGCAAGGAAACATGGGTAATAGGAGATTGCTTCTCAGATAACAGAAGACACACTTACATAACTTTGCGGCTTTCCCAGGAAACTTGTAACCGTGCAATTCTCAGTCCTCTAACTGTCATTAACAGTAGAGCCAGAGAAGGTCATGTGAACGCTTACCTTAAACAACCTTCCACATGCATATGCAGATCACTACTGCTGAATATGCAGTTCTATACATTATAAGGAAGTATTTCTATAATATTGACGTTTCTTTCAGACATACTTTATTAATTATGAGATGATTATTTACAAAATGGCAATTTTGTAAATGGATATAAGTAATTTTATCAAGCATGATAGGTTGTTTTAGATTTAGATTAATTAACAAAACAAAAACTATGAATGTATTAAGAAGAATTTGTAATCTGCTTAAACCAAAGTAGTGAAATTATTTGAAGTTCACCCCTTATGTTAAGTTAATCACTTAACTGTGATAGTATGATTCATTTTTTTAAATGGTGTTGTGTGTTTAAAATAAACAGAAGGATTATAACATTTTACGTGGGAGTTCTGGAGACGAGAGGCAGGGGACACACAGATTAGTTGGTCGCTGAAGAAGGTTTCTGGGACATAATCTCTTGTACTTCATCCAAAGCCATATCAGTTGAACACACAATGCACAAGATTAGTCAGGCACCCCATTAGCGTTCCCCAACGTACCTGACCGCACTGCACAACAACTTCCTAAGATTTGACATTCACAGCCATACACAGACACACACGGCTGTACTGGCGCATAAAAAAAAACCTGACTAACAAAAGTGGGCCACAGGAAAAAAAGGAAGAAAAAAAAAAAGAAGATAAAAAATGTATGTATGACAAAGTATGGAAATGATTGTACATGCCCTAGAAAGTGGTCTGACACCACATAGTGAGTGAACTCAGCACCTCACTGGCACAAGTTAAATGGAGCAACATTATGAAAAGTTCATCATCATGAAGAGAGAGAGAGAGGGAATGTAAGTGTTAGAGTTGTTTATGAATGTATGTTAAGTTTTAATTAAAAAATAATGTTTTTGAAAGCAAATGTGCCCGTAAGTATATGACATGCATTAAATGTGCATGTGTTTCCCGCATTTCTCACTCTGGTGAGATTTCATTCTACACTGCCTTCATCTGATTTAGATGTTAAGCAAAAATGCAATAGAAGCACGTCCATTCAGACATACTGTATAATGCATGTGCACCTTCAAATCAAATCAAATAAAAAAATAAAATAAAATAATAAAAATTAACATAATAAAATAAAATAAAATAATAAAATTACTAAAATAAAAAATAGAATAAGAAAAAAAAAAGTAACGACTAAGTCATGAAATTTATAAACACGAAACAAAACCCAAACCCATGTGACAAAAAAATAAAAAATAAAAATAAAATAAAATAAAATAAAATAAAATAAAATAAAATAAAATAAAATAAAATAAATCAACCAATTCACTGAGAACAAAATTTTTAGACAAAAAAGACATGATCAGCCAACACATGAAAAACAAACAATAGTACCTTACAATGACATCTAGGCCCGGTTTCACAGACAGGGCTTAGCCTAAGCCAGGACATTTACGTAGCTTTTATAAACGTACCTTAGAAAAAAAACATTACTGGTGTGCATCTTGAGACAAAACAATGGCAATGACATATTTTAAGATATGTCAGTGCAAGTTGCTTTCAGTTAAAGCAGCTCAAACATGCATTTTAGTCTAGGACTAACTTAAGCCTTGTCTGTGAAACCGGGGGCTAATGTATTCAACACATAACAAACAAAAATATACAAACACACTGAAAGTATAATTAAAATATGCAAAAAAGCAGATCTGTTTGCCTTTCCCCCCTTTGTAAAACACATTTTGTTTTATGCACGTACACATACACACACACAGAAATATCCAAAAGTAATGTTTTTCCCCAATGACAGAACTGTAACTCCCAATAGCTTTTGCCACCATGTAGCCGTCATTAAAATGCCAGTCACAGTCCTCTCAGTCTCTCTGCTCTTGGCAGCAGTGGCCTGCGGCCAGGATTTGGTGCTAAGCTGTGTTTATGTAACCGGCGATGGTGGAACACGACATGTTTTAATCTGCCCCGATGTAATGGATGCGTCTAATTGAATGTACACGCACCCCTGTTTCCACTGACTTAGATACACAGGATGACCCCAAAACAGCCCACTGCACTGGAAATACACACTGATATAGAGTTTAAAACAACATAAAGTGCCTGTTTTACACAGTTTGCATGAGTAAATACATTATTTCAGTTGATAACAACCATAAACTATATAAAAGTTTGCCACGTTTGCGCATGTGGTGTGAAACAGGCAAGAATATCACTGATCTGAGCTTTTTTTATTAAAACATTTCTTTTATTTTCATGCAATCTCAGACCACCGGGTTTGCATTTGCATGTTTGTTTTGTTCGCATGAGTCTGAATGTGTACTGTAACTCTGCATGTCAAAATGTTGGCAACCACATAATCTTAATTATGTTTATATGTGCAGTGCTGAAGGGAGAAGAGTTTATTTGATAGTTTTTATATATGTGTGTGTACTAGACAGAGATGGCATGAGAATATAAGCCTTTCATCTCCGTGAGAAATGGAAAGACACAGTCAAACCCTGAACGTCGGATCTTTTAGCGAGCGAGAGAGGACATTCCACTAAGCCTTTAACTCCAGCATCCACAACAAACACACTCACACACCTTACACACAGTCTATGTGCTTTAAATTAATCTGGCCATGCTGCTCAGCCCTAATAATTCCCAGTCAGCTATAAGAACATTAATAAGGTATAATCCAATTGCGGCAATCCTCATTTACCGCCCACAGATGCCAAGGTCCCCCCCCCCCCACACACACACACACACAAACATACGGACAGGGTTCGTTAAGCTGCAAAGTACACACTTGTGAAGGTTGGCCCTCAAATCACATAAACACACTGTTTGGCCAAACATGCACTTGCATTATGAGTAATATTTCTAATATTTCCAAGGCTGCATTTGTAAACTAATGCATCAAATACACATACACAAACATACAACGCACATTGCAAGAGTTACAAAATGTAATCTGTCACAGATTATAAACCACACGTCAGTCTTCCTGATTAGAGACACAGTTCGTTACATAAGAAAATTGGGTAATGTATTCATAGGCTTTATATATTCATTTATTCTGAATATGGCTGAAATTCAATATTCATAAACTAATAGCATTTATCAATATAAGAAAGCTCTGCAAAAGGGATTGTTTTTGATAAATGACTTTGCATGTATTCCCAGTACACCTCCACTGAATAAATAATAATAATACAAAAAATAAATAAATAAAACAAATTCACTTATTTAAGTGATGTGGGTTTTAGTTGACATGATTTTGCATTGAAATGCAAATAATTATATTACAGTTGTACTATACAAACTTCCTTTGGGAATATACCACCATCCTTCTCTTAATATACCTGCAGTATGCAGTGTATTTATGTGCACATTTTCTGTATTCCCTGAAAATGGAATGGAATTCCCAGATGTGCAGTATACAACAGATAAAACTGTGTGGAATACTGTGTCCCACAATAACCTTTTTCATTACAAAAATAATAATCGGATGTTAGGGACTTTTGGAATTGCCTCCAATTCCAGATTTTTAGTCTTTTAGCCTTTTTGGTGAACCGAATAAAAAACTCAAGACTATGGGATGAATCAAAATCTCTTCTACAAGCTATAAAGGCTCTTCTGGGACATGTAATAGTTTAGAAATTAAAATAAGGAACATGGTCACACCCAAACATGAGTGCATTTTTTTAATGGAATATTACAGTATTTATTATAAATAATTTATCCATGCACATCATTATTTTTAAAATTTGTGTGCCCTCCTAAACTTTAATCAAAAAAAAAACAAAAAACTTCCCCTCACTCTTGCAATTATATCTTCTCTGATGACTTGTTTACTGGCGCAAGGGCGGGGCAACTTGTCACTCACATGAGATCGACCAATAGCAAACCACAACCATCCAATCAATTCCTGATGGACAAAATCAAGTCCCGCCCAACATTTTTTCTTTTTCAAGTATCCATTCCACTCGGATAAAAATCACAATAGTGAAAGAAAAGACTACTGCAACTTCTGTTTCATGATGACTTTAAACATACACTGTAAAAAAAAAAAAGATTTTTCAAAGATTATTGGAGTACTTTTTACAAGAAAATCCTATGTTTTACTTGCCATTTTATTGTACTTATTCATGAAAATTACTAGCACTACACTTTTTTCAGTGTACAAGAAATAATGTGACAACAATTTAACATACAACTAGTTAAAACACTTCTTATAAAATGGTTAGTTCCGGTCCGGTCTGCAATGGTCAGTATCTATCAAAAGTGGTCCAAAGAAGGAACAGTGGCAAACTGGTGACAGGGTCATGGGTGGCAAAGGCTCATTGATGCACGTGGGGAGCGAAGGCTAGCCCATGTGGTCCGATCCAAAAGACGAGCTACTATAGCTCAAGAAGTTAATGCTGGTTCTGATAGAAAGGTGTCAGAATACACAGTGCATCACAGTTTGTTGTGTATGGGGCTGCATAGCCGCAGACCAATCAGGGTGCCCATGCTAACCCCTGTCTACTGCCAAAAGTGCCAACAGTGGGCATGTGAGCATCAGAACTGGACCACGGAGCAATGGAAGAAGGTGGCCTGGTCTGATGAATCATGGATGGCCGGGTGTGTGTTTCAAAATGAAAGTCTTTGCTACTTACTGACTCACTCAAACAGTCTTTGCCACCATCTGTCTGTTTTTAATTGATCTCCATAAGAAGATGCATTCTGATGCTGTTCACGGTCAGGGACTATTTTTTTCCAAGTGGAAAGAAGGCTTTTAGTGATTTTACTTCATGAAAGTTGCATATATATGTATATAATATATGTAGGCCTACATATATTTGATTTAATATTTATATATATATATATATATATATATGGAATATCTGTTTTATAAAAGCAATAAGCCCGCTCCGCGTCATGCCTAACAACACCCCTTAACTGTTATATATATTGTACAGTACATTATACAGTATATTCATACTACAGTACACACTGCAAAAGTATCCCATTGAGAAAATTCTCCTTTAATCCCACAAACCCAGTTCAGAAAGACATTTTTGATTGCAGTGTTCATGACTGCAATATTTCCCCAAGATTAGCAAAAACATAATTACACAAATCAATCTCTGTGAATGCAACTATAATCAAATTACACTTTTTCTTATTGCAGCCCAACCTCATTACAGTTATGTTTTGTAATCGTATTATATAATCAAATTACCTGTTTGTAACTATTCAATTTTTGTATGCACGCTATAACCACACTCACTCGCGCACACACAAACTTTCTTTCCTCCTGGAGCTGTCAGTGGGTTCCACACCACATGCTCTGCCAACATCTTCTCTTCTTTGGCTGTCACCCAGGGCAACACAAGACACACTTCCCATGACACACTGATACTGTCTGACACACACACACACACCATCAAAGCACTCATAATTAGACCTGCATTTGATTCCTGCCCAAACCACAATGGTCGCACACATTGAAATGCAATGCACGTCCTGTTGCGTCCATCAGTGTAATGTGAACCAAACGATGACAGTTGTGCAATATGGGTCTGAATCTGTTACAAACTGACCTGCAGACACACTCACACACACACTTCACATGATAAACAATATTCCTAATCATCCGCTTTTTTCTGAAGCCCTCTAATGTGCCGATAATGAGTTAACACAGATGATTGTGTTCCTTTTCATTCTGCTAATTTCCATCACAAAGGCAGTAATTCTCCTTCCTGTGGCAAGTCTTCAGCAAACGACGGGAACGTGTAAATGTCACAATTTTTGATATGTTATTTGCTCTGTCTGTGACATTTTACTAATCCTGATCTTGTTGTTTTTTTCCAGCACTCCAGAGAATCGGATCGGAGGAATCGACCAGACAAACACTAAAGTGATAGTAGAACTTTCTTCTTTCAGGCACTCATAGTTTGTTTGCATAATCCGGAAAGTGATGTTAAAAGTGATGTTATCTTTTTTTTTTTGTCTATGAAGCTGCTTTTGAAACTGAATTAATGTGTCCTGTTACCTACAATGTGTTGTGTGGGCGTAATTCTGCCACCTTGCCCCCAGAACAGATGTTTCTTACTATTTTCTGCTCTTTTAAATGGTTTTCGATTTTTATAGCACCAGGGAGTGACCGCTTTTTTTTCTAGTTAACATTGTACAATAAATTTCAAGCAGTAAATTATGTTAAGCTTAACAAGTACTTTGAAAGTTAGGAATTAATTAAAAGTTATAAATTGTAAGAACTTCCAGTGTCTTGTATCTTATCATTTGATCCATGGTTAAAAATGCCTGGAATTCAAGAAATTGTTAATACATAAATGAACATTTAACATATTTTTTTTCTCCCACACATTATCTTAGAGCTGCTCTTTTCCATACTATGAAAGCATATTGACCTGGGGCTGTCAAGCTTAAAAAAAAGACAAAAAAATCATAAAAGTGGTCCATTACACTTATGTACTACAAGTCTTCAAAACCAAAATAGCTCTCAAACTTCATTTGAATATTCAAACTTGGCAAGTAAAGACACAGAACCTGATTTCACCAAGTGCAACATGTTCCTGGATCAACATCTTTGTTGATCCTGAAACAACATTCCAATCAACCAATCAGATTTGAGGGATAAGTTCTACATCAGTGTTATTCACCATTTTCCCTCTGATTTGAGGGATAAGTTATGGGTAAGGTTAGGTTTAGGGGTAGGGATATGGTTAGAACAAAATTTTCAGACAGGAATGTTGTTCCAGGACCAACAAAAATATGTTGACCCAGGAACGCGTCTAACTCTGCAAAATCAGGATGTACTGTAAAAACACATTATGTCATGTGTGACAATACCAAATGGCATTTATTCACATGTATATTGTAACAGATCATGACATGGAAAGCTTGAATATATAGAAAATGAGATTTAAGAGCTATGGTGAAAGGGAAGATTCATATGGACTAATTTTATGATACATTCATTTTCTGAAGCTTGGTCACTGTCCGCTTTCACTGTATAAAAAGTCTATTTGAATTATAAATAATATAATAAATGAATATAAATAATAGTATAATGTTATATATAATATAGTTATATAATATATAAAATAAAATTATTTTATAATATACATTTTTTTCAGGTGAATCAAAATGGGATCAAATCGAATCACAATGTGCCTTTATTAGGTTTGGGTGGCTTTCATTCATTTATATGTGTCTCACTCATAGAGGTCTGTTTCAATGAGGGTGATGTGTGACAAGATTAAAGCGGAGAACTCCCTTTAAAGCTGTCACCTGTGTCTCTAACTTGAATCAGGGAAATAGTGCCATTTACTTAGGGAGAAAGAGAAAAGAGAGATATCGGGATCTGTCTGTGGTTGGGTTGTCTGACACATTCTCTCGTCTAGTTCTTGTCAAACATGGCCTTGTGGGCGTTTAGCTTCAGTCTCTCTTATTCTCTTTTTTTAGTCCACATGTGGCTGAGATGTGTAACAAGAAGCTTGTGGACCTCTACTCTAAATAAAGATGTTTGAAGATTCAAATCTTTACAGCAATGCACTCATGAGATGGGAGAGGATTCATTTTGTCAAAGAAACATCAGAATCTTCAAGCACTTCATGATTCAATTTTGATTCAGGGAGTCACAATCCAAAACGATTCTCGACTCCATAGTAATTTATGAACATTAGAACGTATCTTAATAGCTTTGTCAGTATTAACTGTACATAAAGTACAAAACTGTATAAAAATATAAAAGCATTATCACACTCACAATTGTGTCATTGGACTGAATATCAGCTTTTAATTATCAACGATTAATTTAACGATTTGCTTGTAAAACTATTTTATTTCAGATTATATCATAGTTTGTGATCATGCTTGAAACTTTACAACACACCATAAAAAAGTTCCAGTTTGTAAGTACCAGACATAACAGATGAATTCAGACAGAAATATACAACAGACGTACCAAGACATTCAACATAACCCAAGCCTTGATCCACACTGGCATTTTCAAGTGACACAAAACCACATCAACAAGAGGAATCCAGGACAGAAATAAGAAGATTTCCAATTTTTTTTTTTTTACTTCCTTTTCTTCACTTGCTGTTGGTATCATACCTTTGAAGAAAGGATTATTATGCTCTTGGGGCTTCAAACCGTAAACCTAGCAGACGACATGCCATAAAACAAAATGAAACTCAGACGTCTTTACAAGCTGTGGCTCCTTTGGGGCCGTGAAAATGAACCCTAATCATGGTTTTTAGTTCATCATTGGAGTAATAAGGACCTCTTTCTACAAGCTGTGTCGTTTATAGAGGAATATAACTGAGATGGAGAACGAGCGAGAGAGAAAGCATTTTCTTTTTATACCCCTGCTTCTATCAAACAGCAGTTTATGGAGCGGACCTACAGCTCTGAGCCAGACAGATGCTAAACACAGGGGACCCAGAGACACGGCCCGCCGGCACACATCGATCTGTCCCTCGTAAAGAAAGATCCTCATCAGAGGGTCAGAAGTACCTGAATCAGACCATGATTGTGGTTCACTCAATACCGTCTGCCATAGGCAATTTTGTTCATTCACTATCCCACATAAACCCAAACACACACTGGGTATTCCTACAGGAGGAAGAGGTGGCTGATGGGATTTAGGGTCCTTGGATGTGTCTGAAAACTGATATATAATCCATGTATGTATGTATGTATGTACATATGTATCCATCCATCCATCAATCCATCTGCGTACATGTGGATCCATCCACGTACATACATATCCATCCATCCATCCATCCATCCATCCATCCACGTACATACATATCCATCCATCCATCCATCCATCCATCCGCGTACATACGTATCCATCCATCCATCTATCTATGCACATATGTATCCATCCATCCATCCATCCATCCATCCATGTACATACGTAACATCCATCCATCTGCGTACATACGTATCCATCTATCATCCATCCATCCATCCATCCATCATCCATCCATCCATCCATCCACCCATCCATCCACCTAAGTATCCATCCATCCATCTATTCACGTACATATACGTATCCATCCATCCATACATCCATACATCCATGTACATACATATCCATCCATCCATCCATCCATCTACATACATAGGTGTCCATCCATCCATCCATCCATGTACATACATATCCATCCATCCATTCATCCATCCATCTACATACATAGGTGTCCATCCATCCATCCATCCATCCATGTACATACATATCCATCCATCCATCCATCCATCCATCCATCCATCCATCTACGTACATACGTATCATCCATCCATCCGTCCGTCCATCCGTCCATCCATCCATCTTTGTACATACGTATCCATCCATTTATCCATCCATCCATCCATCCATCCATCCATCCATCCATCCATCTACGTACATACCTATCCATCCATCCATCCATCCATCCATCCATCCATCCATCCATCCATCCATCCATCCATCCACATTTCAATCATTCCTACTTACATTCAAATGCCTTCATTTGGTCACTTTCCTATATGATCTCACAGTGTGTGTGCTAAAAAGTTGGTGGAATGGTTCAAAATGGCATCTGAAGTTGGAACTGAAAGGAGTAATTTTATTTGACATTTTAAATGTGACCCTAAACGTCTCTTCCTGTCTTAGTGGGTGGAATAAGAACAGTCAAACGTCTGGTTACATGAGACTCTGTGACGATATGACTCAATATAAACAAGACACCATTATAAAACACTGCAATCTTGACTGACTATAATCATGAACTCTTTCATTGTGATATCTGAGCTGAATTTTTTTTTTTAAGCTCATAAAAAATAAAGACAGATTACATGGGCTTCCCACATGTGTTTCTTGTAATACTTGGAAACACAAAACAAAATGTCCAAAACTAATCTCCTTTGCCCACATAAGCAGCACCAATCCCTTTTGATGAAACAAGCACATTGACACAGTATGTTCTCACAAACAGACTGATGCCAAGGGTGGGACAAACAGAGAGGGAATCTATTTGTGTATGTTTTATTTCTCTCAGCGGTGAGCTTTCTATCTCGTCTGGACTGATGAAAGATGTCTTTTATTCCTCGATCACATCCCTTTTTCAGCTCATTCAAAAGAAAGATCCTCAGCTCACTCGATCCGCCTTTCTGCACCTGTACATGGCAGACTGATGCCTTTGCTTTTCTTTCATTCATGTTTTTGTATTTTACAGATCACGCCACTGGATTGAAAGTCTGGACAGCTGAAATCAAATTCAAATCCGAAAAAGACCCTACCATTAAAATCTCACTCGTCTCAACACCACATAATCTTCCTCTTCCTCCATTTTCCACACCCATGCTTCCTGTGCCATTTTTCCACGCCATGTAGCTGAGGGCAACCGTATTTGCCCTCATCAGAGTTTAATGGCTGGTTAAACCGAGCTTATGTTTCTAAAGATTCCTCCCAGCCATGGAAACATTCTCTTCCGCAAACACTGTTGCATACTAATATCGGCTGGTGTATGTGAGGGTTAGTAAATGTCTCTAGGGTGTGTGTGTGTTTGAGAGTGCATAATGTGTGTAGATGCTGTGTTTGGGAGATGAAGGGCCAGTTTGTGGGAATCCGGAGGGCCTTCCATAAGCTGGCTAATTAAACACTAAGGACTTGCTGATGGAATGAACTAGAGTCTAAAGACATCAGGGGAAATGCAAACACACAAACACACGTCCCACAGTGATTACGGTTAAATTCTCATCAATTCTAGTGATGTTTGATTTGTGAACGCACAGTTCTTTCACTGATTCACAAAGTGTTTGTAAATAACTCAACTCGAAACAAGAAAAGTTAAAGGGATTGTTCACCCACAATGCAAATTCTGTCATTATTTACTCACATTTATGCAGTTATATACTCTTGCTGTCAAAAATACCATCATAAATGGTTTATACAACAGTTAGGTATGCATAACAATACAATTCTTTGTGTTATGGCTAATAACCGACAAGTAATTGATATTACTATTTAAAAAGCACAAAAATATTAAGGGCTACAAGTGAATCGACTGAAATCAATATATTAAAAAAATAAAAACAGATGATAACCGATATGGTAGCAATATATTGTGCATCCCTAAGTCAATACTTAAAAAATGTCTAATTTTTTGAGAGAAAAAAAAACTCAATGGAAAAAAAATAACAGCATATTGGTTTGGAATGACATGAGGGTGAGAAAAAATAAAATCTCATCTCATTCGACAACACAGTGATAAACAGCAGCATTTAAAGGGGACCTATTATGCCCCTTTTCACAAGATGTAATACAAGTCTCTGGTGTCCCCAGAATGTGTCTGTGAAGTTTCAGCTCAAAATACCCCACAGATCATTTATTATAGCTTGTCAAATTTGCCCCTATTTGGGTGTGAGCAAAAACACGCCATTTGTGTGTGTCCTTTTAAATGCAAATGAGCTGCTGCTCCCGGCAACCTTTACAGAAGAGGGCGGAGCTTTAACAGCTTGCGTTTCAGATACTCAACAACAACAAAACTGGACAATCTCACGCAGCCAAAATGAGGATTGTCAGTAACGGTGTTCAGCCTTACATTGTTCAAACCGGAGTCAGACACTGATGGAGAGACTCAGGAAGAAGTTACAACTTTTAGAATGTTACTGAATGCTTAGTGGATTAATTTAGGTAGTTACTGTGAAGTTGATTCAACTCATCGACTAGCATGTGCCGTCATGTTAATCTTTTGTGCAAATCCAGCGTTGAATTGACCCTCATTTGTGAAGCAGTCCGGCGTAAAATGACGGCATGGTAACAACACTCTACTTCAACAACTCTTCCTCTTCTCTAAAGCAGCCCTGGGGGATTTCCATTGAAAACAAAATAAATCCACTGCTCTTTTGTCTTCTCTGAGGCCGGGTCTCTAAATAGTGTTTTGTGCTTGTCCGTGCAGCAAACGACAGTACAGTTAGCATGCTTTGCTCGAACTTTTGCCAGCATTAGAACTGGTACACCGTTGTCACTTGCGAAAACAAAATGGCGGCACCGTGGGTGGAAACGTGCAAATTATAATAAGATCCCATTCCTACGCGACTAAGAAAGTGAAATCTGAAAGGCTCATTTTTTCACATGCTTGCAGAGAAAGGCTTACCAAAACAAAGTTACTGGGTTGTCCTTTTTCACATTTTCTGGGTTGGTAGATGCACCGGGGACCAGATTATAGCACTTAAACAAGTCTTTTTTTCATGATATGTCCCCTTTAACTAAATATGTAACTACAAAAAAAAAAAGGATAAAATGGTAGTTTTCTGAGCTCTTCTGAGGGAGCATGTTTTGTGAAAACTTTTGAGCGATGACTCAAACAAATCCATGAATCTTCATGAGTCGTTTTGCCAAAATAAATCCAACCTTTCAATGCTAATCTGTTCATACACCATCAAAGGGAACACATTACACAATGTAAGTGTATTGATATTATGAAAAAATGTTTTATATTGGTGTCTTAGTTCAATATAATTCTAATTTGGTCATTACAGCTCAAACTGAAGAGGAATGATATGAACTCAGCACCAACTGTTGTTTTGAATCTCTCAGTGCTGAGGATCAATGCATGAAAAAAAAAAAACCTTCTCCCATGTGCAGGAATATAAATCTTATTCTCACTCTCTCCCTCTGTTCCTCTAACTGAGAATATGCAATCTATCTTTACCCCCGAGCAGCTCTGGAAAGACATAATTTCACATATCTAGATGGCGCAATCAAGCGAAAAGAAGGTAAATGCAAGCTAACTGCTCCTTCTCAAGGGAATTTCACCTGTAATTGGCTGACTGGGTTGCACTGGAATAGCGTTTCTTCTTTTTTTTTTTGTTCTTCAAGTAAACATGTCAAGCATATATTGTTCAAGCAGACTAAAATTTAACACAATACCTCTTTATTTTCCCTTTCTTGGTTTTAAACAGCCTGCTGGGCACGGAAAACTTAATATAGAAGGTTTTCGGCAGAGGTGAGATTAGTGAAGAAGATGAATATGAATAATAAAGCACAGGCAAATGCACACAAACGTACACTGCGATGTACACATGCACTCAGTTGTGTACATACACTGATATTTTTACTCCGTAAATGACGAATATTAAAAGACGCAGGAGAAAAGGGCTCATGTAACATTTATAAAGACCTAAATGTTCATTACAGCTGAACAGCGGAAGGACAATGCATAAAATATAGAGCATGCATACACACACACATACACACAGAAAGCTGAGAAAACAATTTTCACTGCAAGCTATTACCAAAAGTAAATGAGTGCAGCTTAGTACATGAAGTGTTGAATAATTTACAAGTCTGCCAGAGATCACATGATAATTGTGAGTGAAGGACATGGTCGGTCAGGATAGTGAAGACTTAATGTAGGCTATGATTTAATCCTGTAATGGCACAGACTATTGAGAAACACTACAGAGCCAAAAGTATATGGACACTTCCTTCTTAATTAAAGTGTTTGAATAGGCCCCTTAATTCCAGGGAAGACCAAATCTTAATCCTTCGGCATACATTATATGACACTCTAGAGAATTAAAAGTGTTAAATGAAAATTAATGTTCATCAAGCACATGTAGGCGTGAAGTTTTGGGTATCTATATACTGTTGGCCATATATTTTCTTGATTAGTGCAGCACAGAATTTAAATATTTTATCTCAGGATTTCAAAAGAATTAATTGTTTATTTTATTTTATTTTATTTTATTTTATTTTATTTTATTTTATTTTATTTTATTTTATTTTATTTTATTTTATTTTATTTTATTTTATTTTATTTTATTTTATTTTATTTTATTTTATTTTATTTTATTTTATTTTATTTTATTAGAAGAAAGAGACAGTGGAATGTTATGAGACTTGAGGCCAGCACAGTGACACATAATTTAAGCTGAATTAATTATTTATTAATATTTTATTTTATTTTATAATATTTTTATTTTATTTTATTTTATTTTATTTTATTTTATTTTATTTTATTTTATTTTATTTTATTTTATTTTTTCACTTTATTTATGAGAAGAAAGAGACCATGGAATGTTACAAGAGACTTGTACAGTACAGTACAGTGACACATGATTTAAGCTTATTTTATTTTATTTTATTCTATTATTTAATTTAATTGTATTTTATTGAATGAGAAGAAAGACCATAGAATGTTACAAGGGACTTGAAACCAGCACAGTGACAAATGACTTAAGCTGAATTTATTATTTATTAATATTTTATTTTATTTATTTATTTTATTTTGTGCTGAAATTATTATTTTTTTTAATTTTTTTTTTTTTATTGTTTTTATTTTATTTTATTTTATTTTTTTATTTTATTTTATTTATTTTATTAGAAGAAAGAGACAGTGGAATGTTATGAGAGACTTGAGGCCTGCACAGTGACACATAATTTAAGCTGAATTAATTATTTATTAATATTTTATTTTATTTTATAATATTTTTTCATTTTATTTTATTTTATTTTATATTATTTTATTTTTTCACTTTATTTATGAGAAGAAAGGGACCATGGAATGTTACAAGAGACTTGAAACCGGTACAGTGACACATGATTTAAGCTTATTTTATTTTATTTTATTTTATTCTATTATTTAATTTAATTTTATTGAATGAGAAGAAAGACCATAGAATGTTACGAGGGACTTGAAACCAGCACAGTGACAAATGACTTAAAATAAAATAAAATAAAAATTCAGTTTATTTTATTTTATTTTATTTTATTTTATGTTATTTTATTTTATTTTATTTTATTTTATTTTATTTTATTTTATTTTATTTTATTTTTTATTTTATTTTGAGAATAAAGTTCATCTTACGAGGGACTTGAAACCAGCACAGTGACAAATGATTTAAGCTGAGTTTATTATTTATTATTTAATTTAACTTTATTTTATTTTATTATTTTATTTTATGCTGAATTATTTATTTTATTTTATTTTATTTTATTTTATTTTATTTTATTTTAGTTTAGTTTTTTATTTTATTTTATTTTATTGCTGTACAATGCTGTGATTGTCCAATCAGAATCAAGCATTCCAGTGCTGTGTAAACATACTGGTTAATATTATTTTTTCTTTATTTTCTTTGTAATAACGTGCACTGATATATCATGCACAATAAGACCATACACATTTATTACATAATTAATAGTCACAGTTTATCTCATGCTGCTTTCACACTCTTGTAAACCATCGGATACGAAGCTAATGTGTTTTTCCATTGGTCTCGGCCGGTCCCTTTACCACCCGCCTCATCCCAGGCTGATAAAGACAGTGGGTGTCGTTTTGTTTCATGCTGGCACTTATCTAGATCAAGGGTAATGTAGTCAAGAGTTCAACACTGTTTGCTGCACTCTAATGCAGACTATTGAACCGAAACAGACTTCAACTGAGATAAGTGCTTTCTGGCCTGAGTGAAAGAGAGATTACAGATAATTGTTGAACTTGCATCAAATGTGAAATTTAGCGTGGCTCGCGTCTACATTGCTGGACAGCTAAACACACTGAAAAATGGAGACTTCACAGATATGGCTGGTGAAGCATCTGATTGAGGTTGTTAAAGCAGGGTGCCTGTTAGCTTGTTGACACCTTTAAACTCCCACACAAGTACACAACAGAAGATACGGCACAGGCGGAAGTACACGGGCAGAAATACAAGACAGCATCTGCGTTAGAAGTTGGCTCAAGTAAATTGTTCGTACCAAAACTGCACCGCCAGAACTAGCAGGGGCGTTATGTCTGAGTACAGAAATAAAACACAAAATATTTTCAAATATATGATCTCAGAGTAAACAGAATTTTTAATTTGACGCAAACAAAAGCAAGCCTTATTTTTTCAGAAGGCAAAAATCATGAGTTATGAAAATTAAACGTAACCCAAGACCTTAAAGCTATACAATAAATTCAATAGTCTGCGCTTCTATCCCTCACAGCCTCATTTTTATTCATGTCAAATTAAATGGCGTCAACTCTGACTAAGGTCTACTGGAACAAAAATTAGAACAAGAGCAGGGCAGTGAGGGGAACGACAGGACAAGTGCAGGGTCACCGAACAAGTGTGCTCTTCATGTTAATGCAAATTGAAAGGGATGGAATAATGACAGATAATTTATATAGCCTAATTAGTGAACTAACTATGAACACTGTGCCATTATGACTTTGATCAGCACGATGACAGATATGATCAAGGGTCAGTTAGAGTTGAGGGGATATTTCATGTAAATTTTGTCATTTGGATGAACATGCTACATTTATTCCTCCTGTTCTGTTTAATTACATTGCTTGTTCTGTGGCTCCATTAAAAGTCCACAGGAACATCACTTAATAAAAAGTCTAAAATTAATACAATTAAAATCAATTCAATAAAATAAATAATATTTAATATTTTAAAATGTGCTAATTTGTTCTCTTCCATTGATTCATTTATTATAATTTGTTTGTTCATTCATTCAGGTCCCTTTCTTTTTTCTGCAACATGTCTGCCTTTCTCCGTCTCTTCCATCTTTCATTTCCCCAACACTTCCTGCCCTCCCTCTGCGTGAGCAAAGCCCAAATGAGCTTGTGTGGGAGAATCTGTCGGGGACACATTAGCACATAGCTCCAGTTCTCCTGACATGACTGACTGGCCAGGAGCCAAAAACCAGTGCAGACAGTGAGCAGGTGGGTTTCACTCCTCACGAGAGAGCGGATTGGGCCTTCCGTGAAAGACACAACTGGGGATATCAGTAGAACAGAAGCCACTTGAACGGCTATGTTAATCCCTCATTTATATTCCAGCCAGGTTAAGAGCAGGTGCTCACGTTCAGTCAGTTCCAACAATAAGCCCTGATTGCTCAGACAGAAGCCACACTAACAAGGCCAACTTGACAGGATTAGGAAAGCAGCAGAGATCGAGAAATGCACATGCACCACATACAAAAATGCATGTACAAATGTCCCAAGAATATTTAGATACCAAAAGGAATGAAACAAAAATTGTCATAATTTACTCACCCTCATGTCATTCCAAACCCGTATGACTTTCTTCTGTGGAACACAAAGGAAGATATTTTGAAAAATGTGTGTGTGTGTGTGTGTGTGTGTGTGTATGTGTGTGCGTGTGTGTCCATAAAATGAAAGTCATTTGGGTTGTACAGACAAAACGGTTGAAATATTCTTCAAAATATCTTATTCAAAATTGTCATGAGGGTGACTTAAATGATAACTTTTAAATAGCATCAAAACTTATTTTTGTGAAGTGTTGGGTTTGAAAAGTTTGTTTGTGCTAGCATTTTTTCTATAATATAATATAATATAATTTAATATAATATAATATACACATATTATGAGGGCGAGTAAATGAAAAAATTCAAATAGCATCAAAACTTATTTTTGTGAAATGTTGGGTTTGAAATTTTTTTTTTGTTTGTTTGATTAATGCCACTTGGCTTCTGCAATTCATATGTTATGGTTTACACAAGCACTTCAAAAAACCCTGTGAGACAAAAGAAAAGGCATATATGCTAATTTTATGGATCTGTAAGCCATAACCCATCACACCAAGGGAAATAAGCCAGCGTGGAGTGGAAGAGTTGAGAAGACAGCAGTGACTTTTTTTGCTCCGGGTCGGAATTATGAGCTGTCTCACATCCTCTTCCCTCAGTCAGAGAAAGAGCTGAGCTTATCTACTGCTTGACAGATTATCCAATCAAACGCAACGCTATTAGTGGGTGGAGGAGATTAGCTCTGATCCTCCATTTTCATAGGTTTTAAAGTGATGAGCGCGAGCGAGGATTGCCAGTTTATATCCTGGTCTGCAGCGACAAGCGTATCTCTCCATCAGTGCTGAGCAGAGAGAAAGGGTCTTTTCATTTACCGAGAGGCTCTGAGAAAAGTGGGGTAGGGTTGGGTCCTTGGGGGAAGTGAGGGGTTAGGATTTTCCACCCGTGTGTGCGCGTACATTTCATTTCCCAAAAGTGGGTAACTTTTTCATTTGGCCATACAAGAGATAACTGCAGTGTTACTTCTTATCAAGCTGTTTACTGAGCCTGTTTGTTTACACCTTTTCTTAAACAGACTTAACAATGGCAACGGCACTAAATGACTGTGCATTTACAGTCAACATGAAATGGTGTCTGCAACCTGTTTTACTTACATAATTGATGTATTTCTGATTGAAACAGGATATTCGATATAATTAAAACTTTATCCTTTATCCTTTGGTAATTGATGTAGGCGTGGCACAGCAGAATGGAGGGGAGGAGCTGAAAATTGAGAGGACTTGATGATATATATATATATATATATATGTCTGCAACAATGCTTAGATAGATGCTACATGTCAAAGTAACATCCACATGATGGCAGGACCCAAGGTTTCCTGGCAGAACATTGCCCAAAGCATCTCACTTGCCTTCTTCCTATAGTGCATCCTGGTGCCATGTGTTTCCCAGGTAAGCGACACACATGCTCCCGACCATCCATGTGATGGACAAAATGTTCACTTGCTGCCTAATATATCCCACCCACTAACAGGTGCCGTGATAAAGAGTAATCAGTGGTATTCACGTCACCTGTCTGTGGTCATAATGTTATGCCTGATCGGGGTATATATATATATATATATATATATATATATATATATATATATATATATATATTACTTACATATATACATATTCAAAAACATAGGCTACATTATTACAAGATAAATGTGCAAGAATATTGTGCACTGATTAATCATTCACAGGAATGTGTACTAAGAAGTAAATAGGTATAATTTTGATTTCATATTGACTTTAACATTTTCATTATTGCCAATGTCTGCAACTTTCAACATCAATTTGTCAAAAAGTGTGACAAATAATAAACATTGCCCAACAATGGAGGCTTTCACTGAGGAGTCTGTAAACACTGTTAAGAATTCGTGATCGTTTTTCTCTGCAGTGCTACCATGAAATCAAAGTGTGCAAATGCTGCTGTCCCCTAGACAGACCGCTTATCTTCACTAAAGTGTCAGGCATAGGATAAGTGACTCATTTGGGATGGAGCTAATCTCCATAAGGCAGGCAATAAACCTGCTCTCCGTCTCTACTTCCAGCACATCTACACAGTGGGAGAGACTAAAGGGGCCTACGAGCCGATCGCTGCACTGACGCGAGGAGCAGATTTATGATCCCTGGGTGGCGTGTCTGAATCAGGCCAGCTCAGCTCTCCAGAGCACCATCGCAGAACCCTCCACAACTCAAACTTTATGCTTTCTTCTAGCATCAAGAGAGAGGAGGAAGACAGAGAGGTCAGAATATAATTCATTCCCTTTAGTCTTCCATGGGCTCCCAAGGTCCCAATGGTGAACAGGGAAAAGAAGAGATGACAGGAACTCTCTAACTGAACCTATAGTTATAATATATTGCAACAAGAGAGAACTAGATTTGACTTTTTTCTGAAGAAAATTAATAGAAATATTAAAAATAAAGATTCCAAAGGGGGGTTTTCGCAGTGATGCCATAGAAGAACCATTTTTGGTTCCCCAAAGAACCTTAAAGTGATCAGTTCTTAAAGGCACAATATGTATGATTTTTGGATTAAAATATCTACTAGAACAGTGTTTTATATTTTGTTGACTTGTGTACTTACATTATCTCAGATCTTTCCAAGAATGTTTAAATCATTGCGTCGCCTATCAGTGACGTCATAACTGCGTTACCCACGATTTCTCGATTGTTTTATTTTGTAGAAACCATGGAAACACCAAAGACGCTTTAATATATATGTTTTATTAGACGACAGCTGTTTGGATACATTTATAGAAAGAAAACTAATCTTTGTTATATAGCTCAAAACTGTTAGTCTTATTGTTTGAATCTCGTGTTCTTGATTTATCGCGAGTACCATCAGAGTGGCAAAGCCAGAGTATTTTTCTATGATGTTGCTAAGGCATTCGGAATGTTTTTTAACATGTTGCTATGCAGTTTCCAATGTTTCCAGTGTGGGTCTTCACTGGCCCAAGCCATACTGTAAGCTCAAGTCTCTAGGTGATTTCAGGTTTTACTATCCTCTTAGGAGAATCAGAAAAGGCATAAAATAATACAATTCATGGGTTCCCAAGGCCCCAATGGAGAACAGGCAAAGAAATCAATGACACAAGGCTCTCTAACTGATAGATATTATATAAAGCAACAAGAGAGAAGTAGTTTTACTACATGGCTTTCAGGGTGCTCTGGGAAGTTGCCATAAGCCCCAAGAAGGTGATTTCAGGTCCATAGGGGAACATTTGGCACAGACACACACATTTGCATTTAAAATCCACGGTGCTGCAAAGCCAAAATGTATTCTGCAATTACAGAATACAATTAACATCAGAAAAACAAACATTTCCAGAAAAGCACATTTACAAATGGCATGATATCCCAGAGCCACCTTTCTCCTCATTTCTGTGAATCAACGTCAACGCATTGTAGATGAATTGGTTTCATTTCTTTGCACAGGCATTCCCTTTGAAGCAAGATACTTCTTCCTGCGGTTTCCACTCTCCAGCACGGCGATAAACCCAAAGCAAAAACTCAGACAGCACTCTACACCAAAGACAGTGGGCGCCCAGTCCAGAACCTTTCATCAGAACCCTCTTATCTGCCGTTATTTTACCTGTGGACTGATCACCCTTCATCACTGCTTCAGCAGACATACTCCTGCAATCTCAACAAGCTTTCTGCACTCCCAAAAAAACAAGAACAGAGAGATAAACAGGGAGAAAGAGAGACAAAAAGCGAGAAATAGCAAGTGAGAGACAATAACAGAAATTACCCGCAATGCTTTTAGGCAAAGCAGGTATTTTGTGGCAACAGGAAGGGTTCTGAGTAGCTCTCGATTGCAGATGTGTGTGCGAAGACAGTAAGTACTCTCAGGATAATGAAAATTGTCCTTGTGAAATGTAAGAGATGATTGTAGGTGCTCTTCTGACGTCTCTCTCATCTAGAATGTTCCGTAAGTAACAGCGTTGATGATGACAATTGAAATCTTGCTGGAAATGGCTCAGAAACATCTAGCATGTTTCTCTTTCTGTCTCATGCACACAAATTCATGCAGGGGATGAAAGGATTTTTGAGAGCCTAAGATGAAAGCTGGCTTGTTTCTTTGCATCTGGTCCTCTTTAGGAATAGAAAGGGAATAGCTAAGAAGAGTTATAGAAGAGAGGAGGAGAGTAGACAGGAAAGCCTACGCACTGTCTGATGCAGTTTTCACGAAACAGTAGCAGGAATCAACCCAAAAAGCCTGCCGGCTCCACAGCTGTTGCAAAGCCTGCAGCGTCACGGGGTCTCGCAATAACCATGGCCAACACCCGTCAGAGGAGGAGATGACGTGAGAGACAGGAAGTTCCTGCAGGAAAAACATCTTTATAATGTCCCCTTTATATTTTTCTCCTCCTCTTTTGCCCAGTGCTGTACTACGTCTTTTCTTTTATGTTAAACTCTTTCCCTGCCATTGACGAGTTATCTCATCTTTTATGAGAAAACGCTTCCCTGCCATTGACGAGATTTTCCGGCTTTCCATTTTTTCACTTTAATATGCTAGGGGGCGCTATCACATATCTTCTGAAAGAGTACTGAATCTCCTGATCAAAACACACGCGAAGAAAATGCAGAAACAAGCGATATCATATGTAATCATATGCATATGTAAAATGCGATCACCAACATTAAACAGCATATAAATCAAAACTGCCTAATGTTACTGAATGAAATGTTGACCCAGGATGAGCTAGCGTAAGCATTAGGGGTGTTGATGGACTCAATCTACTCCATCTATGTTTTGATCATCGTTCTGAATCTGATCCAGATGTAGTCTTTGACAAAAGTGTGATTTTCTCAGCTTTTTGCTCAAAACGTTGCTTTTTTATAATGAAACTTACCCACATTCAAGTTTTTTTCTTTTAATATATTGCATGTTCAGATATTCATTCAACAAAATATTCTGAGGGCCATGAAATTTTTGTGAAAATGACCAAAAACGCTGGCGACTTTTTAAAAAAACGCTGATGGGGAAAGTGTTAAAGTCAAAATGAAATTAAGACTTACCTGTTACCTAAATACATGTTATTATAGAGCACCTAAGGGGACATTGTGATGGAAAAAATGAGATAGGACGACAAAAATGCTTTGCGCTCCACTGAGAAACTTTGCGTTTCAACTTATTTTTCACTTTGGCTGTGCAGAAAACGAGGTGGCAAATCTTTTTGTGTGTGTGTATCCCAAAAGACAATCCTTTCTGTCTTTTATCAGGTCTACACAAAGAGATCTGAAGGGGTGGAGCCAGAAGAAAAGAAGAGAAATGCACCTATGGCGAAGAAGCAACTTTTTTATTAATATTCACAATGTGAGGTACCACAGTGGTGCGAGGCATCAAAGTCAGCAAGTAGTGAAGACGCTGTTCCTCATCTCCTCCACACACACTCCATTCTTCACTGTTCTTTTATTCTCTGCATTCTTGGTCCCTCTCTATTTATTTCCATGGATAACATTGTGTTTGAGTCGAAGTATAAGTGTGTGGATGTGCACTGGAGGTCGGTTCACTCGGTGGGAGACCTGAACAGATCTCTCTTCTCTTGGCACTCACTTCCACCTCCACTCCAGGGGACGCACACGGCTCGACAAATTACCCCAGCAGCTAGTTTCACACACACATACAGACGCTTTCAGAAGCCAGATTGTGGTCTTGAATTTATGTGTGCGTTTATAAGCCCTCTTCTCAAGCCAATTTCTACGCTGATCTCTGAGGTCTCGAGCATGCTTTCATTCATATACATTTGCCTGTATATGATGATGTAATTTTCAGATAAATGTTTCTCTGAGTAAATTGTATTTGATTTTATACTATATTTTATACAACAAAATAAATATAGATAATCATTTATAATAATTATTATGTAATATATATATATATATATATATATATATTAGTGCTGTCAAATCGAATAATCGCAATTAATCGCATCTAACATAAAAGTTGATATATTATATAAATTAAGGTGTATTTCATTTTTTGTAAAGTTCTGTTGAATTTTCATGCGGTTTTCTGAAAATATATATTGTTTTGTGCTAGATAAATACTGCTATGAATAAATTGTAAATTCATTAATATTTTCTTGAGTTAATTAGCTAATTACAAAATTATATATATAACATTTTGTAATTAGCTAATCAACTCAAAAATACTGCTATGAATAAGTTGTATATTTATCATTTTCATGAGTTAATGAGCTAATTACAAAATTATTCATATATATATATGATTAATTTTATAATTAGCTCATTAACTCATGAAAATGATAAATGAACATGCAATTTATTCATAGCAGTATTTATCTAGGACACAACAATATATCTTTTCAAAAAACAGCATGAAAATTCAACAAAACTTTACAAAAAATGAAAACATTTATATAACTCAGCAGTAAATATCAGCATCATATAACTAAATATTTTGCTATAAATACGATCTGAAATGCCACTAAACAGACTCAAATCAGTGAATCATCTTTTGAACAGAATTTACATAGAAATGATTCGTAGAATTAATCAGATTTTTAAATGCTTCATATGAAGAGAGAGAATGCTTTAGGACAGCCATGTTGCATTTTGTTGTGCTACTCGACTACTTGGGGGGGAAATAGCCACTGAAAAATCTTAAAAACAGTCTTGGAAAACAGTTGTCTATTGTTGCTACTTTTAGTTATTCCCCAATACTGGTTTTTACACACAAAACATAATATATAATTCAAGAGTTGGAGAGCTCCCTCATCTGTGGGCCCATAAGGGTGGGCTCTCAAAACCAAAAGAACATACAATAAAGAAGCGGCGATGAGTGAAGTGGGTCGTGGGCCGTTTGTCGTGCTTACAATTCTCCATGTTCCACTTTCAAAACAGACGAAAGGCCTTCCATCTGCCATTAAACATTCACACGGTAACAAAAGACTGCGGAGATTACATTAAATGACACAGACCTCATTTCTCAAACCCTTTGAGGAAAATCCCCTTAGCCGCCACTGCTGCTATGGTTACGCAAACCAGGTGCCATTTCCGGCAAAACACTTCAGCTCCTCCTAGGACGGGAGAGGAAGATGAGCATGAATGTACTTGGCATAAAGTACACCCTTATCTTCAGCCCAACGTCAAATTAACTAGCTGGGATTGTTGTGTTCGTGGAATAAATCCGAAACCAGAGTATAGCAAAATAACCTTCGAGTGGTTGAAAAATAAGACTTCCTATCATAGCCACAGAGACTGACTCTGATTTCCCAACTGTCCTCAACACCCTCATCCTATTCCGTTTTTTATCTCCCATTTCATGTTTCTGTATAAGAATAAATCAGCCTGATGATGACTATATATACTCCGCTGTTGTCATTTGTTTTCCTCAAAACGAGAGGAATCTTATCGCACAAGCATTAGCATTTACGCTAGCTTTGGCGTGTTTACAAATGTAGAGGAAGAGAATGGAACATGTAAGCATTTTGTTGTGGTTATTATAGGCTGTTAAGTTTGATTTATGCAGAGAGTAGACATAAAAGAGAGAGAGAAACAGGGCGAGAGAGAAAACCAGTAAAGTGACAGTATGGTTTATGGGCGTTGATTGATTAGCTGGTGAATTGACGCACAGAGTCCATTTTATTGACACAACCCCACGACAAAAGAGTCGTGCTGACTGCCAGCTATTCATCATGCAATGCGTCAGCCTTACACTAGTCATGTTTATGGGCCCATCACACATTTATCGGGCGAACATGTAAATCTCTAGAACTGACCAGCCAAAACCTTGATGCTATAGTGGTAAATTGCTATACAGTACTAGCGTTACCTTCAGGTTCTCCTGGGAAGTACTTATGATTTTGGAAATCCTTATGACTTTGGAATTAAATGGTTTTCAGATAGTTTCCCTCTTTCTCTTTCTAACAAAAGCAGGAGGTGCTAGTACAAGAGCAAAGCATGCTCATTGCTTATGTAAATGAAATTTACTTGATGTGTTTTACGTGCAGCCACAGAGAATGATAGAAAAAGTAGTTTCTTTACGCCTCTTTTAGCTTTATCGCTATTTTTCATCAACAGTACACAAAGCACATGCTAGATAAATTGTTATATCCAACATTCATGAGGTGCTTTAAAAGCTTTTGATCAATACCAATTTGTTTAATCCACAATTCTCTAATGAACTGCCTCAACTGAGAAAGTCAGCGCTCAACAAAATCCAGAATTGCGCATTGATAATTTGAGTGTTTATCTTGTAAATATGGTCATTTTAACATTCCATACCAGGGAAATATATGTTGTAAACAGTATAGGGTAGGCAAATACATGTTTTAAATTAAAAATATATATTTAATTTAAACACTCAAATGGCAAAATATATTACAAAATGTACTTCAAGGGGCAAGAAAAAACATTATACAAAGTATTTTTTAGAATACATTTTAGACAGAAAAAAATATCCAAGAAATATATAAGGAAATAACCAAAACGTGTAACCAAAATATATTTATGCAAATATATTTTAACACCTATAGTAGCATCTGTTTAACTTATAACATGAAAGTAAGGTTAATAATATAACTTAGATTACACATTTTACTCAAATTAGGGTGATGCAAAAATGAGTACATCCCACAACAAAAACTACTACATCTAGTACTTTGTATGGCCTCCATGATTTTTAATGACAGCACCAAGTCTTCTAGGCATGGAATGAACAAGTTGGCGACATTTTGCAACATCTATCTTTTTCCATTCTTCAAGAATGACCTCTTTTAGAGACTGGATGCTGGATGGAGAGTGATGCTCAACTTCAGAATTCCCCATAGGTGTTCGATTGGGTTCAGATCAGGAGCCACTGAATCACTTTCACCCTGTTCTTCTTCAGAAATCCAACAGTGGCCTTAGATGTGTGTTTAGGATCATTGTCATGTTGGAAAAGTGTACGACGACGATTAAGGGCACGGAGTGATAGTAGCATCTTCTCTTTCAGTATAGAGCAGCACTCATGCTGTCCCACATAAGGACACTGCCACCACCATGTTTCACTGTAGGCACCATGCATTTTTCTTTGTATTCCTGACCTTTGCGACGCCATACAGTTTGGCAAACTCTAGGTGGGCTTTTTTGTGCCTGGGCTTTAGGAGAGGCTTCTTTCGTGGACAGCACCCATGCATGTCATTCCTCTGCAGTGTACGCCGTATTGTGTCACGGGAAATAGTCACCCCAGCTTGGCTTTCTACTTCTTTAGATAACTGCAGTGAACTTGTATGCCAATTTTCTTCAACCCTTCTGATCAGAAGACGTTCCTGTCGAGGTGTTAACTTCCGTGGACGACCTGGACGTCTCTGTGAGATGGTTGCAGTTCCATCTTTTTTAAATTTTTGTACCACTTTTGCTACAGTATTCTGACTGATAAGTACAGTACTCTTTGCTGATCTTCTTGTAGCCTTCACCTTTCTGGTGTAAAGAAATTATTTTCTTTCTCAGGTCTTGTGACATTTCTCTTCCATGTGGTGCCATTGCTGACAGCATGAAATGGGAAGGGGTTTTAACACCCTTTTATAGTCAACTGTCTGCTGGACACCTGTGTAATGAATAATTAGACTCACCTGTGGTTGAATTCTTGTTAAATTAGACATTTGTAGTCTAAAATTTAGCTTTGCTCCAGAGACTTTCAGTTTTTGCATCACCCTAATTTGAGTAAAACTGAAAACTTTGTTCTCTAAGTTATATTATTAACCTTACTTTCATGTTAAAAGTTAAACAGATGTTATATAATGTCAACATTTTGGAAATTGTTTTTGTGTTCATTGAGATATTGTTTAAAATGTTACTTTTCAAAGGGGGTGTACTCATTTACACTGAGCACTGTGTATATATATATATATATATATATATATATATATATACACACACACATACACACACACACACATATATATACACAGTCAAACCAAAAAATATTCAGACACTCAGACACACTTTTATATTTTTTTACTAGTTGGTGCAGGACAGTTCATTTATGTAAGTGAGGATAGCAAAATAAAGTAAACTGTGACATATTATACCCAAAAATTCTTCACAGAGGACTACCAGTAAAATTTATAAAAATTTGGGACCAAAAATTATTCAGATATTTTGACCTGACCATGTTTTGCTTAAGTGTTATCTGACATAATTAAGATATTTTTTTTTCTGACACAGTTTAACTCTGAGATCTTGTTATATTTTATTACCAGTTTTTTTTTTTTTTTTTTTTTTTTTTTTAAACTATAGTGAATAAACTGTAATAATGAATGAAATGTTCAAGGTGTCTGAATAAACTTTGGATTGACTGTATATATATATATATATATATATATAAAACCAAACATTGTTGGGTAAAATCCCTTATTTTTTAAAATGGAAACCAATAAAATAGCCAATCACTAATTGTTGAGTACACCAAAGGCAGAGTCAGCACAATGCTAATGCTAATAAAATCCGATTTTGACCTGTGACCCTGAAGTGTTATTGGATGTGTAGATCTGAGCGGACAGCAGGGATTTGGGAGACTCTTAATTGTGCTCTCTCACTGTAGTGTAGCTTCTAACCCGTTCTAAGCCTCATTCAAACCATAAGCCTCAATCACAAAGCACCTCTTACTGCCTGAGCAATCGATCAGCTATGTGAGTGGAGAGTCAATACAGGCCTGAAAAAGATCTACACCTCTTTCTTTCATGATTTTCCTCCCTGCTGCATCTCACCTTCCCTCTCAGGCTATTTTTTTCCATTCTACCCTCTCTCCTCCTGCTTTCATTCTTCTAATAAGACTCCTGTAGCCCAGAAACATACTTGATCTTGTGCACCGTTGAGTTCTGAAATGTGTAAAGTACAATTCACAAGCAATACCAGTATGTTACCACAAGGGGCGCTACAGTGGGCATTAGTGTAAACTTTCTCTTTTTATTTTTTAAACTTTCTCAAGTTATTTGGAATGCACCCCTCCCCCATACACCTTAAACAACATATACTTATATAATACATTTATATAATAAATTAGTGTATATATACAAAAAAAAAGGGCCACATGACCAATAATGCAATTCAACAGGTCCACACACGGTGTTTAACACATTTCTAGCCTTGTGTCTAGGTTTCTAGCCTTATTCTTGTTCTTTCCCTCTTTGTTTCCCTTCCAGCATAATATTTTTTTTGTCTGTTATTTGGTATCTTCCTTTGCAAATGTCTTTTCTTTCACAAGGTGAATGCTCTAGCCTGGTAATGTGAGCCCATCTGTTCTAAGACTTGTTAGGATAATGAATCCTTATGTGGCCCAAATGACTTCCTATTAGAGATGAAGATGAAGGACAAATTAGCTCTCACAACACAGAGGCAGATACACACACACACACACACACACACACACACACACACACACACACACACACACACACACACAGATAGAGCGCAGATGGACCCAGTCACTACGAATAAAGCCGCAGTATAGGAGGGTCAGCTTTATAGTGAGATTAAGACCCCCCCTCTCCCTCTCTCTCTCTCTCTCTCTCTCTGTCTATGATGAAAGACTTAGAGAGGATACAGTTAGGCTGGAGAAACCTAATTCACCTGCTGTTCCAGTGTACAGTAGACACTACAGATGGTTTCTGAGCAACAGCAGCTGTGTGTATGCAAGTTTGTGTGGACAGAAGCTTATGTGTTAAAAATCCATTAGCAGCATTCAGAGAAAAAAAGGTCTTGCACTTCTATAAACGAGACCATACAAGCTACATCTGCAATATATGGGTTGCTGCTCTTGGCTTAAAGAGAATCACAGTCCATGAATAATTGTTTACAGAAGACTGACTGCTCATAAACCGCTTTCACAGAATTATAAAACTTGGAGGAACTGAGCAGATCACACACATACACACAATTATTTTTCTATCATGGTGGGGGACTTCTGCTCTTTTTTTCTACTAAGCTAATGATAAATTTCAATTCCTTAATCTTTAATGTATAGACATTCATTTAGTTTTCATTAACGTTTCATTCATCTTATTTAGAATGTTTATTAAGCTGTTTTCATATAGGGACTGTTGGGCCCAATATTATAAACAAACAAATAATCTGTAAACAAACAATAAAGTAAAAAAGTAAAGCACTGCACTACAATATATACATATAGCAGTATATATATATTTGAGTCATAGACAAATAAGGTTTTTAAAAGTGTCAAAACATTTAATGGCGATATAATTAACTTTGAAGTTTTATTATGTGTTAACAATGAGATTATGTGGTTTTTATAATCAATTAACACTGCTTTTGTCATTTATTACAAGATGGACAAAATTTGTCACCAAAAAAGTCATTCGGTTTAACCAAAATTTCGGTTTTACTGAATGACACTTTTGGTTATACTGAATGACGATATTTTCAAACAATGCTAACAGGCTGATATCTAGCGAGCTAGCAAAGGGACAATTAAACATTTTATATTAAGTACAAGTTTTTAAACTATTACAACATTTTCCATGTTTTATAGCGGTTGTACCGAATGACCTGATATTTTGGGACATGTGTATAAGCAAGTGAAAACATGACTTTTTCAAATAGTTAAGAGAGAGTATGTGGTCCTTTGCAGGTGTCTGAATGATGTCACATCCTGTCACATGATATTGACCGCATCACTTGATCCAAAATGGTCCCTTTATATTGGTTACTCCGAATGACATCAATGAAATTCATTTTTCCGGACATTCTTTCTAATAACAAAGCAACGACTTTTACACATAATTGTAATACCATTTTGCACTATGTTGATATATGAATGATATATATAAAATCATGCCAGAATAAAAAATATATACATTTATTACATTTTAAGATATTTTAATTACAAATGAAATGGCTTTATTGGACTTTGGACAGTTACAGTAAACCAAATGACCTTTTGGCACTTCAAAATCTTTAAAATACATTTATATTTAGCAAAATATAATTAAAACCTTTTGGATTCAACAAAAGAGATCAAGTTGTACTACCTTACATACTTTGGATGTCATATCTTTGTTTTTTATTATTGTTAAGGCCTTTGGACAAAAACATGACCTGTCACGTCACTGACCCATATACCAATTTCATCCTATAGTCTTTGTTTTTCCAATATATTTATTTACAGGAATACTACATCTATCTATCTACACTATTACAGAATATATACCCATAAATCGTCTACCTACAATAAAAAAAAAAGCAAATTGTGACAAAAAGTGAAGAACAGAATGTGACACGCCAATAGAGACTGTGGTGGTGTAAGGATGCAAAAGGTTTTCTGAAATATTTGGAGGACGGATGTGAGATGTGTGTAGGCAGTGACAGGGTGTGAACAGGGTCACTCACAGAAATACTGCTACTGACAGGAAAAAAAAAAAAAGAGTCCAACTATAGTTTGGTTTTTAACTCTTTTCTGTTTTTCTATTCACTAGCTTAACATGTTCCGCTTACCAGACATTGTGTTAATGTATAAATGCATGTGTTTCTGTTTGATTTTAAACAGTCTTGCTGTTCGCTGTTGTCCCAGGCCTTACTCTGATGTGCCCATAAAATTTTAAAAGGATGATCTCCGAATATGTGTGTGTGAGAGAGACTCTGTGCGTGCTTATGTATCTGTGTGAGCGTGTTTTCACTGCCTGGTGCTATAAAAACAGATTAGTTTGCTCTACATCTAGACATACAGGCAAGGTGAGCCAATAAACAAAATTAATTACAAGCTGTCTTTATCACACACACAAAAATACACAAACACACACCATAATGCTCTATCATCCTCTCAACGGCTCCTCTGTGATTGTGTGAAAGACAGTTTATTCATGTAAATCTCCACCGAGAATATCACTTCAAAGACACATCACTGCAGCACAATGCAGTGCACCTGCTATAAAAGATTTAATGCAAATCTTACTGTCAGTCTGCATGTGTGCATGTTTCTGAGAAAGAAAAACAGCAGTAGCAAACAGAGTTTCATGTATCCTGAAGATAACGAAAGAGGTACTTGCCTGTGCAATGCCAATAAACTAAATGTAGCAACAGTACTAACTAAACATAATGTTACAAGAGTAGTTCGCTGGCAGACAGACAAAATGTTAGATAGAAAGACAGATATTAAACGTTAGACAGATTGACAGACAGAATGTTAGACAGATAGAACCAGGGGTTAAATTGGTATTTGTTATGTGGGGCAAAGCCTACAAAATCTTATCAATCGACAAACTCTGACAGAGCAGTGTGCAAAGCTACATCTGATGACAATAAAATCTTTCTGTAGGCCTTTGCTAATGAAGTTACCATTAAAGGAGAGCATATAAATACAAAATACAGGGTTCGACATTAAGCCTTGTCATGTGCTTGTCTGGAAAAAAGAGGATTTATTTGTGGTGTAAATATAATTTATTCTGAAGCAATATTCTCAACGGTGTTCCATCAGCTTTTACATATTTAAATCTGCAGTTTTTTATAGTTTTGGAGCTGGGTTGAGTCATTCATTCAAACGATTCTTCCAAATGGCTGATTGATTCATGAATGAGGCAAGTGTTTAGGAATGGGTCATTGAATCTTTGACTCAACCGATTCGTTCAAAACGCTGAATCATTCAGTAATAAAAACACATTGATTGTTGCTGTTGAGATGTAGTTGAGGTGCGCTATGACTATGAACTATTTTTGCTGCTAAAATAAGACAAAAACAGTCAATATTACATCTAAAATGTAAGTGACCTAATTAACTACTTGTTTATTGAACTGTTGTATAAAAGTAGTGTCACAGTTTCAATCATGATTTCAATAACACGGAAAACAGAACTCTTGGTTGTGTGATGCTACGTAACAGTATCATATGTTATAAATATATATATATATATATATATATTACAGCAGCATGTTTTCTTTGTGTGTACTGCACTTGTTTCGATTTCTCCTCGAGGAGCTGTGCGAGCCTCAACCTTGTTATTGTCAGCACATTATACATTATATATTATTATCCATTATCAATCGCCACTTACACTAAATGTAATAGAATCATGCTTGCTTGTTCTATCTGTCTAACAGAACGACAGACAGAAAGACAGACAGACAGACAGGACGTTAGACAGATACAATGTCAGACGGAAAGACAGACAGACAGACAGATGGACAGAATGTTAGATAGATACAACTACATCTGCGCTGTCTGTACAACTACAGACAGAAAGACAGACAGGACGTTAGACAGATACAATGTCAGATGCAAAGTCACACAGAGACGGACAGAATGTTAGATAGATAGAACGATAGACAGAAAGACAGACAGGACGTTAGACAGATACAACGTCAGACGAAAATACAGAGCGAACGTTAGACTGATAGAACAGCAGACAGATCAAACATTAGATAGGAAGACAGACAGAACATCACAGTGGGATTGTGCACATCAAACACAAGAACAACACAAGGCTGTAAAGAGAAGTCGTACTATCCATGTGTGAGTTTGAGAGAATGCATCTGTACCCATGAGGTCTATAGCTGTGCGGTCCAGGAATCATTTGAATGTCAAAGTGTAGTGTGTTTGTAACACATCTGCTGACATTAGTGCTGACACCAGGACATCCTGTGCCGTAAAGGTCAGTGGTATGATGAACCGTGCATTCAGCTCACATATGGTGGTCTTCCAAATGATCGGAGAGCAGATCTGAAGCTTTTTTCTTCTTTTCTTTTCTTTTTTTTCTTCACAAAAGGAGAGGTGTAATAAAACTTGTGGAAATGACCCTGGTAATTTTCTCACTGAAACCAACAAAATCATGTGGCTGAATGAACTCAGGAGGGATAGAGAAGGAGAAAGAAATGACCCAAGGTTTTGAGTTCTGCTTGCCTGATCTCTTCGTTGGATCTAAGCTGGAAAGTCCTTGAGAAATAAAATTAGACAGAGTGAGAGAGAGTCAAATCTGTTCCATTTTAATTAAATTTCTTGTCTGCCAAGGCCAGGGCTACCCTCCCCAACACCCTCCCCCTCGCTGGTTGCGTTGTAATTGCATTTGCAGCCTCATTTGAGCAGACTGAGTGAAGGCTGATTGTATTGGTCTGGTAATAACCACAGTGGGCTCATGGGCCGCCGAGGGCCTGTGGAAACACTGCTGTACTGATCCAACACACAGTGCCCTTCCCTCCTCCGCACACTTTCGCTCTAAACCCCACCAGCTAGTTATAATGTGCTAGACTGCAGATAACTGCAGTGAGCTGCAATACACATCTCAAGAACTGATGCACCGTCACATCTCAAGAAAAGATTCTCCGTAACCGGACAACTAAGCAGAGTGCTTTTTAAAATTAATTGGGATCACGAATCAAGGTTTCTTTGAAAGTAGTTAAATGGTAATGAGAACAGATTTCAAGGAAAAAATGAGTCGAGAATGAGAGGCAATCATTAAATTAGATGCACTTGAAGTACAAGTGCAGCAATTTCCTGTTTCCTGAACTCGGACAGGTCTGAACATTGAATAATAAATATTTATATGGCACAGGTGTTAAAAGAATTCAACATGAAATGACATTCATACGTCATTTTACTTCCATAATAAGACGAGAGTTTCAGAGTTAGACCGAATATTCAAAGAGAAAAAGTGTGTAGGAAAAGGAAAAGGCAAAGTCGTTTTAGAATCAGAGCAGGGTATTACATTTTGATGAAGGATTACAAAGACAAACATCTTTGTAATAATGTGAACTTTTCAAGACCAAGACGTGTATTAATAAAGTACACAAAGTAGAGCCAACTTTGATTACAGGTTGACTTTGAATGTCATAGAAAGAGAAAGAACAAGAGAGGACAGAGTGGAAGCAAAAATTTGTTCTCCTATCTTTCCAAATCCCAGTGTTAGTGGCATATGTTGGAAGTAGAGCCCGCTGGAAGATGTCCAGCAGCAATCTCATCGAGTGACAAGAGTCATATCTTTTACTCAGAATCGTGTCCTGTTGTTTGACATGTCAGAAAACACGTCAAAGAGATTGCTGATACTAAGAAACTGGGCAGTTTGTTTTGTTTTGCTGATGGATCAGGAGTGATCTCTGTGGTGATTACGACTGTTGAATGTGTCCCAACCGCCCCGCAACAGACAATTCCTCCCAGAGTCGTCACCGTGCCAAACGCATCTATCTTCAGGCCGCACAGCAAACCCACTGTCTGGGAAAACATCCAACTCTTCTCTCTCCTATCCATCTTCTGCTATCTTTAACACTTAAATATCTGACAGACGTAACCACAAAAATAGAAATGATACCTAAAAAGAAATCCTGTGGATGTTAAAAGCTCTCAAATTTGTACAATCTTAGATGACTGTATTTAAACACAACTAAAGCAATACACAGAGACAAATGAGGATGAATGATAGAACTTACAGTAGCCAATTTAAAATGAAATCATGGATGGTAGATGGTATAAATACAGACAGACTGATAGATAGATAGATAGATAGATAGATAGATAGATAGATAGATAGATAGATAGATAGATGATAGATAGATAGATAGATAGATAGATAGATAGATAGATAGATAGATAGATAGATAGATAGATAGATAGATAGATAGATATTCTGCTATTGTAAAAACTGCAACATAGAAAGCATTGGATTTTTTTATGGCACACTGGAATGTCTATTTACTGAACCAAAGAAAGCTTTCAGCCCGTTGGAATCTGAAGCTGAAATCCCCCCTTTTCCACATAGATGACCCGTCATGCTTTTTAAGACATCTAATGTAAAGGCATAAAATCTCAGCTCCTGTGACCCGACTGAACCAACCTCGAGGCATCAGCTTGGTGCTGAAGTGTTTAACAGCTGAGTGTGAACTCTGTAGAAAGCGCTCAGAGAAACCATGAAGCCTCTTTTCATCGTCTGTCTTCACAGAGCGTCTCCCTCCGAGACAGGTGCACAAACGGGAGAGAGAGCGACGCCGATAAAAGATTCTACTTACAACACAAAACAGCGCATGAATATTTAACACGTGTTACCAAATAGTGAGAGAGAGAAAGAGAGAGAGAGAAATCAAAACCTGATATCACTGCAGACAGAAGATCACCTGGGACATAGACTCTGTTACCATGTTTGGAAAAGAGCCTCTTCAGTTGACGACACACAGACGCACATGAATGTACAAACTCACAAACACACCCTGCTATACCACAGTCTACCTGAGTCAGAGAAGACGGCATTTCATTTGACGCAAATGGAAACTACACTGTGAGGGATTAGAAGTGTCTTCTAAGGTCCAAGATGACGTCTGATTTTCCATGTAATGTATTTTTGATCTTTTAGTAGCTGTACATGATAGTCGCTGTATGGATTTAAATAGACAAATGCTTAAGAATGCCTACACTTTCACACATGAATTGGCACCTCTGAGTCAAGACCTTAAATTAATTAAAAGTCTTTGGGATGTGCTGGAGTACACTTTACAGAGTGCTTGACTCTTGTATTGTCAATACAAGATCTTGACAAAAAACGATGTACCTCTTGATAGAAATAAATTTTGTGATGTCATTTCTATCAAGAGATGGAGCCATTTTTGGTCAAGATCTTGTAATGACAATGCAAGGGTCAAGCACTCTGTAAAGTCTACTCCAGCACATCCCAAAGACTTTCAATGTATTTAAGGTCTGGACTCAGAGGTGCCAATTAATGTGTGAAAATGATTCTTCATTCTCCATCCCAACCATTCTTTCACAATTTGTCAGCCTGGAATATGGTGTGTCTTCCTACAGACTGCTTCTATAAACATTTGTGAAAGAATGGGTCGCTCTCAGGAGCTCAATGAATTTAAGCGTGGTACCGTGATAGGTTGCCACCTGTGCAATAAGTCCATTTGTGAAATTTCCTCACTACTAAATATTCCACGGTCAACTGTTAGTGGTATCATAACAAAGTGGAAACAATTGGGAGCAACAGCAACTCAGCCACGAAGTGGTAGGCCACGTAAAATCACAGAGGGGGGTCAGCGCATACTGAGGCGCACAGTGTGCAGAAGTTGGGCTTGGCCCCTTAGTTCCAGTGAAAGGAACTCTTAATGCTTCTGCATACCAAGACATTTTGGACAACTTCATGCTCCCAACTTTGTGGGAACAGTTTGGGGATGGCCCCTTCCTGTTCCAACATGACTGCACAAAGCAAGGTCCATAAAGACATGGATGAGCGAGTTTGGTGTGGAGGAACTTGACTGGCCTGCACAGAGTCCCTGACCTCAACCCAATAGAACACCTTTGGGATGAATTAGAGCGGAGACTGCAAGCCAGGCCTTCTCACCAACACCACTGCCTGACCTCACAAATGCGCTTCTAGAAGAATGGTCAAAAATTCCCATAAATACACTCCTAAACCTTGTGGAAAGCCTTCCAAGAAGAGTTGAAGCTGTTATAGCTGCAAAGGGTGGGACAACTCCATATTAAACCCTACGGATTAAGAATGGGATGTCATTAAAGTTCATGTGCACGTGAAGGCAGGCGTCCCAAAACTTTTGGCAATATAGTGTATATTTACACAATCATGTATATCCTAGGGTGGACACAAACCCAAAGCTCTACATGTAAACCAATTCAAACCATCCCGAAACCGACCAGGTTTACTTTGCATATGCATAAGGTAGCACAATTGTTAAGTGTTGCAGTGTTGAGAAGCCGTCGGACTGATAAAGACCTTATTTGAGCACGAGTTGTGTTCCGGAGCCCAGAGGGAGCTGATAGCAAGGGCTAATTAACAGAGCTTATTTACATCTTTCTTTTCTCAGAGGCTATTGGACTTGCAGAGAAAGCAGCTCTACAGCAAAGCTCAGAGCTCAGATTTACACACTCGAGCAACAGCAGTATAACTCACGCCACCAGTGAAGCCTTATCTAGGTGAAAATCACCCAACCCCTGCGCTAAAGGTTTCCAAAAAGATGTTATTTCCAAGGCCATGGTGACGATTCAGGCTGTTTATGGGAGGACACTGTTCCTTTGAAAGCAGACAAGATTAAGAAATGGAGAAATTCAGTCAGCCCTTCTGAGGAAGACACAGATAGATGGTAATGTTAAGATGATGGAAAAGAGAGAGAGGGAGAAAAACCTACAGATATCGAGTAGCGCTTCATCGATCGCAGCTCAGTTTGCTGACACACACGTTAACTCCTCAGTGGCCGCGTGATTGGTCGATGTGACATTGGTTATGATGCGCTTTAACGGCTAACTCCCCAATGAGTGCTCAGCCTTCAGGTCGCTTAATTAATATAACATGCTGCTATATTGACAATCTATAGTGGGAAGGCTCTTATAGATAATCAATACTAATATCATCGCCATCAGTTACTGCAAGCTAATCAGTGTAGCTATGCGGGAAAATGTGTTTTCCCCACAGAAATTTCTCTCAGTATGAAAATAATATGTTGTATGCAGGGTTTGACATTAACACCCGCCAACTCACCAAATGCAGGTGGATTTCAGCAGTGGAGTGTAACGCAGTTACTCCTACTAGCCACTAGGGTTGAATTTTAAAAATGATATATACATTTTTCAATTGCAGTCTTTTAAAAAAAAGCCATCTGAAATAATAAACTAAGTGCAATGTAATGTTGTCAAAAATATCTATACATATCGATACTGAAATATCTGAAATGCTTCCGCAGAATAGATACACGATACCAGCAGCGCTTTCGCGCTCTCTCATCACTCCGAGTTGACAGACAAACCTGCCTCCCCTCACTCACTTGTTTCATTTGCTCCGGATGAATATTGTTGATGTTACAGGGCTTCAATTTTGGTATGGAATTGCGCGTATTGCACATAATTTTACTCATTCCCGCAGATTATATGCTCGCGCCCAAAGTATGCGAACATAAAGCCACCTCTCAGTACTAAATTGAGTTCTTTTTCGCTGCTTATTGCACTTAAACAGTCAAATACTCACAAAATAATGTCAAAATGCCAGTCTTAGTGCGTATTCATGTAAACACAGTTATGTTTTTAAGTGAACGTAAACATTTGAGAAATAAAACGCTTGTGTAACAGTATATTGGATCTGCGTGTCAGGTCTTAAAGTGACAGCAGCCTAATATACCTGCTGCCAAATTATGAGATAATATTAAAAATATCTATATGGCAGATTTCCTCAATGGTTTTTAATGTCAAAATCGTGTCCAGTAAAAATACTGAGCAGCTAGCAACTTTGGAAAACCACTTAGCCACAGTGGATGGTAAGCAAAAAAGTTAATATCAAGCCCTTGTTGTATGATAGTAGATCTGTTAATACTATAATTATTTTTTTCTTCTTCTTGAAGAATAACATGGGTTGAAAATGTGTCAATCGACTCATAAACTAGCTAAAAATCCTCTCTTGACATTAAAGGTTTTCTCCAGGTAACCTTCAAAACAGATGTAAGAAGCTAATCCATACACATACACACTCACTACTTTATCACTAATGCATCCTACAATAAGCCACAGGTCAGGCAAATCTGCTTCACCCTGAGTGGCAGTTAAATTATGTTCAGAAAAGAACGAGTGAGAGGGAGGGAGGGAGAAAATGACATTGAGTTACATGAAGGTGGCAGAGGGCAGGAGGATGGCATAATCACTACATAAACAGCCTACCGAAGCTGAATAAGATGGGTTTTCTGGTTCAGTAGGCACGTAAGGGAAATACAGTTTCACCACGTGTTAGACAGCAAGAGAAAAATATTATTAACCTGGAGACAGCAGCCACTAAAAATACTGTCCTTGCAATGCCAAAGCAAACTGTGAATGAGAAGACGAGAGGTTGAAAAGGGGGTAAAGATAAGGATTATATTTTATACCCCATATCTTTAGCCGTTTTAACCAATAGGATAAGTGAGAGGAGAAGATAAGCGTTTGGGTGACATAAATCCTTGTTCTTTCATAGGCTGCGGTTCAGAGTCCCAGGTTTTTCTAGCACTTTCTAATGTGGAGCTCTGCTTTCTCTGAGTACGTCTATCTCTTCTCCTCTCACTCTCTCTCTCTCTCTCGCTCTCTCTCTCTCGTTTTGATCTCCTTCCTCACTCCAGAACAAAGGGCTGTCAAATGCGATAAGAAAGTCTTTGGGAGCTCTTCTTTCAAACCCAAGTGGAGAATTAAGAGTCCTAAGCGTTCCACCTCTCTCTCTCTCTCTCTCTGGGCTTCACTGAGATTATCTAAGAGTCGATCACCACTTCTCCTCATTACCTTCTCTCTTAAGCCAACTTCAGTGATGCTGCATGGGTCATGGCATTAAAAGAGCTAAATGGAGGTGAGGGAACTGGAAGCAAAATTAGGTAAGATGGGCCAAGATGTTATCGGCCGTAAGATGTCCCACTCAGAAATAAAATAAAATAAAATAAAATAAAATAAAATAAAATAAAATAAAAAAAAAAAATAAAAAAAAATAAAATAAAATAAAATAAACTATGACATTAATAACATGTTTTCCATAAAAAATATTAATAGGGATGCATAATGTAAAAAAAAAGAAAAAAAGAAAAAAAAAGTGATTTAAAATATTAATCACACTGTTTCACGGTAATGCTAAAAGTAAAAAATAAAATAAAATAAAATAAAATAAAATAAAATAAAATAAAATAAAATAAAATAAAATAAAATAAAATATGACATTAATAACATGTTTTCCATAAAAAATATTAATAGGGATGCATAATGTAAAAAAAAAGAAAAAGAAAAAAAAAGTGATTTAAAATATTAATCACACTGTTTCATGGTAATGCTAAAAGTAACACATAAATAATAATAAAATACATTTAAAAAAAATAATATTACATTAACAATTTTTTTTTTATTAAAAAATAATAAAGGAGGTCCACAATTTATAAAATGAAATAATTTTTTTTAAATGTACGCTTATTTTATATCAGATGTTAAAATTAGATGGCAGTACCTGGTAGTGGTCATCTTACCCCAATATTGGTAGGATATTTGCTAAGGTACAGAATTATTTTTTCCATTTATTGTTTAAAAAAATAACTTGTGTATCTTGGCCTTGAATAACAGCTTCATTGCAAGATGTATGATGCAATGATGCAACTTTATTGGTGGTGTGGTGTTTAAGGCTCAGGGCTGGTAACTGGAAAGTTGCTGGTTCATTAACCACAAGAAGCGAGCCATGAGCCATCAACACTGAGACCATTAGCAAGCCACTGAACCCCAGGCTGTTCCAGGACCATTGTTCATGGTGCTGGTTTATGGCAAAATCAAATGAAAGACATGGAAACAAATTCCACCAGCCCATGGTCATGTTGCAATAATGAATTGTATTCGATTGTTGCCAGAAATAAGCTTATTTGAATAATCACAAAGCTACATAATGGGGCACCATGAGACAGCTCATGAGACTTGGAACTTTTTCAATAGTGAATAACATCTGTATAAGAACTGTTGACTATTACTGAAAAGATCACTGCTTAAAAGTGCTGTATGTGCTGTATGTGTAAACTGTTTGACTGTACTAAAGCATAAAGTTTTAGGAAACATATTGAGTTCAAATACTTGTTTCTCCGAAAAACAATGCTACAGCCAGTTATCCTACTTTGAAATGTGCGTTCTGTGTTGGAATGTCTGTTTTTGTTTTGGACTGTGTGATCCCACCCATTGCCAGTTTACCCAATAGTATTTCAACACTCCGGGTTGCCAGTTGGCTGTTTTCTGTCAACTGGCAACCCAGAGTGTTGAAATACTATGGAAGCCAGCAAATGAACTGGGTAAGAGATCACAGATTCTATTCAACCTAAAAAGCCTCGGAGTCCATCTAAAAAGCTCTATGACCAGAGGAATATTAAAACGCATATTTAATATGGCTAAATACACAGTGTAAAGGCCTGTTCACACCAAGAACAGTAACTATAGTATAAAGGTAATGATAAATATATAGTTCTAAAAATCTTTCTAAATATAAAAGAATAGCAGAGGCACCGAGAAATTATATCGTTGGAATCGCTTTCAGAACGATTTTTTCCAGCTGATGAACGATAAAAACATTGACAGCCAATCAGAATCCGTCCTGCTTTAAAGAGCTTGAGCATTTAAAAAGACAGCGCACTTAGAATAAACAGAACAGTATCATGCATTAGTGTGAAAACCAATATAGTTATCGTTCTTGGTGTAAACATGCCTTAAGGCTCGTCGCTTTACATTTGCACTTGTTCTTGTTGCGTGTCCTCAATCTGGAAACCCGCATAAGAATCGAGTCTGAGAAGGAGGGGACGGGGGAAACAACTGTCTCCAGTTTTTTGGACTTTGGACTGCAGTACCCATTTCAACAGCTAGCTGTTAATATTACATACTGCACCTTTAAGGTCTAGTTTACACAAGCAGAGCCAATGATGTTATGTCATTGTCATGTCATTGATGTGTCTGAAGGCCTTTGTTTATGGCATGCTGTGTTTTGTATGTGATTAAATACTGAGCTGCCATTTCCCGTTCTCGTATATTTACTGAGCAAACAATGCAGGTGTGATCTCTATAAATCATTCCCTAAATAGCTGTTTTATTGTGTGTTCTGCCTTTGAATGATCACTGTAGGAAAACATCTGAACAGATGTCGCTATACAGCATATTCAGCCGTATTTTCTGCAGCAGCTTACATTTAAGAATAGCTTTAATAATACAGCTCAGATTTCTCCTTGTGGATATCATTCATGTTATTTAATACTCTGTTCCTCCCATTTAAAACAAAACAAAACAAAAAAAAGTTATAATATAAAATAAATGACTACTCTGCTGATGAAATGACACTTACCAAGCACAAACTTAGAGTAAAAAATGTAAATATAAGAGCGGATGGCAACTTCATGAGGAGCTGCAACATAAAATTGCAAGAAAGATAATCTGACTCTGATGTAAAAACTCTGCAAATTGTTGTTACATGTGAATTAAGGATCCAAATACTTAAACAGGTCACTGTATTTTTCAGTTTTATTTACAGATTTTAGTCAGTAAGAAATATGAAATATTTAAATTCTAAATTTAATCAATCAATCAATCAATCGATCGATTGATCAATAAAAATATCTTGTCTTTTTTTCTGTTTAGTTCCATTCACTCTGTTGAGTTATAGGAACGAACGAACGAACAAACGCTTAATCTCTCTCTTATATTGGATTTGTTTAGTTCTATTCCATATGAAAGCTGAATTTTTGTCAAAACTTAGACATTTCTGGCGCACACACGCGCACACACACACACACACACACACACACACACACACACACACACACACACACACACACACACACACACAATAGGAGACTACAGTAATCCCAATCCCAATTTAGACACAATCAGTAAGTTATGTAAAGAGATCAAATGAATAGCAGCGCTACTCAACACACAGCAGGTAGAAATGTCCTGTCAATCATCAGATGAGATACAATTTATACCACAGTATATCTGTGGCACATGCATGTGTACATCAGCTATGTTTTAAAAAATGTCAAATGTGGCTTATCCAATCAGAATGCATACTGTGTTACTATTTTGAATCTTTTGTTGTCTAATCAAGTGTTACATAATTTAAAGATGTTTTTGTACTGCTGCCAAACTTGTCATATAACCGTATTTTTTGGTTTGCTTCCATCAAGTTCCAAGTACAAAATAATCGTGAACAATTGTAAAGGTTACATTTTATGTAAAACATTTTTGAAAAATTCTTTTTCTCTGTGGTATTCTGTAATTGTCTCAAACCGGATTGCAATATTGTAGTAACAAACGGATCGATGAATCTAAATCTTTGTTGACTCCAACACACATAAACAAGGGAAAAATCTAACATGTCACATAAACCACCAGTGTAGCTGTAAGGATAATTTGAATGAAATGGTAAAACGCATTAAAACAGTCAGAGGTGCCAGTTTGAACACAATCATTACACTCAAAAACACTAAAGGGATGAAAATGTGACAGACCTCCTGGAAGGAAGCAGAAGTAGAAAAAAAATGAGTGTAGGGGGAAGAGACGTGGGAGAGAAAAAGAGAAATGAACATTCTCATTTGTTATAATTTTGTGTCACCAGGAATCTAGCCACTTTCCCTGGAGGCATCCACATCAGGATTACGCAACTCTATTTTTATAACTCCCTAATGGAGGCAACCATATGTACACACACACACGCACACACACACAAAAGATACACAACATACTCAAGCAGAACCAGGCAATATAACTAATAAAAGAAACCATTAGCCTATGAAATAACCAAAACACCACCAATCAAGCATATTTGCAATCATATATATTCTAATATCCTTACTAACATTCAACACTTGAGCAAAACAAGTAGAATGGAATAGTATGTTATTTTACAGTTATTACAGCCGAGGCAACATTATTTCATTACGAGTGCTTTCATGCTTCTCACAAAACTTGACGTTATTTCTTTTATTGCAAAAAGTATCATTATTATTATTATTATTAAGTAAATACATGGAGTCATAGTATCATATTTGTGATACCGTCACAGTCAGAAACAGGTTTAACTATTTCTACTGCATTTAATGGTGCATCAGCCTATACCTTTGACCTTTAACACAGAGTAACATCTCACCTAAAACAAGGTCTTTCACGGTAACAAGTTATTTATGGGGTTTTTCCATATTTATGGGGACATTCCATAGACATGATTTTTATTCTGTACAAACCAAACTGTATATTCTATTCCCTAACCCTAAACCTACCCATAACAGAAAACTTTCAGGGTTTTTTTTTTTTTTTTTTTTTTTTTTACATATTCCAGAAACATCACTTAGTATGATTTATACACTCTTTTCCTATTTGGAAGAATGTTTGTAACCAAGCAGATCTTGCACCCCATTGACTACCATAGTATTTTTTCCCCCACTATGGTAGTCAATGAGGTGCAAGATCTGCTTGGTTCTTCCAAATATTCTTCCAAATATCTTCCTTTGTGTTCAGCAGAACAAAGAAATTTATACAGATTTGGAACAACTTGAGGGTGAGTAAATGATGACAGAATGAACTATCCCTTTAAGATAGTAATTATACTTGCCACTTTTGCAATATATGGATATTCTTGTAAGACTAAAATTGAAATATATATATATATGCTAATCATTAATATAATAAAATACACAGTAGAAAATGTTTGTAATTTTTTACAGGAAAATACTGTAAATTGCTACAGTAAAAACATGTTAACTGTAAGTTACCTTACCATATATGGTGAAAAACCATAAATAGTTTAAGAGCACATTATGCGTAATTTTACTGTAAAATACTATCAAATTACACATCACACATGATTACATTTTCAAACAAATATATTTGTTTCTTATTTTTGACATAAATATACATGTTAATGTATACTTTGTGTTAGATTTTATGTTATTTAGTAAATGTTTATTGCATTATTTTAGTGTGTTACCCTGTTGGTGTTTTGTCTTTGTGTGTGCACTGTCTGTATACGAACATCGACCATGTTTTATGAACAGGCCACTTACAAAAAGGCAGATTTTGCTGTTAAAGTAAGTATATAAGCGGCGGTTTTAAGTTGTAAAATATTATGGCATCCTGTAAAACATTTTCACAGCATTTTTATTGGTGAATTAAAGCTGCCAGTTTTTTATTTTTATTTTTGTACCATAAATCGAATGTGATATTTTTAAAGTGTAATATAATATAATATTCTAACTTCTTCAGAAAAATAAGCATGCATTTGACCAAACTTTTGACTGGTGTATTTAGATGACAGCTAGATGACAGTTTGGTAGAGGTTTGAATGATGAATGAAAGATCAGAACAGGGCAGATGCAATCACCATGGATACTACCACTATATATAGCCCTTACATGATGCTGAACATATGTATTATAAATCATGACAGCTGTCCCGTGCTCTTCCGCTCTGTAATGGCCCATAATAAAGAGCATACATTTGTGCAGACATGTCAGCTGCATGTAGATTTAGAGGCACTGGAGGAATGCCTGAATGTTGCATTTATATGTGCACTGCTTACACTAAATACAGTGGTGACCAAAAGTCCGAGATCACATTGAAAATCTGTATGAAGAAGCTCTCACTATTTATGACATCACAATCCCCACCAGGTGACAGAGTTTAAATTGGACTGAGATAGAAAACGAAAGAGACGATGAGGGAATGATTGGCATGTAAAGAGGAGGTGATATCGATGGCGTTAAAAGAGAAAGTCAATCCGCAAATTGAATTACATCTTTTATCTGACAGGCTATATCCTGTTTGATTAATGATAAACAGGATTTGTCTACAGCCTGCTCCATCAGCCCTCTCAGAGTAACGGCTTTCAATGTGCATTGCAATGCTAAAAGAAATGTTGCTTCTCACACTGGCACATAACTACATCTGCACTTCCAGCCCTGTCTGTACAAACACAACAGATGCTTTACATAATTCAGATAATTGCAATACAAAAAAACTCTTTATATTTGTTTAACCAGCAAGATGTTGGATGATGAAATATTTATTCTTCTGAAAATACAAAGCACTGGAAGCACAAAGCACCAGCCAACCACCCAACAGAAATGACTACAAATCATCCAAACTGCCTTAAGCGAGCTTGCCAGTGCCATAGTGAATTATTTCAAGCCAATGCAAGTGCCAGTCCATTTGGTCTATTACACCAGTCCTGTGTATGAGATGGCAAATGTGTTATTCAGCTGGGGGGGAAGATATATGAATAACATTCATAATATATGAACATATATAAATGAATCCAGTTCAGACCAATGTATTCATTGAAAAGAATCCAATTCAAACGAACCAATCATTCACAAATCAAACATAACTAGAATGTAAGTGTATCTGCAGTGAGGTACTTGAAGGGGGTCCAGCAAAATTTGTGAATGAAACATTCAGACCAGTTTTGTGAACTGGTTCAAATGATTCACTAAAAATCTAATATAATGTGTTATTCAGCTGGAGGGGTGAAAGATATATGAATAACATTCATGATATATGAACATATAAAAATTAATCTGGTTCAGACCAACATATTCATTGAAAAGAGTCTGATTCAAAAGAACTAATCATTCATATAAATAAAATGTACTTTGTATCTACATTGTACTTAAAGGAGTCGATCCATTTTGTGAACTGGTTCACATGATTCACTAAAAAGGTCCAAATTAAAAGAAATCAAACATAATTAAAATGTAATTTGTATTTGCAGTGAAATCTACTGAACAGGGTCATGAATTAATTGTTCAAGTCAGTTTTGTGAACTGCTTTAAATGATTCACAGATGAAAATGAATGATTCGAAAAATTGAGCATAACTAAAATGTAGTCCTGGAAATCCATTTTGTGAATGAAACATTCAGACCAATTTTGCGAACTGGTTCAGATGATTCACTAATGAGATTCAACTCAAAAGAATGAATCATTCGTTAATCAAACATAATTAAAATGGAATTCGTATTTGCAGTGAAATCTACTTGACAGGGTAATGAATGAATTGTTCAAATCAGTTTTTTTTTTTAAATGATTCACAGAAAAGAATGAATCATTCACAAGTTGAACATAACTAAAATGTAGTCCTGGAAGGTGTTGATCCTATGCGTGAATGAAACATTCAGGCTAGTTTTGTAAACTGGTTTAAAAGATTCCATGAAAAGATTCAACTCAAAAGAAATAATCATTAATGAATCGGACATATACATTGCATACCTGCAGAGAAGTTTAATAGAATGGGCTTATGTGGGGTGAGTTTCCCGTACAACACTTTTGCTATAAATTATGGACATAGCATCTGAGGGCTAATTCTCTTTTTTCTCATTATTTTGCTTTCTTTTCAGATCCAAGGCTTCTAGATATAGATTTTTCTGAATGCCCACTCGCTTATTTTGCTCAAAATAAGGATGTATTAAGTCCACATGTCATGCAAACAAAAAACTATGCTTCTATCCGCAGGTCAAGAGCTGTCGTTCCAACCACATTTGCCGTTTGCGAATGTTCGTTGGAACTATGGTTTCGGAAAACACAGACTTGTTGAACTGTACATACAGTAAAGTACAAAAGAAGTCAAGTCGATTCATGAACGAAACACCCAAACCACTTTTGTGAAGTGGTTCATTGAAAATAAAACTAAAAAGGTTGAATAATTCATGAATCAACCTAAAATACAGTCCACATGTGTGCTGAAGTTGACTGGAAGAAATGAGAAAAGAAGAGCAAAATGAGAAACAGTTTTCTTGCCATTCTTCCTTTGACATTTTAATCTCCAGTGACAAGGGTCGTTGTGTGTCTACTTTAAATTCTCATACACAGTGACACTCAGCTTAAAAAAAACAGCACAAACACTCACATACATATACAGTGAAAAAGCTGCCACTACAAGCTGCACACGCACTCCACACAAATTTCCCTTCATTCTTGACAATTCCAACACATTATGATGGGGTTTTGATGAACAAATCAGTCACAGACACCCACACAAACACATTCGCACAAAACGCACTCAAGGTGAAAACGATGAGTCACTTGCTGTGCGGTAATCTGTCAAAACGGTATGGTGTCGCTGGAATAACATTACACATTCACACTATGTCCAGACAAAAGCAGGTCATCTGCCTTTAAAAACAGAAAGATGCGTTAGATAAAAACAGAAGGATGTGAGGAATATAAAACGAGGGTGTTTTGACACCAGGTTCAGTTGCTCGGTCAGAATCAGAGTTCGATTCCACCCTCCAAATGAATTAATTTCTCATATTAATTGGCTTTCCTACTGTAAATCAACATTAGTTCTACTAAAAACTATCCTGTGTGCCTGGAATAGCTCTGCTGAACTTCACACGCTCTTGGTATTTATGATCCAACACTTCAAAATTATGGCTTCATAAATTAACGAGGAATTTAAGCCACATAGGCTGTTTTACAGTGGCTTGACCATGACATTAAAAAAATAAATGAATAAGAAATTACTTTAAAAGTTGAAATAAAAATTGAAATAAATGAGGCATTAGTCTGGAGTCTGAATCATCGTAATTCATGCCGCTAGGTGAATGCGTTTCTTTTCCGATTGGAATAAAGTGAGGACATGCTGCCCTGCTCAGGATAAAGATATACCGGCTGACTTGAAGGTCTCGACTGTGTGGACAAATGCTGAGTCACTTTGGATAAAACACCCTGTACTTGACGATGAGAGCAGGGGGCAATGTGAGAGGTCTGGACAATATGGCTCTGAGTAATTATCATGCTCTGGGCAAGAATGTCAAAACCACACACGCACACACAACTACAACATCCCATAGACAGGAAGTCACAATTTTTATGTGCTGTTTTTGTTGTTGTTGTTTTATTGGGAACTTATATTTTGATCACCTTTTGTGTTCAAAATTAATTAATAAAAAAACAATATACGTGCATCTGAATGTGTATGGATGTTGCAGAAATGCTTTATAAGGGATCAATTTAATATATATATATATATATATATATATATATATATTTCCATTTCTGAAAAGTAGTGTTTTTGGAGATACGATGTTTCCACCTGACGACAATGATATTAATTAATTAAGTGCAATATTTACATTTAATAAAATTTACATTTATTGTTATTTAAAATATATTTAAAAATATTTTATATTTAAAATACATTATAAAATGTAACATTATAAAATGTAACAACATCAATAATTGATTAGTCAGTTGCTGAACTATCCCTATTCTGGATGGATTTCTGGATGTCCTCATAAACACGCAGGCAATGCAGGACTAGCTGCAGGTTATTGAGAAAAAATGACAAATTGATCACATAACAAGGACAGACAAAATCATTATCATCATTATCAAAACGTCAGCATTTAGACACGTTATGAAAATCCTTTCAGACATGCTAATTAATACTGGCTTCTTAGCAGATGTCTGTAACAAACCCACTTGCCGCTAACATTAGCAGTGTTAAATCACGACACATAAGCCTGATGACAGATATCGATGTTCTTTTGCATTCAGTGTCTCATGGTATGTTGCAAGAATGCACAGCAGGCCTCTTTTGTTGCCCCCGCATCGCTGCATTTCTTGCGGATGGCATGTTGGTAGAGAGTCGTGTTATTGGATGGCATTATTGCGGAGGATAAAAATAGCAGGTGATTCCCGCTGGCTTTGTGTGCCAATATATCACAAGTGCTTATTGAAATCATGTACATGGCCCTGCTGGGAGAGCGAGCTTGAGCGCATGGGGTTTAGATCACGCAGAACAAGGGAAGCACTGTGTTAAGGAGATATTATTGCGTTTGCTTTATTTTCTATAGAGGTTAATTGAGTGTGTTTGGAAACCAAAAAGCTCGTTTTATAATATGATAGAGGTTTCTATTTCACTGTGGTTTGCTTCAGTGTACGAACAATAACTTCACAAGTGCACATAGCAATGTTATTCTTAAATGGTTAGTTAACCCAAAAATGAAATGTCTGTCATTAATTACTCACCATCATGTTGTTCCACACCCGTAAGACCTTCGTTCATCTTCGGAACACAAATTAAGATATTTTTGATGAAATCCGAGAGGTATCTGACTCATCCATAGACAGCAATTTAACCACCACTTTCAAGGTACAGAAAGGTATTAAAAGACATCGTTAAAATAGTCAACGTGACTACAGTGGTTCAACCTTAATATTATAAAGTGACGAGAATACTTTTTGTGCGCAAAACCAAAACAAATATAACGACTTTATTTAACAATTTCTTCCGTTTATGTCCGAACGCTGACTCATTATTAGCTGGCAAATTTTGTTTTTGTTTTTGCGCACAAAATGTATTCTCATCGCTTCATAAAATTAAGGTTGAACCACTGCAGTCACATGGACTATTTTAACAATGTCTTTACTACTTTTCTGGACCTAGAAAGTGGAGGTTAAATTGCTGTCTATGGACGAGTCAGATACCTCTCGGCTTTCATTAAAAATATCTTAATTTGTGTTCTGAAGAAGAACGAAGGTCTTAAGGGTGTGGAACGACATGAGGGTGAGTAATTAATGACAGAATTTTCATTTTTGGGTGAACTAACCCTTTAAAGTTAAAATTCACGCCATGTCGGAATTGCCGTAATTACGAGATTCTGACTTATAAAAAGAGTTCATGTTCTAGTAAAACTCGTAATTACAACGTATAAATTCTGAATTTTCATGTGTTGTCATTTCTTAATTACGACATAGCGTGAACGCAACATTGGTTGTTGATAGCTTTTGCTAGTTAGCTTTTCATGCTAATGCTAATAACCAAGGACAAACAATAAATGTTCACTCTTTCTTCTTAAACTGAGTTTTTGTCCTAAGAAAAGAAGCGGAAAGACAAAATATTTTCTGTTGCGTTGTGCTGTGTAGCCCCACCAGCAGTGACATCTCATTTTACAAGAATTCACTCCAAATTAGCCTACTATTAATTAAACATCCAATTTTCTGACGTCTGATGTTTTTCTGATGTAAAATGTAGACAAAAATTTCAAAATGCTAGAAAAATACTACTAATAGTAATACTAATACTACTAAAAATACTACTAATACTAATACTACTAAAAGTACTAATAGTTTTAGTACTATTGTTTATAATGTACACTGTTGTGCTAAAGCTAATGTTAGCATTAGTTTTTGGATATAGCATTTGTTTTGATTTTAAGGGTAAAATAATTATCAAAAGAACAATGAATATCCTTCACTGTGCCATTAAATTGCTACAGGGGTTGTTTGATTGTAAAAATGACTGAGTTGCGTTGAAGTGTGTTGCATTTCGCTGCTAGCAGGGTTTACTAGATTTGTGCTGATTTTGTGATTGTATAGTGGGATGTAATGGAGGTAGATATCCTCATACTTGAATCGGCTAAATTTTCTCATTTACCAGTAAGTCAAGCCCCATTCATCACTAGACAGCCTTGAGAAAGAAAGAGAGAGGAGAGTGTGTATGTGTGTAACACGTAGCATATGAGAACTGTGCACACCAAGGTCTTTTGAATAATTCCCAAGAGGCTGTACCTTTCTGTACTCTTTGGCAGACACCCATCGGACCTTTTCATTCATTTCTTTCCCCAATATGTCTCTCTCTGAGTGTTGTTTTCTCTTTCAGAGAAAAGCAAGAGCAACATGGTCAGGCCATGTTCTACACTATTCACAACACATACTGTACATGTGCTGTGCTGTATCGTGAATAAGTCACTGCTGAAGGGTGTTGTTGCAACCCCTTCAGCCGTGACTTATTCACAATACAGCACTAGCCTTGAGTACCTTATAAAACGGTTGCCACACAATGCAAATATTAAAGCCAAAAAATATATGTATCAATGCAACTTTCATGAAGTAAAATCACTAAAAGCCTTCCTTCTGCCGGAAAAAAAAAATAGTCCCTGACCGTGAACAGCAACAGAAGTTACAATTATTACGCCATTAGATGGCAGCAAAAACTGTCTTTATGAGTGAGACACTCAGTAGTGAAGACTTTTATATTGAAAAGACTGAATTGTAGTGAACACGGAACAAAACGCAACTGACAAATGCTTTGACTAGCGCTGTCAGTCACGGGAAAACCCCTTAACTGTTAAAAGAACAAGATATTGCAGCGGACATTTAAACATTTTTTATTATGAACATAGGACTGACCTGAAGGAAAATGCTATATCTGAATGCAGGTAATAAACTCGCTCACTCGATCTCTTTCTCACAATACTCTTCTACATGATACAGTAAGCTTCAATGAACAATATCAGTTGAGAACAAACAGTTTATGTTGCTAAGAGTGGTTGCTAAGGGTGTTGTGTGATACACAGAACCGTTGGGTGAAGCGGTCATAGCCGTGTTTTATCGTGAATAAAACACAGCTATTGACCAATCAGAATCAAGGACAGGAACTAACCGTTTTATAAGTAACCAATACAACATTGTGTTACTGTTGAAAAGATTGGGGTCTGTATGATTTTTAAATGTTTTGTGGCTCTTATGCTGATTTGATCAGAAATACAGAAATACTGTGAGTATTATTATAATTTAAAATATTTAATTTGTATTTCAATATATGTTAAAATGTAATTTATTCCTGTGATGGAGAAGCTGAATTTTCAGCATCATTACTCCAGTCTTCAGAGTCACATGATCCTTCAGAAATCATTCTAATATGCTGATTTGCTGCTCAAGAAACATTTCTTATTAATATCAATGTTGAAAACAGTTATGCTGCTTAATGCTTTTGAAATGTGCTTTTTTTTTTCCTTTCAGGATTCTTTGATGAATAGAAAGTCCAAAAAACAGTATTTATTTGCAACAGTGATGTTTCATTTTGTCCATATAATGAAAGTCAATGGGGTCCAGTGGGACTGTTTTGGACCCCATTGACTTTCATTATACAGAAAAAAAAAAAAAAAAAAAGCTGAAGAAAGAAAGTCATATGGGTTTGTAACAACATGAGGGTGAGAAAATGACAGTATTTTCACTTCTCTTTCAGAATGATATAATTTTGAAATCCTTATGTATTTTGTCAGCGCATAATGCGCAAATGTGACAAAACTTACACCGTGTTGACAAACGCTATCTAAATGAGAATTTAGCATGCACACCCTCAGGGCCCTGCAATTACAAATTCACCCTTAAGGTCATGTTACTATGGTTACAGTTCGCCCCTTGCCATGATGACTCCCCCTCCCACTCTTGAATGCAAGCGAACTGACTTTGGATCAGCAGTTTCAGGCAGGCTATAAGTGAAACTCTGAGTTTCCCAGCTCTTGACGTGTGGCCATGACACATGCCTGACGTGAGATATGTTGCACTTTGGCAGTTTGTGTTAAATGGGCTGAAAAAAGTGTTGCTGGTGGCCGAACTGTATTTTTGTGATTGCGAGTGTGGGTTTGTGTGTGTGTGTGTTTGAGTCATTCCTTTGCCTTGGGCTCTCAAGTCTTTATGTGCCCTACTTTTCACTCTCGTTCACTTGCAGGTGTGTTAGAGTGTGTGTCTGTGTGCTAAAGAGAAAGAGAGCTTACAGAGCAAACTATTAAGTTTCCGCAATCAAAAATCCAATTTACTTTCCTGGATGAGCCATCCACAGAGTCTTTTTATGGCATGCTGCACAATTAGATAAACTTATTTAAGTGTATCACACTGGCGGCATTATCTGGAGCATCTGAACAACATAAAACATTCATGTACCCACACACACATGATGAGAGAGCTTTGATCCTCATTAAATCATATGTCTCAGGGAGTGATCACTTTACCCAGGGTTCACCTGACACCCTTAAGGACGTGATCTGGTGTTATGTGGTTGGATGCTCCTCATTAAATTTGGCTCTTTGGGAAGTATAAACACAACACATATAATCACACACATGCTTCTGACTAACATGAGCCGGTTTGGTTCGGTGCCACACATGACTCTCTCTTTCTCTATAGATGTTTATCATTGACTAAACACAGGCCAGACACACAATGCCTGCTAAAAATACTCTGACAGCTGTTAAAGTGGAGCTGAGCACAGCCAATGCTGTATCCACCAATGACTGAGTGATTTTAGCTGGGAAATCAGTCAGCATTCATACCATCTTTTATTAATAATTAAGTAAATAAATAAAAGCATTAGTAAAACCATGGCAAATTTTCATAAAGATTGTCATACGTTATGTGTTTGTAGCACTATAAAGATGTATTATGCTTTATGCAGCTCACTGCATGTGCACTTTTTATATCACTGGTCATGTGTTTGTTTACATGTCATGTTCTTGGTTTTGATGTTGCAGTAAGCTGTGAAAATCAAATAAAACATGCTTGTCACAATTCGAGTGCGAGTAGGAAAAGCAGGCGAGTAGGAACTGTGCCATGTGTAAACATCAGGCCGTTTCCGCTCATGAGTGTGATCACGTATGTGTGTTTATTCATGCATAAGAATGTTTTCAGGTGCGCTCCTCCAGCTTCAAATCCCCTCACGTCGAGCACGTTGGCGAAGGCCTGTCTCACGTAACAGTGGTCTGTAGATTATGTGGGAATGTTTGAGAAGCGTTGCAGTAATGTTTGCTGTAGGTTATTGTTTAACACCCGATACCACTCAGTAACATAGTAGCGTTCCTTAGAGGATCACGGGACATTTGTGGTTAAATCCGATATGTCTTTGCTGTTTGAGCTCGGGTTAAAGAAGCTGGTTACTGCAAGAAGAAAATATCTACACATACAAGAGAAACTGAATTTATACATTTTCACAAAAAAGTGCAAAAGTCACCACCATAATTCTCTGGTTACAGCAAGAAGACAATATCTACACATACTGTACCTGTAATTAGAGAAATTGAATTTATATGTTTTCACAAAAAAGTACAAAAGTCACCACCATGATTCTAGGGTGTTGTGGGTGGTTGCTAGGGTGTTGCTATGCAGAGTGCATTGCTAAATAAGCTGGTTACAGCAAGAAGACAATATCTACACATACAAGAGACACTGAATTTATACATTTTAACAAAAGAGTGCAAAAGTCACCACCATGATTTTAGGGTGTTGTGGGTGGTTGCTAGGGTATTGCTATGCAGTGTTTTAGTGCATTGCTAAAGAAGCTGGTTACAGCAAGAAGACAATATCTGAATTTATACATTTTCCCAAAAAAGCACAAAAGTCACCTCCATGATTGTAGGGTGTTGTGGGTGGTTGCTAGGGTGTTGCTATGCAGCGTGCATTGCTAAAGAAGTTGGTTACAGCAAGATGACAATATCTGAATTTATACATTTTCACAAAAAAAGTGTAAAAGTTGCCACCATGTTGTGGGTGGTTACTAGGGTGTTGCTATGCAGTGTTTTTCAATGCATTGCTAAAGAAGCTGGTTACAGCAAGAAGACAATATCTACACATGCAAGAGACAATGAATTTATTCTTTTTCACAAAAGAGTGCAAAAGTCACCACCATGATTTTAGGGTGTTGTGGGTGGTTGCTAGAGTGTTGCTATGTAGCGTGCATTGCTAAAGAAGCTGGTTACAGCAAGACAACAATATCTGAATTTATACATTTTCCCCAAAAAGTACAAAAGTCACCTTCATGATTCTAGGGTGTTGTGGGTGGTTGCTGGGGTGTTGCTATGCAGCGTGCATTGCTAAAGAAGTTGGTTACAGCAAGATAATATCTGAATTTATATATTTTCACAAAAAAGTGTAAAAGTTACCACCATGTTGTGGGTAGTTGCTAGGGTGTTGCTATGCAGTGTTTTTCAATGCATTGCTAAAGAAGCTGGTTACAGCAAGAAGACAATATCTACACATACAAGAAACACTGAACTTATACATTTTCACAAAAGAGTGCAAAAGTCACCACCATGATTTTAGGGTGTTGTGGGTGGTTGCTAGGGTATTGCTATGCAGTGTTTTTAGTGCATTGCTAAAGAAGCTGGTTACAGCAAGAAGACAATATCTACACATACCTGTACGAGAGAAATTTAATTTAAACGTTTTCACAAAAAAGTTAAAAAAAGTCACCACAGTGATTTTAGGGTGTTGTGGTTGGTTACTAGGGTGTTTTTTTTGTTGTTGTTGTTTTTTTTTTTTTTTGTTTTGTTTTGTGCATTGCTAAAGAAGCTTGTTACAGCAAGAAGACAACATCTACACATACAAGAGACACTGAATTTATATATTTTCACAAAAGAGTGCAAAAGTCCCCACCATGATTTTAGGGTGTTGTATGTGGTTACCAGGGTGTTGCTATGCAGCTGCCAAAGTGTTCTGGGTATTCTTTAGTGCATTGCTATGCTAATGCTAAGCTGTTCCTAGATTATTTACTATGTTCACTAGCTCCATTATACAATGCAATACATGTGCTATGCTTTTCTTACAGAAAGAAACTATGGGTCATGGAGAACATCTCAAACCTGAACCTCTACAGAATTCATCTTTCTTGCTCTCTTTCTTTCTCTTGGTCTCATAAACCCTTATTAGAGAGAGTGCGTAGGCATTCGCTTTCACTAGAAAAATACAAATGGGTGTCTGCTGTCTGAATGAAAGAATATGCATTGTTCCCACTTTATCACAGAGCTTCTCCCTCTCTCTTGTGATGGAAGGTGGGGATTAGTAGGGAAATGGTGTTGCCAGGGTAACTGAAGGCACCAGAGGTAGTGGTCTCCACATGTTAAAGTGGACCTGGGAGAAAGTTTAGTACCAAAAAAAATCGGCACATACTCTTTTAAATCCCCCAGCTGTCTTGGGTAAGATAAAGGCCAATGAGAGAGTGTTTGTGTTTGTGTCTTATTGCTTTCCTCAGAGATGCGTCTGCCACGCTGCAGCCGGGCGGAGAGCTCTGATTAAAGACTCTGTTTGACTGGTTAGGAGAGGCTGGGGTCGGCTGACTACATGGTTCATTTGCGGTTTATAATTGGATGCTGGCACAAACATGTACAGTTGATTGTGTGCCTTTCAGTGGCTCCTTTTGCGATGAATTATGCTTAGCAGATTTTAACTGTTTTAATATTTGATCTACCACAGATATTCAACAAAGAATGAAAATTGTGCCAACCAACCCCAGTCTCCCTATTCTTATCTCACTCTCTCTCCAAATCAAGTGCAAATGAAGAGCCTTTCAGTGGCTCCTTTTGCGGTGAATTATGCTTAGCAGATCGGACTGTAATTGCCCGGTGAAGAGTGAAGTTTGGGAGATGCATCATCTAGCGCTTGGCCTGAATATATGAACACTGAAAGCATCACCATAAACAATGGGGTTATTATGATGATGATGATAGATCATGCAGAGAGGAGCGCGTCTGCTAAATAAACAGTGCTTGTAATGCGTTATTGTACATGCACACAGACACATAACACACTGTCTGCTGTGTCCGCTCAATATCCAATGCAACGTTGGGGTTTTGGAGGTGATCTAGTGGTGATTCTGGTCTGCTTTTTGAGTGAAAACACTTGTTAAATGGAGAAAGAATGTGTGCAAGGGATTAAATGAAAACGGGAATGGATGCATAATGCATATCTTTTCTCTTTATTCCTTATACAACCTTCGCAGTCATAGGGCTGGAGCCTATCCCAGTGTTTCCTAGGGTTTCCTAGCAAACCACAACCATCCATTGATCCAATCAATTCCTAATGGACAAAATCAAGTCCCACCCAACTTTTTTTCCTGTTCGAGAAGTCGTTTCACTCATATATATGCTACAATATAGAATAAAAGACTGTCGCAACCTCTGTTTCCTGCCGTATGATTAACAGTATGATATACTGTGCTATGGTAAAAATGTTGTCTTGTTACACAAGCAATACAAAAATACAAGACACAACCTGCTGCAAGAACATATGACAATTGAATTCATGTGCAGTGAAAGTTTACTATTACGTATTTTCTTTTTAACTCAAATATTACGTAATGTGAAGCAGTTTTTGCACTGAAGCCAAACTGTTCATCTGTTATGAATAAATCGTCTTTTGGTTTGCATCCAAGATCCATGTAAAAGGATCAAAAAAAGGGGGATCAAGTTACATTTGTTAAGCATTTAATTCACTGTATTATATATATATATATATATATATATATATAAAGCTCACCATGAAGGCCGTTCCACAATCTTGATTATAAACGATTGTCACTCACATCTGAACAAGTGACGAGTCAGCGTTGTTGAAAAGCTCACACTGAAACAACTGCAGTAGATTCTGCCGCGTCTCACTCACCTTTACAAACACTGAGAAGATGGAGCTCAAGGATCAACATAAGTAATGTGAGTTTGCTGGAAAAGCTCTGTGCAGCATTGATTTGAACACTTTTCAAGGCCAGGTCCTGTCCAGAGCTGAAAAATCACTATTTTCAGAGTTACATGTAGAAGGAGGCGTGCTGTAAAATATCATATAGGAAGTGCAGATGGAAAGTGAGAGAGTGTTGCTGGCACAGAGGGAACCACAACCTTCAGTTTTGAGAGGGAGAAAAAAAAGGGGAGAAAAAAAAAAGTTGGTTATTTTACAGTCCTGTTCCCCAAGTACATACGATGTACTTATAGTAATTACAATAACTGGGTAATAACTAGGTACTAACCCTGAACTTACACCTAAACCTAACATTAACCCATGTAATCCATGTGTAATAACCCTGTAATAACCCACTTTTTTTATTTTTATGCCAATGCAGAGACATATTATGGAAGCTTGTTTCTGCCATGAAATAAAAAATAAAAAAGGTAATTGCGACTTTTTATTTCACAATTCTAACTTTTTTCTCAGAATTGCGAGATATAAAGTCAGAATTGCGAGTTATAAAAGTCAAAATTGTGAGATATAAACTCAAGAGTGGGAAAAATACTGACGTTTTTTTCTCAGAATTGCGAGTTCATATCTCACAATTCTGACTTAATAACTCACAATTGCATGTTTTAAAATCAAAATTGCGAGATATAAACTCAATTACAAGGAAAACAGTCAGAATTGTGACTTTACATCACGCAATTCTGACTTTGAAACTCGCAATTGTGAGAAAAAAAGTCAGAATTGTGAGATAAAAAGTCACAACTACCTTTTTAATTTTTTTATTTAATGGCGGAAACAAGCTTCCATAAAATATAATTAAAAAATTGTAAATGCAAAAAAAAAACAAAAAAAAAAAAAAGAAGTAAATATCAATGTATTGTTGCTAAATGCATAATAATAATTAAATAGAAAATATGTAAAAACAAAAGTAAATTTTACAATCTCTACCGGGTAAATATAAATATTATATAAATATTAAAATTATTATAAGTGGGAGGGGACAACGTTCTGATCTGAACAGATAAATCATTCAGAATGGCCAATTTCGATCTCATGGTGACACTATGGCCACTATATGTGTATTGTATTGGTGAAAAAACAATGTGAAAATAATTTTTTCACAAAAAAAAAAAAAAATCACAAATTTGAAACTACAGTAAACAGGTGATAAGGTGATCTATCCCTTTAAGTTCAGAGGATGCTACACATTCTAGTTGTATTGTGTGGCCTCGGGGTGTGGAAACAGAGAGAGAGAGAGACGGATGGAGTGAATGTAATACAGAAGTTAAGTGGTTTAGTAATGACTGAGGTCTGAAAAGCAATCGGACCCCGTCCAGAAAGCCCCCCAGGGATGTTTTTCCACTCCCCGGGCGAGGGTTAACATCTCCGGGCATGCTTCCAGAATCCCACCCCACTCTTCACATGCTTTCTGTCAGAGTCTTGCTGTGTCCAAACTGAAAGAATGAGAAATGTCATATCCCAGTGGTACTCTCATCCAAGCTCCTCTCCACCTCGCTCTTCAGACGCATGCAGGAAAAAAACTGACGCAAGCTAAAGGTCACACACTCCTTCAGAGTTGCTCGCTCTGCCTTCCTGAACACCTCAACTGTCTGCTCGCTTTTGAAAGCTCATCTCGAGTGCGTGTGCAGCCGCGGCTGTTTGCTGCATTCAAATGAGAAGCGTTTTGGGCTGAGATTCAATCCCGCTCTGCTGCATTCCATTCACGTATGACCGCGTACACGCCTTCAGCTGCTTACCTGCGACGGGTGCCACGAATAAATGGACCTGTACATCGGTTTCAACATGCTCAAATTTGACACGCCACGCTTTCAAGAACAACCAAAGCAATTTTCCCTGCTGTTAGTGACTAATAGTCTGTAAATGGAGTTTTACACACTTCACATTGTTTTGACTGTTCAGAAATGTAACATTCACCTCAAAACACTGATGCATCTGGAGCAGCATTCCAGATAAAATAAAAATTAAAAAAAAGCAAATAGATAAATGTAAAAATGTCAAAAACGTTATTTTTACTCTTTTTACTTTTTTTTTTTTATGCCAATTGCTTAAAAACTTAAAGCAAATATGTAAATGAAAAAAGCAATATTTATGCTAAATGCATAAAAATATAAAATCTAAAATTTACTCTTAAATTTTATGTTAAATGCATAATGTTTAAGTAAATATTTAAATGCAAAAATGTACAAAAAAATAGTATACTTTATTTTTTTGCTAAAGGCATGAACTAGTTATAAAAGAGGAAAATGGCAAATAAATAAATAAATAAATAAATAAACAATCATTTTTATGGCAAATGCATAAACATTTAAAAAGTACCTAAATATGTGAATGAAAAAAGTATTTTTTTATGTTAAATGCATAAAAATATAAAATGTATATTTTACTCTTTTAGTTTTACTTTTTTCATTTTTTATGCCAAATGTATAAAAATATAAAAAGTAAATATGTAAATGAAAAAGTATTAAATATTTTTATTTTTATGCTAAATGCATAAAAATATAAAAAGCCTATTTTATTCTTTTAGTTTTACTTTTTCATTTTTATGCCAAAAGTGTAAAAAAATAAATATATAAATGAAAAAGTGCATAAAAATATAAAATGTATATTTTACTCTTTCCTTTTTAATCAAATGTATAATGTAAAAAGTAAATATTTAAAAGCAAAAAAAGTACCAAAATAGTACACTTCAATTTATTTTTGCTAAAGGCATAAATAAGTTATAAGAGAATAAAAAATATTTCAATAATTTTATTCATTTTATATTAAATATTACTTTTTTTTTTTTTAAACCAAATCTATTTAAAAAATTAAAAAATAAATAAAAAGTAAATATGTAAATAAAAAAATAAGTAATAAAGTACAAGAAGCGCTTTGGGCTGGGATTCAATCCCACTTGGGTATTCCGTTCACATACAACTTCAGTTGCTTACCTGCGATGTTTATTACAAATAAATAAAACTCTACGTCGGTTTCAACGTGCTCAAATTTGACACGCCACACAAACGTCAATTTTTCCTGCTGTTAGTGACTAATGGAGCCTATAAATGGAGTTTTGTCCACTCAGAAATGTAACATTTCAGTAGAAAACAACGATGCATCTGGAGTGACATTCCAGATAAAGACCAAAAACATGAGTAATACCCATGACGCATCTGTCGTTTATCTGCATGTGTACATTTCAGAAGACGTCGTGTCTGGTTCTAGAGAGAAACGAGGGCTATAAGTCTTTAATCTAATTTCAGTGAGATTCATTAATCTGGCTGTCTTAAAGACCTGCGTCAGGAGAAAAGCGCTGAGTCGTGCCAAATGGTGCCCACCGACGTATTCATCACTTCCTGTGCCACATTACCCCAGTCATCAAACGCCGGGCTGGCCCATTTCCGCTCCACTCCTCCTGTCCTTTAGAACTCATTACTCACATCTTTGCATACAGCAACGGGCTGTTTACTTGTCGTCAGCACTTCAGCGCGGTGTGCGTGTGTGTTGAGCGGGTTTTTATTTGAGATCGCTACGCTGTGACCGTGATCATAAATACTGATCAAGAGTAGTGTCATCATCTACCTGTCTCAAAGGACTTTCTCTCTTTCTTTCTTCTCTCCTCATTTCCATCTCAGTCATATGATTTACAGAGATGGCTGGCTGTATTACATATTTCACTTCCCTTATTTTCAGCTCATAAAACGCCAACTAGTGGAACAGCAGGGGCGATTCACAAACATGCACAAACACGCACATGAAAGATTGGGCGGCACTGCAATCATTAGGATTATTAATATCCAGAAGTGCTACTTTTTTTAGTAGCCTCTTCTAATCAAGAATCATTTTTCAGTTGGCTAGATGATTCCTAAGGGAATTTAAAATAAAAAATGCTGGGTTAAAAACAACCCAAGTTGGGTTGAAAATGGACAAAACCAGCATTTGGGTTGTTTTAACCCAGCGGTTGGGGGTTAAATGTTTACCCAACCTGCTGGGTAGTTTTATTTAACTCAACTACTGTTTAAAAAATACTGTATCGCTTGCTTAAAATGAACCCAAAGTATAAGTTAATTATACCAAAGTCCCTTTAAGACAAGTCATTTCACTCGGCGGCCATCTTTGAAACTCCTCTCAGGCATGCAAGTGCAGCTCCTATCTCTTTGAATGGGGAAACATCAAATTCTCCAAAACTGTTCACCAAGCTTCATATTTGAAATCACCAATGAAATCTGACAACAACTGTCTCATAAATTTTATTTCTAAATGCTTGAATCATGACAAAAAACAGTATTTTTCAGGCTGGATCAAGCTAATGCGCAGTCCTAAGTGCGTCTCTTGTGCCTCATTTTGGAGGCGCGCGTCTGACTGTTTCTATAGGAACCGGAGCTTCTAGCGGCAGTTGCAGTGACGCGATGACTTTACCAAACGGCGATTGGCTCTTATTTAGAAGGCGGGACTTATTCCGCCATATTGTGCATTGCATTTTCTCCCATTCAAAACAATATGAGTGATGCATCTTGTGTCATTCTATAGTCTTTGATCATACTTAAAAATTAAAGGCAGCGACTGAACTTAAGTTTTTAAGTTAAAGTAGATGAAAAGGATTTTACAGTGTGGCATTTTATTTTTCAGACTGTACAGAAACTCACAGCCAGCCCCAAATTATACCTTCCGCCAGCCTCTGCCTCTCTATCACTCCCTTCTGCTCTTTTTCCCTTCCATTCATTTCAGGTGATATTTGCCTTGGCCCTCTCTGTCATGTAACAGTAACGACTTGAAATTAGACCCGAATGAAGATTTAGCTCTCTCAGAGAACCGTAAATCCAGTCTAAGCTTTCCAGGAGAAACGGCGAGTGAAGAGTGACAGTGTTGAAATATCCATTCGCTCTCTCCCCTCATCCTTTTCTATGCCTCATCTCCAGCAAAGGATGAGAAGAGTGCACGACATTTAAATAAGTCATCCGGTGCTGATCACCATGACCGCTCTAAATCCATTATAAAACCATTACATCAACCTCTCCTGACGACACATACACGTCTGTGACTTCATTTTTCCTCACTCCTTTTGACACCTCTGCTACCATTTGCACACAGACACTCACACACTGAAAATCGCCATACTCTTATCTAGTTAGACAAAAGCAAATTTAAACTTTTCATTTTATTTTCAGGCCTCTGAAGTTTGTTCAGAAACGGTTTCCTGCAGTGACTGCAGATAAAGAGAGATATAAAACTTTTATATCCTTTGTATCAGCTCCCTCAGAGTACACATGTAAAACACGCTCAGCTAATTAGTAAATTAGGTAATCATGAACACGACCAATTAGGGAATACTGAGAAAGATACAAGAGGGACTGGGTATGAATAATTTCTTAAATTGTTTTCAGTGAGAACCTTTCATGATAAGCTCATTTATTTCGCTATCCTAATGATGCATGATTGTATTGTTTATCGCATTTTATTATTTGACATTGAGTTTGATTCATACATTGATAATCGTTCATCCTGTTACCATATGATGCATTATATGCTTCAGTAACTTAAAAAATTAAAAAAAAAAAATCCTATTCTTGGCCTATTTTGTCTCATTGAAAGAAGCTAAAGATTTTTAGCTTGCTTTGAGGAGAAAAGTATGGACTTGTTTCCACCACTGAAGAAAAAATAAAAAAGGTAATTGTGACTTTTTATCTCACAATTCTGACTTTTTTCCCCCTCAGAATTGCATGATATAAACTCGCAACGGTGAGAAAAAAAGTCAGAATTGCGTGATATAAAGTCGCAATTGCGAGTTATAAAGTTATAAGCTATCCCTGAGTTAATATCTCACAATTCTGACTTCATAACACGCAATTGCGGCTTTATATCACACAATTCTGACTTTATTTCTTGCAATTGTGAGTTTATATCACACAATTCCGACAATTCTCTTGCAGAATTGTGAGTTATAAAGTCAGAATTGAGAGATATAAAAAAAAGTCAGTCTTTTTTTCCTCAGAATTGGACTTTATAACTCACAACTGCAAGTTTATATCTCACAATTCTAAGAAAAGAAGTCAGAATTACGAGATATAAACTTGCTATTGAGAGAAAAAAAGAGAATTGCAAGTTTATATCTGGCAATTCTGACATTATAACTCGCAATTGTGAGGAAAAAAAAGACAGAATTATCTTTTTTATTTTTTATTCAGTGGTGGAAACAAGCTTCCATAGAAATGTATAAAAAAAAAATCTAAACAACAACAACAACAAAAAAAAAAAAATGCATTCAAAATACAATCTATATGGAAACTATTATATATATATGTATTATATTAGTATAACATTAAGTATAATAAGTATTACATTTTATATAAATAATATACAAGCAAAGTATTCACATATATACAAACTGCTGAGTTTTCTGCCACAGATTTCTTATCAGTGGATAGTTCATCACTGGGCTATTTTAAACATGATTCTGTAGAAATGAAGTTGAATTAATGCTGACAGATGGCTTCAACAGAAGCATATACCACCGATTAACAAACTGAGCAAACAGTAGCTTTTTCTTGAAAGGTTTTTACAGTACCATTAAAATGTGTTTCTATATGGGCAAAATAAATGGGATTTTTACTTTTACTATTGAAATCAGATCCAGGACATTTAAATAAACAGGCAGCAATTCTGGGTAAAGCCAGTTCTTCTAATTAAAATTACAGCTATGGTTTTCATCTGAGGGTTAACACAGAAACTCTATTTTCCATGTCATCCAAAGCTCATTTTTTCCCTGCTGACTTCTAGGGACTGCAGCTCTTAGATTCCACCTGTTTCTCGCGGGTGCTTTCATGTCACCCCTGCGTTTCAGTCTGCTGGTTTTTTATCTGAAAGCTGGAGCGCGTTTATGTGTGCGAGGGGTGCGCCACAACACTCTGAAACTGTATTTATCTTTGTGTAATGGTACTTCATTGATATTCACAGCCGGCTGTGGATCAATGATCCCTGGCAGTCTTGCTATTATTTCATTTCTTGTATCTAAAAGGCGTATCGAGGATTCAGCTAAATTGTTTTGAGCCCGTTTTGGCTGAGTCGTCACAAAGGCGCTGTGTGGGCTAAAGCACTGAAGTACAGATTCCTACACACACACACACACACACACACATCAGTATTCACACAATAGCACAAACCCTGAGCCAATAACAGCAGCTATGATCTCTCCCTCAGCCAATACAAAGCTACAACCATCCACAACCAGCCAATCAGAATGTACCAGGTGTAAGAGTGTGGAAATCAGTCAAAATCACAGTTCACGCTAACTGTACATAAATCTATAAGAGCATCAATATGAGCTCCAAAAGAGGTAATGAGGGGCACATCAGGGCATAAAACATGATCTAAAAATCTTCTCAGGTAAAATATGCGCTTCATGTAGAAACATTTAAATGAACTCTTTTTATTTAAGTCAGAAATATTATTTAATCTGTAGGTCACATTGATACACCAGAAGGTCAGAATCATACATCCAACAGATTCATTCAAAATAGTGTTGTCGAAAGCACTGACCGCGATACCAAATTTTAAAAATGTCACGCTTTGAGCGCTGTTGAGCGGATTCGTAAACACCTCTGATTGGCAATTGTGTTCATGCACTCATCAGATATGTCTGTGATTGGCTATAATGATCAACGCTTCAAAAACATGTTGTAAATAGACATCAATGACACTCTTCACCAAGCATGGGACGCCTATATAGACGCCTGCATTCAAACGCTCCCGATCCCGCTTTCAAAACGCTTTCAAATTCAAACACTTCCGTGTGCTTTTAAACGCTCCCGTGCGTTGGTCATTGTAGCCAATCACAGACATATCTGATGAGCGCGTGAACACAATAGCCAATCAGAAGTGTTACGAATCCGCTCAACAGCGCTCAAAGCGCTCAAAGCGTCACATTAAAATTTCAATACCGACTTGATATCGTGGTCGGTACTTTTGACAACTCTAGTTCAAAAACCCTAAATCATTCAAGAATGAAACAAGTGACTTTTTTTGAGAGTCATTGAATAATTCACGCCATTGATTCATTGGAAAATGCTGATTCATTTACAAATTAAACTTGTGCCTTCAAAAACCTTGATTCATTCAGGAACACCACTAATGTTTGTTGCTCAGAGACATGCAATGGTTTTTCTTTGGCTTTGTTTGGAGCTATTTTTTTTATGATGGACCAAAAACAGATAAAGAAACTGGCAATATTGCATCTAAAATGTAAGTTCCACAATATTAACTTACTAAACCTGTATAAAAGCATTATCACACTCACTATCAGGCTATTTGGAATAACAACACTCTTGCTATTTATATTTTAAAGATCAAATATTTTATATACCTCTATTATTATTATATTATTAGTACTACTACTATTATTAACAATGATATATATATATATATATATATATATATATGTTTATTAGAGCAGAATGTTAAAAATACAGACTGGTGAAAAATGAAACTTACAGATGTGGCGCTTTCCCCAATGGTTGAATTGGCAACCAAAGAGTGCAAAGACCAGTACTGTTCCCTTAGATCACAGCAGTAATTCTCTCTCTCTTTATCAATTTGATGGATACCATAGAGACCAGCAAAAAACTCAACCATCACCATTTAGTTCCTCACACTGTGTGCTGAGGGCAGCGACCGAGCATAATGCATTAGCCGCAAAATATAAAGTAGATTCAATTCAAGCGAGGCACACACACATCGCTTCCCAATGCAGCATGTCGTTTATTACCAAGACTGATGCGTTTGGAAATGAAGCGTAAAACCAAAACAGAGATTTTCTCTTTGAAAGCATCACACTTTCTAATTACGCAGTGGAGTATGCTGATGTTTTTGACATACTCGCACACGCATAGTTTAATTACTGCACTCTCGTGAATGGCACTCAAAAAGTTTGCAGATATTTCTTGTGAAAAAGTGTCATTTATTTGGCCCCTACGCCTCAGCAAAATCAGCGAGGCTGAAGAAAATAGAGCACTGTGTGAGTGAACGTTTACGAAAATGAAAAATAATCCTCTGAAGGTGATTCATGCATGTGTGCGTATGATAATTAGCTTACAGGAGTGATCGTCCTGGCGGGAGACACTATCAAGGCCGGACAGACGGAGAGTTTGCTGAATGTCAGGTGGTGAAGAGAATGGCAGCGATGTTTAAAACATGAGGCCACCACCGCAGTCCGCACTTCCTGTTCTTTCTCGGCATCTTCCATCTCACCAATCTTGGATTAAAGAGCACAACCTGTCCTCACATCTTTACAAAGTGCTGTCCGCAAGAAACTGTGAGCATTCAGCACATACTGTAATTTAGGGTTTCAATGCGGTCTGACCACACAACAACCCACACTCTATCTTCCTGACTGGCAGTTCATTACTGCGCATTTCCTGTAAGTGCAGGTGTGTATATTTGGACACGACATCGGAGGTGTGTGTTACGGAGTGATTACGGCCTGTCGGGGGAAACGACAGAAGCAGAGAGAGGACAGTCGATGGTAAATAGATTCTGTGTTTTCCAATGATGTGTCATGGTGACATGTAACACTCTAAACGCCACCCTCCTCCCTCTCTCTCTGTTGCTCTCCTATTACTGTCGTTCTGTCCACATCGACCTCAACTGTCCATCTTCACCGGCTTACCTTCACTGGAACGAAGACACTATATCTACAGTACAGGACACTGAGGAGGACACCCGAAACAGTTAACATGAGCGTCAAATTCAATGACCCAGATATCCACGGCTGCTACAAGCACCTACTCACTCAGTAATTTCTCAATATACACCAAAAACAGGATTAAATTTTCGCTTGATTTTCAGGTGACAGTGTCTAACAAGCGTTAAATAAATTTCACGCACCGCTCGATTGGACTTAAATAAGCAATTCCAGAAGCAATCCGAAGTCTTCGCACTTTCAAAATAATTTAAATAATACCTGACGTATCAAATGCTTCGCTAACAGCATTTCTAGAAACACACTTAGTCAAATAATTCACAATCTCTCATTGGCTTTCCGATGCATCATTCTTAGGTGGCATGTGATTGGGCAGAAAGGTCAACACTGCAAAAAATGCTTGTCTTACTTAATATTTTTGTCTTGTTTCCAGTCCAAATATCTAAAAATTCTTAAATCAAGATGCATTTACTAAAGTAGTAAAATGCCATAAGATATTATATCTTGTTTTCTAAATAAGTGTTCAAAATTATCTGTCATTGGGTTAAGAAAAAATAATCTTGCCTCTGTTTGAATCATCATTTCTATCAAAATATAACATAAGAAATGTAAAGACTATGGTTTTATATCAAAGAATTGCACCTTGTTTGAGCATAAACACCTTAAAATCATTTCATTTTTGGGATTAATCTATAACGCAATTCTAATCCAATAAAAAAGCCAAATCAAAGAATGTATTCGGTCAGATTCAGAGGAAATAATACATACAGTACGTGTGTCACGTTTGAATGTCAAAGAGGATGAAGCGTGTGTTTAAAGTACAGGACACTGAGCTGTAATGTAATGAGACCTGTTAGTTTACCAATACAGCTTGTGTTTCTCTGAACCCAGTCACCTGAGAAGTATTCCCGTGTGCGCTTTCCCAGTTCTAAAATTATCTTGAGGTATAGGGAAGGATATAGAACATATTGAACACATCCTCTTTGAGTACTTTTTGTTAAAAACAAATAAAACAACCATGTGTGCAGTAATGTACTTACAGTGGATCCATCTATAGGGAACTGGTAAAAAAGTTAAAATACACACTATTTTAAAGTATAGCAACAAGATTAAACGTGTGAACACAAGAATAGTGCTAAATTTATTCTTGGATTCCAGTCAAGACCATGTAAACCTGGTCACTAGACTGTTATTACTGTAAAAACACCCAAATGAATTACGCAAAACCACCTAGAACTGTAGTAGCACAGCTAAAAGGTCAATTTAGAAACTTTAAAGCTCAAATAACACATTGTTTAATTGGAAAAATGTGCATGTTAAACAATCTAAACTCCAGGAACAGTCCATTGCACACAATTTTTACAGATTCTAACGTGTCAAATTGCAGTATTGAACCCAGAACATTGCTGTAAGACAGACAAATAAATCTAAAATGGGAAATGTTTGGGATTTTGCATTAGCACTGCTGACTTTTCAGTCTGTGGGTGCTCCAATTTGAGCTGAAAAATTGATTGTGCCTTAAAGCAAAGAAAGAACAACAGAAGGAAAATGAGGAAAAATAAAGCGACAATAAGGAAAAGAGAGACAGGTGTGTCATAAGGTGTGTAATGGCCTATTCAAGTGTTTGTATCACAAACCGTAAAATCAGTGTCCCCCCTAGTGTTCTGCCTGACTTGCAGCAGTTACATGGTATCCTCCCACTGATTCACTCCATTTGAGTCCAAATCGTAAAGACCAACAAAGGCCTCCCTGCCGGCCTGCTTCAGATTCACACTGACAGCAAAAAATGTATGCAAGTGATCTGTTTAGACTGACTGTACAGCAGCTCTCTACCAGAATAACATAACTCCCTGATAACATAACGCAAAGCAAACTCCAAACAGACAAGCAACATTCAGCTGTATGTTCACAAAAAAGATAAAGTCAGCACTGAAAGGTCAGTTAAGAAAGAAATATGTCTAAATGACACAACTTAACAATAGGCTGCACATATGCATGAAAGATCAACATGTAAAAACTGGAAAATTGTTTAAGGCAAGTGTCTCTATTACTATATCTCAAACATAATATTACTTTAAAAGCTAATTCTGCACTGTTTGTACTAGAGACACTCTAGCTGGCGAGAACAGATGAGGTTTTAATGGATAAATTACTTGCAATAGTCTCTATATATATTTAAATACCTGGCTACCTGGCACCTCTTACAACTTCTTAGGAAAATGGAACATTTACAATATATCATCCAGCAAAATTATTAAATCAACATCTGTGGCATTGCATGAAAAGATTTTGTGAAAATGGGTCAAGTTAAAAGGTCTAAAGGGAGTGAGTTCAGAAACACACGCACACAGGTGCAGGATACTGCAGGCTCATTGATTCTCAGTTTGTCTTTCTCGTGTCTTTCTGCATGCTGTGAGCATGTTTGCAAGCTGTTAAAGGCTGCTTTCAGATCAGTTTTAGCAGGTCATCTCTTCTGTACCTAGTGAGGCATAATCAATGTACACTGACAAAAAGCCAACTCTAGATGGATGGCCGTCTCTCCTGCTGTCTTTAAACACCATTCAGCAGGGCTGTAATGAAGACACGTCCGTCTATCACAGGAGATCTCCATATGAAAGGCCAAATTTATATTCACCACCCTACTTCACTCTGTTTCTGCTATTAGCAGGCTTTAGCAAAACACTCCAACTCCCTTTTGAATTTCAGCCAATTCATTATAATTTTCACTTCAAAACACACACACTCTCGCTCACTCTCTTTCAATACAGAGGATCAAATCAATACATTCATCCAGGACTTCTCAAGGTGTCTTCATGAATTTTTGAATTATTCTGCTTTGGGGTGAAAAAAATAAAAGAGAAACAGGAAAAAGAAAGCGCTACACAGATGAATGCATTAATTCAATTAGTCCAGTGCAGACCAGAGCACTGCACAGGAAACACACACAGAGCAAAATAATAGGAAATAGCAGTCCACAATCTTAATTACACACAAACCAAATCAGTCATGACCTGGAGAAGATAACAGACACGTAGAACGAGAGGAGATGAGCCGTGGAATAGGGAAGAATTCCACGTTTGTGCTTGTGCTTCTGATTGACAGATTAATAAAATGAGGTTGGATCTAGCAAATATGGGGGATCAAGACTGTGCTTGTATGTGGACTTGAGCGGAAGAATGATCTGAAGGTGTGTGGTGGGCTTCTGTTGGTCTAAAGTTGACATTTTACATTTTTTTTACGCCTTTTTGCTGTGACAAAAGTAAAACCCTGGGTTAAGGAATCTTTAAAAATTGCAAGTTTGAAACATCTCTTATGGTTTAAAGGGGGATAGCCTTACGTACGTTACAAAGCCCCACGGTAACCCCAAACTGTGGCGCCAAAGATATACCAACGCTATCTCACTACCAATTTGTACGTATTTTACGAGGTGGCTAATTCGTACAAATTTGTATGACCTCACTTGTACGATTTGCCTAGACCCCAGTGATGAGTAGGTTTTGGGGTGAGGTTAGGGGTGGTCCTTCGTACAAATTCCTACTAATTAGCCACCTCGTAAAATACGTACGATTTTCCACAAATCATACAAATTCGTTTGAGTGAGGTCATGCGAATTCGTATGAATTAGCCACCTCGTAAAATGTACGAATTGCCATGAGATCGAGTTGGATATACAGTATCAAGTATGAACAGTCTAAAACATGGAACAAGATATTAAGGGTTATTTTTATTTTTTATACTTTTTATGGGTTAAAAATAACCTTAACCAGGGGTTAAAAAGACATTAGTACAGGGTTAAATGTAGTCATCTAAAATTGTATCTCGCAAAAAAATTGTGGGGATCAGGAACACAAAGTGAAACTTCTAAAAGTTGTAGTGTTTAGGGGCAGGGTTAAGGGTGGTCCTTCATATGAATTCCTACGAATTAGCCGCCTCGTAAAATATGTATGATTTTCCACAAATCATACAAATTTGTTCAAGTGAGGTCATACAAATTCATACGAATTAGCCACCTCGTAAAATATGTATAAATTGCTGTGAGATCGGGTTGGATATACAGTGTCAAGTATGAACAGTCTAAAACAAGGAACAAGATATTAAGGGTTAAAAACTACCTTAATTTTTTTTTTTTTACCTTTTATGGGTTAAAAATAACCTTAACCAAAGGTTAAAAAGACATTAGTACAGGGTTAAATGCAGCTGTCTAAAAATGTATCTAGCAAAAAAACGTGGGGATGGGGAACAAAAAGTGAAACTTCTAAAAGTTGTAGTGTCACTAATCCCCTGTATCTGAATGTGAATTTGTCTAAACATAGAGCTGATGTGATTCCAGCATCTCAATCCTGGATCTCATTCAAGCGAACATTAATCATCATGGGGAAAAAGGGTCTATACTTTTGAAGTTTTACATTCCACTCACTCTCACAATATCTGTCGTTTCGAGCAGCCACTGAACAAGGACGTATTTTGATTTTTAATATTTTGATGTGTGCCAAGGCGTGTGTGTGTGTGATTTAAAGCACTTAAAACTTGCAATGCCAGTACCATTACTGCTACCACTGCTTTTTTTTCTAGACAGGCCAAGTAATTAAAAAACCCAAATGAAAAAAAAAAACATACTTAATTGGAAGAGGAGGGGGAAGAAAGCCCTCTGTCCGTTACATTCAAGTGATTAAAGGCAGCCATCTGAGGAGAGAATGTTCCACTTTCAATGCATTTTTATGGTGTTTGAACCATCACAGAGAAGGCGAATGTATCCCGAGCGAAGACAGAGAGAGAAAGTGAATAAAAATGTGAAGTAAAAGAAGGGATGAGGAAGAAAAAAGATAGTTGAGAAAGAGAGAGACACAGAACGAGAGTTAAGGAGAGAGATGCTAGTCCAATTAGCCTCTCGGTGTGGAGTAATAGCGCGAGTATGAAATGGATGGATGAATAGAGTTAGCGCCTCTACAGCAACACCACAGGGGTTATTCCACATGACAAAGAGCCTTTAATTACCTCATTCTAGGCTCTTTATTTCCCTGTGGCTGTGCCACTGTGTAAATCTTTCAAATACAGCTTTTCTCTTGTGCTCCTATTTGAGCCATGAAACATGTCATGTGCATCTGTGGAACAAAAAATGTTGGTCAAAACACTCTTTTCTTCTCTGCAACCATTAAATGAAATACGTATTACATTAGGGGAATGCAACAATCATAAACCGGACCTCTGTGAAACATTGTGGGCCCACAAGCCAGAGGAGGTTATTTGTGGCCAAATGGACAACTTCAAACAATGATTCTCACCTAAAGTGTTTAGTAGTGGATAGTTCACCCAAAAAGGAAACTTTTACTCACCCTCATGGTTCAAAACCAATATGACTTCCTTTCTTCTGTGTAACACAAAAGCAGTGAAAGCCAATGAGGTTTTTCATTGTCATACAGGTTTGGAACAACAGAATTTTAGGATGAACTGTTCCTTTAATGAGCCCAGTGTTATGGTCTGGGTGTATGTTACGACCATGTATGTTAAAACCCGTTTGGGGTTTCCATGAGCCCGGCATTTATGGGGAGAATGACGAAGGCGAATATATTCTGCACCATTCTGTTTTGGTTTGTGCTTTTTTTTTTAAACAAAATACAATTGTTAACAGTTACCTGTGACATGTGGATCACTTACAATGCACTATAGGTTACACCAGAACAGGGGCATTAAGTCTTTCCAGTTGTGTCTTAGGTGGACGCATCTGAGTGGCCCGGGATCATCAATAATAAACCTGCATCATTGCATTTCTCCAGGGCAGTGCTCTTGCTGTGTGATGCCTGGTCAAGTTGTGCTAATCAGGGTAACCCCACACCGGCATGCTCTTACAGACACAATAATGAGTCCCTTTCACATGTTGTACCATGGCCTGACCTTACTACAACCCTGTTGGCATGACCTCTCAAAGAAACAACCTTTCGCTCTATTCAGAGTGTTGAAAACCACACCAAAGCCTTCGGTCATGCACTATGAACTCATGATCTTTTCCCTTAAAAGAAATTAAGTCTATTGCTTAACCTGCGGTGAGCACAATGAATATCGAAGATTAATCCACCAAATCGCCATTCTGTGTGACATATCCCGGGGAGGGGATACATAGCTGGAGGGCGTTGAAGCCTCTGGCCTTAACTGACCTGATGCGGGGTGACTTCAGAGAGTTTAATAGACTCTCCACATTACTCCATCAATCTCTTTACAACCTCTCGGTAGGACTCTTTATGTGCCTTCATAACCTCGTAGGAGAAGGGGGGTGAGAGGATAAAAAAGGACTGGAAGATGGGAGAATGAACTGAGAGAAGAGCATTTCAGTGAAAAGAATGATGGGTACTGTAGAGGATCGTGGGGGCATTTCATTTACAAGACATTATCATTGTACCCGAGTGCTTTAAAGCTGATGTATTTACCCCTCTTCACCGTTCTTTCTCTCCCTCACACTCATATCTGCATGTCTTCAGCTCTGACAGCTGCTCACTTAATAGATCCCGTTTGACAGTGCATAAGCCAATTAAAATGCCGCTGATTTAATTGAGCTGGGCAAAATCAGCCTATGCCAGAAAATGAGTCCATTAAAGAGGCGATAGGGGCCAGTGAAGCGGAGGCCATTCGTGCTGTGAACCAAAGTCACGTCCCATCCCTTGTCTCCTCCCTCTCGGCTCTGCGCATTCCCATTTGGGAAGAGCAGAACTCAGTGAGGGTTGAATGTTGATGCCGGATTACAGGCAAATTAGAGTCAATGAATGGATTTGTTCTGTCACTTCATCAAATGAGTCTAAAGCAGGGGTATCCAATCCTGCTCCGGGAGGGCCACAGTCCAGCAGAGTTTAGCTCTATCCCTAATTAAACACACCTTAACCAGATAATCAAGGTATCTAGGATCTCTAAAAACTTTCAAGCAGGTGTGTTGGAGCTAAACCTTGCAGGATTGGACACCCCTGGTCTAAAGGTATGTCATTAACCGCGTTTCCACCAAAATTACACGGAACAATTTGTCCCAGGAACTTTTTCCCCCAGACCTGTTGCTGTTTGCAGGGGCTTTTGCACCAGGTAGTTCTAAGAACTAGCCTCCAGGGTGGTTCCTCAAGAACTAATAGTTCTTCTAGGGCCATTTTGCTGGATGCATTCGCACCGCCAGTAGGAACTATGAAGAGATGTAAACTGCGCTTGTTGTTGTGACTTTTATTTTGACGCCACTAAGAATGCTAGAGTCTTAGCACACCGCGCTCACATTCTCCATCTTCATTAGTTTACAATTTATTTAATAGGCTGTCTAATATGGTAATAGATAGAACTGTTATACAATGAAAGACCGTATATGAAAAAGTATTAGTGTTTGCCATGTGGCTGATATCCAATGTCACTAGCTGAGTAGAAATACATAATCATGTTTCGCTTGGTCCAAAGTTGCGTAGAATTTTCTCCTTAACTCGAGAGGTCCATCTATCATTGTTTTCCATGTTCGTAGAGTTTGTGGAGTTGATATATATGCTATAAACTGTGTGTGTACATGGCTTTTTTGAAAATGGGTGGTGCAGGTGTTTCGTGTGCGTTCAGCCAATCAACATACACTTACGTCACTGGTAGTTCCTATAGTGCTGTTTTAGACCCTACTCTGAAGTAGGAGCTTATTGAGTTCCTAGAACTAAAATCATTCCAAGTTCCTGTGGTGTGAACACTGCAAAATCCGGGTACTTCCGCCAATAGTTCTAGGAACTATTATAGGTTCCTCCGATGCGAAAGGTTCCTTTCCACTGCGGTCTAATGTGAACTCAACCGATTAGCATGTTCAGTGCCCAAGTCCCACCCCCAAAAGTTCTTTGAAAAAGTACTACATCATGAGCAGGGACGTTCTAAGGGAACTTAAAAATTATTCTAAGTTCCTGTGGTGTGAACACTGCAAAATCCGGGTACTTCCGCCAATAGTTCTAGGAACTATTATAGGTTCCTCCGATGCGAAAGCCCCTTGCCTTTCCATTGCGGTCTAAAGTGAACTCAACCGATTAGCATGTTCAGCGCCCAAGTCCCACCCCCAAAAGTTCTTTGAAAAAGTACTACCTCGTGAGAAGGGACTTTCTAAGGGAGGGATTTTTACCCAGAACTTTTTAGACATTTAGACAATAAGTACAACCCCAAAGTCCTTAGTTCAGGAAAGTTCCTTCTGAGGTGGAAACGCAGCTATGGTCAGGATTGCAGTTACTGTACGTTTAAATACTCGAGTAAACATTGTGACATATTGTTGAATAAATAATTCTGGAACTTCTGAGCCAGGTTTGAAAGAACATCCACGCAGTTTCTGTTCTCACCATCATGAGGCCAATTATATTAGCCAAGATAACAGACATATCTTACATTACCAGACAGTAAAGCGCTATGCATACTTTAAGCATAGCCAGAGATAAAAGAAGCCACTTCATCTAGATCAAAATGAGACAGAGATGAGCAGCAGTCCCTGGTGCGTATATCCATAACTTTGAGAGCTAAAGCTGGCTGAGGCATTCAGGTATCTTATGTGGAGTTCCGCACGATAGAGGTTATCTTTACGGATAATTAAAATTCTCAATCATTCTCATGCGGACAGATTGAAGACGCCTGAGGGTTGAGTATAATCTAGCAAGCGTGACTTTCACTTCAGTGCTGGCTTTTATCTCAGTAAAACCTCACTGATAGTCAAAATGTTCTCAAACTTCAGTTGCACTTTGGTGAAGGAACATCACATGGCTTCATTACTAATAATCCAAACCCAAAACCAGGTTTGCGTAATCTAAAGCACCCCCCTCGTGTAAATCCTTCCCCTTGCTCTCTGAGCCGCGGATCCATCCCTGTCATCCAGTCTGGGAAATGAGGCATTAAAAAGTGATGCATACCTTTAGAGAGCCAGGCTCTTGTTCAATCAGTGCAGGTAAAGTCGTTTAGCAATGCCTGGACTGGCCTCTCACTCAAGTGTGTGTTTAAGGAGAAATGGGAAGGGAATACGATTTCAGACATGACAAAGGAGTAATGGATGAACTCAACAAGTAAAGGACAACGAGAGGATGAGATCTCAAGCCTAAGAGGCAAGGTTTCTCCTTACCCCACTCTCTCTGTGACATCTATAAGGGGAAATTTGTTTCTTTTTCAGATCAAACTGTAGCCACTCAAACATGAAATAGTCTTAAGACAGAGCCCGATTTCATATCCCAAGCTTTGGCTATTGCTCATCACAGGATGAACTTGACTTTACCAGGTCAGATCTCTGCTGTAGCGACAGCCCCCCTGCGTGCTCCTCTTGATGGGCTCACTGAGGCAATGCAATAAAATCTGAAATGAGGAACAGCATGCCTGCCTGCAGAGAGAGGAGATGAGTATATGGGCTGCATCACTGAAGCCCTGCAGCTGTGGGTCTGTTTGGAAGACAGTTCATAACCAGCTGGCTCCAACAAGTCATCATCTCTCCCAAACACACACACACACACACACACACAGCGTTCCTAACATTAAGACAGTGTTGAGCGTCAGCCCGTAATTTCATTTTCTCATTGATGTCATCCGATTTGACAGGCAAGAAACGGCAGGACACAAATTGCACACAATAAGATGTGCCGATATGCTCTTTCTCTCACTCATACTGGATCTCTTTCCCCCCCTTCATTCCTGCTGTCTCCAAACCTCATATTTTCTTTATAGGACAATGTAGACCTGACAGGAAAGTAGAGGGGAAATGAGAATGATTCGAACTCTTTATATATCACAGGGACATGCACAACCTCTGACAACCTCATTTTGTTATTATTAAAGATTCATAGTGTCTAAAGGAGGAACTTCTGACATTTCTTGTGTCAAAGACAACAGTCACAGTTACTATATATTTACACATGAAGTCATATATAAAGAGAAGCAGACAGTTGCTGTGAACCACACATTGTTGAACTACAAGTCCCAATTCAAAACTAAAAACTCCAAAACCAATCACATTTACGTCTGAAATGTGCATCATATCAGCCAGGCACAGGCGTCAAATTGACGCTCGCAGTACACGTTATGACACACACAGTAATGCACTTCAAAGGCGTGCCGATCAAAGCACGGGATGTGTACTGGAGCATGCGGCTTGATTAATCCCCTCGAGTGTGACTCAGGACCGTGTCGGCCCGCCAGTAAAGACTTGGTCGTCTCCCGAGCAGCAGAGTGCAGCCGTGGGGTGACCGCAACATGCGGCGGGCAGATTCAGCACCATGGAGAGCACCCGTTCAGCACAGGTGGGAGGCTCAGAGAAGCCCTGCTGAGGTGTCGAGTGATGGGATTAATGAATGAATAACACATCAATAGGCAATGCATTATTGTAATCGCCTTCAGTGCTTAATGTCACATGAATCAGCTATGTCTCTCTGTGTTCATTGACTGTGTGGAAATTACTACATTCTGCCAAAGGCGTATTGAGATGGTTAGTTATAAGCAAGCAAGGCTTCCAAAGGACGGAAGAGTCTGTGCTCACTTGTAAGGTGTCATATGACAGATACACACTTTCTCCTTTACAGTGATTAAATTCAGAGATATAAGAGAGAAATGTTATTAAAAACTCTAAAATCTCATTTCCTAAACTGTCAGAAACTGATCAAATGCAGTGTACAGGCATTCACACAGATGTCACAGCCAAATTGATATTCATTATTAATCTAATGTTCATTAACATATTACTGAAGGTTTTTATATATTTTATAGCACACATACAACTCAGAGACATCTATTTGATGTGCGTGTTTACATCTGGAATATGTATTTATATAGAGTGTTTGCTCATCTGCAATACGTCTGTAGGATGTTTCCTGTTAGATGTAAAATGTCTTTAAGATGTTTATAATTTAGAATGTATGTAAAACTGACATCTTAAAGACGTCTATCAGATGTTTGATGAAGATGAAGTGATCTTTAACAGACATCTTGCAGACGTACGTGTGCTATCTATATATACAATCAAATTTATTATAAATATAAATACTTTTTAAGTAAAATACATTATAAACTATTTAATAATATAAAAATGTTATTTCATTTATTAATAAAACTGCAATAGAAAATAGAATAGAAAATTAAAAAGTATATAAACTACAAAAAAAAGTTTGTTTGCTTTTTAAATAAAATAACTTTTTATAGACAGTACTTGTGATGTGTGTGCATATGGCACTAAATATTGCAGAAAAAATCAATTAAATTAAATAACTGTATAGATCTTGTCTTTTCAAGCAATGAGGCAGTAACGGACAGCCTCTGTCTCACCGGCCAGAGGGAGGAGAGAGACAGAGGGAGTCTATTTCTTTGATTTATATCACTTTTATTGATCTCCCCTGCCCTTGATGTCTCCAGCTCAACTTTTCACGCTTTGGTGTAAAAAGGCTGCTTTGAAGCAGTCATGACAGAAGAACATGCGCACACGCTCATTCCCCAAGTTTGCGCATCACAACAACATCGACTCACCCCAGCGTTGTCATGGTGACGATGGTGTACCAGAAAGCCGCCGGTATGCTGGTGAACTTGCTGGCGGAGGAGCCCTTCTCTGCGTAGAACATAACGGTAGCAAAGATGATGATGGCCATGGTGAGCGAGAAGAGCAGGAAGCCCAGCTCGGACGCGCAGCTCTTGAGCGTGTACCCCAGGATGCGCAGTCCCGCGGAGTGCCGCGAAAATTTGAAAATCCGAAAGACCCTGAAGACCCTGAGGGTGACGAAGGCCCCGCTTACGTCCTCGTTGTCCGTCATGACCAGGCCTATGTAGTAAGGCATGATGGCCACCACGTCGATGATGCTCATGACGCTCTTGACAAACTTGTACCTGCTGGGCGCGGCGACCAGACGCAGCAGGTACTCAACAGTGAAGATCATGACGCAGGCCGTATCCAAACAGAAGAACGCGAGGGCGTAGCGTTCTCCGCACGAGATCTCCTTCGCCCGGTTTGGCGCGCTGCCACACGGGACCGTCTCCACCACATTGGCCATAACGGAGACGGCGATGAAAAAGCCCGTGACGTAATAGAACACCAGCGCCATGGTGCTCGTGTGCGGGTTCTCAAACGCGCGCCACATGGACTCGCGGAACGACATATCCGGCGGCACCATATCTTTGCTGTTGTCGTTCTCCTCATCGTCTTGAATCCTCTCCGTGTTCTCCCTCCTGCGATCTTTGTACTCCTCATAACAGCAGTCCCCTATTATCTCAGGAATGATGCCGAAGAAGGCCAGCTCCTCGTCATAGGCGGAGATGCACTCGTGGCGAGGGTAGTGCAGCTTCCCGGTTCGGTAGAAGTTGAGGATGTGCCTGAAGATGTCCGGGTCGCGGTCGAAAAAGTACTCGTTGCTTTCCTCGTGGAAGAAGAAGTCGCGCTCTGTGCTTCCTAGTAAGGTGTCAGGGTACCTCTCCAAAGTATTCCGCCAAGTTTGAAACCTAGTGCCGCTGACATTCAAGATGATCAGGCCGTCCTGACCTCGCCTCTTTTCTCGTGGAGGCGGCGGCATCGGTGCGCTCGCCACGGGCATCCATCCTATGGCCGCGGCGCGCGCGAACGGTAGCCACGCGGCGACTCCGGCTGCCATGCTGACCCAATGTGCGCGACCCGGTGAGACTGAAGCAGGCTTTGCGCTCACAGATCCGGCACGAACAGAAAGGACATCTGGAGAGACACAATGCGCAATCACTTCATGTAAAGTTCAAGGAAGACTATTTCTCGCGCCTAGCAGAACATTGCACAATGCCATATTATTTATCAAGATCAAAGCGGTCGAATGGCAAGGTGGAATTACAGTGAGTGCAGAAAGGAATGGTGGTGTATGTATGCATGCGTAAAAAAGACCGCCTTTTCGCTCAAACATGAATGGCTGAGAATGCACCGCAACTATTTTTTTTTTACAGTGTAACCCATTGCTCATGACCAAGAGAAATAACTCACCTCCTCATAAATGGATTTTGATGCAAAAGTGCAGTTTTTTACACACAGATCATCAGTTATAGTCCACTTTGAATCGCTGTTCCGCCGTTACACATAAATAAGTATCCGAAATGCGCTCTCGGAGGTGTTCTAGAGCAAATGCAACAAGTTTAGAAGTCAGGTAGAGGATTTGCGTAGTCCAAGGACATCCTTTTTACCGGCTAAAGCTTTTGTGTTTCACACTGGAGAAACCTGCCACAGTGGTCCTTTCATAGGAAGAGAAGACCACCCTGGCGAGTGCGCGCTCTGTGTTTCAAAAGCAGAGAATGTCACTTTCCTATCCGCTTCTGTTAAATATAATCCAATGACCCGAGAACTGTTTCGCAAGGTCTGCCTGTAACCCGAACAAAAAGTGAACCCGCAACAAATGATTCGCTGGAAGTTGCTTCATCCGCTACCGACGAAGATCTGTGAGTCTGCGGTGGAGCCCAAGTTGCTTCTGCTCACGGCGCATTGGAGGCGTGTCACGTGCTACGGGCATCGGTTAACACATATGAATGTAACACAGCCTGTGTGAATGGTGCATAATGTACCATGAGTAGTGTTACGTTTAAATGCTTAGTATTTGTCTCTCTTATAAAAGGAAAAACGAACATCCTATAGAGCGCATTGTGTAAATTTATTCAGTGGCTTTCTTTGAAATATTATTAAATAGAGTTTCGCTGGAACTCAGTGAAGTGTTGAATGACGTGCTCAGAGACTGGGAGGAAAGCGCTGCGGATATTTTTACGTCTCAGGTTATCGATTCACACATTCAGCGCTGTTATATGTGCAGTGGGGGAAGCCGCTAGATGGAGACAGTTTTCAGAGGTGAGGGAAGATCAGACCTGTAAGAGCGAACGGATTCGAGTCATGCGAAGGTCTCTTACTGTGACAAACACAATCAGCAAGCTCAAAATGAGATTATCTATGTTGCAGCTCTCTATACATGGGTCAATGACAAATAAGGATGTCCGAGACGATAAAAGGAGAAATGCTGTAGGCCTACGTGACATTTTTTTTATGTTCATTTTATATATATTTTGTGAGGAACTGCATCGACTGGGGCATTATACCAAAACATATATACTTAAATAATAAACAAATATATACTTAAAACAAAATTGTTCACTGAAATTAGAAATAATAATCGAATAGATTCGGACAAAACTATGTTTTGGTTTTTTTTTTTTTAACTTATGGACTGTGATTTCTGAGATAATAACCCAGTCGGCGCAGCTTCTGACAAAATCGACTTTGTCAAAACCGATTTAAGCTCGTGAACCAAAACAGCTGCGGCAGCTCAGAGCGCCATGCGTGTTTGTCTGCGCGCCCCCGTGATGAATATCCTGGCGCAGGGCCTCCCTCTTCTCAATTGCCTTCCAAATTAGTCACGTAGACGTATCACAGATTAAATGTTGCGAGAGAAAAATAAAGGGTTTTGATCTCAAAGCCTTGCTAGAGCTGGTTTTCTTTCAGCACCATGGACAGCGACCAACCACAGTTGCACTGCCGCCTTATTGATTATTGGCATCGCGATTCAAGTGCTTATAGCCAATTTCCATTATCTTTAGGGTTTATTTCCTTTCTTTCTTTTCCCCTTTGTTACAGTGTTTGAAATGCAGATCTGTATTGATAATCCTTAAATATTCTCACTTTTGTTGCATTTCAGCACAAACCACGTAATGCACATTCTGTTCACACCTTGTTTTTCGCTTCATGCTATAGCCAGCTAGAAAATAAGATTAAAGTTGATTAAGATAAATCTTTGAGATTGATTCGATATTTTAGATAAACTATTTTCTGGTATAAAAAGCATTTTATCAACAGCACTGAATAAACTCATTTTAAGGATCAAAAACGCTAGGCTGTATAAACTGTCCCACATTTTACACCATTTTACTAAAAAAAGGAACATTTCTTAAAATTGTGGAATCTACAATAAATAACATTTTCTGAACCCTTTCTACAACATACAACATGGCAGGAAAACAAGGAAGTCACTTCCTATTTTATTATCAACTTTTACAAGCTTATCCTTTCAACAAGTTAACAAAAAGGGTACATTTTTAATATATATATATATATATATATATATATATATATATACATATTAGTGCTGTCAATCGATTAAAAAAATAAACTAATTAATCGCGATTAAAAACATTGGAGTTTTTAAAAATATTTTTATATTGTAATAATTTCACAGTTTATTTATACATTAATTTGGAAATCTCACAATTTCCAAATTATTTTAGATACAAAAGCAGTATATTTTAAATATTTGTTTAAATTGCATTTTTTATATATAAATAAAGGCCAGTATCACTGATACTAGTACTGGTACTGTCTCTATGAAATTGATTTTTTTTTTTTTTTTTTTTTTTTACATTAATTATAGACATTCAACATTACAGTATAACTAAAAGCTATCAATTTCAACATATATTAGGCTTTAAAAAATAACAACTTTTAGTTTAAGTAAACTTAAAACATTCTTCACATAAACCCATTATAATGAATGTCATATTTACCTGTTTAACAGGTAGGAAATATACAGAAATTGAATAAATTAAGTTAAACACTTTACAGTCTTCACTGCATAAATTGTATATAATAATCCTTATTAAAGCTACAGTTTATCGGTTACCTTTGTTCTTTGACAATAATGACAATAACAGCGACTGGTTTATTAGGCTGCTGTGACTTTAAGAGCTGCCGCTGCCGGATATGAAGCGGTTTTGACGCGCATCTCATCTCATCTCATCTCTTTTAAGGTCATTTAAGATATTATTTAATTAATTTAAGACTGCTCTTATGAGGATACTCGACAAAACAGGCATTTTGGCATCATTGTGTGTGTTATTGTTTGTTCAACCGCGAACCAGAACTCGATGCAGGCGCGCGTCTTTCTGTGCACACAGAAAGTCGTGTGTGTGACCTTCACAGACAGCGCGTTCTTGTTTGTCTTGTGGCGCTTTAATGGTTTAAAAGCATTTGCGTGAATAAGAGCGTGATCATAATGTGTATAAAACCCTGTTAAACAAACCCTGTTTGAAAACCATTCAAACATTTTTATCTGTTCTGGCTTAGTTTACCCTTAACAGTGTTGAAACACATTCAAATCCCATATAAAATAATACTTTGACCTTCTGACCATCGAAATGGCTGTGATGCAGCATTTTAATTAAACAGAACTTTTCTTTAGCTGCCTTACAAGCACTGCTACTTCCTTCAAGAAAAGCAAATCTACTTTAGGAATGTCACGGGCATCCCACACTCGCCTTTGCACAAAACCACACCGTGGCAAACTTAATTCATTTTCAAAGCTAACAGGATTCCCTAATTTGAGCATTCTGTACCGTGGCCTCGCACAGTGTTTTAAACTGAATGAACCAGAATAGAAGTGTTCAGTGCCATCGTAGTCAATTTAGTGACTTTTGTTCAGAGCATTTCCCTGCCTCGGGTTGTTAGAGAAATGGCGCCAAAATATGACAGGCGCCGGTGTCACCATGGTTACCAGTCACATCTATTCCAGTCCCGTGAGCTAAACCTGACAGTGTTGATCCATGCGTTTGCACGCCACTCTGGAGAATCTGCAACCCTACAGTTCATCGCCTTAGCATGACAAAACTCACACCTCAGTCGAAATTTAGAACATCTAACTTTCCCACTGGGGTTAACACTCTGAATCGGCAATGGACCTTTGAGCTCGGGTTAGATGTGCTGCATCGGCCCACGGCAGCCGGTATAAGTGTCAGACCACAGCTGAATAGACACTTATTAATCTATACAGAAAATGAAATGGAGCATCTTTATTCAAAGTCTTTACGCTGGAGGTCAAACCACAGAGACATGCTTATTAGAAATGATCCTCATCATTGGAGACTGGACCACGAAGACATCAAAAGGGTTATTTCAGCATGCATGGGAGTTGGATATGACTTTAACTGACTGCCTGATCAGTGTATTTGAAATTCTGCAAAGTTGATGTGGAGCTTTTCAACATTTATTATGTTGAAACTTCTCTTAGGCCAAACATTATTTTGCTAGTCATGTTATGCCTGGGGGAATGTAGCATTGAATCAAAAATAATGATTGAAAGGGGTTTATTTGGGTCTATGGGCAGGTGCATAAATAGTACCAGTCAGGACCATTTGGACTTGACTAAATAAATGTTTCTTCATATAAATGATAAATGAAGATTCTGTCATCATTTACTCACCCTCATGTCATTCTAAACCTTACTTTCTTCTGTGGATCACAAAAAATAATATTTGAAATTTCTTTTTTTGTCCATCTAATGAAAGTTAATAGGGTCCAATGGGGTTGTTGGACCCCATTGACTTTCATTATTTGGACAAAAACAATAGAAACATTCTTCAAAAAATAAATAAATAAATAAATAAAATTATGTTCACACAAGAAAGAAAGTCATACTTTCACTGTGATTTTGCTAAGACATGTTCCTGGATCAACATATTTTGTTGATCCTGGAACAACATTCCTTTCCGAAAATTTAGTCCTATCCCTACCCCTACCCCTAAACTTTTTATGGGTAATAAGTTATCCTTAAAATCAGAGGGAAATGATTTAGAAGCACCTAACCCTGGTTGTAAGCCAAAACTTGACATAAACTGTAAACTTATCCCTCAAATTTGATTGGTTGTTTGGAATGTTGTTCCAGGATCAACAAAGATGTTGATCCAGGAACATGTTGTACTACAGGTTTAGAACGACTCAAGGGTGAGTAAATGACAATTTCCATTTTTGAGTGAACTGTCCCTTTAAAGGTGACCTGTTATGCAAAATTCACTTTTATAAGGTTTTTGAACACAGATGTGTGTCCACAGTTTGTATAAACAACCAGCCTATAATGGTAAAAATCCACCCATTACTTTTTTTATAATCCCCATAAATCATAAACAGTCTCTCCAAATGAGTGGTTTCAGATTTCCCCTTACTCTTACATAAGAGTAGGGGGAAGCCCCGCCCATGACTGGCAACAATCTGCCCTATTAGCTTAGCTCCTCCTCTGAGTGAGCTGTACACGGTCCGCCATGTTTATCTCATTCAAATAAGAAATGCATTCTTATTAAAGTTATTCAATCAAGAGCAGTGAGTGATTTTCTTTTTTCTTTTGTTGTTTGGTTCAGCATATAAAGCAGTAGGTAGCCTACTGTATATTACACTGCTGTCACTTTAATAAACAGATCTACATGCGACTTCTTTCCCTGCTGTTTACATTAACAGACATAACCATGTGTTTATGTGAACTTTGTGTGTTTTTGACATAACCTTGTGTGTATTTGACAGTTTAAGTGTGTAAGAGAAATAAGTTTAATACTCACAGGACGCACTGTCTGACATCCAGCTTTCTGTGCGTGTGCTTCGGATGTGTACACTCAGAAAACCATATATCAGACGTTTAAACTGTTATGCCTTTAAAAACGCATGCAAATAATTAACTTTCACAATGACGAAGAACTGCAATGTCACGTGAGTGAGGCCGCAATAGAGGGTATGCATAGATGGTTTAATAGGGGAAACTGCAAAAACGTGAGTAAAACAAACGGTTACAACTAAAGGTTGGGCTCGATAGTGTTCCTTATGACATGTCAAAGAAACCTAATCCATGGATATTGGCATGCAGCCAGGAATCGTGTTTCCTGACATTTATATGTGCCTGATTTCGACGCCGGAGAAATACATAAAGCAAATCTGCCTGTGAACGATTTATATAAATACAATATAGGTAGGTCTAAATCGGAGTGATCACTTATATCAATGTTATATATATCGTCATTTCGTCCAGCCCTAAAACTTGTATAGTTTTTGTCAGTGTTTATTTAAAAACACCCAATTATGCAGAATATAAGATGGTAAATATTTAATTGATGAGTTGTCAACACAATATATAACAATACAATATATAGGGTATGATTTTACCCCAAAATCCAACATTTTGACACAAAATAACTGCAAAACATGTTTCTTTGCCTGGAGTCCTGCTGTTTCTGTAAATTGCAGCAACCTATTTGCTTCTTTTTTCTGTAGCTTTCAGCAGTCTGTAAAAATATACCTCAGATTTTGTGTCAAAGCTATTTGTACAGTCAATCGCAAAGCTTTTTCCCATTTTGGATGTGTTTTGTGAGTTTTTCGCGGCATTCACGCTGAAAACCAATGCTGCCACTCAGTCTTTTGCCACTCAGTGGGCTTAACCGCAGTCATAACGGTCAACGGTGATGTCACGTGCATACCCTCTATAGAGATGAAAATAAAAACCAAGGGGATGAGGCAAGAGCTGTACAGGCTCCGCCCTCTTCTGGAAAGCGGGGTGGGGAGCAGCAGCTCATATGCATTTAAAGATACATGCACGAAAACAGCATGTTTTTCCTTCCACTCAAAAATGTGGGGTACTATAAAATGGGGGGATCTGTGGAGTATTTTGAGCTGAAACTTCACAGACACATTCTGGAGACACCTAAGACTTATATTACTTCTTCTAAAAAGGGTAATAATAGGTCCCCTTTAAACTATCCATTTAAATGCTTGAAATTAGCTGTGTGGTGAAATATAAATGTTGTATGAATTAGTTTGGTATTAATTAGACCGTAAAGTGAAGAAAAAGCAACCAACAAGTGTCTAGCATACAAGTATCATTATAAAAGAAGTACAGTATAAATAAAAGTATCAGAATAGACGACTGTAATACAAATAGATGAATATGAATCCAAAGTGACTGTGATTCTGACAAACTATTTTATACTTAAAAAATGAGAAAGTGTACTATATCTTTCTTTCATTTGAGTATTATATGTGTGCCTTAGTGTGGTGAAGGTGAAGGTGAATGAACTGAAGCACTCATTATCTCCGCAGTACTCCATACAATGTTGAACAATATAGCACCTGCTTCACTGCCTTGGCCATTACTCATACATATAAAAAGTACAGGAGTGTAATACAACTTTCACTTGTAAAACTAGATTAAATATGTACTAAAACTCCCATGAGTCAGTCATTCAGCATCAGAGCAAATGCAATCCTGCATAACCATTTTTAACACGCATAACATTACGCAAAATAACATCCATAAATCTTAATCCAGAAAGAGAGAGAGAGAAAGAAAAACTTCTGGATTCTGTCTAGTTTTTCCATCAAGCTTTTACGCATATACAAGCCAAGCTGTGAGTGACAGAATATCATGAACGCCGGTGGTGTTTTTCAACCCCTCTGACAGGATCCATGGTAACGGTATAACCGTAATAATGCCATTCTTCATACCTGACAATGCCGCTCAGAGTGAGCACGCCACACCGGTCGTTCATCACCCCGTCTGGACTGGACCGAGGGCCGTCTGCTGTAGCCACAAGGCTGTCGCAAACAAGTTTGAGATGCAGACAAACAACTTATGATGCATTTCAGAGGCTCCCTGCATGATTAAAACAGTGGTGATGAATATTAATGCAGAATCAGTATGAAATATTCATTTTATCAGTATCTGTCAAACATGGTGGTTCATGTTTGCTCGCTAATAAGTGAGTTCATCAATTTCTGAATAAACAGATTTGGCACTGAAAATGTTCTGCTAAAAAATACAGAAGCTGAACATGATATTTTTTCAGGAAGATATGAAGACCGAAAGCTCCCTGTACAACTGAACTGAGGTCAGCTACAATATTAGATCCGCTGTGTTTGGGGACTTGCCTAACAGGATTAAGATCTGATCCCTGAAAAGAATAGGTGCCCAAGTCAAAGAGTCTTTAGAGACAGAAGTGAAGCTCAGGTTTTACTCTTTGCACCGTTGTTTCATTATGCAAAAGAATGATTTCAGCAGCTAGGTTAGAGAATGACATCGAGATCAGTGTTGCCTAAATGTAGTTATCCCTCCGAATGATAAAAGTGAGGTTTAGAAACTCTCAATGGACCTTGTTTTGCTTTATTTTCTTTTCCTCTGTGCTTTTACCTGGGAGCCCCGCAGAAGCCAGGAGTCGGACTGATGAGCTACAGCCCAATTTAGGAGGCACACGATGGGGCCAAAATAGTCTTCAGACAGGTCCTGGAGGCATTCATTAAAGTCCACACTGCCAAACCCAGAAAGAAAGAAAGAAAGAAAAGCCCAGTTGAACATCTCTCTCACGAGTGCCTGTTCGTAGCTTTCGCTGATCTGTATAATTAGATCTTTCCGTTTTTCTGCTCGGCCTCTCTGATGAATAAATATTTTGTCTGCACATAGTTAAAGGTGTCGAAACGTGGATTACACTGGAGCTATAAAAACACACCACATGGAGATGACCCATCATAGAAACGGCGGAAATACTGTGAATAATTCATGCAGGTTTCAAGAGAATGGAGTCGGCACAGATTTTAAGGCCTTATACGCATGTATGACTATTGAGAATCAGAGCACATGAAGTTCATTGGGAGGTTTATTAAAAGGTGGTTGAGAATTTAATGGGACTCGCATTAGATGTGGTGAAGGAGGTCATAAAGAACACAGCGCTTGGCAGGGAACAATATGTGGGAAATGAAGAAGTAAGAGTAAGGGCTGACTCAGGTTTGGCATTCATGTTGACGGTGTAGGAAATGAATCACTCACTTTCTTATAATGACTGTGAGGTGGGAAAAAAGCTGAACTTAATGAACTTTTAACATGATTGAAGAATCCTAAATGGTTTTGTTGGGGGTTTGAGAGACCCTAACCCAACCAACATTTCCAATGTAGGATATGGACTTGAGGTATGGACCCTACATGGGTTTGTCCATGCGTTCAATGTTCCAGTATGGGCTAATTCAGATAGGGTTGACATGGAACCCATAGACAAAACCATTTTTGGGCCCATACTGGGGCTAATTTATACTGGGCCAACATGAAACACATGGACAAACCCATGTAGGTCCCATACCTCAAGCTCATATCGAGCCCACATTCACTGTAAAAAATTATTTTCATGATTCATCATAACATTTTTTCTTTTGTCAAATCAACTTAGATACTTAATGTAGTTCAGATAACATAATATTTTGAGTTTCTGTTGATTAAACCAATGGTCGTCATTGTATTAACTCAAATTTTTAATTTCAGTGAACTCAAAATTTTAAGGCAATCTGGTAACTTACTTTTTTAAGTTAAACCACCAATTCTTTTGTGAATTTTAATTGAATTATCTAGCTTAAAGCCCACAACAAGTCAACTGGACCATGCTAACTAGCAAAACCCTGACCCCTTGGTAGCTTCATGTGTCTCCCTGCCCAAGTGGGCGGCAGGATGGAGGTGAAGGAAGAAAACCCTAAAATCGTACTCCTAATGGGCTCAAATAGTTGACCAACTAATGCAAAACACGACGAGAAGTTCAGCATGCAACTCTTCCAGACTCTCATTCTTCACTTTCTCAGGCAGAGATGACACTGCCAAGGTACATTGCCTTTTGTGAAGCTGAATAACAATTAATTTCTCATCACAACACATTATGAAAAATTGCAAACAACTGACAGATTGAGTAAACGGTTCTTTGTTTGTGTTAAAACGTGTTGGCGGCAAATCATAACTTATGTCAAAACAGCTTGAGCAACTGTAAGTCGAAGAACTGCGTAATTACCGTTCCATCCAATTTAATGCATGCGCCTTCTTAAATGTCATTAAAACACAGTAAAGTGAGGGGGAAAGTAACAGGAAGGGAAGAATGAGGGAGAGAAAGCACATTCAAAAACAAAATAAGAGTCAGAATCGTGAGACTTTTTTCCAAGAGTCAATCAAAACGCAAATTATAGTCTGATCTAGTGCTAGCTTGATGGAAACACACAACAAATCATTAAGGCCTGTTTTCTATCTCAACTTCATATAGACTGAAGACTTCACCCACTCAATCCGATCCATGTGATTTCATTCTAAAGGTTCCCATTAAAACCAAATAGGGTTTTTACAGCCTGAGACCATTGTAGAGGCTTTTTCCACTTCCACAAATACCCCTTTATTCTCTAGTTCTATAGAAAATTATCTACAATGGCCACAGAAAGTATTTGCACACTTTAGGCACAGATTAAAATGCCAGTTTCATTGCATTATATAAACTAAGTGCATGGCATCTGCAAACACAAAGCTAGAGCTTTTCTCAGAACTGACTTTTCTGAGCCACTTTTGCAATGATTTTGTATTGTAGAATAGAGTACTTACTTTTTTTGTTTATACTTTTTTGACTTCACTTTTAAAAGTATATCTACAATTCAAAACATATATATATATATATATATATATATATATATATATAAATCCTTGAAAATTGGGTAACACTTTATTTTGATAATCCACTTTAGACATTCTATTAACTATAAGTAACTTTACAACTACATGTAAAGACTAGTAGACTGTCTGCTTAAAGGGGTCATATAATGCCACTTTTACAAGATGTAATGTAAGTCACTGATGTCCCCAGAGTGTGTATGTGAAGTTTTATCTAAAAATACCCCACAAATAATTTGTTATAGCATGTTAAATTTGTCATTTTTTGTTAGAAAAATGTTAGAAACTGTTCAGCCTTTTATGTTCAAAACAGAGTCGGACAATGATGGAGAGACTCAAGAAGAAGTGACAGAATGCAACAGGACATTTCTGAAGGGTTAGTTGATTAATTTATGTAGCTGGTGTGGAGTTAACCATCTTAAAGTCATTGAATAGCATATTCTGTCATGATAATCTATAAATCGCTTGTGTGGGAACTGTTGTAAGATCCTACAGAGCCAGAGAATATATGCTGCATGAAGACAGAACAGGTATAGTTTAGTTTAATCACGGTTATAACTTATGTTGTCACCTTGCTTTTATGACATGCTATTGCATTTGTGTTATGTACTGTATTGCAATAACATGGCCTCACCCCCTTTGTTGCCTGTTCTAGGGGGCAGGGTTTGTGTAAATTTTAGGGTTAGTGATGTCACCAACCGGGGAAGAAGCTCGTTGTAGTCCCTACTAAACGTTTGTTGTAGTCCTTAAACAGAGAATTCTTTAATAGAAAATATCTCCCTTTGTTTTGAACTTTGTTTTGAGCGTCATAACTTTGCAGATGTTGTTTATGCTCTAACAGCAACATTACACACTAACTAAAGTTAAAAAAGTGAAATCATAATCAACTATCCCTTTAATATCTGCTAACACTTTGATAGTCCAGACATTCTACTGACTATACGTAATTTTGCAAGTACATGTCAACTTCTGCTAACCCAAACCCTAACCTAACAGTCTACTAATACTCTAATAAGAGTTAGTTGGCATGTTGTTGCAAAGTTACTTATAGTTAATAGAATGTCTAAAGTGGACTATTGAAATAGCGTAACTGAAAGTTGTGCTTGTATCTTTCTTTAAAATTGATGCCGTTTGGTTTGACATTGTTATATCATGAAGTGACATTATTGAAGCCTGTTTCAAAAATGTAAATATCAGTAAATAAAAATAATAATAATCCACTGAACAGGTGTACCAGTGTACAATCCATGTAATAATCCAGTGAGATTTTTGTATGCACAAGGACTCTGACAACAGCCGGTGCTCCACATGGAGATCTGATCTCACCATCATCGAGTCTGTCTGTGATTACATGAAGAAATAGAAAAAACTGAGACAGAGTAAATCCAGAAGATGCTTTAAGAAACCGACCTGCAAAGCTACCTGAAAAACAATGCGCAAGTGTACCTAGGACAAAAGCAGTTTTAAATGCAAGTGGTGGTCAAAATCTATTTATGACATTATTTTGAAAGTATCCTCACTTTACAGCATTTTTACAAAAGTGCCTAAAACTTTTCACAGTACTGTAGCTTTGCAGGTAGGTTTCTTCAAGCATCTTGGAGACGTTGCCGCAGTTCTTCTGGATTTAGTCTGTCTCAGTTTTTTTTTAAGATCAGATCATACCGGCTGTTGTCAGACTCGTGCATACAAACAAATCACTGGATTATTGCAATTAATGGTAAAAAAGAATGTTTGGAAATGTAAACTGATATTTCCTACTGCACACTACAGCAAAAGATATAAATACCTGGCTGTTATTTTCTTTGGTGAAAATACTAACGTGCCTAAGACTTTTGCACAGTACTGTACATTCACAGCAACAAAAGACAAAGCAGAAATTACAAGAAATAAAGTTGCAATTGTAAGTTTAAAGTCACAATTGAGAGATATAAAATTGCATTAGGGAGAAATAAAAATGCAATTGTGAGATAAATTTACAGTTATGAAACAAAGCCACAATAAGGAGAAATAAGGTTGTAATTGCAAGACAGATAGTCACAATTACAAGAAAAAGGCATAATTGTAAGATATAAAGTCACACCGTGAGAGTCATAAAAAGCCATAATTGCAAGATAATCACATTGCAAGATGTGAGTCAAAATTAGGAGGGAAAAAAAAAAAAACTTAGTTGAATTTACTAAATGAAACCAGTTCATCAATATTACTTAAAGCAAATTGTACTTAATTAATTGTACTTAATGGGGAAAAAAAAAAAAAAAAAGTTGTGAACTGAATAATTGATTATATTAAGCAGAACTCAAACTGAATTCTAGTTCCCAGCATGCTTTGCTTCTGACTGTTAAAGGGGAGTAAATGTTAAAATTACATGTTATTTTGTGTTTTTGCTCAAGATTAATATGGTGATCTGTTCGGGTTTAATGTTCTAATATGTCTGAATTTTGGGGGTTACCACAGCCTGTGGTTAGATTGAGGTTTGACCAAGTAACATTAAGACTGTATTTTGTTTTATTTAAAAAGCAATGGCTGTGCACATGTCAGTACAGGTGTGCTTGTACTATTGCTAACTAGCAGCTAACAGTCAACTTTTGAGTTAATGCAGATTGATTGTATGCAATTTAATTAAGTTTTAGCTACACAGAGTAGGATTAACAAGTGGATTTACTGTTTAATTTAAGAAATATTCTTTTTATGCGGACTCAAATGGAATAAGTTCACAGTACTCATAAATATTAGTTTAAAACATAAATGGTTTAAAGCAAACGGTTTCCTTAAAATTATTTGAGTTACCTTAACTCGTTGGGTTTGACAGTGCAAGATTTAAAGCCACATTGTGAGATATAAAGTAAGAAGTCACACTTCGCAAACAAAGTCATATTGCGACATACAAAAAGTCACAGTTATGAGAAAAAGTTGCAATTGTGAGATAATTTACCTTTTTAACATACATCCTTACATTTTAAGTCTGATCTGAGGAACCCATGACAAGGCATCTTTAAATCTCTAAAAAACCATATAGCCAACTCAAAATCTCTATTATCTCTAGACAAATATATATATATATATATTATTGTCGGCCCTAAAGTACTGAAGAACTTTTTTTTTCCAGAGTACACTATAATTTGCTATGTGCTCTTTTAAAGTGTCTAGACTGAGATTCCGTGTAAGTGTGTAAGTGTGTGTGTGCAGAACAGAGGCGGGTGGGTTGAGTGCGTATGTGAGCCAGAGAAAAGACATTCATATTCCCGACCGCATCTCGTCTCCCTCCCATTCATCAGCGACGGGACAGATGCAGCACACAACATGCAATTACAGCCCGCATAAGAGAGGAGGATCAGTACTCCCAGCAACCTTATGACCATCTGCACGACGGCCCACCTCTCCCTCCACCCTGATCGTTTACATTGGCTATCGACAAAAACACACACGCACACACACTTCAGACTGGATTTGATTGTCATTCAGCGTCGCCCGTCCTACATACAGCTCTGTTTGTGTCTCCTTCCTTTAATCTGATAAATTTCACCTTGATGTGAGACGGGAATAGACGTGAGGTATGATTCAATTTATTGACCGATGCATGATGGGTATGGGTGTGTGTGCGTGTAGCCCATCTGTAGCAGGGCACAGAGTTAGATCTCCATCTAAAACCTTTCAGCTTCTTTCCTCAGCTAAAGACAGCTGCATCCTAGAGCCGCCCAAAATAACCTCGGCCATGCCAATCAACTACAGAGAGCTCGTACACACACTCACACGAAGGCTTTGGGCTCCTGAGATTCTGCTATGAGTGTCCTAATGTGCCAAAGCTTCTCTTTGTCAATGTTTGACATGTGTCCTCCTCCTCTCCTCTAACATCTTTGAAGTTTAACTCCATGTTGTCTTCTGAATATCAGCTCTTCCCACCTTTTTTCGTCCATTTTCTGTTTATTTCCACCCTAACCGCTCGCTCATGGTCAAAATCGCATAAAAGCATCACAAGGTTGTAGAGGGACAGATTACGGATAATTTGGGTAATCTTGATAATGTGTTCTGATGTGTACTTTTCTTATGAAAAGCATTTATGTTAACATTAACATATTCTTGCTGGATTGTCATAATGATTTCAGATCACATGATTTTAAAGGGGTCCTTGATTATGATTTCACTTTTTTAACTTTAGTTAGTGTGTAATGTTGCTGTTTGAGCATAAACAACATCTGCAAAGTTACAATGCTCAAAGTTCAATGCAAAGGGAGATATTTTCTTTTACAGAAATCGCTTTTTAAGGATTACAACAAACGGCTGTTAGGGACTACAACAAGCTTCTTCCCGGGTTGGTGACATCACAAACCCCAAAATTTACATAAACCCCACCCCCCGGGAACACGCAACAAAGGGAGCGAGGCCATGCTGGGCTGCTTTAGAGAAGAGAAAGAGTTGTTGTATTAGAGTGTTACCATGCTGGCATTTTACACCGGACTGCTTCACAAACGAAGGTCAATTCAACACTGGATTTGCGCAAAAGATTAACATGACAGCACATGCTAGTCGACAGCTCCACAGCAACTACATAAATGTATCCACTAACCATTCAGAAACATCCAGATGCATTCTAAAAGTTGTAACTTCTTCCTGAGTCTTTTCATCAGTGTCGACTCCGGTTTGAACAATGTAAGGCTGAACACCGTTACTGACAATCCTCATTTTGGCTGCGTGAGATTCTCCAGCTTTGTTGTTGTTGAGCAACCGAAGCGTGAGCTGTTAAAGCTCTGCCCTCTTCTGGAAAGGGGGCCGGGAGCAGCAGCTCATTTGCATTTAAAGGGACACACAAAAACAGCATGTTTTTACTCACACCCAAATAGGGGCAAATTTGACAAGCTATAATAAATTATCTGTGGGGTATTTTGAGCTGAAACTTCGCAGACACATTGTGGGGACACCAGAGATTTATATTACATCTTGTGAAAGGGGCATTATAGGTCACCTTTAAGGTGCTGATGTCACTAAGGGGTTTGAGGCAATTATCAAAATGTAGGAACATTTCAATTTTAAATCATTTCTATAAGGTTGTTAAGGACATAAATGTATCATGAAAACAATATTTTAAACTTTAAACTGTTTGTGACGCATTCATGCAATAAAATATGGACTGAAATGTAAAAGTACATTTGACTACAAATTTATCATTTTCAGTTTCCTCACATAGTCACATGCTTTTTTTCAGAAGTGCATGTTTTGGTTATTCTGGGACCACTGTCTATGCATTTCAGATAAAGAAAATACACATCTAAAACACTTTCAGACTACAACGTCAGGCAATAAACAGACTTTTTTTTTTTTTCTTCTTTTACTTTTCAGCACTTTTCACTTTGATGCTTATGCAAATGTCTACAAAAACAACATTTCTGGCAACAAATTTCCAGTATGAATAATCTTATATTTTTTTGTGCAACTGATGGATCACAGTGGTGAAGAAAAAAAGAAATAGACAGAAAGAGAAGGAACAGACAAAGAAAAAGATAGGTCACACTCTGCTTGATACCGTATTGTGGTGACATCACCTGTCATGACCATGCAGACAAACATGATTGGCCCAAGGTGAGGTGGGCAGAGGCGGGACACAAGGGAAGAGATCAGCCCACCCGTTGACACTTCCGGCCTCCACGGTCACCAACACCATCTGTTTATATACTCACAAAAAACACTCAAATACACACACACACATCTGAAGACAGAATCACGTTTCCAAAAGGCTGATGAAACCTTAAAAAAAAAAAAAAAAATGACACATTACATCGTACAAATATAGACCTAATGTTCTCAAAATAAAGCAACATACAGTATACGAAAAAAGTTAACCTACAAATATATATTTGTAGATTAACTTTTTTCGTATACTGTATGTTGCTTTATTTTGAGAACAATAGGTTACTAACTTGACCACACAACATGATTCACATAACTAGGACAATCTAGATCAACATCCTTTCCTGCTCCTTTAACATTTTCATCAACTAGTCCTGCCCTTCTCCTAAACATGAGACCAGTGATTGGTTGAGAGGAGAGGTTGGTTGATTCAAGAGTGCACAAAATCCTGTTTGTTTAAAATTGCACTAATTTATCAATTAGTGCACTACTACTGTCTAAAAAACAGCCAGGACAACGATGTTAGCTTAAAAGAATAAATTGAAAAAAACGCTCCAATTTTATAACATTCAGAGGTCTGCAAAATGCACAGCAAATGTAGTCACTTGTACTTCATGTACTTAACTGTAATTTAGTATTACTTTCAATACATGAAGTCATCATATAAATGCATGATTACAGTTGGAAAATGCCCAGAACCAAGCAACATTATGGCCACAATGAAAACTGCATGCATAATATATTTAACAATGTAACACTAAACGCTTTAAACGCTAAATGATTTAAACACTAAACGCACCACAAACTCCACCCTTTTTAGCATTTCATTTGCATAAAACTGAGCATTTCTCAACTTTCATTTTCACTTCCTGAAATTGCACACTTCATCTTTAACAATAATTTGTATCCGGTTGAAATGAAGTGCTCAACACAAGCAATGCATACTGAGCTGACAGGTACGGTTTGCAGGCAACATGTGTGGGAGTGTTCCAATAACTCTGAGGTTCACATATGCTGCTGTCCTGGTGTAGCATATGGCGTGTCCCTGGTGCTGGTAGGAAATCCTGTATCTATGTCATAGCTGGCACCCGGGCACAGGGAGTGGAGAATTAGACCAGGCTACCGTAAAGACAGGTGTGTGTGCGTGTGTCATCTTCTTTAGCTATACATGTGAGGGCTAAATTTTCTCAAAAATAAAGTAAAACCTCTTATAAGTTACATATGAGGAAGATATACACTAATAATAAGCATTTTGGATGAACCAAATAATGTCTTAAAACCTAAAACTGTGGTTGCATCTTTTTTTCCATTTAAAAGATAATTGTACCAGTAAAAACAATGAAAACTAATGTACACTCGCATTTTTCCAGTTGTATCGGTGGCCTAGGAAAAGTTCTACTCGAGTTTGGCTACTCCTCATGGTGGCGGCCATATTGAGATCACATGACCAGCCCAATAATATTCACTACCGCTACCTTCAAGCCACATTTGAATGACTATTTATAAGATGAGTGGACATGCACGCAACCACAAGGTTGTAAACACCTGTGAAAAACTCGCTCTTGCAAGAAAATGCTACTCATTTAGCCAGTTCATTAGGCTTGCGTGACAAACTACATTTCCCATCATTCTCTGTGGCTGTGGTAAAACACATATAAAATATCAGTTCTGCACCAAATGCAAATGCTTTGCTCTTCATTTTGTTGCATAAAGGCTAAAAACCATCCTGCGCAAATAATTAGTTTTTTTTTTCCAAAAGTAGTCAATTAGTCTGAAAAGTATAACATGTTCCTGGATCAACATCTTTGTTGATCCTGGAACAACATTCCAATAAACCAATCAGATTTAATTACAAGTTTTAGTCAAGTGTAGCCTTATATCCAATAATTGATTTTGATTTTGCCTAATCTTGATTGATTTTTTTTTTTTTTTTTTCGCCCTGATTTTGCAGAGTTAGACATGTTCTTGGGTCAACATATTTTGTTGATCCTGGAACAGCATTTTGGTCTGAAAGTGTAGTCCTAACCCTAAACCTACCCATAAGTTATCCCTAAAATCAGAAGGAAATGATAGGGGAATAATACTGATATATAAGCACCTAACCCTGGTTGTAAGACTAAACTTGACATAAACTGTAAACTTATCCCTCAAATCTGATTGGTTGATTGGAGTGTTGTTCCAGGATCAACAAAGATGTTGATTCAGGAACAAGTTGCACTTGGTGAAATCAGGTTCTGCATGACGTAACATGCTTAAAATAAACAGAACGTGATTGTGTGTTGGTGTGGATGCTAAAATAGATATCATAGTTATCGTCGTTGGTGTGAACGGGCCTGTGCTTTATTTCAACAATTGATTTCTTTCTGTTTTTATTTCTCCTTAGGAATTGTAGGAGAAACTAATAACGGATCCCCCTGAGCTATGAAAGTACAATACAATTTTCTCCGGGTTGATTCACGGCTTGGGATACAGAACTGTACAGAACTACAAAGAGGGCACACAAATGTATTGGACACTAACGTAATTCTTGCTGGTGTAAAAACCGGGGTCATTTTCTGTGCTTCAAGTGCCCCAGAGTGATACACACACTGAAGTGCATCTTGTGTGTGTGTGTGGCGTGTGTTTGGCAGAGAGGGTAATTGCATTGACAACAGCCAAGCTCTGTCTGGCCCTTATCTCTCACTGTCTGCATAACGTGTGGAGTGTGTCACTCTCCATCATCATATTCAATCTCTTACACACATACACACACATATCTATCCCTTCATCACCAGCTTAAAGCTAGCGTGAAGCTACAGCATGACGTCAACGGACAACAAGTAGCAAAATGGGTCCTTTCAAAATCCCTTTCTACCCGTATCTTTCCATTTCACATCATCAGAAACCCTCTGCCTCCACCTTAAATACCTTCAAAAACAGGAAGTCTTGTTAGCCGTACGTGCTAATTGACTGTCAAATTAGCTTTCCCCTTACTTTTTCCTGCTCTATCTCTTCAGATAAATTTCCCCCCTGATTTTACGCTCATCACTCAGCCGTTCATCGCCTGTCACTCGTAAACTCGACTTACCGTGCTGCCATGGTGTCAGACACAATACGAATGGTAGTTGTGCAAATACGACTGGAAGGAGGCGATAACTAGCTTTCAGCTAAGCTGATTTTTCTGTAGAGTAGCTTGAGTAACTTGCCCAACATTTAATCACTCTACAGTCTCAATTCTGTTTCTGGTCTTTTCTTTCTTCTTAGGGATTTCAAAATAAACATTTGAGACCAAGTTGATTCTCCTGAGTTATGAAATAACTTTAAAAATGGTCAAACTCTCTATCCATAACCATCTACCTATCTATCTACTTATCTACTTACCCATCCATCTATCTGCGCATCTATTCATCCATCTACCTATCTAACCATTTAACCATCTGTCTACCCATCTATATATTGATCCATTTAATGTTCTATATATCCATCTACCCATTTATCCACCATCTATGTACCCATCTATCCATCAGTTCATCTACTTATCCATCTATCATCTTTCTACAGAATAACCATCTATCTACCATCTATCCATCCAACTACTCATCCATCCACAATCTATCTATCTACTCATCTACCTATCTGTCTATACATCTATAACCCATCCATCAGGATTGTCCCTTAATATCCTAGACTTCCTGTTGTCTTTGTATGTCTTTATGACTGGTTTTGCAGCAGAATAAAACTCCACAAGGAGTAAGTCAGTCCCTTAGTCATCAGTTGACACCATGCCTTAAGACTCCTTGTGGTCTCAGAAGCAGCACTGTTGTGATCATTACTGAATGCTGTTAAATTCAGTCTGTATGAGACACAGACCTCAGAGGAAGCTCCGGGTCCTTCGGCAGAACTCCTATTCTTGTAAAGAGACCCCAGGCAGCCCTGGGGGGCTCCCGCCTCGGCTCAAAGGGACCAAAACAGCTTGCGAGTCCACATATCTGAGCGGACGCATATCATGCGCTCACAATGGATAGAAGAAAAAATGAGATTGGAACTGGGAAACAGGATTTGAGATGATGGAACACAAGTGGGGAGGAAAATATTAAAGGAAGAATGGTCAGTCCGATATAAGCTAAGGCGAGCACAAAAAAGAAAAGGATTCAATCTCAGAATGTGTCATATAATAGAGGGCTTGTTGCATTGAAACTGAAACCTGACCACTCTCATCCTCTTCTGTTTAAACTCAATCCCTCGCTTTTCCTCGCACACGTCCTGCACAGCCGCTGCTATCAAGTGTTTCCAGGAAGCGATTAGTTTCGATCCACTGAGAGATCTGGAACGATGCGACAGTACGGCAACAAAGGAAACTTTATTCAGTGCAGCTCAGGATGAGTTATATCCGTCTTTGTTGTCAGAAAGAGCAGACTGTGCTTTCATTCCACGCTACTCGTGATGTCTATCTCCAGGAAGAAAAGAAACGGGACGGCTTTTGTCACAAATATGATTATTTTCTCCATCAGAGTTTATGCTGACACACGTTTTGAAGTATTCAGCTTAATTTGCACCCTCCGTTTCATCTAGATACAAAAATAGGATGGATTCGGGTGAAGCCAGCAGAACATTTGAATGTGCAAGGAATTGTGGGATAAGGCTTGCATATTTTGTTTGGTTACTGTGACTTGGTGAACATCTAAGATCCATCTGAGGTGATCCGATCACAAGTGGTCACCCGTCATGATTTTTTTAGCAGATTTTCCAGTTAGTTTTATTTAGTGAACATTGGAAGTGCTTCATATGATCTGTGACCCATCTTCCAATTGGACGGTTATCAAAGCTGCATAGAACCAAATCGTTCTTTTAGTATAGTGTTTGATTGAAAGATGAGTAGGTGGTCCTATGATGGATTAATGGTTACAGTACAAATGCAAATTGGTCACATGCGTTTGGTTTGATTAATTTAATCCTGGTTTGGACCCCATTTACACATGTATTTTACGTTGTCCTCTCGAAACCGATCTTAATTTCAGGTGTAAACAAGGTCTAATGGAATTAGAGGCAGCTGGTGACAGCCCTCCCTACAAACCCACACCTGTCCAAGTCAACGAGATGTATTGTGGGATTGCTGATGGATTTGAAAGTGGATGGGCGCGTCAGGACACCTGGCTGTCTTGATGGGATTGAAATGATGTGCATGCTGATTCTGAGAGGCAGTTTTATGAGCGGACCAGGTACTGCAGACTCCTCAGTGAATTATTAGCCTATTCTCTCATTTTATATTCCTCCTTCCCTTTTTTTTGCTCTCTCCATCTCTGTTAGAGCTCTTTGTCAGTCTCTGTGAGTGGCAGAAGCCTTTATCTCACCCTTAGGGCCGAGTGACAGACAGAGTTTTGTTTCTGAGAGCAAACAAACATCATAATCGTCCTCCCACACATTGAATCCTTTTTCATAAAAACCTCTGGAAAATCAGAAATTATAGGCCATCAAAGTAACAATGCCGGCAGAGGTAAACATGTCAGTTCCTCTGGACAAATGCATAGTCTGAGAACTCTCTTTTTGAATTAAAAAACTTTCAGCACATAAATATGATTACAAGGCCAAACAAAAAATCTAACCTTTAAAAGCTGGAGTGTATGTATCAAAGGCAGAATTTCAGATTTGTTCAGTGATATCTGGCACAGACTGAATCTAAACAGCCAAAAACACATAAGATTGTTTTGTCATGCAATTATTTGATTAATTAATATGTGGATCATGTAATTAATGTGATTAAATGCACTACATACTACTAGATAGGTATTGAGTGGATTCATTTACTTATGCAACCCCTTTTCAGCGGCTATAAACAAATTCAGTTATGTATTAAGTGAAATATAAACAGACAGAACAAAAACAAAATTCTCAACTTTTTGTATTTGTATATTATGCCTAGTAGAAGAATGTCATCCAATCAAAATTCACTAAAATGGCTGTCTATCATAACTTAAAGGATAAGTTCACTTCAGAATTAAAATTTCCTAATAATTTACTCACCCCCATGTCATCCAAGATGTTTATGTCTTTCTTTCTTCAGTCAAAAAGAAATTAAGGTTTTTGAGAAAAAAAAAAAAACATTCCAGGATTTTTCTCCATATAGTGGACTTCAACAGTTACCAACAGGTTGAAGCTCTAAATTGTAGTTTCAATGCAGCTTCAAAGGGCTTTACACGATCCCAGCCGAGGAATAAGTGGCTTATCTAGCGAAACAATGTCATTTTATGTAAATAAAACTATATACTTTTACCACAAATCCTCATCTTGCACTAGCTTTGCGATGCACCACGCATTACATAATCATGTTGGAAAGGTCACGCGTGACGTAGGCGGAAGTAGCGAGCAAGTGTTTACAAAGCAATCGGGCAAAGACTAAGTCAAACGGCCTTTAAAAAAAAAGGTAAAACAATGATGTCAGACAATTTTGAAGTTGGAGGAGAAAATGAGATGGAGTTTTTCGCCCTTACACGGTACTTCTGCCTATACATCACGCATGACCTTTCCAACGTGATTACATAATGTGTGGTGCATCGTAGAGCTAGTGCAAGACGAGCATTTGTGGTTAAAAAGTATACAATTTTTTTTTTTTTTTTTAGAAAATGACCAATCGTTTCGCTAGACAAGACCCTTATTCCTCAGCTGGAATTGTGTAGAGCCCTTTGAAGCTGCATTGAAACTGCAAATTGGACCTTCAACCCATTGGTAACTGTTGAAGTCCACTATATGGAGAAAAACCCTGGAATGTTTTCCTTAAAAACCTTAATTTCATTTCGACTGAAGAAAGAAAGACATCTTGGATGACATGGGGGTGAGTAAAGTATCAGGAAATTTTAATTCTGAAGTGAACTAATCCTTTAAACCCTAAAAAACAACCGTTCTTCCCTCGACACAAAGGTTCAAAATGGCTAATAAGTGTTTAGAGTATTTGCAATGATGGTAGTTGCTTTATATATCGAATTCTCCATTAGTCTCGTTATTTATTCATGGGGGTAATCTCAGTGTGAATGGCCGTGCCAGCATTTATTCTTTCTCAAATGAGCCTCATAAAGCATCATGCCAACAGCTGTCCCTAAAACACTAAAACCTGCCTCACATGTCAGGAACTCATCGACCCCTGAATTCCAGGACCTCCCACAACAATATCCCTTGGGATAGAAGCACGTGTTGATATGTGTGTGTATTTGTCCCTTGGGTCAGTGAAAAGAAATATTTGAGATTTATAGAAAGGAGGTGTTGAAGAACGCAGGTGTCAAGGGAGCAGTCAAAACCTTGGGTGAAACGATGCTGAATGTGAGCAGGGTCACATGATCCTTCAGAAATCATTCTAATATGCTGATTTGCTGCTTAACAAACATCTCTTCTTATTATCAATGTTGAAAACACTTGTCCTGCCTAATATTTTTAAGGAAACCATGATACACTTCCATAAATACTGTATAAACTATCATCGAAACAGACCATTAACATAAATAAATTAATAGTAATGCTAGAAAATATAAATTTTAAAACATCTAGTTAGGGATTTTAACCATTTAGACATTTCCCAAGGTAACAGTGTTGCAAAAATTATAAAAAATCTTCGTAAAATGAGTAGAAAATCAAACAGCTCATATATATTTACAGTAGTTTGACCTTCAAAAGTTGACAAACAACATTTTCTAAAGCACTTCCTTTCACTAAACATTTGTTCCCTTTTTTAACCTTATTAGTGGAAGCTTCCAAATAAGCTTTCTTTTTTTCACTCATATGAATTTTCAGTTACAGTTATGAGTTTCATTATTGTACAATAAGTACGTTATTAATGGATTTCTGTATGTAATTAAATAAATTAAGTAAAGTTTTTTGTTGTTATTTTTGTACTGCTATTGCTGAAGTGTTTAGCCTTGAGCTTACAGCTGTTGCTAGAACATTCTGGTGTGGTGTACAGCTTCAATAAACTATTAATGTAGACAGCCTCAAGACATACATGTAAGACACTGCTTCCATTGTAAACAAAGTCAGGATAGCCATGGGTGAAAGGTGGGAGATAAATATGGGCCCAGATGCCTGAAAGTAAATAAGATGTACGCAAATAAGTGGTGTACACAGGCCTTACAATCATTAATAGGGGTAAAAAAACATCCTGCACATTTGTGACAGTCCCCATGTTTGCGTGCTGTCATTCATTCTGTGCTCTGATTGGCTGTGACAGCACATCAATGTGTCAGTCTATGACACCCATCAAATCACCACAACAAATCGAGTGCCGCATGCTTCCAACACTCTCACATACACACAAATTCAGCTGCTCTATACACTATTGATATTGATGTCTATTGACAGCAATCAACCTTTGACCCCACATCCCACCTCATTTCTCCAGCCCTTCATTCTCCACTCCTCCATCTCCGTTCTTCTTGTTATCTCAGGGCTACAGACGCAGGTACAGATCGTGCATCGCTGATCAGTCACAGCCCACTTCCAGCAGGAAATACTGCCACTCTGCACTGTGGATGCAAGTGGATTTAATCCATAACTAACCCCGGAGCCGTGTCTTAGCGGTTAGTGGTGCAAATGTAATGATAAGGTGTAAATCTGGCTCACAATATAGGCCTTTTTATTCAGACCTGGTGGTCAGACATCTAATATTGAATTAAAATCACTGTTAGATATGCTTTCACTCATTTTCTTACATTCCAGAGATGATGAAGATAGATGAAGAAGGTCAAAATAAAAGTGTATTTTATTAAATAAAGTAAACTTAGGTAATCCACAGAGGTATAAAAACAACGAAACAGTGTGTTTTACACACAAACACCAGACCAAGAACAAAAAGAACTGAAGGGCTTAAATACACAAGATAACAAAATGAATGCAAACAGGTGTGATCTAATTAATCACATAATGAATTAACATGGAAAGTAACTAGTGGCGGGAAAATGAGAACAAAGGAAAACTAACTAGAAGACTAAGGCAGGCAAAACAGGAACAGATCAAAGTGAAAATGAAACCAAAACTAAGCATAATCATTACACAAATCACTTTATGAACTATATAAAGTGATTTAAATCTACAGCAACATAATTATTTCCCCTCCCTGAATATAGTCTGTTGCTGATATCCGCTACTGTTCGCTGTTGGCAAAGACAAGAAATCCCTGTGTAGCATTTATTGGAGGATATAAAAGGAAATCAACACTTTCTCCCAGATGAAACTTCAGCTATTGTGGAGTTGATTTGAAAAGATCTATCAAAGATGGTTTAATTACAAAAAAAGAAAAAAAAGAAAAAAGATTGGTAATACACCATCAGGGCAACTAAATGTAATGCTAACATATTGTAGTATACTGAAATAAGTACTTTTTTTTTTTTTTTTTCTCAAAGCATTTGTGTATGCTTTTGGGGCTAATATTACCCACAATCCCTTGTGCTTTCAAAGAACAGAGTTTGTGACTCATCCTTTTTTTACCTTTTTTTTAGTCGTAGTAAAATGCATGAACTTAAATGTTAAGTAATAATGATTTTTAAGGCACGTCCTAATTTTGCCAAGTTTGACGTGTTCCTGGGTTAATATATATTGTTGATCCTGGAACAACATTCCTTTCCGAAAATTTAGTCCTAACCCTATCCCTACCCATAAACCTAGCCCTACCCATAAGTTATCCATAAAATTAGAGGGAAATGATAGGTGAATAACCCTAACCCTGACAGCTAAGCCTAAACTTGACATAAACTATACACCGTAAACCCAAATAAGTTGGCAAAACTCAAAAAATTTGCGGTAGTCAGTTACATCAATTTTTTTAAGTTAAGGAATTCAAAGTTTAAGTAAGCAGAACTGGCAGATTTCAATTTTGTACTCATATATTTTAATTACTCCTATCTGAGTATTTTGAGTATTAACACTTAATTTTGGTATTTTTTCTCCCTTTGGAGTGTCATGGCAAAGCATGCAGGGAAATAGAAATCCCAGCCCAAATTCAGGTAAATTTAAGCTTGTCTAAAAGAAACAAGTTTTTAAAACTCAAAACAATGAAACAATTACTTAAAATGTGTCTGTTTTGTGAACTCAAAAGAAAAATAAGTTCTAAATACTCATAAAAGTTAATTTGATTGAACTAATTTGTTTAATGTGAGTTTGCCGTACTCAAACCAATTAATTATTTTGAGCATTAGGGTTTACAGTGTAAGCTAGTCCCTCAAATCTGATTAGTTGAATGGAATTTTGTTCCAGGATCAACAAAGATGCTGATCCAGGAACATGATGTACTGGGCAAAATCAGGTTCTGCATTTTGCAGATAATAAATTGAGATACATGCTAATGCTTATATTCAAACAGCACACAACAAGGGGGTCTGTGGTCTTATATTTAATGGTGTGATAGTCTGGGTTGAACTGGAATGACAGGAAAGGGAATTTACAGAAATTCAACAGTCACACAAAGGGATTTCATTTGCCAAGTGTTAGCAACAAGCTTTGCAACAAAACTTAAATAATTACTTTTTTACTTTTGACTAATTATGCCTATTTCTTGGCATTTTGGATAAATTTTTTCCACAACTGATTACACATATTTATAAAACAAGCTAAACGCTGCATGTCAAAACACTGAAACACTGAAACTTTGATTTTAATTTTGTCAAACAGCACCACAAATGCCCACTGTTTTCAGTTACTTTTTTTTAATATTGAAATAAATAGACATCACATCTGAAAAGTAGCTAATGACTAATACATGACTAATACTGATGTACTAATAAATGAACAAAATTCGGGAGGCGCACGTTCAGGTAATCAACCAATCAGTGCAAGAGGAAGCCGGTATATAAAGCCGTCTCTCACCTCTATCCCACGACAAGTTTCACAAATTCCGAGCTCAGAGCCCTCCCCCGGACAGCACGGCAAATACGCATAAATTACTATACGAATGACTTTATTTTGATTTCATGTACGTGTAAACTCGTGAATATTACTAATAAACAGTTTAGAAAATCCAGTCTAATAATGGAATTAAATTCTGAATGGTGTACAATGGTGATAGTACACATACTTTGGTGAACATTATGCAAATTCCAAAGTAGCCCATGATCATAAATGTGGCACAGAATCATGATCTGGATCTCCTGTTTATGCTTAACAATGAATTTTCAAGTTTTGTTGCGCACTCTTTTATAAAAAGGTCAACAAATCAAACCTATTCTAGTAGTTGTAATAGTACGTGACACTACACTCTAAAAGCACTAAATAAGTGCTATACACACAATCACATCGACAGTAAAAGACAGAAAATCAGGCAGCTAACGTCATATCATGAAGGCTTTCTAAACATAGAAACAGCAGATGCTATTTCACAACTGTGACACACTAAGCACATACACACACACGAAATTGCAGACACAGATGTTCACGGGTGTGAACTCTCACATCTCTGTGCCTGAAATGTCTCCCTCCAGGTGTGACCCAGCCTGGCAACATCTGGATTCCAATAGCATCTAATTATACTCCCTATAAAGTGACCCTCCACCACACACACACTTGCTCTCGGCCTCATCAGTAATCTCAGACAGGGAACGGGAGAGAGACTGATACAAATGCTACTTCGGTGATGATAACACACAATTAATAGCTTTCTAACTCAGTCATTAATCACATATCGGCCGTTGGCCAATAAACAGTAAACATGCTCACACAAGCTGCTAATATTAGAATCGTGACAGTGCAGCTTTCAAGACGTCTGAACACACAGACAAGATAGTGAGCAGGAAGGATTACCTATATTTATCAGGGAAAGGAGATTTGGAGCCGTTTCAACACTGATTTTTTTTTTATAGAATGAGTTTGAGAGTGAGTATAAATACCCTAAATGGTCCTGAAGAGGACTTCTGGCTCAAGGTTATCGTGACATTGTCCCACTACAGGCGTTTGAGCCTAAAACAACTTTCCCTTTGCACCTTTTTCAACTACACCTAAAATACATCTAGAAAACCTTAGAAAATCTTACAAATGACTGATGGACTGAATATGCACAGTCAAAAGGTCACTTAACTAAACATTTTATTAATATTAGACATTACAGCAGTCGTTTAACACTAAATTTAGGGATTTTTATTTATATTTAATCCAATAAAACTTTAAATTTGATTTTTAAAACATTTAATTTTTTGCTTTTTTAAGAAATATAACAAAATATATATTAATATTAATTAAAATATTAAGTTTTATTTTGTTTGAGTTACAAAGGATGCCAAATGTAAGTACAATTATAAAATAGGGAGATAATAATAATATGCATGATTGTCAAATGTGTTGTGTGACATTGTAGGGTATTCAAAATGAATGAATTTAGTCAAGTAAGGAGAACTATTACAGTCATTCCCTTTTCAGTGTGCAGGGAGCAGTGAACACCGTGTAGGGACCCTGTGAATTGGAACGCAGCCCGCTCCTCATCAGGAGTGATGTCCTCAGCCTGTCGAGAGGGAGGAGTGGTGTATGGCTGTGCTTGAGTGTGAAGGTCACGGTGTGAGGGTGTGTTATTATCATTGGCACCAGAGACAGTTTCCATTACAAACAAGTGCTGCATTATGGGACAGACTACATAACAGAAGGCTCTATAGACCACTTTTGTGTTACGGAAACTACAAAAACCCTACGGCACTAACTATTGTTCCTGAGTCCATGACAGATTGTGATGTGTGAGTGTTTTCCATATTTCACTCTGACATAAAAAAAAAAGTAAATATACCCTTCGGTGTAGATAACAGATGGCCACCATGACTGTCCAGAGAGAAAAAAGAGACAGACAAAGAGATGGAGAGACAGAGGACAAATCTCATTGCTCAGGTGAAAGAAAACATCAAAACTCCATCTAACATCTGTGGCCATCACCCTTCTGGAACGAGATGGGGGGAGGAAGGAATCTGTGCAGGAAATAGGCATCATGTTGTGTGACAATTGGAAAGATAGGATAACAATTGCAAATCTATGGACAAAGTTAGGAATGCAATTTCTTAAAGGACCTTATGCCAATAAATCACTCTTTAAAGGGGTCCTATTATGCATGTTTTAGGGTGTAATGTTGCAGTTTGAGCATGAAAAAGATCTGCAAAGTTACAAAGCACAAAGGCACAACATATTCTCTATATCAGTGTGCATTGTTTCTGAAATCCCTGAAACGCCTCGATTGTATTCTTAAGTTTTCTTCTGGGAACGTACACTTCACAATATTCCTCATTCAAATAATTCCAGTTCAAGGGATGGATGGATGGATGGATGGATGGATGGATGGATGGATGGATGGATGGATGGATGGATGGATGGATGGATGGATGGATGGATGGATGGATGGATGGATGGATGGATGGATGGATGGATGGATGGATGGATGGATGGATGGATGGATGGATGGATGGACCAACCCAACCAACCAACCAACTCAACCAACCAACTCAACCAACCAACCAACCAACCAACCCAACCAACCAACCAACCAACCCAACCAACCAACCAACCCAACCAACCAACCAACCAACCCAACCAACCAACCAACCAACCATACAACCAACCATACAAAAGGGGTGTGATATTTCCGAAACACATTCAAAGCAATTGACCAATCACAACACACTGGTCCAGCCGACCAATCAGAGCACATTGCACTTTTTGGAAGGAGGGGCTTATTAGAGACCAAACAGACAGACTGGCGTTACTGATAGACTGGGAAAAGTAAGGCTGCAATAATGTAAAATATGTGAAAAAATAATGTGTTTTTTGAATATTCAAGAATGAAAACCTACAAGACAAAACAGCATAATAGGTCCCCTTCAAAGGCATCTTTCACCCAAAATTACAATTACATCATCATTTACTCATCCTTATGTCATTCCATGGAGATATATAATACCTGGAGAAAGTTATCCATCAGAATTCTCATTCATCCCAATGGTAGTTGGGATGCTAACCAGCTAAACCCCTTCATTTCAATCTAATATTGCTTTCTCTCTTCTGTGAAATCTTTATATCTTGTGCGAAAATATCTGAGATTCTATTTTTCCGTAAAATGAAACTTGATTTAGTTCCAAGCTCCAAAAGGAGCAAAAACCACCATAAAAGTGGTCCATATGACTCATGTGCTATATTTCGAGTGTTCTAAAGTCATATGAAGCTTTCAAATCAAATTTGATTTGACAAGTCCTTTAACCCAGGTGTCATCTTTTAAAACACACAAGCTTGAAGAAGAGCAGCTCGTTTTATCAGAATACTTGTGCAGTATAGTCTGTTTCAGTGGTGGGGACTCTGGGGCTTTTCATGAAGTGCGGGAGGAACAGTAGGAAGTAATACATATAGGTTTCTGCGAATGAATTTTGATGATGTGTTTTCTAAGATGCTTCAAGCAATGGCCTGTGGGGGTAAAGGATATCCCACCCCATGAATAGTCGGTCACAGCGACGACGAAAACACAAAGAAGAGCTGTTGACATCTACAGTATTTGGCCAAAATTATGTGGACATAAACACTACACCAATATGTGCTAGTGGAATATTTAATTTCAAAGCAGATGACATTAATAGGGAGTTGATACACGTGCTTTGGCCATCTAGTGTATCTCAGTACAACATAAATCAGGTCCTGCATGCATTATCAATAAATTATCTCCACTGACCTTTAGCTTCCATCAATATCCAAGCCCTCATTGACTATTTCTTGGAAGACAGACATATTTTGTCTGTAAATTGCTTGAGATGTCAATGTTTTAATAGTTGCTTTCTTGGCAATAAAAATCACATTATTCTGTTTTGGATATGACATGATATGAGTGTAATAAGATCAGACGTGTTTCTGAATGTATAATACATTACATGAAGACTTCACTGTATATCGTTCTTTCCAGTTTTACCATGTTTTCTGTGAGGGTTATATTTAGGAGTAGGGTTAGGGACAATTTTTGGGAATAATTTCATAATAGGCCTAGTATGAGAATCAGAAAATAACATTAAGAGTCAACTAGTAATATTTAGAGAATTAAGCCAAAGTATTACACGATTTAACCAGTAATATTTAAAATAAAAGTGTTAAAATGATAAAGTAGACATTTCCTGAATGTCTGTCTGATTCAGTCTCCAGACTAAAAGAAATTTCCTACACAAACACTCCAGTTTCCGGAAACTAATCATGACTTAGTGCTGATGTGCCTAGTTAGGACATAAACTAGCTGTAAACTCACTTCAGAAATAAGAAAGCAGTGCTAGATTTGTTTAAAGATTTAAAGGGGGGCATGACCAAAAAAGTTTGACAACCACTGCCTTAATGAATGCACTCGAGTATAGCTGGAGTGTTGTGTTATTAAACCTAGATATCTGAGAAGACGCCTACGGTTGTGCAATTAAGGAGAAACTCAGTATCCGACTCAGTCCTCAAAAACACCTAGATGTGTCGGGATCAAAGAGCTACAAGAGAGCACCGTCATTCTGTTTGCCATCGACTAATTGGAGAGGAATACAAAACACAAGCATTGAACACTAAACGCATAAACACACACACACAGGAACGACACCAAATAAAGTCAACGCTATAACAATTCAATCAGATTGACAGGCGCTTTCAATATTTTCTTTCCCTCCCTGGATTTCTGGAGCAGAAATTCTGATGGTTGGCTAATAGGCTGTCAGTATCTCAGTGAAGAGTGTGTATCATTGCCGCGTGTGGTCTGATAAGTGCCCTGACGAGAAATAACTACCTTTTTCCTGCTTCATTTTTCGTCGTATCCTCTGTGATCCAGCTGAAGGCTCATTACCGCCCAGCACAGGTAAGCGGCGGCTACAGCAAATGATCTCCCCGCGGCTCACACGTAACACTTAGATGTCACATTTAATCTTTCTGCTTATAGAGTCTTAGGGAAGGAGACCTGTGTGTATCAGACATCTGAGCCCTGACAGATAGAAATACAGATAGAAATGGTTGTTTATGGAAAAGCATCAACAAAATGACCACATTTTCTCTCGGTATGGCAGTTCACGTTCGAGTTAGTATACACAAAAACAGACTAGTGTAGCATCAGCTCCAGGTTAAATATGAATATTTGTTATTTATATGAGAACTGTGCTGAAAGCACCAATGCAGAATGTTTAAATGTGTGAATCCAACATTATCTTGACTCTTTCATTAAATGACACAACAAATGAGCAAATTCAGATGCTGATGTTTAATATTGTCTTATATTTGTCAAATATTAGTTCACAATGACTGATAAAGAAAATATAAATGAACAAAATATGAACAAGCACACGTTAGGCTTAACATTATTAAGGCACATTCTTATATATCCATCACACGTGGGCGATTTAATAACCACTTCAAGTTTCTTTGTTCAAAAATGTTTTACGTCAGTGATAGAGCAATTAATGCTTTGATTTGGACACATAATCATTTAAAGTGCTAATTAAACTATAAAACATCTGTTTCATTTGCATTCCTAATTTTAGAGTGAAATCTATTGTGAAGTATTTTAGGGTTGCATTTTTTAGATCAAAAGATCCTACGCAAGTTATCTAAAGATGGTCTAAAAATATTCCCAAGAGATTGGTTTTGAAAACTACAGTGTGCAAAAGATATTTAAAGACTCAGAGCTGGTTGTGTCAGTTTTCATGATGGCTAGATGGCTATAAAACTGAAACATTTCTTCAGGATTACACACACACACACACACACACACACACACACACCATGGGTGTGGCAGGGATGAGGAGAGGTGTAGATCTATATTAAACAAACACAAAAAACAAAGACAATCCAGGAGCTGATGGCAATAATCCAAACAAGATGACAATGGAAACAGGAGATGCAACAGCTTTACAACAGGTGTAAAGACAACGACCAACAACTACAGACTGAGGGTTTGTTTACACAACACTAAAAACAGAAAAGTTTTTCCTTTGCTTTTTTCAGGTACAGATGACAATATTGTCAAAACGATCCCCGCTCACAAGGATTTGCGAAAATGACTAAAAATGCTGTATTATACTGCCAGGCCAGTAGTTGGCAATGTCACTTTGTAAAGAAACATTATGTGCCTAAAGACTTTATGTGCCTGAAAAACAAGCCATCTTTAGAATTTTGTCTTTGAACTTCCGTTTTTGCGGTAGCCCTGTATATTTATATGGCATCGCTGTCGAAGAGTAATTAGCTGGTGAAGTGGATTTACTTATTGTAGAGTTAACGAAAGTTATCATGAGCATTGTAATGTTTGAAGCGAATGTCATAACAAATGTCAGTAGACCGGGAACATTTTAAAATGAGCAGTTCATTCATAAATACGTAAGATCTTACCTTCATGCTGTGGAAATACAAACCGGAATACAGAACACAACTAGTGCGGCGCTGAAAAGGGGCGGAGCTACATAAGATCTATAGACTGAACCAATGCTATCTCACGACCAATTCATTCGTATTTTACGAGGTGGCTAATTCGTACAAATTTGAACTACCCCAGTGACGGGTAGGTTTAGGGGCGGGGTTAGGGGTAGGTAATTCGTACAAATTTGGCAACTCGTAAAATACGTATGATTTAGCAAAAAATGTATGAATCCGAACAAGTGAGGTCATACAAATTCGTATGAATTAGCCACCTCGTAAAATACGTACGAATTGCCGTGAGATCGGGTTGGACTGAACATGTAATACGCATGCGCATCACCGCTTACATGGAGATGATAACGGATTTGTTTTTAAAAACAGCAATACTTTAAAACCTGATTTGTGTTTTCAGGCCGCCAAAACGCTGTCATCGTGTAAATGATATGTAAATGGATGGTAAAGTGTCCATCGTATTATCACTTCAGAATCTTGCCGGAAGTATTAGATCATCTGGGTACTTTTTACCTACTCTTTTTTGATACTTTTTGCCTGCTCTTTTTTGAGTACTGTGAATTAGAACATACTTCTTTTGTTACACAGGCTACTGTTTTTCACCTACTATAGTAGGGAAGTATGCGATATCGGATGCAGCCCATGTCAAAGGTTACTGTTCTCCATAACCTACCTGCAAGTCGTGGTTCGAGGGGAATTGTCTCACACACAAATGCACACACCCTGCAGAGACAGTCGTGACATTTTTTTTTTGTCCCTCTATGAGGCCTCGGAGCCCTGATAACAGATGGTGGCTGCCTGTGAGACAACCTTAATATCATGATTTCAGCTTACCTATACACACACACAACCTGAACACTTTACATTCCCCGGCACTGCAGGACATTAGATTGTACTCTGGCTCTCTGTGCAACAAATAAACTTGACATTCTTAATAACAGACTGATTTGCAATATTAAATCCACTTTCAAAAGACCATCACACACCTACACACTCATTTTGAAGTGCGAAAAAGTAATTATCTTGAAAGATATGCATTCTTTCTTCTACTCTCACAAGTGCACTTCAGGATTCTGGGTTTATTCTCACTTTCTAGGCATGGATTTGTTCCAGTGACCTGGACAGAGCCACTCGGGAGAAGGATCAGGCCACTTAAAATGGAGGCAGGTCACTGAAACACCCATAATTAGCTATAATTAACATAAGGAAGTTAGGACATGACTTAAAAACAGTTTTGTCTATTAAGTACAGCATTGTTTAAATTTTATGATGGATTTTTTTTCTTTTGCTATTGGAGCAAATGGAAATACAAAAATTATATTTGCTGTCATCTCCCGTTCACCACTATAGAAGTTTATCCAACTATGATGACTTCCGCTTCTGAGAACCCTGGAAATGTGAAAAGGATCCATAGAGTTGGACGTTAGCATGTTGCTACGCTAATGGCACAGTGTTCTAATAAACATAAAAACACAAAGCATACATAAACATAAAACGAAAATACAAACAAATACTGGGCAAGTGTCAAATTTTACTTACACTGAACTAACTAAAAAATAGATTTTTTTTTTTGTTAGTTCAGTGTAAGTAAAATTCTAAAAAAATCTACAGTACACTTTTTCAATATTGAACAAATACTAAATTCACTCAATATAAATTATATTTGAAAATAGTCACAATTACAAAAAAAAAAAAAACATTCACAATTGTGAGATATTAGCTCACATGGTCAGTTATACAATAAATCAATTACACAAAAATGTCACTAAGTTTTTTTGGGTTTTTTTTTGCATTTTTTAAATATTTTGAAGTAGTCGTATTATTAAAATTACAACTCCTAATTATAAGAATAATCCTAATTATAAAACAAATAGTCACAATTCAGAGATTAGTACACAATGTCAGTTATAAGATAATGAGAAAGTGTCATGATCATGAGATATAACGTAATTGAGAAATATAAGGTTTCAATAGAGAGAAAAAGTGGCAGTTGCAAGATAAAGTTACACTTCTGAGATACAATATTGGAAACATGAGAAAGAGAATTGTGAGAAAATGAGAAAGACAGAATTGTGAGATTGCAATTATGAAAACAGAACGATTTACTTTCATAGGAATGTGCCTAAGATGTCTTAAAATGGTAGGCAGCTCACTAAATTGTAGAACAGAACTAGTGTCTAGATGTTCACATATGGTGTTAGGATATAATGGGAAAACCAAGTGTGACATCCTAAAGCTGTTATGGCCCTCTCATGTGGCGCAGGAAACAGTGTTCGCAGCGAAGCTCGGATCAGAGTACAGATCTATTTCTGGATCTGAGCATCAATTACATAAAGCACCCTTTGGAACAACTATTACTGACACTATTTATAGAGAACTGCATTTCCAACAATACCTAACCTGCCCTTAAGGCCTGAATTGATGCAGAAACACTCGACACACACCCTTGACCATTGCCACAAAGACGCTATCACTTCTGCATCTCGTCTCTTTTATCATGTCCTTTTCTCATTCTCTTCCTCTGTCCCTTCTCGTTTCCTCTCATGTCTCGCTCATCCCCTCTGACTGCCGCCCAATCCAACGGCGGTCCGTAGAGGAATGATAGGATATACCACGGCAATGGAGGGTAATACTTCTACAGGATGACCGGGGGATTTTACAATCCCCTGAAGAAATCCAACAATTTGTTATCGTTCAGCGAGCAGAGGTGTGCGGATTCTGATCTGGCCTTTTCTAAGTGAGAACGCAAGGGTGTTTGAAAGAGTTTTCAAATATAGAATCAAATTAATGGAGAGGTTGTAAAATGTGCTACCATAGGGGTTTTAGTACTAATTTTAGAAAAACAGTGAAAAATGTGCAGCACCCATAGAGGTCAACTATTATCCTTTGTTTGTATATCATATATATGACATAAATGTTTAAAACTGCAGTCCGTAAGTTTTGCCTCTTTGTCGCCATCTCTGTTTGAAACCTGCAATTGCAGTACCCTAGATTTTGAAGCCAAAAAAAAGCACATCTATCCATCATAAAAGTGATCCACATGGCTTCAGGGGGTTAATAAAGGCCTTCTGAAGTGAAGCGATGCGTTTTCGTACGAAAAAAATCCATATTTATAACTTTATAAACTATAATCAATGGCTTCCGGTAACAGCAGTACGCAAGTCTAGTTCCGGCAGAAGAGTGACCTCTGACCCGACGCATGACGTATTGACGATCTAGGGTACAACTCACTCCCATTATAAAGCTTGAAAGAGCCAGGATATAACTTTGATTGTGTTTGGCTGAAAGTATTAAGTCATATATACCTAGGATGGTTTGAGGGTGAATAAATTATTGGATAACTTTAATTTGAACTGACCAAATTTACAGGGTATTTAATAGGGTCTGCCAAATCCCACCAGCCAAAATCAAAATTGTTATGTACAGTCTATGCCAAGCATATTTTCAAGGACAGAAGTGTGTGTCTGTATTTGATGCTCTTTATACCTCTTTCTTACATTGTGCCCTTGGTGGCTGTTGAATTTTGCATGACCTGTGCTGTTTCTCCTGTTGGGAGAGAAGGGAAAGCAAACAGAGATGGAAAGCTTTCTCAATGCTTCCTGATGCTCATGGACTCAGCCAAAGTCTCCGCAATCAATCTCTTCCTCTGCTGCATTAGCTTCAGATGTAGCAGACACAGAACAAGAGTAATCTGAATGCAAATGAGCCAACAAACAGATACATGCACACATACCGTGCACCTGATAAAGCAAAGAAGAATAAAAACTACATTATTCGCCGAAAAAAATGTCACTGGAACAAAGACTGGAAACTCACAATGTGACAATTGCTGTTGTTATCCGAACGTAAAGGTTTGGAAATTCATCCATACGAGCAATTTACGAGCTCAAAAATATCTTCATTCTTTGTCGGAAGAGATGTGTTAAAATACTCAGGTCAGAAAACCTGAATAGAAAAACATTTCATCATCCAGAGAATAGGAACAATTTGGCAAGGAAATGGTTTTCGGTCTAAGAAATATAGAGTTGTGATAACACTCCCAAATATAGTGTATAAGTGTGTGAGAGAATGACAAAAGAAATCGACTGCTGGTGTAATTTCTTTGTAAATTACCGTTTTAAAGCTTGGCAGACACACATCCGCACGTTTGTTTCTCACGAGCGAGTGCACACATCTTTTTAATGCCGCAATAGCAACATCACAGTCACACTCCAGCTATCTGATGAACCCTTCATATGCATTCTCTATCGCACGCTCATCGGTGCGTCTGTCCATCTTCTGACAGAAAAAGTGCAACGCTCCACCTTCCCATCTCATCTGAGTTATGACCTCACACCCATATTCAATACGTCCACCTGCATCCATCAATCAAAGCGACAGGGAAGCGAACACACACGTACAAGCACAAGCACACACACACTGTGCGAGGAATTGTAGTGACGGTAGGGGGTTACCTGAGGGATAGCTGCCCTCATTTCCATTGCTGGACATGAGAGGAGCAACTCCTTCAAGGACAGACTTCACACACTTATAGTCTACACTATGCACTCATGCACATTATGTATGTGAAACTGGTTATTATTCCTTCTTTAAAAACACTTTTGGTCTTTTAGTGCAGGAGAACAATGAACAGTAGATGAATACGGAGCCATTTTGTCCAATCTATCATTACAGCTAATTTCTCCCATTTTCACTAGCCTTTATATCACCTTAAACATTTAACAATTCCGAATGATTGAAATACTTTAACATTTACAAACTCATTTTCTTCATTCGCTCCAGATTTTAAACTCAAAACGCTCCTAGAGCTGCTGTCACTCAGAACAGCCCACTGAATCAAACTCGTATTTTAAAACTCTCTGTGGATGGATGGATGGATGGATAGGAAAATACATAGATTCTCTATTCACGATACAATGATTCTGGATCGATTCTGATATTTTCTCTCTCGGAACGATACTGAGCTTCGTTTTAACAGCAGATGGTGCTCTAGGTTAGTTTTTCAGAGTCATGTAAGAGGTTAAATATACTTGCACCTCGGCTCAGAATGCTTTTATGACTCGAGAGTAATGTAAACACAGCCCACTGCAAAAACCCTTGTAATTCGCTTCAACCTTTTCGAACTTTATGAATGATTATTTTAGGTTTAAGTGGTGTGTAAAGAGTATGGTTGTTTCTAAAGCATGTAGTTCCATCTGCTGTTAAAAACTAAGCTCAGAATCGAATCGAAAGATAATTGCGATACATCGGATAATATCAGAATCGCTCCAGATTTTTTGTATCGCGAATTGAGAATCGATGCATTGTCCCAGCCCGGACGGACGGACGGACAGACAGACAGACGGACGGACAGACAGACAGACAGATAGATAGATAGGCAGGTGGAGCTGGGGAGGTGGAGGAACTCTGATAGTGTGCTGCAGAACTAGCTTACATCAAACAATGCACCAGACTATTTAAATGTAGACAAGCAATCTCATTGGCTGCAGGATCAGCTTGTGCCATACGGCAATGATGTGATTGCTTGCAGATTGCATGTAAGGGATCTATCAGCCTGTGCCCTCTAGAGTTTCATGACTGAACTATAAATACTCATAGAAGACATTATTTAATATGAGTTTTTATTTTTGTATTTTGAGATGAGAGTAAACTTTTTTTGTAATTTAGGCCAGTAACTGAACTCCAAGGCTGATAAATCCTCTCTTTTCAAATGAAATGCAAGTCACAGAGGAATCTAATTACAGAATCATTTAAAACACAGAATAAGAACCGTAAGAATTGTATTGAATCTGACAGTCTGTTGAGATCTCTTCATTTAATCAAATATTTTCACTCCTTTTTTTCCCTCTAAAGCATGAAATGTTTTCAGCTCGGGCGCTTCCCCAGTGAGCAGGGGAGCTCTGATATAGTGTGTAAGGGGTCTTAATTAAAACCTGATCATTACCAGTCATCCCAGGGCTCCGACTAACACACTCAAGCATTTCGCACATGACAGGAGGGCAGAGCAGAGAGGCCCTATAGCACTGCACCATTTCACAGTCTGTCCAGAGCCTTTCAGGCACTTCTAGAATGTTCTGGGAAACAAAATTTAATTATGAAGGCTTAAGAGTATGTGTACATGAGTCTCATATTATAAAAGTTGTTCTAGGCTAGATCTAGGTCAGAAAGTAAAATAATCTTAAAGGAATATTCCGGGTTCATGGAATATCACAACGTTAATTATACAAGAGAAAATAATGTTGATTTCCACAGAAAATAATTGACTACTGCCTTAGTTAAAATAAATAAATAATAATGAATTAATATATATATATATATATATATATATATATATATAAATAATGAATAAGATAAATAAAATAAATATGTATAAATAAAATAAAATAAAATAAAAATAATCTGCTTCTGCCTGAAAGGCTTAAGTTATGAGGGAACTAAATTTAGCACACTTTATAAAAACCAAAAAAAAAAAAAAAAAAAAAGCAATAACAGCTCTCTTCACCAAAAATCCCCCTGAAAACTGAAAAAGTAACTTTTTTTATATAAGTAAAACATTCACAAGTCTAAATTTGATGTATACAAACCCTAAAATCCATGTATGGAAGTGTTCATCACATTTAATATGCATATTCTAAGTCTAATTTTAATCATTCTGACCGCGAGAAGAACAGAGGATGTTTCTCTGATGAAATATTCACATCTCATTAAGAATATCCCTGGGACCAAACATTAATAAGGGCCCCTTTAAAAAATTTAAATGTTACACTAAAAATGAGGCATCATGAATCTTTTAAGGGTTTTGCACATACGTGGCTACGGCTCTCTCAGGGAATGGGGACGTTTCCTCAAGATCTCGGATTTTAGTTCTAGTGTAATCACAGTGTGAGATTGTGACCAACATGGCCTGGATTCAGCATGCAACCATAATACTCATACTACTTCTGCAATATGTAGTATGCATATTGTGCACAGAATGCTAATTTTCTATAAACAAGCAGGATACAACATAACACATGGAATACTGTCTCCCACAATGCAATGCTTACTTTTTATTATAACAAATAAACAGAATATAATGGATCAATGACATTCACAAAGGAAAAACACATGTGCCAAGTTCTTAAAGGGACAGTTCACCCAAAAATGAAAATGTTGTCATCATTTACTTACCCTCAAGTTGTTCCAAACTTGTATGAATTCCTTTCTTCTGCTGAACACAACAGAAGATATTCTGAAGAATGTCGGTTGATGGGCCCCATTGACTTCCATAGTAATTTTTTTACTATGGAAGTCAATGAGGCCCATCAACTGTTTGGTTACCCATATTCTTCAAAATATCATACAACCTGAACTAACCTTGTTTTTCCAAAAATAAATCAAATTATCTGATATTTTAAGAGGCTTAATTCCACTTTTATTGAATTTAAATTAAGGAATTAAAAACATGTCCATCATATAAGAGGTATATTCAAGCCATTGTGTGTTTGAATTACATTTTAATTCAATTTTTAATCAATTAAAAGATTAGACAATAAAAATGAGCCTTGCGTCACTGACTGAATATCAGGTGTGATTTTTAACATCTTTAGGTGCGTCCCAATGTGCGTACTTATGACGTTTTGTAGTATAAATAGTGCAATTAGTGTGTTCACACTGAAAATTCCAAATAGAAAAAGTACACTTTAATACCCAGATGATGTACTTAATTAACTGAAAAAAAGAAGTGTGGAATGTTGGACACTTCATGCACTCAACTGTTGCAGCTTTAATTATGTAGCGGCGAGGGAGGGGCTAACAGAGTCTGACGCTGAATGATAAAATAATCTTATAAAATTCATAAACTACAAGGTTGAGTAAGTGCATAGTCTATAGTACGTCATTTTGGGACACAACTTTTGTCTATCTTCCAAATGGAATACCTTACTACTAGACACTTCACAGTAGAAGCAGTAAAAAAAACAAAAAAGTGTTCCACATTGTTGTCAGATGACCTAACCACATTCATCACTTGACCTCATCATGCTGCATGTTTAATTCACCAAATTTAAACATTGTAAACCATAAACCTTGCAAAAAACATCTGTTGAATGTCATTGTAACATCTGTTAGGGAACATTTAGCAGCGCATTTCAGATAAGCAAACAATCTCCAAATTACATCCTTCAGGTAAAAACGCACACAGCGGATAGATGCGTAGTGAGAAATGTAATCATCTCGTCGAAAAAACACCCGCAATACAGCTACAGGCACACAGCAACCCGCCAGAAGCTCTTTATGGTGATGTTGAGGTAACACCTCTTCCCTTCTTTTCAAGGAAAGGAACAGATGGGCGGGTGGAAAAGCCTGAGGGATTTGATACTCCACTGCCGACTGTTGTGCTCCCGAGTGCTGCTGTTCGAATCGGTAAAACAGAACGGAGTTTGATAATAAAAACAAACAGTGAGCGCAGCAAAAACAGCCCGCCCAAGCCCTGCAGTGACCCCTAGGCTGAACCTTAAAATTGCTCAGAGATGTAAAGCGTTCCCGTGATGGAACCAGCTGTGCCTTTGTGTCTTACACAAAGAACAGAGCAAAAACAAAACTTTAAAGGTTCCTGTGATACAATATTGATTGTGCATTTCTCTCTCGGCTACATCTGATGAAGTCAATCATGTGCAAAGATACAAACTGGATCAATGACAGTAAAATCCATCTCAGTATCATCAGCTTTTGATCGTTCTGCTGTTTTACTAATTTGCGCTAATTTTTTAGCTATGCTACACTGTAAACTTTATACTTTTAACAGTAAAAGACTAAAAATCTATGGTAAAAGCCTGTTCGTTGGTTACTGGAAATTTACTTACTCTAGATGGTGAAAAACTGTAATAGATCTAATGGGACATTTCATGTAATTTTACAGTAAAATATTGGTACAGCTTTTGGAAGTCATCTTAAGATTTTCAGTAAAAAAAAAAAAAAAAAAAAACGTAAATTGACATTTCCAAAATTCACATTTGATGGTTTTTCATTGAAATAACCATGTTTCTTCTTTGTCTTTCTTTTCGGTTATGTATATTAGTGTCTTAAGTTGCATCTTACATTGTTAAATTAATGTTTATTGCATTATTTTAGTGTTGTGTGTTTTGTATTTGTGTGTATAACTTTCTATATATTATTAATTACCTCAGCTTGTAAAAAAAACTAATTATGATGAATTGTAATTCATCATGTGGCTTCCTTATTAACAGCTGTGTTTTTAAGATTGTTGTCAGTATATTTTAAAGGGACTATAAGCAGAATTCAGAAACCCTTGTTATTAGTGACACCGGTGGCCGTTAAGTGAACAGCAGCCAGGAACTTATTGCTTGTGCTCGCACTCGTGCACACATAATTTACTAGAGACTGAACAGAGAGTGATTCAAGACCCCAATATACGCACAGCAAAGTTCGTTTGCTTTTTGCTTAGAAGTAAAAGAAGATGAATATGTAAATATGTGCTGCTCGCTTTCCTCCAAATAATAAAATAAACACACAAGTAAAATGACAGTGGTGAGAAAACAGCACTTAAGAAAGCATCTGATCATAGTGATGTGGATATGTTTGCTCTGCAATTCACCAGCATCATGTCGAAAGATGAGATAAAATTACATTACGATAGTTTGAATATATAGTACATTTGAGACTATAAATCTTGCTATATGAGACTATAGTTTGAATTAACACTTTTACATGACACCTTGACATTATAGTACAGACTAGTTCTTACTATCCTGAACATTGTATAAGCATTAATTTCATGTGTCATAGAACGGAAGAGAGTCTCTAGGGAGCGTGTGTAAACGTCACACCCTTTTAATTTTCCTGGTGAAAATGTCCCGAGTACTTCACATAAAAACCAGTCTACAACCTAGGAATTTGGGGAATGGTTTGTTTTTAAAGTTTCGTTACAAGCTGTGCACATGTAACCCCTCTATCCAGGTCCTACTCGCCCCGCTCTGCGTGGGTCTTGAACCTGGGTCTCCGGCATGGGAGTCGGACACTCTAACAAGGAGGCTAAAGGCTGCAACCTCTAGCATCAGTTGCTAGAGCATCTCTTGAGATCAGAGGAGTGAAGTTTACTCGCACAGCGACTACTAGCTGGCCTCCGTTACACACATATTAAAAAAAAAGTGATTAATACATGAAAATTTTTACATATAACCCCTTTAACAGACTTTAGTAAATTGTTATATTAGTATGATTTCAGTTAATGAAAGGTGTTTTTTTTTTTTTTCAATCTGTAAAACTTAAAATATTGCTACTGTATTTTTTACAGTAAAGTTCTAATAACTGCCGTATTTAACCGTAAATTTTACGTTTCTACAGGGTAGTCTATTCTAGACTTTTCAGCATGACTGTTCCTTTAAACAACGAGAATGAAATAGTGTCAATCTCAATTTTCCTGCGAGCATTATGTGAGCGCACTGATGCATGATACAGTGTTTTAGAGCTTGTGTTTTGGCTGGCGGACGGTAAGTAGGGCCGCACTTTCCACGAAACTTCATCAAAATGACAGAACACACACCCTGGAGGAGGAACGCTCACAAACATGAACACATTTAGACGCGGAAATGCACATGTAACTCTCTTGAGGGGGACATAACCGCGGTAAAATCTTCGTCTCTGTTGCTGCTGTGCACTGAGTGCAGGGACCATTCATTATGTAAACATCTGCTTGTTAAATGTCAAATCATTGTTTACTAGAGTAGGGGAACATTCTACAGAACATTAAGCACTGGGTCAACATCACACTGGTGTTTGGGAAGGGAACATGGAAAAACCATTTCACTTAAGTTGGTTAGTTTTAACTGAGCAATGAATTGATTTTGACTGAACCCTTGCGCTGATTTTGGCTTAATGACATGAACTTTAAAGGTTTATATAGGTAATATATATATATATAAAGTTTATATATATAGTTTTATATATAAAATGGTATTTTCATGGTACCATGACAATACTGTTTGTTTGTTTGTTTGTTTTGGAAAACCTTAATTTTAGCCCTTGCTGCCTGTATCTGTCTCTGTCAGAATCAAATCAAAGTCAAAAAGAATTATTGTCAAGATTGTTGACATTTAAAATACTTTAAAATAAAGGATCTAGAGTACACACATATATAAAGTACGGAAAGAGGCAATATAGAACATAAATTATGTGAATAAGCTAAATTATGAAGGAAATGAGGGCCCTCTACACTTAAGCGTAAACAAGACCACAAGAGAAACAACGAGGACTAAAAATAAACAGACATAATCATTCCTTCATTTGCATTTCCTGTTTCACAGGAAGGGCCACAAACCACTTTGTCAAACACAAAGGGTTGTGACAGCTTCTTCTGAGCATGTGTTCCTCGCCTGTATGGCAGATCAGATATTAAAAAAGTAATGTAAAGTCAGTCTATACTGCAGGAAAACCATGACAACACATATAATCACTGCACCTATTCATACTTATTCAATTACCGTTTCAGTATTCTCCAGACTGCAAATCCTTTGGTAATAAAGTCTCAGTCTGAGTGGGGTTTATGTTTGCAGTTGTGTTTAAACTGGATGTTACTTTGAATGCTAGTTGGTGAATTAAATAACTGGATTGAAACCTGTACTGTTTTTTTGTTGTTGTTTTTTGTTTGTTTGTTTGTTTGTTTGTTTGTTTTTTACGTGCACTGCATGGTTTTTGGTTTTATTTTTCCAGTAAATTATGCATTCATGTTGCATTTCTGCTGTAGCTCCCATGAGCATCCTGAACTGGTGAATTCTGGAAATATCCATGAAAAATGCATCCATTCATCTCACCTTGGAGCTACGGCTGAGAACATGGATGTTGCCATGGTGATAACTTATAAGATTATAGAGTTTGTATTGCTGTCAGGTATGAGACGAGGGGGATTAAGAGAGAACCTGTAACTCTTGATCGGACTCTCTCTCTCTCTCTCTCTCTCTCTCTCACACTCTCTCTCTCACTGCAGTATGACATAGTGCCCTTAACATACATAACTTATGCTCATGTTTCCCTCATTCATATGTTGAGCACCACCTCGAGGAGCCATGAAGTAGCAATGCTGGGAGCAGGGAAATCTATTTAGAGTGCCTTATTTTATTAATTAAAATATCGATATTTGGCATCAGCGTATCGATTCTCGTATCGGAGAAGGACAATGATATATTGCCCTATCAATAATTTGTCCCGCCCCTAGTATATATATAAGAACGACAGTATGACAAACAATGGTATTTTCATTCACTATTCTGTTTACACTAAACACTGTAAGTCATGCATAACTGTGGTAACTCCAAGTACTTAAACTTTACTTGCCACTGTAATGATGTTTAAAGTTCAGGGAAGAAAGAGGCGGGAACCGACGAACATTCAACATAATACATTAATAATAAAGTAAACAAACAACCTCCTTTTATCCTTCCAGAGCTCCTCCGTGGGACTCGAGACCGGTGTGGTGCTCCGTTCCCACAGCTCTCGGCCCTGCCCTGCTTGCCACATACCCCCATTGCCCCTCAAGACCCCTCAAAAATGCTTGGTCCGGTTACCAAAACGCATTGCCGCTCTGTCCTCAACCAGCCAGGAGAACTTCTTTGCGATGCCTGGTAGTGGCACTGATGCCCCAGGTGGACAGCCTTATTCGTCCCCTAATGGCCAGTGATGGCTCCTCCTCGTCGGTGTCCGGGATTGATGCCCCGTTCCTGCAGCATCTGATCCTCCCCATGCTGGCCACTGGATGCAGGCCCTGATGTGGGCAAATGGCGAAACCACCTCTGACCCAACGGCAGCCGACCCTCTATGCTTTGGTGGACCGAGGCGAGGTTATCTGACCCCTCGCTGAGCCCTCCAGCTCCACCGCCTCGAGCGTCCTTGGCAGCAGATTCTGCACAATCCAACTCGATGGCAATCCGACTTCCCCATAGCGGCGAGGGATCTATGACAGCGCATCTGTCCTTCCTCCCGGGTTTCTGCACCAATGTAATGATGTTTAAAGTTCAGGGGAGAAGCAGGGAACCAGCGAATATTCAACGTAATACTTTAATGACAAAATAAACAAACAACAAAATGAAAGTAAAGTGGCAGCCCCTCACGGACGACTGCCGCTTAAACTAAAACAAAAAACAACAAATAGTCCAGGCTTGGTCTTCTTTCGTCTTTCACTATCGTCATTCCTACTTTTATCCTTCTGGAGCTTCTCTGTGGGACTCGAGACTGGTGTGAGCACAGGTGACGCTCATTAGCACTCGCGCCACCGGCTTCGCTCTACTCCCACGGCTCTCAGCCTCGCCATGCTTGCCACAACCAAGATGTAATACGCATACATGTTTAACATTGTTGGCAAATGTTTTAACTATGTAATGAGATATTTTTCAACATCGGAAGTTTTCAAAACAATTCCAGAAGTGTAGTGGCGAGGACGTTGAAAATTATTTTAATATGCGAAACTGTTACCCAATCATAGCAGTGGGCGTTTACTAACTCTTGAATGTTTCAAAGAGAGGGTCAAAAACAGGATAGAAAATAGCCTAGTGCTTCCAAACTAGGGTGTTTTTTGATGCAAAAAAACTTGATAACATTATAAGTGGACATCAGAAAACATTATAAAGTTAAAAAAACGCAGTTCATGACCCCTTTACTTCTTGTTTATTGAAGTGTCGCATAAAAGTATCACATATATATGTATTATCAGTTATAAGTATTAGTAGTGAACGAGACCCATTTTCTTTTTCCATTTACAGTATCCAAAAACAAATATTAGTATACTACTTTGCTAAAGTCAAAGCATATGGTCGTACCCGGTCCTTGTCCTCTACTGCCCTCTCTATAAACACTATCAACACAGTGTCAAGCCCTCTAAGATTCTATTTAGATTCACTGATCCGAATGGCACACAGACTCCAGGGCAGATAAGACATTTATATTTAAGCAAGAGCTACAATCCAATGCCATTCAGCAGTAGTTTCAGTCAACTTGGTGTTTCCAACATGTTTTAATGTTGCAAGCTGACGTCAAAGTTCTAGCACTTGTCCTTGATGCTATGATGTTTTAAAGAAATATTTAAACATTTAGAACAACTTGTTGGAGATAAATAAATTGCTCTCTCATAGAATATATAATTAAGAAATAAATATTTCAAGAGGTTGCATCAGTTCTTGCATTTCCTTTGCTGGTCATCCTGAAGAGAAATGGCTCTGAGAACAACTACATCTTGAAAACACTGCACCACTCGCATCCTAAAATGTTATTGAAGCCACTCCGTGAGATCATTATGTTATGAGAAGCTCATCTTCTCTTCATTAGTTAATTTTGCTTTCATTTGCCATAAAAGAGGCATATTTCTTCTTGTAGGGCCAGCCATTAAAGCAATGCATGCTCTCTTTAATAACCTCATTCATTTGTGCTGTATGCATAAGGCCATCTCATTTTAGAATCTTCATTATCTGTCCCCCTTGTTTTCTTGTGGACTTTTTGCTTTCAGAGTGGGATGAATGTTTCTCCATGTAATTATTTGCTCTCTGAATGGATAAAGTTCATCTTATCCATTACTGCGGGGTCTTGGCTCTAATTGAGATGGTCGATTTTATCCCCCTCCTCCTGTTGAGTCACAGCATCACTGTTTTACTTTGTTTGGACGCCATTAACGAACATTCTCAGGCTGTGGACTGAATTTATGGCTTGTCGAGTTGTCGAGGAGAGCTGGGGCTTTTTGCTGGAAGAAGAATCGTGTGTGATCTCGATTGCTTTTTAATGAAAGGCATTTGCTTGGAGAAATTCTGCACAAAGGCGTCATTTACTGACTGGACGGGTTGGACGTGTCACAGTACTTTTTGCCATGGCTGATTTCGTCCCTACCACTTTATGAAGTAGCTTGCGGCAGGAATGCATCTAATTCAGGCAACATTTTCCTGGTTTTTGTGACATTTAATCTGTCAGAAAGAAGTCTTCTATGCTCACCAAGGCTGCATTTATTTGATAAATACAGTAAAAACAGTAATATTGTGAAATATTATTACAATTTAAAATAACTTTTCTATGTTAATATATTTTAAAATTCAACGTATTCCTCTGATCGTAAAGCTGTTTTTTTAGCATCATTGCTCCAGTCTTCAGTCACATGATCCTTCAGATTTCACTATAATATGCTGACTTGGAGGAGATATTGAAAAAGCAATGCTGAAAATGGTTGTGCTACTTAATATTTGTTGGGAAACATTGATAGTTTTTAGGATTCTTTGATGAACAGAAATAGCATTTATTTGAAATAGATAACTTTTGTAACATTTTAACATCTTTACAAAATTGTACTGATCCCAAACATTTCAGTAGTAGTGTAGCTCATTTTTTGACATAAAACTAAACTCAATGTGCTATAAATAAATAAATAATAATAAATGTTGCTTTGGATATTTCTAATTGTAATGCTACTGTTTGAATTGTTTTGACTTGGAAATGAGCAAATGGTGGTTAAAGTACTGCCAGGATCAATAGGTCACAGAGTATTTATAAAAGACAGTATAAAGTCATTTAAAAAATGTGCATATCCTAATTAATATTCATGAGCTAGGCCTTTGGCATTTCATGCCACTCAAAAAAAAATAAATTCCTCAATGAAAAACAAAAGGAAAAACATCGTAATGAACTCTTACTCATTAAAAATTCAGCATGTGTTGATGCCAGTGATGCTAAACTGTAGTTCTCATTGGTTCTCACATAACGAATATGACGTGCCAAGTATGAATATGCGGAGGTGTAAATGAGATTTGAGAGTTGTACATGTTTGAAACCCAGGAGGGTGTGTAAATAATGACAGAATTGAAAGGGAGGAGAAAGCAATTCTTGGAAGGAGGTCAAAAACTGAGGAAGAACAGCTTGAGGAGGTGTTGTGATTCTGGAGGAAACCACATTGGGAGAGGAGGGTTCGGTGCATCAAGAAACCTCTAAAATTTTTAACAGCTAAGGTCTTGCCAAGAAAGCTATTCGGAGGAAGTTTGTTCAGCTAATATAGGTGCAAAAGAGGAACAAAAATCATGGGAAAGGTTAGCCTGCATGATATTATTGATGTTTTATGTATTTTTACTTATGTTATGCAATAATTATTCTCTCTAAGAGCTCAGTAAGTGCTAATGTATTCAGTCTTATTAGCTACATGATCCTGCCCTGCACAGGTCCAGCCATTTAATTAAATCAACAAGTGTTGGTGTGTTGATCCAATCACAGGGGTCACCAATGCTCTAATTGACCTTCAACTGTACCAGGTACAAGATCTGAACTAAGAGGGCAAATACTGACTTAAGTGTTCATCTTCACACACTTTCACGAAAATGAGAGTGTAGGCAGAGTGCAGACCTGATTTCTATGCAAAGAGAAAAGCACTGTGTGAATATTTAACAGCTTTTTGTTAAACAGTTCTTCGCTACGGCACTTGGTTTCCATAGTTTTTCAAGTCGGCTCTCGACGGCTAAACTACGATTTAATGACCAGCGTTGCAAGAATCTCACCCCTCAGAGTTTTCCCATTTGCCTATGCCATTAGATAAAACCGAGAATTGCCTATGGCGGAAGAAGAAGAGAGTTACAGGAGGGAGAACAAATGCTATGAATGGTTTTACATTATCGCATTCGCAGAATGGAAGGATTAAAGTGATTGTTAATTAGCAGAATGACTGCAAATTACGGGGGAAAAAACTAAATTAGCTGTGTAAATAAATGTGAATAGGGAGTCGCTTGGGTTTAGATACACATATTAACCCAATTAATCTATCAGATATGTCCGAATTTCTAATTAATCTTGGTATTGAGGGAAATTACAAACTATATTGCATTCATGCAGCTATAGCAAATCGCATATGTGCGTTTAGCCATATCATGATAATTTCTGTCAGTATGGGCCAAGGTCACTCTGTAAGGGCTCTGTCCAGCAAGCCACCAACATCTGTTCCCTCATATATCATTCATTAAACCACAGTACACGCATTGCTGGTCACATGACGAGTGTTAATGGTTTCTTTGAGGTTGTGAACACACATACACATGCCATGTTTAAAAAAAATCACAACGGAGGACAGATCATCACACACACTAAACGCCACACAAACTCCCTGTCTGCAGACGGCCGGTCACCTGAAGGTGAACTGTGGGCCAGACAGCAAAGACCAGCGTTGGGACTGTGGATGCTGGGTAATCCTCTCCGACCGCTCCATCAGCACATGTCAGACAGAGAAAGTCTCGGATTAAATGACAGGGAAAAGGATTGATGCCCTTCGTCCTCTGCTGGCAGGGACATACACTCCTGCAGTGAGGTACATATTCATATCTCTATCATATCAGTGCTCCAAAAATTGTCTGGAGAGTTTTAGTACAAAAATTTGAATTGTTTTTAATTGTTTTAATATACTAGATAAAATAAAATAATTTGTAATGAGTGAAAACATATTAGTTGTTTTTTTTAATAATAAAAAATCTAGGTGCATTTTCCCCCATTCTATAATCTCTAATCCTTTGTCTGTTTCAAGCAACACATGTTTTTTGGATTTTTTTTTCCTCTTGTGTCCTCAATTTTACTTTCCATCCAGTAATTTGAATAAAAGCCGGTTCTTTGATGACATCAAAAAACAAGTTTATTGAATCTAACATCATAAAGCTAGGTCTGTCATGACAACTCTCTGAGTATTTGGAATAGGCAGAATAGATCTGTGATCTGCTATATTAATTACCTGTAGCAGATCCATACAGGTGGAGCTGGGGAGGTTGGAGGGTTTCTGAAAACGCACTGCACTGCTAAGGCAAATGCTACCCAAGTATTTTTAAGGTTGGGCACGCAAGCTCATTGGCTACTGATACAGCAGGAACCAATCAGCTGTGCCCTATAGATAATATAGATAACCAATCAGCTGTGCCACCCCCCCACCCCCCCACCCCCCTTCAACAATTCATTGCAGAAGTTTTTGTTTGCCATTACCATTGTTTGTTCCCTTAGCAAATGACAAATGAACATTCTTCATTACAGCCTCATTTCTCTTTGTTTGTATCTGGGTCTTCGTAATTGACATCTGTTTATCTCATTGCGAACGATCAAACGCAAACAACTGGGCGACAATGAAATATATTTAACAGTAAACAAAGTCAATGAGGGAGAAAAACTTTGACTACAGAGATGTGGAGCTAACAAAGCGCTCCCCCACAACCAAACAAAATATATCATTTTGTTTTTCTTTCAAAGCTACATTAATCATTGGTTCAAAGTAGCAGCCAATGTTGTAGTCTATTATGCCGACATATGTGCGCACACACACAAGCAAGTGTTCTAATACTTGCTATGTAAGAAGCATTTGGTGTGGGAGTTGGTACAAAAAAAATACTTAAGTAAATTAATCAGCTTCGTTTTCCTTTATAGTCACCCAATGATGTAGAAAAGACCTTGAAACCCTCAGCAGAGCTCTAACCTACTCGATAAAACTTTTCTGAAAGAACAGAAAACCTATTTTACTTTTCTCATATCAATAATTAATTGACAGCTGCCAATCGCACAACCTCAAACACTTTAAAAAATGTTTACAATTCAGTGGAGCATAATTCAACTTTAAAAGTCAGAGGACTGAAAGAGGTGCTGACAGTTATGATTGTTTACAGGCAAGGGGAGCTTTTGTTGCACTGCTGATCGATGTGTTTGAAAGCAGCACTTCTAATATGATATTCCAAGAGTTCATGAGCAAAAAAAAAAAAAAAAGGTTATACACCTTTCCATCTCAGCTGATCGACCTGCTCGTGTCCCCAATGCTCTACTCCCCTCCTTCCTTCAGTGCTTCCTTTGTTCTCAGAAGATGAGAGGAAAGGCAGGGGATGAGAGCGAGAAGGAGAGAAGGGGCGGGTATAAGGTTGGTCTGTCTGCTGGGAGCAGGGATATGTCTGTCACTCTGTTTTTGAGAATGAAGGGTCAGGAAAAAATCTTTAGAGTTCTATCCTTGTCAGTACAGATTAGATGTTGATGCTGGAGTTCTAAAAATGGGTAAAGAAATACATCAGCACACTTTATAGCTGATGCTTGAATACTTGTAATATGCAAAGACAATCAAGTACAGACACTGGTCAGTCAAACAGATAGCCCCGCCTCTAAACTATGCAATTGGTTGAGCCATTTGGCAGGCTATTCAAGGTTAACGTTAGGGTTCCAAAACAAAACAAAACAAAACAAAACAAAACAAAACAAAACAAAACCCCTTATACAGACCAATGTGTTCTCCTGAAATGTGAAAAGTTTTCATTTTAGTGCAAAACCTCTTCTCAAACTAGCCTACCCAGCTGGAGATTTGCTGGGATTTCATGTGTGCCGTCATTCGAGCACTTTTCCTGCCTCCTGAAAAACATCCAGCCCATTTGAAATGTTTATTAAGAGCTTAAATTAGTCTCCATAATTCTCAAGATTACGCATAGCTTATAGATGCAGAACATTTTCTTGGAAAGTTTAAGGTGCATATGGCTTTCTCCAAACCCACCACATCCCCTGAGAGACCCCAGGATCCGCCATGTCCCGCCTCTCTTCTCCAAATCACAATCTGTTGCTGCCTCGCACAAACTCAATTACGGGCAGCATCCGTATGCCGTGGCTCTCAGCAGCTGCAGTGCAGGCGGCCATTAAGGACCTGCATGGAGCCACACATATATAGCCAAACAAATGCGCAGTAAAGAGAGGCTTGGACAAGTGTCATCACCTGTGAGGCTTATGACCGCTGATGACCGCTGTGGCATGGACAGCACTCCTCCCTATGGAACCATCTCAGATATCTCTCCTCTCAGCTGCACATCCCTCTATCACACAACAAAGACTGAGGGAATCCTCCAAACCACAGATGATGGCGATCAGCAAGAAAATCTATCTCTCTCTCTTTCTCTCTCTCTCTCTCTGTGGTGTTGAGATGAGACCCCTGACTCACTCCTCAGATGGACTAATGCATGTAGCACCTCACACACTCTCATTCACACACACATACACACACAACATAAAGCATAAATAAGCAAAAGAATCTGACAGCATCTTTACTGCATCTGAAGATTGAAAGATGTCATAGACCCCACATGATCTGGACATCACTCCATTCACATCTGAAGCATAATCTCCCCCAGAATACAAGGATATTAATTCATGGAACAACCATTATCATCATCATCTTCACCATCATGCTGATGGATGTTCTTGTTGATACTTTATCTACACCTAGACCTGTGGACTTTTTACTAGTCAAAAATGAAACTAGTCACATTGGTGCCATTAGTTTTCATTCACATCTCCCCAAACATTTCCTAGATTACAATATTGTTATAATAGAAACATGCCCTAAAACTTCAGATTTAATCACCATCAGGACCACAATAGCGTGTAAAGCAGAAATGCAAGCTTTATCATGTCAAATCTGCTCTAATCGAATCATGCTAAGGTTAGATCACAGAGGCCTCTGTCAGTGTAGGCACACAGTGACCTTCAAATATAATGAAAAACTTGAGAGCGTTTTTGTTATGTTCAGAAACTCTATGATTTATAAAGTCACCTTGTTCAAAAAAAAAGAGATTGTTCTGTGCCTGACAAGGTTTGTAATGTATGAGCGACCATTGTTCTTTCTGAAGCCTTATGGGGGAAGAAAGTGGGAAAGAGGGAAAAAAGTCTGATACAGTAGCATCCTTATATCGTAATTGTGAACATTTACTTTCAGTCTTCACCTTGTCTGCTCTTGATTGAACACTTGGGCTTATGTAAACTACCCATAATGCCTGCACTCCATGGAAACAGCAGGGTGGTTGAGAGGATTGGCCTGCCATTTACATATCTTAATTTGTTGTGTTTTTGCAGATTATGGAAGATTAACCTCAGCTGAACTGAATCTTAAGTTCCTCCAACTGTTCCTGTGTATCTTTCACGTCACTCTGCTCAGCTTTACTTTTTTTTGTAACAACAGTTCTCTTCATAATTTACCCTTTAAATGGCAGTTTAAGGCTTGCCGAACCACACAAAATGTCAATAAGTAATAACATTGGGACAAAACCTTTGAAGAACCTCTACAGAACAGGCAGTAAATGCATTTCCCTATATTGTCTTCTTGTTGTCAAACAGGCAGTATGAGGTTTCCAATCTAATGAACTGGAGTGGTTTCAAATGTCTAGTTCAAAACTGCCTTAGACAAATATTGTGAAGGATTTTAACATTTTCACAACAATAATGGTGCAAGTTGTCACACGCCAGACCGCCTTATGTCGCATCAGTTAAGCTTTTTTCGTAAGTTGAATACGGAAGGCGGTCTGGCGGAAGCTAGATATTTTACTTTATAACTTGTTAAATATGAATATTTTCTTACACAAATGCATTGCTTCACTTCAGAAGGCCTTTATTAACCCCCCTGAGCTGTGTGGAGTACATTTATGATGAATGGATGCACTTTCTTCAGCTTCATATTCGTTGGTCCCATTCACTGCCATTGTAAAGCTTGGATAAAGTCAGGATATTTATTAATATAACTCTGACTGTGTTCATCAGAAAGAAGAGTCATATACACTTAGGATGGCTTGAGGGTGAGTAAATCTTGGGGTAATTTTCGTTTTAAAGTGAACTAATCCTTTAACTAACATTAACTAAAGGTACCTTGTTGTAAAGAGTAGGAAAAATGAATTTTTAATTTAGGAAATAGTATAAAGCAGAATTTCCCTGATACTAACACTATTTATAATGTACAAAAGAGTGGAAGTTAAAAGTCTATAGGAGACAAAAACTAATTTACACTTTTAGACTATTAAAATCTACTCTTGAAAATTAAAATCATAAGAAGATACAGTAAAGCTCCCCTATAAGAAGAGTCAGCCAGTCAATGTTTGCATTTGTTTACTGCAATAAAGAAACAGCCTCTGGAAAATGTTCTTTTCTCTGAAAGCAATATAGAGACTTCCCTTTTTCCAATCAGAGGTGATTAAACAAGTTGTGTTTCCGAGTAAATGTCAATTTGATGAAAGTCCCTGGCAGAGGGCATGAGCGAGGGAAATGTTAGACCATCAGGAGAACTGCAGCCTGTGGGAAATGGCGAGTTATTAAAGCAAGATTAATATCTACTAATGACTGCTGTCACCAGTGGAGCGCCAGAGAGAGGCACATATTCAGCATTATCAGACAAATCTATTGATGTTTTTCCACAGTCATACTGTGTTTTTGTATTTGTGTCCTCATTACCTTGCCTGCAACTAAATAATATCTATAGCTAATTAGCGATAATTACACCTGTGAAGAATTTCTCAGATTTGCGTGCATAAATTCTCCTAATGGTAGGATTAGAGAGCCATTTCATGCATGGATGTTTTCACAGCACGCTCTCTGCGTACTGCTAAATTTGGGGCGCCACACAAATAGCTTGTGAATACTAATGTCTGCTGCACTTATAATAGTAGCTCATGCGCCCTCTGAGTGACACCAAAGTTGTTGTTTTGTTTTTTTTCCTTCTCGAAAGTGGAGACTTGAAAAGACTGTCTTGAAACGACAGGCACAATAATACAACAAAACCCACTACGTACGTGCATAATTCAAAACCTACTGAAATCTCTCAGATTTAGCAAAATGTATCTTTCTGATTTCTACTACACTTATTTGCCCTATATAATACAGATAATAAAGAGAGAAGAAAGGGAAAAATGAAAGCGGATTGAAAGTGTAACCTACTTTGACGTTAACCAGCTTGTTCACATTACTTAAAAAACTCATGTAACTACATGAACTTAATTTAACTGAGTTGTTTCTACTAAAAATGAGTATTGTCAGCTTTAGTGTTTGTTCAGTCAACTTAACATTGAACGTGACTGAAATGCACAAATTAAGGTTGACATAACTAACTGGGCAGTGGATCCGTAGTTCCCAGCATGCTTTGCAAGGGACTCCATTAGGAGAGTAAATTTAAGGATTAAAGTGTTATTTTATGTGTGTTTCAGTAAAGGGAAAGATGTTGTTAGTTTATGTTAGTGTTTAATTTTCAGTTATGTTGAACGTTTAGAGGAATTTCTGTAATGTTTTTAAATTTGGTTACCATTATGTAGAAGAGTGGCACCTGTGTTTAGGCTGTGAGCACTCATATACACATGTTTATAGGATGAAATTCCTGCTCTCAATTAAATTGATTTTGTTCAATGAGTTATTTTATGAGTGCATTTTGTAGAGCAAATTGTTAATTTAATAAGGTCAATTAAGTCAATATATGTGTTCACCTGAATAAACTTTTATAATTTTAACATACCTTTATTAAAGGGATAGTTCACCCAAAAATGAAAATTATCCCATGATTTACTCACCCTCAAGCCATCCTAGGTGTATATGACTATCTTTAAAAATATCCTTATATATGTAAAAAAATATCCTTAGTCCTCCAAGGTTCATAATGGTTGTCAATAGGGGGACGCGTTTTGAAGTAAAAAATAATGCATCCATCCATAAAAAAGTAATCCATAGGTTGTCTGACGAAAGCTAGTTATTTGAATTCATAAAGTTTTAAATATGGATATTTTTCTTACAAAAACGCATCACTTCGCTTCAGAAGGCTTTTATTAACCCACTGAAGTCGTATGTATTACTTTTTTTCATGGATGGATGCATTATTTTTGACCTCAAAACATTCACAACCATTATAAACCTTGGAGGATATTTTTAAATATATCTCTGATTGTGTTCGTCTGAAAGAAGATAGTCATATACACCTAGGATGGATTGAGGGTGAGTAAATCATGGGATAATTTTCATTTTTGGGTGAACTATCCCTTTAAGTAAACTGCACATATAAATATTATGTAGATTTGTATTTACTCAAATAAATTTTGTCAGCTTTACTTGAATTTCTTTTGTTCATACAACTACTATTGTTCATACAACAACTATTGTTATTTGTACAAATCACTCAACATAGTTGCATGGCACCACTTGACACTGCTTTTTTAAGTAAATCCAACAATTCATTTTTTTTGAGTGTAGATACATTATTTTTAGTATACTTACTATACTACACTCTAATCTCTTATTACAATTTTGTTTATTTCACCCAATATTTGTTTGTTTTTTATGCTTATTAGAGAACTCTGTCATTAGCTTAGCATCATGCTAATGGCAAACTCTATTGGAATCAATTGTGTGTCGAGTTTCCTGTGTGCTTTGTGTATTGCTACCTTTATGAAGAACTTAAGAAAATCTAGTCATCTTTTTTTTTTTCTTCTTCTTCAAGACTGGTCCCAGAATTTTAAAGTCAATAACATAAAAAGGTAGATTGGTCTCATTTTAAATGGAAAAGAAAGACAGATTTCCTCTTGTCTAATTACTAGTTGGTCAAACTAGTTCTTAAAAAACAGTTTTAACAGGTTTGCTGGTCTCCCATTCTGGTCAAGCTGGTTTTTAAGTGGTTTAGCTGGGTGGACAGCTGGTCTTTCAGCCTGACCAGCTAAAAAGTGCCCTAAAACCAGCAACCAAATTAACCTAACCAGGCTTTGAGAGCATAGTGAAGGGTATACTACAAGACAAAAGCATGTGGTCTCAAAGTTAGATTCAAACAAGTTTGAAAGTTATCAGTGCTTGCGACAAGCCAGTTTTTTTCACTCGCATTTGGTGCTTGGTTATTGTTAAATCTGGGCGCTGAAGTGAACGAGAAGAAATTCAATATAATCACAGGATTAAATGAATTAATTACATAATCAAATAGAGATGAGAGCTTGGCAATAATCTTCCATATTGTATCATAATGACAGAATCGTGACTAAACATCAGGCAGCGACGGTCAAATCCACCGTCTCAGAGGAGAAAGTTGCTGACACATCATCGGTCTCTATTACCGAGGCCAGAATGCGTATCCCTCCGCAGGACAAACCATCATCACCATCATCACCTTCATCTGGCTCTCTTCCCACCACCCGAGGGAGGGAAACAATACGCTGTATTGTAGTTTATTACTCCCCGTTTGCAACAGACATCCTCTGTTCTCACTCTTCGTTATGCAAGCTTTTTTCTCACCTGCGGACATTTTTGTCCATTTGGTTTCATTATGAAAGGAGGCTTTATCAGCTTGCAGCCCTATTTTCACTGTTTAATGGCTTGGAAAAGCAGACACACAAACACACTCCCACCGGAGGATAAGATGAAACAATCATTTTGCCGGCGATCATTCTGTTATCCCATTTGCTTTCCATCACATCATTCAGGCTCAGGTAAAAGACAGCGGGGAATAATTTATGCCTTTGTTGATTTATGGTTAGTGCTAATACATAATGCAGTAATATTCAAAGGCAAGAGTTGAAAACACCACAGGCCTGGACTAGATGGACAATATGTCGTTCAATTACATAAAGTCATTCATGCTGCACAGATCATCATCTTCTGCATTAACAATGTTTTGTCACAGGATACGCTACAGTGTCCCTGGTTTGTTACATGTTACAAAACTAAAAAACTGTAACTGTAAAAAAACTGAAAACAAAAAACAGTAATAATAATAAAACATTATTAATAGTGTAAATTAACACAGACAAATAAACAACATTACTATTATTATTATTAAATCTATCTATCTATCTATCGATCCATCTATCTGTCTGTCTGTTTGTCTATCTATCATTCATATCCATCCATTCATCCATTAATTGTATCATCCATTAATCCATCCGTCCATCCATCCATCCATCCATCCATCCCTCCATACATCCCTCCATCCGTCATATCCATCCATTGTATCCATCTATTATATCATCCATCCATCGCATCATCTATCCATCATATCGTCCATCCACCCATCCATCCACCCACCCACCCACCCACCCGTCATATCCATCCATCCATCCATCCATCCATCCATCCATCCATCCATCCATCCATCCATCGGTGTCTTTCTCTCTGTCTATGTATCTCTTTAACTTACATCAATGCACTTGTAGACAAGCACATTTGCTGTTTATCATGTACTCATCTCTCGTGATCTCTTCCCCTTCTCTCTTCAAAAGCAAACGAATGGAGAGTAAATCAACACAGACAAGCAGCACAGCACAATTCACCAATCCCGCGAGTGCCCAGATCGAACACAAGGCGTGTAATCACAGAAATACACACGTCATTCTCAAATGAGCAATCAGCAAGTGCCTTTCCATCACAAAAGCTTAATGACGAATGAGGATATTACATATTTATACAAGAGAAAAGCAAGTAAGAATTTATTCACAGCTTAAGCCAATAAACAGTCCCATCACACTGTAGTTAGAGGGAAAACGAGCAGCTTTTCATCCCTCCTGATGTTACAGTGAGAAGATCATCGCTTTGATTTTCTGATTACGATGCCTACAAGCAGAAAGAAGTCTTTTTGAATTAGAGTTTGACATTAAAAAAATGTCAAGGCTGTGAAAGAGCACCAAAAAGGCAAGAAAAAACACTGTAAATATGCCACGGGCTATGGAGGCGCAGCAGTATCGCACATTTAATTACAATGAACATTTGTGTGTACTTCAAACGCAAGCCGTTTCGCCTGCAATTATCTGCCAACTAGTTTCAGGCCAACACTGCTCAATTTGACGAGATCACAGTTTTACACAAGCATTTGCTTTAGCCAAAAAAAAAAAAAATAATAAAGCAATAAGAAAAGCAGCCAACACACCTCTCAAATTATCATTCATTGAAGACTTTTGTTACTGATATTCTTCTGTTCCTTGCATATTATTGACTCATCTTCTCATTTTCTCTGTTTTCTGCTAAACTATGAATCAATCTTTGAGTCGTGATCTTCTTCAAAGAAGTTTTATTGGTTTTCTTTTTCAGCTTTTCTTTGTTCTTTCATGCTTTCTCTCTTCATTTAATCTCCCACTCTCTGATAGGCACACTAGGGAGGGGGGAAAGGCGTTGATTTGGCTGCTATGTTTTTGTAGGAGTTGGGGGTATGTTGGGTTCTGGTCCGTGGCCCGGCTCCCAGAGCTAGAGCTCTTGCCTTACACCTGCAGGCCCAGGAGGAAACCCTGCCCACCTGGTGGCTTTGTAGGGCCACTTCCTGTGGTCGAAGCAGGCTGGGGGAAGTCATTAGCTTCTCCCCGTGGTGAACTTTTAATTCAGTACAGCTCACCGCAGAGAGCCCCCGTCTAGAGCAGAAATAAGCCAGAAATAGCGAGCTTACAGAACTGTTGACTGCAACCTCCAAAACCACAACAATAAAGATGCAACAAACCACTGCAGAAATGGGGTCGGTTGCATAAACCACTTAGACTAGTCTTAAAAGTTAAGACACTAATTTTTTTAAAGTTTGTTACATAAAAAGGTAAACGGGTGTAATTGGAATTGGAAAAAAAAACATTGGTTACTGCAAGTTGGTCAAACTAGTTCTCAAGACACAGTCTATATTATGCAACTGGCCCCTGGTCTCAGACTTAGATGGCATGAATAGAACGTGTAGATCATCTGCAGTATAAATCGAAGTAAAATTGTCACTGCGGATAAAGTGTAAATGTGACCCAGTGCCTCAGGCTGTCTCACAAGGAATATTCCTAGAACATCAAATCATGTGTGACCAACCTCAATAAATGACCATCTATGCCATTCAACAATAGAGCTTTTCTCCAGTTTTAGAATACGAATGAAGTGTGGAGGGTTGTGACCCTACAGACCTTAAGCTACAAACAAGGGTCAAACTGGGATTTTGAAGAAGGGAAAATCCAGTTATGTGAGATGTGACATAACCCCCTAAAAAGCCACATTAAGTGTATGGAACAATTACCAATACTGGATGGATGGATGGATGGATGGATGAGGTTATACAGTCAATTATACAGTAAACTGTCATTATGCAAAAGCATTGCCACAGAATATCATGACTGACCAATCAAAATCAAGAGTGCCACATAAAAAGCTCCATAAATGCCATTGTCAGTCTGTATATATCACACAAGTTGCTATCGCGTTCACACACCCAGACACATTTGCAAACGCTTTAAGATGCATGTGCGCACACTTCAGAGCCACCTAGCTTACCAGCAAAAGCACAAACACAGCCGCTGGCGGAGTCTCACATCTTAGCAGTGTTCTCTAGTGTGCAAGCCTGGATCCTTTCTCAGAGTGCCCAGCCAGGCTATGATACGGTTGGCATGCAAAAGATAGCTCTCTCCCCAAAGGCTAAGGCTGACCTCTGTCAGAATATAAAATAATGAAGCCAGATTGTGAAAAAAAAAAAATAAATGTGTTAGAGACAAAAATTAGAACAACTGCCGCATAAGCGTCGATGCTCTCAAAGCAATGCCTCTACTGCTGTATGCATGCTGATGAGTGAGAGAGATCAAACTAACATTCAACAGACAAAAACATGCCTGGTGCATAAGGCTGTTTTCACACTGGGCTTAATTGCTGGGTTGATACAGTTGAGGTTGAAGACAGTCTGCCATATATCTGTTATAGAAAATGATATCTGTAAGTAAGTAGATAAATAGGTAGGTAGGTAGGTAGGTAGGAAAGTAAGTAAGATAAGTAGGTATGAAAGTAAGTAAGAAGGTAAATAATACATTAGAATAAAATAATATATTAAATATACTGTCACTCTTTTCACTTGTTTGCTTGATTATTTGATGACAATCAGCCAGAAAAAAATCAATCTATCTATCTATCTATCTATCTATCTATCTATCTATCTATCTATCTATCTATCTATCTATCTATCTATCAGCCAACCAAATCAATCAATCAATTAATCAAACAAACACTCAATCAATCAACCAATCAATCAATCGATCAATCAGAATGAAATAATACATTAAATATACTATTTTTCCACTTTTTTTACTTAGTTTGCTTATGAACTGCTTTTTCTGTCATTTGAGGTTAACAGCCCCAGTCTCCATTCACAATTTTCATTATTTTGGGTGAACTACTCCTTTAATTTAGAGTGTAAGGCAGCCTCAGATCACCACTGAAGCTAAAAGCTAAAGACAGACACTTATCCACTCCTAAAATGTCAGATTTTATAACATGCTGATCAGCGTCCTTCACAGTTCGCTTGAGAGTTCAGAACACTTGTTACGGCTCTCAACCACAAATGACAAATGAGAGCTAGTGGTGGAAATTTTTAATTTTCAAAACAGTCAGATCCAATATATTATATTCTGTGAGAAACATTCAACATTCTGACACTGGATGCTGCATCAGCAATGCTTAAAAACAACTCAAGATCTGCATAAATCTTTACAAGCACTTTCTCCAACGGGTGTCTTCTAAACCCAACGTCAAGCTACAAAACTCCAGGATATTCCATGCAATTGGCTGTGAAAGTGTAGATTATCTGCAGTATAAAATGAACTAAAATTGTCACTGCGGATAAAGTGTAAATGTGACCCATTGCCTCAAGCTTTCTCACAAGGAATATTCCTAGAACATCAAGTGTGACCAACCTCAACAAATGACCATCTATGTCATTCAACAATAGCACTTTTAGCGGTTTCAGAATACGAATGTGGAGGGTTGTGACTCTACGGACCTTAAGCTACAAATAAGGGTTAAACTCGGATTTTGAAGAAGGGGAAACAGTAGAATCCAGTTATGTGAGATGTGAATTACCTGTAACTCCCTAAAAAGCCACATTAACTGTATGGAACAATTACCAATACTGGATAGATAGATGGATGGATGGATGGATGGATGGATGGATGGAAGGAAGGATGGATGGATGGATGGATGGATGAATGGATGGATGGATGCATGGATGGATAATTGAACCTCTGGCTACAACCCCATTTTAGCAAGATTGTCCAATTGTCACATGATGTGCAAATAAATCTATTTATGCACTAGCACTGTAATTTAGTACACCATGTGAAGAAAGCATTCTTTAAACCATCAAAATACTTAAATAACTCAAAATTCACAGGGTATGAGGTTATGTTTATCCATTTGCAAATCAGTAGGGACAAGCTGTGTGAATCAAGCTGTGTCAGGTTTATTAAACTCTAAATCACATCCATGTCGCTTTGAAAGATTACAGAAAGAAAGAGTCTAATTTATGTCTTAAATATATCAAGGTTAACTATCATTCTAGATCCTTATGGATTGAGCTCAAATTAAATTGAACATCATTTCTTGAATCCAAAAGTGTATCCAGGTATGTTTGTGCATTAAAAACAGCAACTCACATACTGTCTATACAGGCATCTACCTTTCTTCCACTTTCAATTGTTGAAATGTACAAACTGTACAAATGTAATTCAGGATAGGCAGATAATAACATGCGCAGCCTGAACACTCTGTGCTCCACCCTTCAGAGCGAGTATCAATTCCTTTTTGTCCAGGATATAGAATGAAAATTGCTGTTCAGGGGTGTAGAAATAAGAACACCGACACAAATCTCACAGAGAACCAATGTTGGGTCCCAGAGGCTGAGCAGATGGGCGTTTTATACCTGAGAGCAGTGAGGAGATTCATGTACACGAGAAAAGAAATGGAAACAGAGTCTGTCACAGTAGTACAAACAACACTTTGTGTGTTTGTGTGATTTTAGACAGGACAGCTCTCTTGCAGCTCTCGCCACAGGCACGCATTCAGCCTACTTTCCAACACACACCACCTGCCACACTTTGAAGTGTGTGTATGGAAGGGGAAAGTCTGCTGGGAGAATGAGCTTCGTTAAAATTGCATCCTCCCTGAATGCATTATGGGTAGAAATAGAGCTCTAAGGTCGACCTGAATGCGGCACATATAGAAGCATGTACAGATACCAATCCATCCAGAGAGCGTTGTCTGTCTTTACACCTGCTCTGACCTCTGAACTCAATCTGCGGGATCATCATTAACTACACGGCCAACTTCTCATTAATTAAAACCCACAAAGTCCATATGACAGAACAAGGTTCAGCAAGTCTAGCCGCGGAGTGTCTGCGCAGGAGAGAGACCATTTTTAGCACAGAAATGCTATTCTTAGCCATAGGTGTGTTAGTAGGTCACTCCACAGCCTGTGTGGATCTGACTGTGTACAGACACACAACAACAAACGACTAACGGCTCCAGACCCCATTAATAAGGGCACCAGCAGAAACAAGCATAGCTGCAATATTTATAAGAGCAAGCACAAACTAATGGGCCATTAATTAGAAAATATGGAACAGGACTTTGGAGGGGGGTGGAGGGAACACTTTTGCTCTGTTCCAAAACCTACTGAACTACCACATAGGCTTACAAAGTCTTTTCTTAGGCTTAATTATACTGTCTGCTAAAACTACTTATTTTAGCCAAATTTTAAGGCAAATAATACATAATTATATATAATGCATTGTGAAAAACATTGTAAAAAAATATTTGATATATATGATATACTGTATATTTAAGCTAAAAACAGGATAGATAGATAGATAGATAGATAGAAAGAAACCATGATTCTGGATGGATGGATGGATGGATGGATGGATGGAAACCATGATTATGGATGGATGGATGGATGGAAACCATGATTATGGATGGATGGATGGATGGATGGATGGATGGATGGATGGATGGATGGATGGATGGATGGAAACCATGATTATGGATGGATGGATGGATGGATGGATGGACGGAAACCATGATTCTGGATGGATGGATGGATGGATGGATGGATGGATGGATGGATGGATGGAAACCATAATTCTGGATGGATGGATGGATGGATGGATGGATGGATGGATGGATGGATGGATGGATGGAAACCATGATGGATGGATGGATGGAAACCATGATTATGGATGGATGGATGGACGGAAACCATGATGATGGATGGATGGATGGATGGATGGATGGATGGATGGATGGAAACCGTGATTCTGGATGGATGGAAACTGTGATTCTGGATGGATGGATGGATGGATAGATGGATGGATGGATGGATGGATGGATGGATGGATGGAAACCATGATTATGGATGGATGGATGGATGGATGGATGGATGGATGGAAACCATGATTATGGATGGATGGATGGACGGAAACCATGATTCTGGATGGATGGATGGATGGATGGATGGATGGATGGATGGATGGATGGAAACCGTGATTATGGATGGATGGATGGATGGATGGATGGATGGATGGATGGATGGAAACCGTGATTCTGGATGGATGGAAACCTGTGATTCTGGATGGATGGATGGATGGATGGATGGATGGATGGATGGATGGAAACCGTGATTCCGAATGGATGGATGGATGGATAGAAACCGTGATTCCGAATGGATGGATGGATAGAAACCATGATTCTGGATGGATGGAAACCGTGATGATGGATGGATGGATGGATGGATGGATGGATGGATGGATGGATGTTTACAGGACAGTGATGAATACAAACACACACACACACACAACAGGTTTTCACATAAATATATTCATGACATTAGATGTGAAAAAAAAACATCTCTAAAGAGTAAACATCATAAACAAATGTTTAATTTCCCAGAGGATCCCCCTTCCTCAAATTCTTTTTTAGTATTGAGTACACATCTGCCATGCTAATGCGAGAACACTGTCTGCACTAACTAGCTAGTTTTGATTTCCACTGAGAACTACTAACAAAATAATACATATGAATAATAGACGTCCATAATCAGGCCTGAACACCGACCTTGAATCAGGACTGATCTTGTGAAGATCCTTTCAGAAAAAAATAAATAGTGAAAAAATTATGAAAAAATAATAATCCTACATGTGTTTTTAAAACTCATTTTTAAACATGAAAATTAATAAGCGTCAAAGAGGGGGGAAATTGTCAGCAAAGTTATGCAAGATAGGAACTCTTTTTCCTTCTTCACATGAGCAGAAACATTGAAAAGCACTAGCCATCAGAGAGAGATCAGTGCTTACAGAGGTAATGAAAGAGAAACGCCACATCATCTGGAGATATTTCACTCCATTAAATAAAGACCAAGCTAAATGCGACATTTATTATAAACGAATGGTGTTAAATGAAGTTGTTAAATGATTGATCAAATTCTACAATTATTGTTAATGAAAATGAAACAAAAAAAGCAGTCTTATAATGTATGGGTTGGTCTAATGATGAAATTTTAATGATATAAATACCCTATCCTCAGAACTCATACAAACTTTCCACATTAGTGAAATAAGACCTTGTACTACTCTGAATCAGATAAAAAGCACACAACTATTGTTCCATCGCTAGTTCTTGTTTGTTTTGCTGGCTCTTGTTTATCTCAGGGTTCTGGGACTTTACACTCACACTATTGCATGAATGCATAAAGTTTATTTACTGCTGCCGCTTCACACTGGAGTAGTTTGTTCTTCTTTTGTTTTCTTTCTTTGCATGTATTGTTTATCTCCGTCTTGTTTTACACACACCAAAAAAAAGGGCTTATTTGGATACAATCCCATAAAATTTTCACACACTGTTGGTGGTTTGTGCCAGCATTGCTGGCCCCTGCAACTTGTTTGGTACATTGCACAGGTACCTGGCAGGATACTACCATTGTATACTATTACTATGTGCAGTGTGTTGCGTGGTTGTGGAGGAATTTTTTGGCCCCTGAGGCCGTCACAGGTTTGGGCTCATCATTTGAAGTACTCCTGTTTGCTGACTCTTGTGTTTGTTTCATCACTCCAGCAGACATTAGTAAAGCACACATGCTGATCGATACTGTCCCTCTAACTTTTCCGTTGACTCAGGCTCCATTATTTCATTTCTGTATAATATAGTATTTTTATACTGTTTAGTCAACTTGTTTTGTTTAGATCTACTTTTCTTTTTGTGAAGCACATCGAACACCAGACAAGATTAAACTTGCATACTTTTTTTTCTTTTAATAATGTAAAATTCATAGGAAAAATAATAAAATAATAATAATTAAATCAATTTCAAAAGTTTTCTTTTCGACAGAAAGTACTTCTTTCATTCACAAAGGAGGCATTAAATTGATTAAAACTAACAGTAAAGACATCTATAATGTTATATAAGATTTCAAATTAATGCTGTTCTATTCTATTCAAGAATCCTGAAAAAAAGTATCCTGGTTTCCACAAACATATGAAGCAGCACAACTGTTTTCAACATTGATATTAATAAGAAATGTTTCTTGAGCAGCAAATCAGCATATTACAATGATTTCTGGAGGATCATGTGACACTGAAGACTGGAGTAATGATGCTGAAAATTAAGCTTTGCCATCACAGGAATACATACAAGCCTGTGAAAATAAATTTGCATTATTAATCCTTTTGACCTTTTGTTCAAAATTTAAACAAAAAAATTATAATCTTTCATTCAAGTAAAACAATTGAAAATCTCATTATGAAATAAATGTTTTTCTCTGATACACATTGGCCACAATTAATGGCACCCTTTTATTAAATACTTCTTACAACCTTATTTTGCCAAGATAACAGCTCTGAGTCTTCACCTATAATACCTGATGAGTTTGGAGAACTCCTGACAAGAGATCAGAGACCATTCCTTCATACAGAATCTCTCCAGATCCTTCAGATTCCCAAGTCCATGTTAATACGCTCTCCTCTTCAGTTTTCTATAGTGTTCAGGTCAGAGAACTGGGATGGGCATGGAAGAACCTTAATTTTGTGCTCAGTGACCCATTTTTGTGTTGATTTTGAATTCTGGATCATTGTCCTGATGGAATATCCAACCTTAGGCCCATTATAAGATTTCTAGCAGAGGCTGTCAAGTTTTCATTTTATTTTTTTATCTGTTGGTTTTTGATAGAATCCATGATGCCATGTATCTAAACAAGATGTCCAGGACCTCCAGCAAAAAAAGGCCCACAACATTAAAGATCCAGCAGTATATTTAATCGTACACATGGGGTACTTTTTATCCCTGTCTGCACCAAAGCCATCTGGTGGGTTTACTGCTAAAAAGCTCTTTTTTTTTTTTTTCATCTGACCACAGAACCCGTCCCGTTTGAAGTAGTCATGTCTGACAACTAAATACGCTGGAGTTTGTTTTTGGATAAGAGCAGAGGATTTTTTTAAAAAAAAACCCCACCCAAAACAACTTGTGGTGATGTAGGGGCTTTTTGATATATTTTTGAGGCTTTCTGACCCAGAGACTCAACTATTTTCTGCAATTCTCCAGCTGTGATCCTCGGAGAGTCACTGGCCACTCAAACTATCCTCCACGGCGTGCATTAAGACTTTATAGACACACGTCCTCTTCCAGGCAGATTCATAACATTTCCTGTTCTTAATTATTAATTATTTATTTATTTTTTACAGCCACTTTCTATTTTGTGAAGCTCACCAATCTTTTGCTGCACATCAGAACTAAACTGATTTTACCTAATGTGATTAAGGGGATTTGGCCTTTGTGCTTCCTCATGTTTATACTGCGAAACAAGGAGTAATGGCTGGATAATTTCACCCTGGTGTACTAAAAACTGTAAATATGAAGGGAAATATACTTCAGATATTTCTAGGGGTACCAATAATTGTGGCCGTGTATTAGAGAAAAACATTTATTTCATAATGGGATTTCCCACCCCCACATTCATTGGTTTTACTTCAATGAAAGGTTAGATTTTTTTATTTTTTTTTGAATGAATGAATGAATGAATGAAAGACTTAAAGGATAAACAATGCAGATTTATTTTTACAGCCTTCTTTAATTATATTTACCAAGGGTGGCAATAATTCTGACCACAAATGCAAGATTAAATTTAAATATTACATAAAACATAAGACTGATATTTTCAGAAAGTCTGAGTCTGGTACAAGAATAAAAATAAATCCTACATAAAAGCATTTAAAGAATAGGAAAATAAATGAGACTCACATGGTTAAATTTTCCAAGCCCTTCACAAGAAGGACAATGAGAAGTTGAAATCTGTTTATTTTAATATAAGCCAATCCCTAGGATGAAACATGCCTGTAGCGCTTAGAAAAACATGCATTCAGTACAGAGCTTTTGACAATTAGTCAGGAACACATTCAGGAAGAGCCCCTGGGAGGATCCAGGAGAGAGGATGTGTGCCAGCAGTGCTGTCTGTGTCATGAGCTGCGGTTTCTTAATTACAACGACTCTTTGGCCTTCTTCCAATGACCAGCATCACTTATCCACACAAACTAAACAACAACAGCCTGAACTGTGTATCGTGGAGAAAAACAGGTAGAGTAATAATGAAACAACTGAACAATGAGAGCGTAAGAAAGAAAGAAGGAGGTAAGACTGCATGGGAAAAGAGAAAGAATGAGATGAAAGTATTGAACTGCATAGCTCTCAGTTGTTTTATGGCAGCGGGTTAATACTGCTGCGCTCTGGCAGAGGTTGGTGAATGAGGCTCGTTTCCTGCACGGAAAACAGAGTTTCCTGCAGAGTTTGTTATTCCACATTCATACATCAGCACAAACACCTGTTCCCCCAATTCATAAGAGATTAAAACATTATTCTTTTAGAAAAACAGGTCTGTCAAAAACATTCAGACTGCTAGACTTCAATGGCAATCCATAATAGGCAGAATTGCTATATATATATAATTTCCTTCTAATATACTGTAACATCCTTTCCCTGATAGCTATGTAAGCGTTGTTTTAGCTAATTTTAGCATTCACCACTGGCTCCATTTGGTAGGTACCACTACTTTTTCTATCTCTGATTGAAAATCCAGTTTCATTTTGAAATATGACATTATGAGTTAAAAATGAGCTGCGAATGAGAATTCATGTTGGCTAATAATTTTAATGTAGGTCCCACTTAGACTTTTGCTTTAAACACACAGTATTCCTGACAGGTAGAACAATACCTACCAAATAAACAAAAAAAGACTACCAAGTATTAATATTGATAGAATTACTTTGAAGTGACTTCTTATGAGACATAGCAGGTTTATATTTTTTTCAAAAGTTTAACATTCCCTCAAAACAATAGAGTTATCGAATAAAACATTGAAAAACATTATTTTTGTCCCTGGTCTCCCCTACTTCTACATTCTTTGCTATGCCAATCATATTCAAGCTGAGGAATCTGTTCGAGGAACAATGCATTTCATCCAGAACTTGTTGACTCTGCTGGGTTTGCAATAAATAGCATTTTCGGGCTGTGATTTAGCTGTTTTCAGCCCTCCATTTCTCTCTGTCTGTTCCGCCTTTGCCCTCTGAGACGTTGATGAAACGCCGATGAAAGGTTTCTAAAATGATTTGGATTGATTTGCTCTCTTCCATTGAAAGTCATCATTTATCATTCACTCTTCACCGAAGCACTGAACCAGCGGTCAGAGCCGACGACTGATCTTCCCCCAGAGAATGACAGTCCTCTCCTGCAGGATATTTAGTCATGATCTGCAAATGATTAACACACAATGCCTCCTAAAAGGGACATAACACTTTTTTTTTTTTTTTTTCTGAGGTCATATACTTTGTTTGTAATGATCATTTTCCAAGTCTAAAATTCTCATTTTAGATTTCTAATTTGTGACCGGTGTTTTGTTTTGCTCTATCCTCTGCGCTTCCGCGATCGTCAATACATCATGCATCGGGTCAGGGGTTACTCTTTTGCCGTACGGCTGTCTGCCGGAAGCTATTTATTATAGTTTATAAAGTTATAAATATGGATATTTTTCTTAAAAACCCATCGCTTCGCTTCAGAAGGCCTTTATTAACCCCCTGGACCATATGGATTACTTTTATGATGGATGGATGCACTTTTTTGGGCTTCAAAATCTCACTCCTTCTTCACTACCATTATAAAGCTGGGAAGAGCAATAATATTATTTAATATAACTCCGATTGTGTTTGTCTGAAAGAAGATAGTCATATACACCTAGGATTGCTTGACGGTGAATAAATTATGGGATAATTTTAATTTTTGGGTGACTATCCCTTTAAGTAAAGTTTGTGCTGCCCCATCCTTCAATAACAACCAATAAATTACATTGTGACAGATTCATGAAACAATTTGCACTGAAATAAGCTGCAAAAATGTTTAGGTAGAAATGATTCAGGCATCGAATTAAATTTCTATAGCTGCTTATTTCTCATTCTTTAGAATAAAATGGCAGAGCTGTAGGTGCTACACAGCCAGGAACAGCATAAACTTTTCACAGTTTTTACTTTTTAACTTCTAGTGTTTAGAAACAATATCTTCCATCATACTTCACCCTTATTACCTCACCTCAACAAGTTTCAGATCACCAAATTTTCAGATTGAGCCTTAAATGTTCTTTTCAGTCTGGCTAGGCAGCTTTCAGCTCTAAAAGTTTCAGTATGTTTAGAACTTCAAAATATTGAACTATTTTTATCTGAGAAGATCAAGGAAATTGGATTCCACATGATATGACCCCTTTAAAGTTTAATAAAAATCCCTTCCATTAATTCTCTTTGTGCACAGCCAGTGTTTGTTTCTCTGACTAAAATGACGAAAGCCTCTGCAGTATTACTTTTAATGACTCTTTATAAGTTTTTCAAACGTGATCTGTTGTTTAATGGATCCTCAGAGAGCTTTGATTGGCTGAAAGGACTCTTGGGCAAATATGATTGGCCTTTCTGCAAAGAGAACAAGCAGAACTTGTTTTTCAGTAATCTGAAGGATTGTCAAAGGCCTTGGTTGTGTTTTCAAGGTTTGATATGAGGATTACAGAGAGCCAGATGGTTTGACAGACAAACAGAGAGGTGCACAGAGAGCACAGAGCTCAGTCACGGGGAGGTACACAGTCAGACATAGACAAAATTTGGCTGGATCTCAGAAAAGACCAAGATTAGAAGTGATCTGTAGATGACAGAACTTGGCTATAGACTTGTCTTTCCACAGCAGCTGATGTTGCTTTACAGTACTGTAAATCTCTCTCACCGACATGCAAGCCAACACATATAGGCATGTTTGAATAGATCACGGCAAAAAGCCTCCTTTTTGTCTTTACGACATGAACTGCTTAGTGTTTACAGAGAGTGGCATCTGTTGTTGTCACACTCACCACTGCCAAGAACGACAAAAAAACAGATAAATACTTTTGTATAGTGAATACAAGAGGGGCCGAGTATTAAATGGACAAAAGAGCTTTTACAGGCAATAACATTGACCACAAGGTTGGCAACATTTTGAAGTTTAGGTCCAACTCTTTCAGTTCATGAGTTGGAATCTGAATTGAACATGACAACAAAATAACTTGTAAGTTATTTGTAAGTTGACTGGCTCCAGTTTTGAAGATTGGGGGACATTGTATGAAAAATAAGTCCTCTTCTGCCATGGTCCATAAGTAATGTGTGTGTACAATAAACTGTATGTGTACCATTTTTTGGTATCATTTTCATATTTGTATTTTATTTCAATATAAGCAAAGGATATAAGGAAATGAATGAAAATTAATACAAATTTCTATAGGCAGCATTTTACAAATTGATTATTAATACCCTCTAATGTTTTTGGAAATACACCACATGTTAAATGTACGTTAACATAATGAGAAATCTAATGTTTTACTGCAAGATACTAATGAAACTAAATATGTGCTAATGTAACTCCTAACTACTAATTAAAAAAGGTATTCTCCATTAAAATGCTTTTTTAGCACTGATGCGCTACTGTAGTCGCCAATCACACAAGTTTCAAAAGACATGAGGGAGAGTAAATGAATTAGCAATGAATTATCCCTTTAAATGATAAAGTGATGAATTATTGCTATATGGAAACACAAAACAAAATATATGCTGCATGAAGTGAGTCTAAAAGAAATGGCAGATTAAACCTGAAAAAGCGGGGGAGAGAGTAACGCTTCAAAAAGAAAACTATCCTGGCATGTGCAGAAAGGCCATCCAGCATTAAAACAAAACTAGATCTGCTTGCGACACAAATAACACACAATCAAATCTAAACAGGACTTTAGCACACTTGCAGCACTATGTGATTTGCACATGCAGACTTATCACAATGAATCAGAAGGAAAATAAACGAGTGTGACGCATTGAAGTTATCTGGGAGAAGTTTAATTATCTTACTCTGGCTGTCAGCGGTGAGACGGATGCACATGGACTGATAAGCACAAGCACAGTGGACTCTTTATCTCTCTCTCTCACTCTCTCTCTACTGACAACGCAGTCAGTGTGTTGTGTATGTGTGTGCGGCCTCCAGAGATGTAAACATAAAGACTACATCTGTTATGTCCCAGGCCCGCTGAGCCTCCACCACAGGGGCCCGAAAGAGCCAACTACCCCATCTCAAAAACACACACACTCTCACATACATCACAGGCATCCTACCGCCTCTTACACGGACACAGAAGGGTTTTTCTTATTCAAACCTGTTCTGAGGTTCTTGTGTAAAAACTTTTGGTTCACATAGATAACTAATAAAAATCAGAGGAGACGGAGTCAGAGGTAATGACAAAGGATCTTTCAACGATTTGACTACACTAAAAAAATTCGACCTATTTCAACTTAAAAACTTAAGTTCTGTTGCTGCCTTAAATATATTGATAAGTATGTTCAAATTGGCTGTACAAGTCATTTCAACTTAAATTATATTAGTCTGACTTGGTCACAGTCATGACTTGGTCACTTGACTGTTGTTAAGCAGTGCTGTTATTATCTAAAACTAAATAAAATGTTGTTAAATGAAGCATATTTGTATTAATATTAACAAAATATATACAATAATATTAAAACATTATTATAAATGAATTAATATATTAAATTAAAAGTTAAATTACTAAAACATTAATTTTAATAATAATAAAAAAATAGTAATATAAATGTTTATTTAAAAAAAACAATTAAAATTAACAATTGCAGAGTGAAAACTAAAAAAAGAAACTTATTATTATAAATTAATATATTAAGGTTAATATTTAATATTTAATATATTAAATGAATATATTAAAAGTTAAATTACTAAAATATATATAATTAATTTTAATATTAATAAAAATAAGTAATATTAATGTTTATATGTTAAGTCAAGTCAAGTCAAGTCACCTTTATTTATATAGCGCTTTTTACAATGTAGATTGTGTCAAAGCAGCTTTACATTGATAACTGGTATATTGTTTGGCTGCACAGCAGCTCTTAAAAGAATAGTGTCAATGCAGGCAGATCAAAGCACTGTTGAATATCAAATGTCAAGTCAAATGTCAAGTGTCCCCAACTAAGCAAGCCAAAGGCGACAGCGGCAAGGAACCCAAACTCCATCAGGTGACATCAGGTGGCAGGCAAGTGGCAAATAGGTGTTTAAATGGAGAAAAAAACCTTGGGAGAAACCAGGCTTAGTCGGGGGGCCAGTTCTCCTCTGGCCAACAGTGCTTTGTTACGATTCAGGTAGCTATCATAAGTCCGACAGGATCGCAACATTCAAAGTATTTATTCCAGTTCCATCCAATTGAGGATCGTATTCATCACGGCGGTATGGACGGTTGTTGAGGAACTGTGTCGTGGCTGTCGTGTCAATGAGGCCCTCACAGTGGATGATCTAGTTGACTCAATCTCTGCTGATACAGAGTGAAGCTCTGCTCAAGCTTTTAAAATAATTGCAGAGTGAAAACTAAAAAATACATTTAAAAAATAAATAAATAACTAAAAATAAAATAACTTTTTGGCATGCATTTCAGAAGTGCAATCTTAAAATTTGTATAAAAAATACATGGGTGGAATCCCCATGTTTCCAAAGGAAAACACACTTGAGACATTATTCAGGGAAGTACTTACTAAGCACTTACTAATCTGCATATTAAGATAAAACAGGAGAAAGTATTTTAATACCAAAAAATATTAAACACTTCACATTCAAAGACAAATGTTAAAGGGCTCTTACACCCAACAAGCACACGCTATTTAACCGTACGACCTAGTTTGCAAGGGCTAGAAGAGAGGGCTGATAATTTTGTTGTCGGCTCTAATGTGATCAAAGAGAAAGCAGCTGTAAGGTAATTGAAGGAATTAATAAAAGGGAAACTTAGGAGAACTGAAAGGCTGTCTGTAATTAAACTCTGTTTCTGTCATAACATGGAATACAAATGCAGATCAGAGCTTGTAATGGAGCCTATGAAACAGTGATCTCCATTGAAACATTAACATCCTTTGAAGGACTGGTTCTACACCTAATACCTAACCTCTATTGTTTGAGGTTGTCACTCACCTGATAAAATACCTTTTGGCAGGCACTTTCCAAACACACACACTGACAAAATCCTTTTTATGCATGATTTTTATGCATTAAACCTTAGTGTGAAACCCTAGAGGTAGTTGCATGTGCTACAAATTAACAGTTTTATCAAGCTGTGTCAAAAATAGAAACAAACTGAGTGGAGTCTCTCACACTAGGATACTCTTAAAGCACTGAAGTGACAGATCTGACTTCAAAGTGGGTGTTTTTTCAGGTAAGCATGTAAAAGTAAACAGACAGAGCAAGCAAGAGGAGGTGGTGGTGGCGTGTAGTGAGAAACAATCTGTGAATCACAAAAAAAAGGGAAAAAAAGGAATGTATAATTAGATGTATCCTCACTTTCTCCAAATTTGCCTTTTCTTTTCTTTTTTCTTTTTATTTATAACAAACCCAAACCAGCCAAAAACGCACTGGTGCGCAGAAATACAAATTAAGAAACTGGCAGCGGCCAATAGCGTCCCTCTTCGGAGCACCGGGAGGAGAGCCAAAAGCCAACGATGGTAAATAAATGAGAAAGACTTTCAGAAATTACTGCCTGTATTCATCTAGTGAATGATTCACAATCGCTAAATGCCAGAGATGAGGGTGTTAACAAATATGCATTTAAAATATGTCCCAATTATGCAAAAGGCCCTGTATTACACCAAATACGGCCTAGTGCTCAATAGTGGAGAGCTGCCAAGTCCATTTGGCTCTACACGACTAATGTGACAGGGAAAAAAACAGAGATGCAGAATTATTTTTCATGCAGTTTTTCATGAGTAAAACCAACTCAGTTCAGGAGTAAAGAGAGAACGCTGCATCAAAGTTTTATTTTAATAAATGGTTTCATCACTCTCTATCAATTTATTTATCTAGACAGTAACTTAAATTGAAAACATGAAAGCTGGAATAACGTTTAATAAAATCCTTTCATGTTGTCAATTTCAATCCATTCAATCCATTAATCTAAACCAAAGTCCCTTTAAGACAAGTCATTTCACTCGGCGGCCATCTTTGAAACGCCTCTCAGGCATGCAAGTGCAGCTCTTATCTCTTTGAATGGGGAAACATCAAATTCTTCAAAACTGTTCACCAAGCTTTCGATTAAATTTCATATTTGAAACCACCAATTAAATCTGACAACTACTGTCTCATACATTTTGTTTCTAAACTCTCGAATCATCACAAAAAAAAACTGTATTTTTCAGGCTGGATCAAGCCAATGCGCATGCGCAGTCCTAAGTGCTCGTCTCTTGTGCCTCATTTTGGAGGCGCGCGTCTGACTGTTTCAATAGGAACCGGAGCTTCTAATGGTCACTGCAGTGACGCGATGATTTTAGCAATCAGCGATTGGCTCTTATTTAGAAGGCAGGACTTATTCCGCCATATTGCGCATTGCACTTTCTCCCATTCACAATAATATGAGTGCACAGTCTTTCTACATATAACGGTTTTTTTTTTTATCTAAACTCAGTGCAGATGTCCATCTGCTCCCAAATATATCCTGAAAAGAGACAACAATCTCAAAATCCATTTTTATGAAAAATACATGACAGGACACATACTTTAAGTTCTCATGCTCTGAAGTTCCTCTTTCTGAGTTTGGATGCAATTTCATATTTCTTTCTATCTGTTTCACTTTCTGACAAAATAGGAGTTGTCTTTGTACAAATATGACAATACAAAGAGCAAAGAAAGTGCATTAGCTGTGCAGCTGATGATTTATTTATTTTGCCTTTCTCGTGCAGCCTCAGAGAATGATGTGAAACGGTTTTGTTAGCTAAATGAACGCTATTTCCAACTAAAATTAGAGTCAATATAGACAATTAAAACTTAATTAGGGCTAATATCAATTAGCTTCTGCCAAGAATCTTTAATTGACATATGGCTTAAAGAAAATGTTTCTACTGGTAAGAACCACATTATTATACAGTTCACCTTATAAATAAAACCAATCTGACATGACTTGAAGACAGCAATACAGAGAAAGAGCGAAAATAAAAACACAAAACACGAAAAGATGGAGGAAAATAAAAGCAAGAATAATCTTTGCATATATTAAATTGCTCAAAAGTTGCTGTCCATGTCCAGGTCAGAAGAAAACATGACTCATGCCAGACATAGCGGCCTCTCTTTACATACACTTCTGAGAATTTGAGGCTTCACAGTCTGAGACCAGATCAGAGCGCTGTGTGTTGGTCAGGGTTAAGGCTAATGTGGGCAGTGCTGGGTGAAAAGGCCAGGCCAGATGCCAAGCAACTGGGTCATTACTGTTAGTGGAAGGTTGCACTGCATCATGGGATGGGCGAGTGAGGTGCTCATAGAGCAGGTCATCTTGTTCTCTGACCACACACACCCACATAGATACAGACCACTAGCATATACTCACAAATCAAATTTAAACCCATGACTTGATGTTAAATGGCAACTGCTTAATGTTCGGGAACAACCTTTTATACCTTTTAACCATAGCAGATCTATACAGGTGGAGCTGGGGAGGGTGAAGGGTTTCTGAAAGTGCACTGCAACTGCTACAGCAAATGCAAAAATTATTTTAAAAAAACTTTGTATTTTTAAATAATAATCAATCATAATCATGGAAGAATGCTGTCAGCGTTGAGTTAAAAAGGCATAAATATATGATAGAAAGGATTTTGGGTGTCACTCTGGTTTCAAAACTGAACTGTGTGTGAACAGAACCATATTCAGCAAACCATATTCTGCTGCTGGACGAACAGAAAAAGATTTAGCACTCAAAAGAAGAGTGACAGCAATATTTAGCTGCTACTTTTGTGCAATGACAGATTAATATTGCGTCAAGCAGAGGATGACACAGATATGGATTTGCATCTTGATATGACCGCCCCTGCCCACTCCTTTCTTTCCAATCTTTTTCAGTCCTGATGCATCTATTCTGGAAGCGCGGGCGTGAAAAGAAGCCCTAATGATCGTAAATACACTGGAAATCACAGCCCGGCTCTTCAAAGGTCATATCATTAATCCTGCAACAGCCAAGCATTGTGATCCAAAGCACTTTCATACACATTTCAAACACTCACGTTAATTAGAATCACAACTGAATCAGAAACATCTGATTTGCGTAGGATCTCTGTAACTCGTCTTTTTCTTTTCTTCCCTTATTCAAACCTCTAGTCGTATTGATTTTTCATTTCCACAATCAGCACTCGTTCGATCAGTCCCATAATGAGGAACATGATTTCGGCACAGATGCAACCACGTCCATTCCCGAAGGCCTGTACGTCTGTGTCCGTTGCTATAGCTACAAGCTCATTACTACAACTTCTGCAAGGGAGGCTACATCCCAGTTTAATGGGACATGGCTTAACTCTTAACACCAATCTGACTATCTGCCAGTCTGTCTTTCAGAGAAAAAAAAAAAGAAAAAGAAAGAGATTTTTGAGGGGTATTTTCGGACACTTTCATTTATAGTAGAGTGGATGGAGATATGGATGTGGAAATGATGTAAGACTTAAACTACCACAGGAGGACCGCTACTCAATGTGTCAGTGCATCCATGTTAGCCACTAGGCCATGGCTACAAAGAAGCAATCCTGCAGATGTTTTGCCATATGGTCATTAATATGCTGTTTATTAAATGTCACTTTCCATGTCCAAAATAAACTGGCTTCAGTGAGGAAATAAAAGGCCAGTTGGCTAGTTGTACTGCAAGAATGACTGGAAATTCAGCTTTGCCATCAAAGGAATAAATTACATTTCATAAGATATTAAATAAAAAAAATAATAATAATAATTACTGTACATTTGATCAAATAAATGCAGCCTTGGTGAGCATAAGAGACTTGTTTCAAAAACATTGAAGGGTTAGTTCACTCAAAAATAATAAACAAAACATGAATGTTGTGTTGATGCGAGGGCAGACATTGTTGCATGAACGCGTTGATTTTGTAAATAATATGGTAAATTATATTTTTTTGTGCAAACAAAGCACTCGTGTCGCTTCATAAACTTAAGGGTAAAACCACTGGAGTCACAATGGATTACTTTAATGATGCATTTACTACCTTTCTGGGGCTGAAAGTGGTAGTTGCGTAGACTGTCAATGGAGGGACAGAAAGCTCTCAGATTTCATTAAAAACAATCTTCTTTTGTGTTCCGAAGATGAACAAAAGTATTATGGGTTTGGAACGACATGAGGGTGATTAAATAATGAAAGAATTTTCATTTTTGGGAGAACTAACCCAAACATTTTTCCAACCCCAAATTTTTCATTATAGGTATTTTATATTTATCTTGTATTTGATGCAACAACAACAACAATGACCTGTACAGCTGTTGCAATCACCAGCTGGAGTGCCTTTGATTTCCACCAAAGGTCACTCCACCCCAGACCGTTGTCACTCTATCATGGACTACAGTTCCCATAATCCTTTGCCAGGACTTATTAGCACTCATTGTTTGCAGCTGTGTCTCATTACCTTGTTAATACTGCCTAATAAGGCTATTTAATACTGCCTAATACCGCTCCAGAGCCTGCTCCAGCCCATGAGTCTGCTCCAGAACCCGCTTAAGTCCATGAGTCCACTCCAGAGTTTGATCCTGTCCCAGAGCCCAGTCTCGTGACCTATGAACTTCCTGTCTGCCTTGATGCAACCATGGAGGTCGTTCCTGAACTTCCTGTCTGCCTTGACGCGACAGCAGAGGTTGTATCTGAACTTCCTGTGTGCCTCGACATGACCGCAGAGGTCGTACATGAAATTCCTGTTTGTCTTGACATGACCGCAACGGTCGAACTTGAACTTCCTGTTGACCTGTGACACCTTGCTGGTCCAGTTATGTCCATGGAAGATATCCTCAAGCTCCCTTGCCTGGTTCCACTAGATCTGCTGTGGGGGTTTTTGGCTCCACTGTGGTGGTTCCCAGCAACTCCTTGGTGGACTTCAGCCCCTTCTGCGCTGCTGTGGTGGTCATCTGCTCTGCTGTGGGAGTCTTCAAGCCCGTCTGCGCTGCTGTGGTGGTCGTCTGCTCCGCTGTGGTAGTCTCCAGCTTCGCTGTGGTGGTCTTCAGCCCTTCTTGGTCAGCCTGTGCCGCCCTGGCCTCCTGCACTACCTCCTTCTCCAGTCTTTCCTCCTGTCCACGGACCTGGTCCTCCACCCCGCCCCCTGGTCCACCTCCGCTCCGCCTCCCTCCTGGACTTCTCTGACCACAATGTTATATTTTAACAATAATGCAACATATCATTCATGGCTATAAGTTATCGATTCACCTGCCATTGACAGCTGTGGCAAAATCATACACCTTAGTGCAGAATGTTACAGCAAAACATGTCCGTCGATTGTCGAAGTATGTGATCTGTGTGATCCAGAAGAGAGGAACACGAAAGAACGGAACAAGCTTTGTAGCTTGTTTAATTACAGTCCAACACAAATACTGCAGCTTTCCTTTTCACAGTTTCCTTTGGATCTGGCCTTCACAGCCATAGACAAGAAGCTATTCAGCTCTCAGGGGTCCATCAATGGCTCTGAGCTAATTTAACAAAAATTGATTATGTGTTGCAAACAAAACCCACAGCAGCTACATTTATGTAAGGTCAATAAAGCCCAAGTACTACAAAAATTCAGGTTATATAGCGCATAATCAAAGCTGTCGTTCATGAAATCTTCTGTTGCTGTATGACCAGAGATGAAAAGAATCACAATCTCTTTATATTCTCTACAAAAGGTGTCTCTGAAAATGCCCTTCAACCTCTTTCATAGCTCATCGCTAATTTTACATGCCAGATATTCAGTTCAAACCTCAGTTATGGCGTCCCTCACCTTCAGATTTCCTGCCTCTAATTATTAACGATACTCCTACGACTGACAGTCTTTTACAACAACCTTTACACCTCCAACTCACACATTTTTCTGTAAGGTGCAACGTGCCATTCCTCACCGTCTCTTGTGGCCATCGGACGTCATAAATAGATGTGCAGCTATGGTCTCTGCAGTCCTATTTTGAACCGTGACAAGCCCACGTTTCACCAGCCGGACGAAATTGCTTTTGCTCCTATACCTCTGTCAACAGTTCTGTGGTAAATACTGATACTTTATGAGGGGGAAAAAGACAGAACTGGAAAAAAAAATATGAAAAGAGCTATTGCTTTGTTCATTTCTTGCAAAGGATTTTTTTTTTCTCTCCTTTCACTGTTATATTTTCACAAGCTGAACAAAAACAAGACCTTCAGTGGACTGCGCATACAAATACACCTATTCACACAAAGACTCAAATACTATTATGCACAAAGTGAAGTGTGATTGGTTGAATCTCTGGGGATAGTGGTTTTGGTGGCTCCAAATGCTTTGGGAAAACGGGCAGCAGGGAAAATTGTGGATTAATGTGAATGATAGCCATATAGAGTCAGCGAGTCAGTTAAGAAGTGGATGAGTCTGATTCAGCAACAAACAAAATTGGTTTAGTAAACTGGGTTAATGATTCATTGTAAAAAAAATTAATTAATTAATAAATAAAAATTAATCCAAAAGAACAATTCATTCATAAACAAATGATTCAGATCAGTTTCATGTAGGCTACTGTAACAAAATGATTTATTGAAAAGATCTGACTCCAAACAACAATTCATTCATAAACAAACAATTCAGATCAGTTGTGTGTATTGGAACAAAAAATTCATTGAAAAAATCTGACTCCAAACAATTCACTGATGAACAAACTATTCAGATTGATTTTGTACTCTGGATCATGCAATTCATTGAAAAGATTCGACTCAAAACAACAATTCGTTCATGGATAAATTATTCAAATTGGTTCTGTGAACCGAATCAAATGATTCACTGAAAAGATCTGACTCAAAACAACGATTCATTCATGAACATATGATTCAGCTCTGTTTTGTGTACTGGAATAAACAATTCATTGGAAAGATCATACTCAAAACAACCAATCATACATGCACAAATGATTTTGATTGGTTTTTCGAGCTGGATAAAACAATTCAATGAAAAGATCCGTTTGAACAGAATCAGACATTGCATACAGTAATATCTGTCGCTGTCAATGTTTTCCAAGAATAACAATTTAGCCTGTTCCTCGCAAAATGACATCATATGGTTTCAGAAGACTTGCAATATAGCGCACAAGACATATATGATAGATTTATGAGGGTAAGTAAATAGCATTTGTCATTTTTGGATGAACTGTTCCTTTAATTACAAATGTTCTTTAAATTGCAGGTTGGTTGTCCAAAGATTGATTCCATTTTTTCCTGGCTCTGAACTAAAGTGGAACTAAACACCTCTTTTTCAACGTATTGATTGTCATGTCATAGGCAGGGCTGCCATAAGTGCTTTTATTCCATGTCATCTCCCGGCCTTTTAACCCTCATCACTAACAGTGGACCTGCTCTTCAGGTCACTGGCTCAAATTATAAGCTTCACACTAGGATTCTCCCTAAGATCAATAGACAAGCAAATAGGCTCTGCCAGTTTTGGATATATTCACATATTAATGAATCTCTTTCACACTCTCCCTGCCCCACTTGGTGCTGAAGGAATAGTTCATGCAGAAATGAATATTTGTGTCATCAAACATTCAGGCTGTCAAAAAATGTATCATTTTTCTTGTGTTCCCTGTAGAATACAAAGAGAGATGTACATCTAGTCATTTGAAAAATGCATAACTTATTGTTAAAGTTACATTTGTTTTATAACTTGATAATATGACCCCAGATGCCCTTGACATGCGAAACCCTTTTGGGAAGACTGTTTTGGGGCTTACGATGTTGTCTGTGATTGTTTATGCTCCTCAACTGTATGAATACAATGAATAATGCAAACAATAGATCATGAGAGAGAGAGCCAAATGCACGGCACAGCGCAAACAATGAGATTCCTGCCACATTCACCTTGACAAACACAAAAGGATTCTCACATTGTCTTGAATCAAATAACCATTTTCAGGGGGCTGGCATGCTGAACTGAAATGCTGATGAAACAGCGACCAAACAGCATGTGTATTTCCCACAATGCACCAGGGCATAACAGAGCCTCATTCTCCCTGACTATTCACTGACAGTGGAAACGCATGAAGAATTATGAATAACAGTCCTCAGACTGTAGTGAATATATTTCTGAGACTAACTCAACAGGTCTGCAGCTCTGATGTGTCTGTCAAATATATGTGTGGTGTCATTCAGACTATTTATTATTGCTTTAAATACAGTCAATATAGTCATTAATATGCAAGCTAAAAATGAAAGGAAACTAAATATATAGCAATGCGATTCAAGCTCTAAATCTATCAGAAACTCCAGATGCATAAGAGCTTCTAAAACAAACAAAAAACAAAATATTCATAATGAATTCATAATGAATTGAAAACACCCTCAGCTCTGCACCACTGGACAGGTACTATATGATAAATTGAAATCGTTGCCGGTTTGGTTAGAATGTCTCTCAGAACTCTTGGCTTTTGCTCAAGCTTCATCCTCTAGACAGCCTGTGTGAGAGCTTCTCGTAATCTGTCATTTTATCTCCAAACCCTCCAGCAAACAGCTCCAAGCTTAAGGGTCCGTCTCAAGTGCTGAAGCCCAGGGCGGGCTCATTGTCTGGGGCCGTGAACGAGCCATAGATCCCTTCTCATCTCTTTCTCAGTAAAACAACAGAAATGAGAGCTTTACAGAGATCTCATGCTGACACGGACCACAGTGCTTGTGGTAGCTGCTATCCACACATTTATAAAGCCTCGCACCAGCAATAACAATGCGAATATGATGGAGTTTTTGTGGAAATACGCTGGAGGGATTGATTTTCTGGTACATGACAGAAAAAGGTCAGGTCAGATGCTGGTTTAAAGGAAAAATGAACCGAGACATCTGACCTTGCTGTGTTTTCAAAGCACTTTTGCAGTTGCCAACATACAAAAAGCTCCAAAATGCGAGAGTACGTAAGTGTGGGTGTAAATAAAGATACGAATCAATCTTGTCGGGATGTCAAGGTTAACCCATCCTTAAATGTTTTTTGTCCTTCACGTATTTTCTTCCGTATTTTTTTTTTTCTACTTCAGCCCCACCCACCCCACACCCCTCCATATGCCAATTATAAATTCACAGATCTTTTAACTCACTCTAATCCTGACTATGGCGAATCCCATGATGCATCACACCTCAGTCAGGGTGGTTCAGCAGCTAAATCGTTAGCCAGACACTGTCAGCTTTGGTGGATTGGAAAATATTGCCTAATTATTAAGCCTGTAATAACGACCCAGATCAATACACATATCTTATGATACTGTGAGCGAGAGAGCATGAGAAAAGAGGCGTATTTTATTCCTCCGCCTGTTGATATTATTATCCCATACATCAGCTCCTTATGCGCAGTACTGCGTTAAGAACGGTCACGCTAAATACCCCATTTGTCAGCCGCAAATGACGACCATGTAAGCAAGCGGAGTTCACAGAATCAATTGGGAGATAATCTTAGTTTAGATCAAGGAGTCAAGGTTCTGCAAGTTAGCATATAGCCCTGTTAGCCCCTGCTGGTTGATGCAGTAACAACACAATTTAATGGGAATTGTGGTCATTCAAAAGTAGCCACACATTCAGACATATTTCATAAGTGTGTTTCTTTAAGTATGGGAACTTTTGAACTTTTAGATTATATATATTTTCTCTGTTTAAGTTATAACTAGATAAATTTGTCAACAGTGTATATTAAAATTCCCAATGCTTCAATTTCTATTCTATTATACATTAATAGCATTCAGAGATTATATTTCAAATTATATTTTTAGCATTTCAAGAATAAAATGGCTGACTCCATTGTCTTGTTAAGGTTAGACATGTGTCTACCACAAAAAAAAGCAAAATGAAGTACAGCACTAACTGAACAACTGCCATTGAGAAAAATGGGACTGCTAGTTTTCTCAAGGTATTCTTGAATGCTCTTCATGTTCCAACCATCTGCAAAAATGACTATTAAAACACTCAGATATGCCAGTCACCTGCTGTCACATTTCAAAATGGATCATTTGACGAGAACGAAGCATCTCTCAGCCTGACATCGCGTGAACCGCCTCGCTATATTTAGACATCAGAGACAGCCTCCAATCTGCCGACGCTAGCCTCGGCGCAGGTAAACAATGCTTAATCAAGGCCACAGGTGAACCATGAAGGAGCCGGCGTACCTAAACTACCTGATTAAACTATTAAGCTAATAGCTTTTCACTTTCATCCAAATACGCTGTGAGAGAGACAGAACGAGAGGGTGAGAAGGAAAGAGCTCACAGAAAGAAAGAGCAGAGAAAGAAAGATGATCTTTTGCCCTCCAAAGAGAAGCGGCAATCTGCCGTGCTGTGGGGAATTTCTCCATCTCTGAAATGAGAAAGCGAATGAGTGGTAAACGCAGCTCTGCTCCTCTCCATCACGGCGGATCAGGCAGACGGTGGAGTCTAATAGGAGAAATCAACAACAGCAGTGCCACCGTAATGAAGAGTTGTGTCCTTCATCTGGTCACCTCCACTGTCAAGGCGTGGCTAAAAATAAGCCCAATATATCACGCTTTGGCTGCACTTGAACCGCCGGTCAGAGAGCAAAGGTCATACTCTTCGCACTTCATCATATGGGATAAACCAGCGGTGAAGCCAGAAACCTCCAAGTGAGCCTATATGATTTGCTCTTTTTACACAGTAGGACTCTAGTTCCCAACATGCACTGTGCCGCAAATAAATCGTGCACATTACTGCTTTAATGTTAACTGTGTGCTGGTAGTTTTGTGCCTTTTGGCATTAAAGGAATGCTGTGGGTTCATTACAAGTTTACAACATTTGTATATATATATATATATATATATATATTTCTGTCGTGACAACACTCTGGCATGGTAATGAATATGACAATGTTGATATGTTTGGTCTTGGCTGAATGGATCTGCTACGCTGCTGCTCTTATTGCTGCTACTATTGGTTATTGCAGTAAGAAAGTACAGGACTTGCTACTGCAGATACATACATGACACACTGCTGTGAGCAAGTAAGACATGCTGCTGAAGCACAATATAGCATACATGAATTACCCCATAGCAGATCTATACAGGTGGAGCTGGGGAGGGTGGAGGGCTTCTTAAAAAAGTGTGCTGCAACTGCTACAGCAAAAGTATTTGAAGGTTGAGCTGTGAGCTCATTGGCTACTGATACAGCAGGAACCAATCAGCTGTGCCCTATTGAGAACGATGTGATTGCAAGCATATTGAGTTAAGGACTTATTAGCCTGTGCCATCTAGAGTTTCATGCCAGAACTTTCTGTGTGTATAGTACGTATATACAGGTGCTGGTCATATAATTAGAATATCATCAAAAAGTTGATTTATTTCACTAATTCCATTCAAAAAGTGAAACTTGTATATTATATTCATTCATTACACACAGACTGATATATTTCAAATGTTTATTTCTTTTAATTTTGATGATTATAACTGACAACTAAGGAAAATCCCAAATTCAGTATCTCAGAATATTAGAATATTACTTAAGACTGATACAAAGAAAGGATTTTAGAAATCTTGGCCAACTGAAAAGTATGAACATGAAAAGTATGAACATGTACAGCACTCAATACTTAGCTGGGGCTCCTTTTGCCTGAATTACTGCAGCAATGCGGCGTGGCATGGAGTCGATCAGTCTGTGGCACTGCTCAGGTGTTATAAGAGCCCAGGTTGCTCTGATAGTGGCCTTCAGCTCTTCTGCATTGTTGAGTCTGGCATATCGCATCTTCCTCTTCACAGTACCCCATAGATTTTCTATGGGGTTAAGGTCAGGCGAGTTTGCTGGCCAATTAAGAACAGGGATAGCATGGTCCTTAAACCAGGTACTGGTAGCTTTGGCACTGTGTGCAGGTGCCAAGTCCTGTTGGAAAATGAAATCTGCATCTCCATAAAGCTGGTCAGCAGCAGGAAGCATGAAGTGCTCTAAAACTTCCTGGTATACGGCTGCGTTGACCTTGGACCTCAGAAAACACAGTGGACCAACACCAGCAGATGACATGGCACCCCAAACCATCACTGACTGTGGAAACTTTACACTGGACCTCAAGCAACGTGGATTGTGTGCCTCTCCTCTCTTCCTCCAGACTCTGGGACCCTGATTTCCAAAGGAAATGCAAAATTTACTTTCATCAGAGAACATAACTTTGGACCACTCAGCAGCAGTCCAGTCCTTTTTGTCTTTAGCCCAGGTGAGACGCTTCTGACGCTGTCTGTTGTTCAAGAGTGGCTTGACACAAGGAATGTGACAGCTGAAACCCATGTCTTGCATACGTCTGTGCGTAGTGGTTCTTGAAGCACTGACTCCAGCTGCAGTCCACTCTTTGTGAATCTCCCCCACATTTTTGAACGGGATTTGTTTCACAATCCTCTCCAGGGTGCGGTTATCCCTATTGCTTGTACACTTTTTTCTACCACATCTTTTCCTTCCCTTCGCCTCTCTATTAATGTGCTTGGACACAGAGCTCTGTGAACAGCCAGCCTCTTTTGCAATGACCTTTTGTGTCTTGCCCTCCTTGTGCAAGGTATCAGTGGTCGTCTTTTGGACAACTGTCAAGTCAGCAGTCTTCCCCATGATTGTGTAGCCTACAGAACTAGACTGAGAGACCATTTAAAGGCCTTTGCAGGTGTTTTGAGTTAATTAGCTGATTAGAGTGTGGCACCAGGTGTCTTCAATATTGAACCTTTTCGCAATATTCTAATTTTCTGAGATACTGAATTTGGGATTTTCCTTAGTTGTCAGTTATAATCATCAAAATTAAAAGAAATAAACATTTGAAATATATCAGTCTGTGTGTAATGAATGAATATAATATACAAGTTTCACTTTTTGAATGGAATTAGTGAAATAAATCAACTTTTTGATGATATTCTAATTATATGACCAGCACCTGTATGTCATTTTACAAATTGGCCCCATTCACTTCCCACTTCACAAATGCTGGTTGAGTTTAGCCCACACTATTGCTTTAACTAAAGAAAGAATTCAGCCAAAACATACACTGTTTGTTTTTTGTGTTATCCTGACTCTGAGTGGTCCAGCCATCAACCTGGGTGAACTAGTGTCAGTGCACTTATGTGGTCCTTGGGACAAACTGATGTTTTTGAAGCAGGTGGGAAGAGGGTTGGGGTGGTCTGAGGAAAAAGGGGTGAGAGGAAACAAAGAAGAAAAAAAAAAGGCTGTGCCAAAAAGGAGAAGAAATCAATACGGCAGAGGGGACTAGGTTTCAATTCATTCTGAAGCAGCACGGATGAATTCTTTCCAATTTCCAGCTAATATTGCCTTTCTGCACGCCTGAACTTTGCCTCGCCATCAACGCACTGTGCAAAGCAAAAAAAGAAAAACTTCAGAGAGCTGTCAAAAAAGCTGACGACTGGAAAAAAGAGGGTGGGCAAATGACAAAGAGAGAGGACTGAAAGAGACAGGAAGCGTCCATCATTCCAAAAGTACAAATGTGCCAGATGAAACAAATAAGAAAAGAAAAAAGACATTCGCTTCATCCAATTCCCTTGGTGTTATTCACTGGTAGCCAGAGGGGTGAGAGAGAACGAACAAGAAAGAGGGATTGCAAAACAATTCTCCTCTACGGGGATATATGGTATAGTAAAGGCGATGGCCCTTGACAGGACTAATCTGGCGCCAGGATTGTACAGTGTTTTAAGAGGGGAACAAGATTGAATTTGAAGGATTATCCAATGTCGCACCATTATTTTCCACTTCATTTCTGCCTGTGAAAATGACAACAACAAAAAAATTGGACCCTTTATTTCTGTCAGACCTCTCAGAGCAGACTGATGCTTTTCAAATGAATTCAGCACAGCTCATTCAATCTCCCTTCCTGCAGTCACAGCACTTCAAGTCCATCTACTAGGGATGGGCCTACCTAGATATATTCAAAATCAATTAGTCATTGAGTTTCCTGAACTATTACTCGACTAAATGGAAAGGAAACACTGTATAATTGTGCTGGTTTCATTTGAACACCCAAAATACATGGTTCTTAGGGGCCTTTAAAACAGAATGTCTTAAAAATGCAACCCTGATGGCATAAGAAGTTTAAAAAAAATACACTGGTAAGTAAATTATTGGACACACTGATAACAGCTAAAATCAAACACGTTAAACACTAAAGGGCCGTGGTTACACTATACTTTTCGTTCCATTGACCTCCATTCATACCGGACCGCAAGCTCATTCAAAGAAGTTTCGCTGCGTTGCAAAGATCAAGTTTTGTGAACTCTGATCGGTGAATTCTTTTAACGTTAAGATGTGTGACCAACAGAAGGAAAATTTTAGGCAAATTTTACAGGAATGTTAAGGGGTTAAAGTAATATTTTTCCATGTAAACTTAATTTCCAAGCATCATCACCATCACAAATCCACTCACAGTGTCACCATATTCAAACAAAGACACTATCATGGAAATTAGGAATAACCTTTAAAAGCTGAATGATGTGTTGAAAAACTGGGATGTCAATTTTCTGCAAATTTCTGCCATCTGAAGACTGTATAATCAGTGTATAATTTAAAGTATAATGTCAATATCACAGCCTAAACACATAACTGACAGATGTTTAATGCACCTTATAGTTTAAGAATGCAGTTTGAATGGGGCATTAACTTTAATCACTTGTCCACTGTGAGGAAATGGTGATAGTAGCAAAACCTCTGCCGCCTCTTCGTTCACCCACACACACATACACTCAACAGGCATCAGGTGCCCCTCAAATTTTGTCAGTCTTTCCTCAAACAGTCATAATGCAATAGTGTTGCTACAATGGTTGCGGTTGTTTTCACTGTTCATCATTTTAGATGTTCTCATATTTTTGTTTTTCCTTCAGGAAATTGTGGAAATTGGGTGAATTACTGAGTTTGCATCTTAAGCGCTCGGTAACGAGCGAGGGGACAGCAGCTGTCACTGAACTAGTGTGGCAGCTAACTCTGTAAACATCAGCTCTGCTGTTTACCTCATTCCCATAATGCACTACAACATCAACTTTTGACAGCTGCTGGAGAAACGACACTGTGGGTGGGAGGGCAAAACATTTGGAAGAGATATTTTCAGATATCAGTTAGCGAGAAGTGAAAAGACTTGTGAAGGTTTCGATTTTCAAGAATCGAAACCCCCAACCCATTGAGAGATTTGGTACGAATTACCACTCAATATCTTAGAAGCTTCTGTGTGCATGAAGAAACTGCTTTTATTGATTTAAATTCTCTGCCGGTGCATCCCAAGACACTGGCGCTGACAGAAGTTACTGATGATCTCTCCCTTTCATTCCCATTCTCTCTCTCTCTCGACTCCTAGATCAACCCTTTCAGCTGTTGAATCACTAACTCTGGTTTCTTTAACCTCCTTCAAGTGGTTCAGTTTTAAATACAAAGACTTCAGCTTCATAACTCCATTTCACGGTTTAGAGCTTTTCAAAGAAAATGCCAGAAATCAATACAGCTACTTTTAAATAGCCATCAAAGGAGAAACAAGATGCAGAATGGTACTTACAGCATCTACCAGCTAACTAGCTTGAGCTAAATAAATTTTAAATGAAAAACTGAGCTACAAGTCACTACATAACCACCTCACACAACTTGAGTCAGCTGATACAGATACAAGCTCTTGATTCAAATAAATTGTGCTGCAGTTCTGATTCATTTGGGTATCTTTCAGTTATAAGGTTTGTCTTGATTCACAAGTACTTGATTCAATTATTTTGTGTTTCAATTCTGATTAATTTGGGTAGACTGTATTTCATTTATAATGTTCATCTTGATTCGCAAGCTCCTGATTCAATTAAATTCTGATTTGATTCTGATTCATTTCAGTATACTTCAGTTATGTTTTGTTTCACAAGTTCTTGATTCAATTATATTGTGTTTCAATTCTGATTAATTGGGTAGATTGTATTTCATTTACATAAAGCTCATCATGATTCGCAAACTCCTGATTCAATTAAATTCTGATTCGATTCTGATTAATTTCAGTATATTTCAGTTATGTTTTGTTTCACAAGTTCTTGATTCAATTATATTGTGTTTCAATTCTGATTAATTGGGTAGATTGTATTTCATTTACATAAAGCTCATCATGATTCGCAAACTCCTGTAAAAAATTCAATTAAATTCTGATTCGATTCTGATACATTTGGGTATTTTTCAGTTAGAATGTTTGTTTTGATTCACAAGTTTTTGATTCAGTTAAATTGTGTTTCAATTCTGATTCATTTGGGTAGACTATTTCATTTATAATGTTCATCTTATTTCTCAAGCTCCTGATTCAATTAAATTCTGATTCGATTCTGATTCATTTCAGTATATTTCAGTTATGTTTTGATTCACAAGTTCTTGATTCAATTATATTGTGTTTTAATTCTCATTAATTGGGTAGACTGTAATCCATTGATGTTACTGATGTAATCCATAATGTTCATCAAGATTCACAAGCTCCTGATTCAATTAAATTCTGATTCGATTCTGATTCATTTCAGTATATTTCAGTTACAATGTTTGTTTTGATTCACAAGTTCTTGATTCAATTATATTGTGTTTCAATTCTAATTTATTTGGGAAGACTGTATTTTTATTTATAATGTTCATCTTGATTCGTAAGCTACTGATTCAATTAAATTCTGATTCATTTGGGTATCTTTCAGTTATAATGTTTGTTTTGATTCACAAGTTCTTGATTCAGTTAAACTGTGTTTCAATTATGATTCATTTGGGTAGACTATTTCCTTTATAATGTTCATCTTTATTCACAAGCTCCTGTTTCAGTTAAATTCTGATTCAATTCTGATTCATTTCAGTATATTTCAGTTATAATTTTCATTTTGCTTACATATGAAAGAACTTTCTACTAAAGCTGTCGTTTTTTTAAAAAAAAAATACATGGCAATGTTTTAAACTCGTCTTTTGGAATTATTCAAGAAACAGCTCATAAGAGTCATCTCTTTCAGAAATTCAGTTACATTAAATCATGTTTGTGGACAGGGCAGATCTCGGCAGTCCAACAACACTTTCTGACGATTGCGTCATTTTTAACTCTAATACAGGACTGGAGTGCTGACTCAACTATTCTTATTGGTCCGCAAAGCTCATGTAACACTGTTGAAATATCTTGGACACAAACTCCCTGCAAGAAAGTTATCATCTGTCAAACTGATTGCACAATTTACTGTTGACTTATAGTTACTGTTGACACTCCTGCACCAGTGCACTTGATGAAACAGTTGAAATATGCAACAGGCTGAAGTTGATTCTGAATGTGACTGGTTGACAAAATGCAAAGATGTGCCAAAATACAGCAGAACCCAGTAAGCACACATAAACCTCTTTTAAGTAGTGTTGGTCTCATCAGTGAAATTACTAATGAAAATGTGTTAAAAATATTTTTTCCTATTTCTTTAAAGAACACATCACACTGTAGCGAAAACCTTTGAGCAAGTTCTGTACATCAGTATTCCGATGGAAAAGCTGTTTATTTGAAACAGACTCTCACATGAGAACAGCAGGCATCTCCCACTCCAGCATCCACATCCGCAATCCACGAGTGTTCGCTCCCGTGTGTGTGCACATGCTGTTTCGTTCATTAAAGACAAATATGTTTGCCATGATCAAGCAGTGTACAGCCAGATGTGTGAGAATTTCACCTAAACCAGATATATAAGAGCAGATGCATTTAAGAGCTTCTTAAAGCTGAAGTGTGTAATTTTCAATGTTAAAATACGTTATTTAATTCAGTTTAAAGGCACAATATGTAATTTTCACCGCTAGAGGTCGCTTATTCAAAACAAAGACGTAGCTTGATGACGCCGTGCAATGAGCATGGAATCATGGGAGTTGTCGTCTTCAGGGCGTGGCTGAAAGCCCGGGACATTTTACATTGCTGCTTTTATTACACTTATATGTCGCAGTCGGCCGCTGCCGCTCCGTTTTGTTGTTTATGTAATTAAAGTTACATTTAATGTCCGCCGCCTCCTTCCCTGAACTTGAACTTATTTACAATTACGTTTGATCACATAAATTTACATTATTTTATTTCATTCTAATGAAACAGTTCCAAGTGCTGAATTACTACTCATACAGGTCACTTTACTTGACGAATTAAAATGTATGGGTAACGCAGCGCTGTTTTACTTGGTCAGAACAATCATACTAAAAATACGTTTGAGTGTGTTGAAAGTTATGCTATAACCTTACTCAGTGGCTGGTATGAGACACTTGTTGCACAATGCAGTATGATATTAGAATATCATATTAATAAAAGCTGGAAGCACTTGTGTTGCTTGGCATGAAATTAATTTTTAAAAAAATATATTGAAGAAAATGCTGTATTACTGTTACTACAAATAAATCTTTCTGATTATGCTGTTAGCCACTTGACAAAATAGCATAAAGAAAACAAGAGATTCAAACAGATGTGAACAAAACAATGTGATCAAACAAAAGACTGACCATGTTGAGCTATATAAGAATGATTAGTTTTCTCTCGATAAAGATATCCAAACAGTTGCTCACCATCTAATTAAACGCATAATATATTAAAGTGTTTTTGGTGTTTCCATGGTTTTTACGGAAGACCAGCACAATACAATGGATACAATGTCACTGACAGTGACGCAATGACACGGACCGTTACACTGGTTAAAATTGCAAATTTCTCTGGATTTAAACATTGTTGGAAACATTTGGGATAATGTAAGTACACAAGTCTACAAAATATATAACACTGTGCTGGTGGTTTTTGGATATTTTAATGCAAAAATCTTACATATTGTGCTTTTAACATGCAGAGATTACATAATGTAGGTTAAAATAAATAAAATAAAATAAAACAAACACTAACACTGACAAATCAAAGCTGCTTATTGATGCAATCATGAGAAAAAAAAGTATTTTACAGTTCTTGTGCATATCATCTGAGAGAGAGAGATGCCTGTTGTTCTCAAGAGACTTTGATAAGACATACTCGAGCTCTGAATATGAGGTGAAAGAGCGACGGGGTCTCCTGTCAGAAAGGAATGAGGATTAGTCACAAGCTCCGTGTCGCCTCCTCACGACACACACGCAAAAACAGGAACAAACACAAAGAATGACAGTGACAAAACAAAAGTTGTCATACACCTCCACTGCATACACACTCTTGTTACCACTTCACCAGTGATTATTAGGCATGTCCCCAATTGGGTCACCGTGATTTTGCCAAGTAAGACATGTTTCTGGATCAACATATATTGTTGATCCTGGAACAATCAACGATTGGTTGATTGGAATGTTGTTCCAGGATCAACAAAGATGTTGATCCAGGAACATGTTGTACTTGGTGAAATCACGTTCACCTAGTAAGTCGTCTGTCATCACAATGAATGACAATCAAACATACAGTTGAAGCATTGAAGATGGTGATGGAACAAGGCCAGTCTTTTTATGTACATGGTCTCACGCTCAGACAATCATCAAAAATCATCAACATTAAACATGAGGACACTTTACTGTATGTATGTATATATATATATATATACAGGTGCTGGTCATATAATTAGAATATCATCAAAAAGTTGATTTATTTCACTTATTCCATTCAAAAAGTGAAACTTGTATATTATATTCATTCATTACACACAGACTGATATATTTCAAATGTTTATTTCTTTTAATTTTGATGATTATAACTGACAACTAAGGAAAATCCCAAATTCAGTATCTCAGAAAATTAGAATATTGTGAAAAGGTTCAATATTGAAGACACCTGGTGCCACATTCTAATCAGCTAATTAACTCAAAACACCTGCAAAGGCCTTTAAATAGTCTCTCAGTCTAGTTCTGTAGGCTACACAATCATGGGGAAGACTGCTGACTTGACAGTTGTCCAAAAGACGACCATTGACACCTTGCACAAGGAGGGCAAGACACAAAAGGTCATTGCAAAAGAGGCTGGCTGTTCACAGAGCTCTGTGTCCAAGCACATTAATAGAGAGGCGAAGGGAAGGAAAAGATGTGGTAGAAAAAAAGTGTACAAGCAATAGGTATAACCGCACCCTGGAGAGGATTGTGAAACAAAACCCATTCAAAAATGTGGGGGAGATTCACAAAGAGTGGACTGCAGCTGGAGTCAGTGCTTCAAGAACCACTAAGCACAGACGTATGCAAGACATGGGTTTCAGCTGTCGCATTCCTTGTGTCAAGCCACTCTTGAACAACAGACAGCGTCAGAAGCGTCTCGCATGGGCTAAAGACAAAAAGGACTGGACTGCTGCTGAGTGGTCCAAAGTTATGTTCTCTGATGAAAGTAAATTTTGCATTTCCTTTGGAAATCAGGGTCCCAGAGTCTGGAGGAAGAGAGGAGAGGCACACAATCCACGTTGCTTGAGGTCCAGTGTAAAGTTTCCACAGTCAGTGATGGTTTGGGGTGCCATGTCATCTGCTGGTGTTGGTCCACTGTGTTTTCTGAGATCCAAGGTCAACGCAGCCGTATACCAGGAAGTTTTAGAGCACTTCATGCTTCCTGCTGCTGACCAACTTTATGGAGATGCAGATTTCATTTTCCAACAGGACTTGGCACCTGCACACAGTGCTAAAGCTACCAGTACCTGGTTTAAGGACCATGGTATCCCTGTTCTTAATTGGCCAGCAAACTCGCCTGACCTTAACACCATAGAAAATCTATGGGGTACTGTGAAGAGGAAGATGCGATGTGCCAGACCCAACAATGCAGAAGAGCTGAAGGCCACTATCAGAGCAACCTGGGCTCTTATAACACCTGAGCAGTGCCACAGACTGATCGACTCCATGCCACGCCGCATTGCTGCAGTAATTCAGGCAAAAGGAGCCCCAACTAAGTATTGAGTGCTGTACATGCTCATACTTTTCATGTTCATACTTTTCAGTTGGCCAAGATTTCTAAAAATCCTTTTTTTGTATTGGTCTTAAGTAATATTCTAATTTTCTGAGTTGTCAGTTATAATCATCAAAATTAAAAGAAATAAACATTTGAAATATATCAGTCTGCGTGTAATGAATGAATATAATATACAAGTTTCACTTGTATATTTTGAATGGAATTAGTGAAATAAATCAACTTTTTGATGATATTCTAATTATATGACCAGCACCTGTATATATATACACATACACACACACACACATCTATGATCTAATTGTATGCTAATGAAATTGCATCAATTCCAAACACCTCCGCAGGAATGTAATAATCAGTAGTAAAAATTGAGATTACAGCTTTTGAAGAGGCTGTGATAGTAGTCCCGTCCCTCTCTCCTCTAATCTCACACATCAGTGCTTCTAGTGATAGTATCTAATTGAAGTTCTAACACACATCCACTCACTTGGCTAATTAACTAAGACCCCTCATGAGCTGTCCTTCATCCCCAGGCTAGGGTGAGCCGAAGAAGAAAACTCCCCTCGCTGAGCCTGAATTTAACACCCCAAACGGCCCATATTTCGCCTTCTTACTTCCTAACCAATACCAGAGACCCCCGGGGACATACAGCTCTCCCTCACATAGAGATTGTGATTTTCTCTCTCGCTCTTTTAACATGAAGGTTCACCTTCTCCCTTAGTCAGAGACATTGTCCTCTGTCCTCCCTGGCTCCTGTGAGATTGTGTTTCTATCTTTATCCACATTTCATTAGCTCTATTCGTCTCCAGTGGCGGGGCCGTTCTATGTATATTCACCGGTTATTAGAGAACATTTCTCGGTCGCCATGGTGGTCTAACGGTGGCCAATTACGAACACTGTGCCAGTCTCACACGCTGACCCCTGTTGCATTGTGGGTCCTCCCTTGAGTGTCATACATGTTGGCCGTTTAGTCAATGTGGATTTCTCACTGCTATAACAACTGTCAATAGTTTGTGTTAAAGCACCTGATTAATGGTGAGGAAAATGGTTAGCAATGTTAAAAAAAAAAAAAAAAAAAAAAAAAAAAAAAGAAAAGTTGAAGGAATAGTCTTTTACTCACCCTCATGTCTGTGGAATGCAAAAGGAGATTTAAGACACAATATTATAATAAATAAAATAAAATAATAATTAAAATAAAATAAAATATCAAATGTTTTATATCAAATGTTAAACCAATAAATAAATATATTTATTAATTAATTATACTTTAATTACTTTGTTTATCTATAAATGTATTTAATATTCTTAATATTTTAATACAAAATTCATTTTTACTCTATAATTTTGGGTTATATGTAATTTATATCTAATGTTTTTTAATAAATTAAACCAATTAAACAATGTATAATAAATTTAGTTACTTTTTTAAAAATATATATATATATTACCCATATTTAAATAAATTATTTTTTATTGCATCACTATAATTTACACAATTATACATTATAGCAATACAAATAAAGAGCCAATGGCATTTGTGGTCAGTGACATTAAACAGCACAATTTTTAAACAATGAGGCTGAGTAAATGATTATGTCATTCACATATTTGGATGAATTACTCTTTTAAAGACACAATGCCGAAAGTACGTCACGTAGCTCAACTGTCTGGTGCAGTGCAGCGCTAGCAACAGAAAAGTCATGGGTTTGATTCTTATGGAACGCACATGCTCTTAAAGTCACTTTGGATAAAGACATCTGCCAAAAGCATAAATGTTTAAAACAATAATACATCAAGAGTGTGTTAACTTAATTAAAAGGCTCCAGCCAAATCAGTTTCCTTTCCCTCTCCCATTATCTCTGTCTCTTGTCTCTGTCAGGGTGGCATGACCTTGCAGAGGTTAATTTGTTTTACGAGTCACCCTGTGCATCAATCAGAGATGCACATCCCCAATTACAACCCGGCTCTGAAAAACACAGAGACGCACATAACGTAACCATTGTGATCTCACAAGCTAATTCACACAACAAACCCGCATCAAGAGCTTCTTAATCTGTCCCTCCATCTCACTCTCCTCCCCTCCCTGAAAGGAGTGAGATGAGAGCAAACGAGTGGGAAAAGAGAGAGATAACTTTCATGTTTATGATAAGAAGGCAGATCGAAAATAATGATCGCTGATTGATTGCAGTTCTGTGATGTCAGTGGGAGAAGAAATGTGTCTCATTAAAAGTGAAGGAGTGAACGCAGGGAAAAATGACATCAGACTAGTAAAAGAATCATGAATTTCACAAGAAATTAAACATTTGTAGGAAGATGAAGTTTTTTTTTTTTTTTTTTTTTCAAATTATTTACATTTAGTGGTTCTGTTTATATTAATGAAGAGGCATGGAATATTTTAAGTATTTTAACATGTTTTCAAAATTAATTTGTCACTACAGGAACCTTTAGAAGGAAGTCAATGAATGAAGGCAAAAACATGATTAAAAGTTAATGTGGAGATTACTAAAACACTACAAATTCACTAACACTATAAACTACAATGCAATACGATAGATAGATAGATAGATAGATAGATAGATAGATAGATAGATAGATAGATAGATAGATAGATAGATAGATAGATAGATAGATAGATAGATAGATAGATTGCATATTGTTAACGATGCTAACATGATTAGCATGTCAGTAACATGGTGCTAACATGATTAACATGTTGCAGTTAACATTTTTGACATGTTTTAGCACTTAGATAACCACTATTAGCATGTAGCTATTCATTGCTAGCATGTCTAACATGTTGGAAGTCCTGTTTGCTAGCATGAGTCAAAAGAGCCAAACCCCATCTCTCTACAATGTTCTAATGCAGAGATATAGCTCTTGCTAAACGGTTGCTAGGGTACTCTGTTTGGTTGCTAGGGAGTGGCTTGGCAGCTGCCAATGATGATACTCCAAAGGCTTCTTGCCAGTATGAATGATATAAACCAACCCCCATGCCACTATGACATTCAGATTTGAAGATATCCCTCTTTGGGCTTGGGTTGCTAAGGTGCTCGGCAGTGGTTGGGACGATTTATGATGTCTCTTTGCATCCTGAGTCAAACAAGCTCACCCTCATGTTTCTATACCATTTCTATCCAAAGATAATCCTTTTAATGAAAGTCTAAGGTACTTGTTGCTAGGGTGCTCTAAATGGTTGCTAGGGCGTGGCTTGATAGCATCACGATAATCCTAAGAGACTGAGTAAAATGAGCCCATCCCCATGTCTCTATGATACTGTGCTGCAAAGATATCCATCTGGGCCTTTTATAATGGCAGTCTATGGGATCAGTTGCTAGGGTGCTCTAAATGGTTTCTAGGGCGTGGCTAGACAGTTTCCATGGGGATAAGTAAAGACTACTTGCCAATCTGAGTCAAAAGAGGCCACCCACTTGTCTCTATGATATTCTGATTAACAGATATACGTACATCTCACCTTTTTTCAATGGAAGTCTATGGGGTGGTTGCTAGGGTGCTGTAACTGGTTGCTAGGGCATGGCTATGAAGTTAAAATGTCACTACTTATTGGTTGCTCGCTAAGCCGAGTAAAATGAGCCCACCCCCAAGTCTCTACAACATGTGGAGATATCACAAATTTTGTCACAATGTTAAGTCTATGGGATTTTTTCAGCAACTTTTTCGAGTCAAAGTTTTTGTACGGAAGAAGAAGAAGAAGAAATGCGTGAGATAGTAACAGTGTGCTTTGGCTTTTACAGGCAAGCACCACCAATAATAATAATTATTATTTATTATTATTGGTAGTAGTAGTATAAATTATATACGTATGATATGGTAAAATTACTGCAACACTTATTTATATTTAATATAATGAAATTCATCCGTTAAGATTATTCATTACAGTGCATGTTATTATAAACGTTGACTTGGTGCCCTAATGTGCCTTACATTTACAACAATCTAAATCACATTCAGATTTTCACATAAATATTTTCTAAAAGTTAGTTCCTGTCCTTTAATGTGGGATACATGGGAATATATATTCAGGTGTATCTATGTGTGAGTGTGCACACATGTATAGAATGATTGAAGAACACAGTCTTTAGAAGTAGTTGAAAAGGACAGTGGACACAAGACTTTGACTTTTTTCTATTCAATTCCCTCTCTGTAGACAGTGGAAGCACCTCTCTCTGTCACACACACATCCACTCAGCAAGACTCCGTCAGAAATCCCAGCAGTGAATAGGGCAGGGCGCTGGGGAAGGTTTGAAGGGTTTGAAGGTGTAATTAGTATTCAGAGTATGTTTGCTGTCAGACCGTCTGACTCACTTAAAGATGCACAGTACAGCACAGCACACACAGAACAGACTCTGCATTTAACACTTACTACAGGACACACACACCATGCAAATCTCTCCATTCTTACTCAGTACACATCCGAATGTTTACCAGACTCTCTCACACACAGAGGCTCATAGCACAAGCCCTCTGACCGATCCTCCAAACTATTATCTCTCCAAAGTGACTCACTGAACCACGCATGGTCTGCCCTGCTTCTCTTCAATACCTCACACACGGGAGACGGCAGAGATGGGCACTCGAGTTAGTGACTTGAACTCAAGTCGCATTTTAATAGACTTCAGACTTGACTTGGACTCGACCTGAAATGACCTCAGACTTGACTCGACTCGGCACAAAAGACTCGTGAATATTTTAAAAACGACTCAAGTCTTTTACCTTTAACTACTGATATAATAAAGAATTTTTGTTGTATTTGAATGGTTTTATAATATCTGCGTCACATATATTTCCCTATTTGTTGTGGTAGATCGGACTCTTGTCATAGAATTTGATTACGTATGTCCGTGTATTGCGCATAAACTCCGAAATGTCATAAGAGTCCCATGAAACATGACGGGAGCCACTGTGCTATGTTTTTTCGTTTGGGTTTATTAACATGTCAGATCGGCTAGATGCACAGAATGTGGGAAATTAAAGACACTGGAATGACAACATCAAATTTTATGAGACATCACATCCACAAAGGTTAGTCACATTAACTCACACAGCTAGGTATTATACTGTGGTGTTGCTGCATGGGTCATTTGGATTGCCAGCCTGTTAAAATATTAAAAAAGCCTTTAAACCTAGCACTACGTTTTTATCAATCTTTTTGTATTATATGCAGCTTTTCTCTTTCTTAATGTGTGTCCATAAGAGAGAGATATAAAGAGATGTTAATCCATTTATTACTTAAAGCTAATATTTTAAAGTATCGCAATCAGCATGTATAGAGTTTTCTATTGACATTCTTAAACATTGCAAGGTTTGATATTTTCTGATAATGACTGTCGTCAATAACAACGAAGCTGTATAACAAACTGCAGTATAACAAACCGTGACTCACTGGCACCATCTTGCATCCACTTAGCGACTGTATTGAAAATGACTACTCGTGTTGCCAGGACGATTGTTTTGTACGTTATAATGGATTTTAAAGTAACAAGCTGGATTTACATTATCCCTTACATCATAGGACCTTAATTTCAAACAAAACAGATGGAAGAAAGATCATATTATTTTGTCTATATAATACAACTAGGATAAAAAACAAAAGACTCCAGACTTGACTCAGACTCCAGTGACAAAGACTTCAGACTTGACTCGGACTCCATCTTAAAGACTTCAGACTTGACTCGGACTCCAGATAAAAGACTTGTGAACACCTCTGGGAGACGGCCTGACAACATAGACGCCACATCACACACTCAAATACTCTCACCATTACTCGCCTATGTATTCTTCATTCCATTTTATAGTCCTTTTAAAAACCTTATGCTTAATCATGCTTAATAACCTGATGCTTGACTGCATAGTGACGACCAGGGGCAGAAATAAATACACACATATTAGGTAGATATTTAATACACCTATACAGATTTATAATACACCTATGCATATATTTATAATATATATAACTATACACATAATATAACTATATAATAGTTATAACAGAGGAAGTGCTGTCTGGTTTACTACATTTAATATTCCCTTTAATAAATTAGAAAATGGTTATTGTGTGCCATTGAGAAGTATGACAAACTTGATCATAATGAAATTTAAACTTATGAGGAGAGGCATCAAATTTACACCCAAATGCTAAATAATCTATGAGGATAGGAACCCAAAACCAGACCTTAGGTATGTAAACTGCTTAATTAATCTCGAGTCAGGCAGATTTACTGAATAGAAACTGCTGCTTTTGTGCTTGTGTATACATTTTCAAACTTGACGTTGCTTCATAAAAGCCTGGGATAGAATGGGTTGAGAAATGGGTTTCTAACAAGTTTTATGCTGCATGCATCATGTAACAAAACCAGGCTCCCTGTTGCATCTCTTCTTTCAGTGCTGCTTTTGGGACGCAAAATCACACTACTCACATGTGCAGTGTGTGAATGCTGTTAAAAGTGGTTTTTGTTCAAAATGAAACAACAAAACAAAACAAAACAAAAACAAAACAATAAAATAAAACTGCAATAGAACTATTTTATGGCAACATGAAATGTACAGAAAATGCAGACTAAGGATATGCTGCGCAGTTGAGGAATAGAAGTACTAAAGATTCTACGCTCAAAAGACTAGAGCAGAGACAGTGATAGTGTTGGAAGACTATAGAGTCACCCTCGGGTGAGGCTGTAATACTCAGAGTTAGTATTAATGATCTTGTGTCGGACCAGCGTACACCTGAGAAGGACGGTGAGACTGTATAGATGCTAAACACCTGTTTGCTCATGTGTGATTGAGGTAGTGATAGTAGCTTCTTGACAGGACGCCGTCACCTTACTTCAGGATGGGAATTACCTTGAAGTATTGGAAATGTATTAGAAGTATTCGAGAAAGGAATTACCTCAAGATACTGTAGTTTTATTTTGTATTATATTCGGGATGGGAATTACCCCAAAGGTACTATAGTACTATAGTGGTATTGTAGTATTGTATTGTATTATATTCAGGATGGGAATTACCTCAAAGGCACTGTAGTACTGCATTTGTACTGTAGTATTGTATTATATTATATTGACAACTGAAGGTTGTTCGAAATGTCAGTGGTGAAGTCAGATTAGTTTTGGGAATTTCCACAACAGTTTTGGCGAGCCAGCCAGGAGATAAACCTAGAATCTTACAAAACAAAATAAAATAATAAAACAAAACAAAACAAAACAATAAAACAATAAAAAAATAAAATAAAATAAAATAAAACAAAAATAAATAAAATAAATAAATAAAATAAAATAATTCAATGAAAATTAAAAGAAGTGTTGCCTTGACACCTCGCTGAAATAAGTTTTAAGTCAAAGTACTGAGATTACTAAAACTGAAATAATAAATTAAAGAAACAATATTAAATATAAAAAACAATAACAATGGCAAACTAAAACTAAAATAAAAATTGAAAATATAAAAATTAAATATTAATTATTATTATAGCATATAAATGATACTAAAGTAACACTGGGTAATAATAATGAATTTGCAATAAAATGACAATATTCATTTCAATGATCCTGATATTGATTCTTAAAATCCCATTTGTACAGCGCTTCCCATCCTTCCCTTACCTGTTGTTAGTTTTGTTATATACCAATTTAGAAGGTTCCCTGTATCATTCACAGCATTAGCTGAGAGAGAATTACTTTTCATACTGTATGTATGCACAATGGACATATACCAAGCGAATCTGAATTGAATCTGGAAATAAAATGTTAGCTTGTGAACCAGAAAAAAGACATATACTTTATATACTGTATGCAGCATGTGTGAAACAGTTCTCAGTTCTTGCTCCATTCCCACTTCCATTTTCACTTTGCTGCTGATAAATTTCAATACTGAACATCTAAATTGAACAAGCATCATGATGAATGTATGTTTACCTCTCTGAAACTTATTTTTCTTAGACAGCATGATGAATGCATCTCAAGTGGCTCTTGACCACACCACCACGACAATCAGAAATGCATATCAGAGGATCTGCCATTAGCTACATGTCAGGATCTCTGTTGCTGCATTGCTGAACATCTTAATACTGGGAGATTAGTTTCAAACGGCTATTCTGAAAAGAAAGAGATGTAATTTCCCCCAGGCTCATTGACAGGCAGGACGCACTGTATCAGATAATGAAATGTCAGCACAAATGGGCCGCATGTATCTGAGAAACGATATGAGCCATTCTGCTGTGTGTGTGTGTTATAAGTCAGAGATAACCATGTAGAATGATATTGTTGATAGTATCTGATATTATAAACACTGTATAAATGAATGACCACAAAATGAAGATTTAGGCTTCTCTTGTTTTATGTAAATGCCATCGATCAGCACCCATCCCAACTCAATAGAGCACAACAAGCTGACCAGCTTATCAGTGACCTTGATTTTGGCATTTTTTCACGTTCATTTTCTCAAGTATTTCACTTTAACTTCCGCAACGAAGAGGTCTTAAGGCCAGTTTAAACCAAGAATGATAACTATAAAGATAACTATAACTATATCTGAGCCCACACGAGCAGACGATATCTCTCTGTTTATTATAAGAGGCCATCACAGTTATGTCGTCTGCTGCTTTAAATGCTCAAGCTCTTCAAAGAATGATGGATTCTGATTGGCTGTCAATGTTTTTATCATTTATCAGCTGAGAAAAAAATCGTTCTGAATGTGATTCCAATAATATTGTTTGTTTGTGACATTATTGTCTTTATCGTTGTCGTTATAGTTATCGTCCTTGGTGTGAATGGGCCTTTAGCCTTGAACAAAACCAGACAGCTCTGACATGGATCACAACACTTGATTCAAAATTAGAAAATACGACTAAATGTTGTAGACTGTTACTTGACGTCCTTAATGAGAAAATGAACAACTCATACCATGAAATACTGATGTAACTGAATAAGAATCGACTATATAATATATGAAATTATTGACTTGAAGTCACTGTAGAATAAAGTATAAAATACCATTTATTATAGGTCGGCAATTAAATAAAGGTTGGTAGATAGATAGATAGATAGATAGATAGATAGATAGATAGATAGATAGATAGATAGATAGATAGATAGATAGATAGATAGATAGATAGATAGATAGATAGATAGGATTAGATTAAACTTTTTTTACATCATCAATTTTCATCTTTAAAAAGAATATTTAACATTAAATAAAATATTACATTATTCTCTAATGCATCACACATGAATCTAAATACAATCAAACAAGGAAAAAAAAACTTGTGAATGATTGCCTTTGCAATGAGGTGGAGAAGAAGAAAAATAAGATGTTTGTGTCATGAAAACAGGAAGCAGCATTAGTATGCTGCGAGGTGACTAAGCTTCATTACAGCCGATGAAAAACAGGCAGCCAATGGATCAATAGTCTTCTGCTCTATCCAGCGGCAGGCCCTCTGCAGCCCACAGCCAGCCCAGGTTATGAGTGAGATGCTGAAATATCATTATTTCAAATGTCATACCTACAGCCAACACGCACACCCACCCCTTCATGGGCGGGAGCCATCATTTTAAAGATTTGTTTTTCTTATTTTTCCGCAGTATTGGAAAATTCATCAAAGTTGTTGAGTGCTGGCAAGGTGTAATTTATACAGGTTCGCACCATGAGGGGTTTAAATCTGAGCAAGAAAAAGCTGTGTGAGTCGAATGAGCCTACAATGTAATGAGAGATGGTTCTCCACAGCCAGTGTTTCATGCTGAGTGTGAGGTGAGGACCAATATAGTTTATCAAGCTAAGTGGAAGGGACATAAAACACCTCATTCTAAAAATTCTATTATATAAAAACTAGATGGAGAAATTATCACATACATAGACAGGTAAATGCAAATGTCTTGCTCATTATTAAAGGGACAATCTAAAAAAAAAAAAGAAAAAAGGAAGTGTTTTCTTACTTTCAAAAGTTTCCAAGCCTTTTCATGTGATTTATTTTTGTGCTACTCATAATTATGCATGAGTATATGGTTAGTTGAATTTTGAGATATATTTTTGGGGGGTCATGACCCACCAGTTGAGCACCAGTTTTGGTCAAAAGTCTTTTAACTGTGCAACAAAGGTCAGGTCACCAAACATGAACTTTTCATGCTATTTTGTTTATGCATTTGAATGGAAATCAATGTAATACTGAGTTTAATGTGACTGCCCTCTGCAGCAAAAAATAAATAAAATAAAATTATATATATATATATATATATATATAAAATTCCATTAAAAATCCTTACAACAAGACACATGTAAAATAACACTGTATAAGATATTATCATAGATTATCATAAATTGCAATAGATTAAAAATATCTTCCAGTGAAGTAAGACGAAATACACACATACTGAAGATACATTATTTTTGATTAATTCAAGAGGAGTTTAATCACAAAAAAAATAAATGTGTATGTAATTTTAAATAAACAGTGCCACGCCATCAAAAAAGACCATATTAAATTCTTGTTTCAAGAATATTTAGATATTTTAACTAAAAAAATTTATTTGTATGTATTTATTTAAATGTATTTTGTTTTTTTCAGTCAGTGTAAGGGTCAGTGAGGGCAGAAAATGGTCACGTGAAACTAAATCACTAAATAATGATTTTGTAAAAGAAGCCTTGAGTAATGTGGTATCTGCAAGTGACTTCAGGGTTAAAATGGTCCATTAAAAAGAAAAAATAATAATGTCTCTCCAGGGGAAGAGGGTTTGTAATTAGCTAGAGTGAAATCTGACTGAGGTTTAGTACATGGCGGCTCTTGAATCTGAACTCCAGGCGTTGGAGTAATTGGCCTGTCAGTGTGCTCAAGACCTGTGGCCCTATGAAACGGCCCTCACATGTGCCGGCTCTCCGTAACAAGCTGTGGTCTAAGCGGATGAGCCCTCTCCTCCACCTCCCAAACTTTCGGGAAGGTGGAGCAGGTGGTGTATGATGGATAGTGTTTGCGGCAGTAATGGGTCGTGACACTGAAAGGACTATCAGTTTGTCTGATCTTTAGCTCAGTGCTAATTTAGAGCACAGGTGTTGCCCAGACAGGAAAATGCAAGTCATCTATGTATAGTATGAAGCATGTGATAAACGCGCAGGTGATTCATCTTCTCTAATGATGTTCTTCTTTCCCTTAATTTATAGACCAGCACCCACTACCTGCAGCGAGCTCTCCAGGTGACTGATTCAATCTGAACTACAGGTGGCTTTTCTAATTATGTCTCGATTTCTCTCCCCTGTCCTTCTGCTTTTTCCCAAGCTAACTGGTCTTTCCTTTCTTTCCACCTGCTCCATCTACCCATGGCCGTTTGAATCCCCCTCTCACTCAATTCTTTCCCAATTTCCTCAATCTATTTTCTTCTCCATTCCTGTCTACCAATCTATCGTCTCTGAATTAGAACTAAAGAATCCAAAAATGAAAATTGCCATTTACTCACCACGTATTTCCAAACTTTTGTTTTGTTTTTTCTTTAAACATAGGATATTTTGGGCAGAATATCAGAGCTTCTGCTTTTCATTCAATGAAAGTGAATGATTTATGCATAGGCCTACTTCCATCACCAAAGAAGTACCATAAAAGTACCATGAATGCATTTTATTTCATGTCAATGACTTTAAACCTGGAGTGATGCATCTAAAGGCATCATTTTTTAGATCAAAAATAAGTGCAAATGAGATTTGAAAACTCCAGCAGAGGGAAAGATTATTAATTATCTTTTTTTTTTCACACATATGACTTACGAGTCATAAGGACCACAATTATGATGGGTTTTTTTTGTTTGTTTTTTTTTTACTTTATTGGAGCTTGACAGTAAAAATTACTAATCAGTTTGGTTGTATAAAAAGCAGCTTGAACATAAATATCTCATTTTGTGTTTCACAGAAGACAGAACAGTTCTTTTAAAAAGTCATTATGAAATTAAAATGTACCCTAATTTTTTAAAGGGTTAGTTCACCCAAAGAAAGAAAATTGTCATAATTTACTCACCCTTATGTCGACTTTCATTCATCTACTAAACACAAATGAAGATGTTTTAAATGAAATGAAAGCAGTTTAGTCCAAATTTTCCGAAGAGACACAATCTCTTTATATGTTAAACAGATTGAATTCAGGCTTTTATTCACATATAAACATTGATAGTGGACAGACGGACGGACAGACAGATAGATAGATAGATAGATAGATAGATACATATATAGATAGATAGATGCATTGAAACCCAGTAAAAGATGGTGAGTGGACCTCTCGTCCCAAGTTGCAAACTTGGCTGAGGAAAAAGCTGAATTAAATAGTGTTTCATGCCGGCTCATGCTGTTCCATATATAGTGTGCATGATCTGCACAGAAGAGCTGCTCCACATTCACGCTTGTTTCAGATAATTATATTGATTTAATGTGTGGACTTTGAACAGCCCTCTAAAGTCATCTGTGTCTAATTCAGGCTTTTGACTTGAGGAGGGAGTGAGCAAACAATGATACGTGGAGAGAAAGAGAGAGAGATGTGTCACAGATGCACACACACACAAAAAAATTTGTGTATGTGTATAAGGGAAATCAAGTGCGAGCTGCTTATCCAAGTGTGACTAAAAAGCAGAGCAAGTATTATAAACCCTTGAGGTATAATATTATGGACTAAAATACATCATTGGTTATCCACACAATATACACATGAGCACACAGTTCATGTGAAAGTTCAAATGTACATACTCATCAGAAGCAGAAACACGGACAGAACTGACACACTGTCCAAACGCACTAAAACCACACATATAGACTTGCTCAGAGTAAGCAAACGCCCGCATTGCAAATATGTATCTTCATAATTGACAAGAGCCCTCAGCATTCAGCAACAATGCTAACGCCTCAAGACAATGTTGGCAGCTCATTTAGAGGAACAACCAACTTTCAACAATCTGCACATTTTTCTTGCCGCATTTCAATCATCTTGGAAAGTCTGAATTTCCAGCTTTCTACTTGGACAACTTCAATGTAACACCACTTGAAGTCAAATTTCCAACATGGCGGCATTCCGAAAATTAAAGATAAACATTCATTTAGAGCAAATAAAAAGCAAAAACCAAGTCAAATTTCCTACTTTACATGAAAACAGAACTTGTTCAGCAAATGATTTTTAAGAGACTTTTAAGATTTTAAGAGACTTGTTTGTCGATAAACTACTACAAAGATAATAGTAGAGATGTCAATGGTATGTATGATGTATGATAAACATTCACTTTTAACCAAATAAAATGCAAAAATGATTCAAGTTTCCTACATTACATGAAAATAAAATTCAGCAAACATTTGGTTATTTGTTAATTAATCAATAGCACAGCTAATGGAAACTAACCTCTGCTGGTAGATGCTACTGCAAAAAACTCTATTGGCAACCATTCAAAAGTAGTCATGTATTCTGACAAAATTATTTTACAAGAAACATTCAAATAACAGAAATTTCTTGTTTATTATCCAGTAGCAGTTTTACCAGAGCTCATTTTTTGGAGGTCTCCTTACATATGAACCAGCTGTTTTTGTTGTTGTTGTTGTTGTTGTTGTTGTTGTTGTTGTTCTTTTTTTTCTTTCCAATTTCTCATCTAATTTGGTGGTACCTGGCCAGAATATGCTGCAAAGTGAACTTTCCGCCAATAGTCTAGGTCTGGCTCAGTGAAACTAAGCAATGACTCACTCCAGTCAAATTTTAGAGCCAATCAGACCCGAGACGCTCACTCTAATGACACTGAGGATGGGCTAGTGGCATTTAGCATCGCTGTGAATTAGCGACAGTGTGAGTGGAGGTGTCTGAAGGTGAGTGGGATCGTCCTCATCAGGGACGAAGTTAAGCACTGTCTCCATGATAAATAAAACACATTCATTATGGCAGCTCCACTAATGGCCTGAGAGATGAAGGAGTGAGATGGGGCCGAGACGAGCAATGATTACTTTCGGTTATAAGAGCAAGGTCGCTGGCCGCCTCCTCTCTCTCTCTCTCTCTCTCTCTCTCTCTCTCTCTCTCTCGCTTTCTCGCTCTTTCTCTCTCGACTTAATGTTTTGTTCTTTACTGTTCACATGAATGAGCATGTTCAAGCACACAAGGATTTTGTCGGTTCTCTCTGAATTTTTTTGTAAGCCATTTAACACCATCCAATATCCCCGTTTTCTACTTTAATCCCTCATTCCTCCCCTCACTGCTCCTCTTGCTTTCTCCATTGGCCTCCCTAAAAAAAAAGACTTGCGGCGATACTGTGTGGCAATGGTGAGCAAAAACTCCCTAAGATGTTCAGGTCGAAGACAAAGAAGCCTTGTTGGGCCATGAGCCGGGCCTGATACTTTGATATACTTAATGTTTGAACTAAATGTTTATTCAACTTCAGCTTGGGACACTTGTTTGTACAAGAGGTTGCCTTTAAAAAAAATATATATATATATATATATATATATATATATATAAGAGCCTTGATATGACAATAAAGAAAAATCAAGGTAAACATGACTTGACATTTGCAAATCATTTTTTTGTGATTTTCCAACCAATCTGTAACTGTCAAATTTATGCAAAAACTGTTAATGCATTCAATTGTGCGCTTTGGGACACATAAAACGCTATGAAATTAGCCGTAGCAAGACAAAATTGTTGGCCATTTTATGCCAAAAAATGTTTTTATATATCAAAATAAAGTCAATATATGACTGATAGAAAAAAATCATATTCTCCTATAATGGTTGTATATATGTCCACCATTGGACAAATTAATCAAGTGTGTAAAAAATGTGTTTTAAATTAATTCATTTTTTTAAGGTCCACACAGAGAAAAGTGCCCATAGCTGAAAAAAAAAACCACCCATGGGCTTTTGAATGATTACTATATTGACATAGTATCATGTTTGTTTTTGTTTTGTTTGCTTTTGTTTTTGGAAACATATGCCCATACTATGGTAGTTCCATAGTACTTTTTGTTAGTGTTAAGAAGAGCTGTATGTGTCTGTTATGAAGGGTTTTTTTTTGTCCTTTGCTTTCCCACCCCCCTTGTTTAAAAGGCAATTAGCCATAACCGTGAGTCTGGCTGACACACAGAGAGGTTGTGGGTAGTGTAGTTTATCTGATTGTGAGTGCCATATGGCACTGAGAATCAAAGACCTGTCGCCCTGAACAGCCGGTGGAGCACAACCCTGTCAAAGTGACACAAAGAGAAACGCAACCTGTCAGGAGACTTTCAGACCCGAATAAACAAGGTTTGATCCGGCCCGAAGTCCAGGCGGCCCTGGCACATACACGCTCCGACATCACTCTGCTTGGAATGAGAATAACCCATTACCGAAAGAAAAAAGATACAAAGGAACTCGGCGAGGATGAGTTTTTCCTGTCGTGTCACAAACATGAGTTTCAAAACACAGCATAGGAAAGGACACCTCAGAGTTTACTGTCATATCTCTCCTCTCGCCTTTGTGTGAAGTGAGTGTCACCGAGCGCTGCTGTTGACAGGCTCTGCATAAGCAAACGCGCAGTCACACTGGAGTCACGCAGTCAGAGCTGTCAGAGAGCCAGTGACAGCAAACAGACAGCATGCGTAAGGACACCATGACACAGATGAGGTGCTAATTGAAAAACATAAATGGGGAGTGTGGTTACCCATGAGAGGAGAGAAACAACAACGCAAGAACAACTGTACAGTGCCCTTCATCTTCCTGTATATAGATTTATTAAGTGCAAGACACTGACAGATACTATAACATCTTATTGAGAGTCATTACGATGTCTGTAAATAAGCTGGAAACTGGTCTTGGGAATGAATCAGTTACCTTAAAGGGATAGTTCACCCAGAAATGAAAATTCTATCATTTACTTCACCCAAGTTGTTCCAAACCTGTATGAATGACCTGTCTTCTGCTGATCACAAAAGAAGTATGGAAAGAAACCACTATGGAAGTCAATGGGGTCCCATCAACTGTTTGGTTACTGACATTCTTCAAAATATCTTCTTTTGTGTTCAGCAGGAGAAAGAAATTCATTCAGGTTTGGAACAACTTGAGGGTGAGTAGATGATGACAGAATTTGCATGTTTGGGTGAACTATCCCTTTAGGCCATGGCTATTCGTTTAGTCCATCGCCCTCCTCATTCTCACATGACCCAGATGAGCATAGACGGATAGCTTGAACACTTCCTCTTTACGCTATTTCATTTAACTTTGCTTTAGAAAAAAACACAGGTCAGGATTGGGCTCATTATGACTGAAAAGGAGTTAAGGATTGTAGAATTTTCCGGAAATTGTTTACGTATATACTTTCTCCTCTTCCAATCTAATTTACATAGTTTCACGCTGATTTAGAGGCAATGATAGAAGACAAGTGCACTTAAAAATTATTACAGCTGAACACACTAAACAAATGTGATGTTTGGTGAAAATCTGACATCACAAAAAAAAAAAAAAAAAAAAAAAAAACGGGACATTTTCCAGTCTAATTGTTATTCAGACAAATGTCACTCTGATTAAGTGTGAAAACGTAGTTACGTTAAAAAGCCATGAGTTTTGAAAGCTAATATGATTAAACTAGGATTTTATAATATCTGAAGAATGCTATAGTGGTAAGGGTGGTTGCTAGAGTGTTGCAAGTGTTTGCTAGGGCATAAATAAATAATTCTATTCATTTAATGCTGAGGCCTGAAAATCAGGCCATTGCAAGAAATCAAACTAGCCAATTACAAGCCAACCCACACACCAGACAAGCCAATTAGAGCACACATCCCACATAGTGACTGGCCAATTGCAGAGTGTGACCCACGCTCCAACTAACCAGTTACACCAGCTGACTCAGACAATCGGCAATTAACACACAAATCATACTGACCGCTCAATTACAGCATGCCTCCCACATATTTATTAACCAATTTAGAGAAAGTCCCCTAGAACCCTGCTTATATCGACTTAAATAGACATACTGAGGTATATCGTCATTAAATAGACCATCTGGCATTATTTACCAGGTTGGCCTTCTATTATTTATCAGCTTGGCCATCTCAGAGCAAATACGCACACATACTCAAAAACACATTGATTAAAACAATGTCAGTTGAGGCAATAACTGCTGAAACCCAATATAACCCATTTCTGATGTCTGGACTTCTCCAGTATGTGAGTGGACAGGATAATTGATCCCGCAGGCAGCCAAGAGGACGAGGCAAAAACAGAGAGAGAATTAGAAAGCACACCTGTAGTCTGAGCAGAATGTGTCACTCAAAAGCGAGGGCTGGAGACAGTGGTAACAGCAGTAACTACACACAATCCCAACATTCTGCCTTTTAATCTAGCTACAAAATTCACAATGTAGTCTCTCACACCAAAACCCCTCAGCTGAATGCGTACACAGTTATAAAAAACATTTTCAGCAGTCAATAAAACTGCAAGGTCTTCAAATTTCACTCAAAATATATCTGCACAGTGCTGTCCAGATAGCCTGCAGGATTGCTCTCTGCATGTGGAATTCGCAATTTTTTGATGGTCAAATATGGTCATAAAACTGTCAGAGAATCAACAGACCCATTTGTAAAAGTAGGTGTGAAACGAAATAGTGGAGGGCAGAACTATGATTGTCAAGCAGTTGCTTGGAAACACATGCAGGGTAATTTCCCACACTATTTTGCATTTATTTATCTAAAAACGTTGCCTACAGAGGCACTGTTTTAAAGGGTTAGTTCACCCAAAAATAAAAATGATCCCATAATTTACTCACCCTCAAGCCATCCTAGGTGTATATGACTTTCTTCTTTCAGCCAAACACAATCAGAGTTAAATTTTAAAAATACTGGCTCTTCCAAGCTTTATAATGGGAGTGATTGGTACCCTAGATTTTGAAGCCCAAAAAAGCACATTCATCCATCATGAAAGTAATCCATAAGGCTCCAGGGGGTTAATAAAGGCCTTCTGAATGAAACATTGCATTTTTGTAAGAAAAATGTCCGTATTTATAACTTATAAACTATATTCACTGGCTTCTGGTAACGGCCGTATGCAGAGTGACCTCTGACCCAACATATGACGTAAGATGTAGGAGTAGCGTAAGCTTGGGTGAGAGTAGACGCCTCTTGCGATTCAAATAAATAGAGCTGGGCAACAAACTCAAGCTCTTCTTCTCTTAAATCAGAATCCTCCAAAATTTTTCTTTAAAAATTCTCAATTCACGACTGGTGTTTTGTTTTGCTTTATCTTCTACGCTTCAGCGTTCGTCAATACGTCATACATCAGGTCAGAGGTCACTCTTCCACCCGAACTCGACTTGTGTACGTCCATTACCAGAAGACAGTGATTAGAGTTTATAAAGTTATAAATATGGATACTTTTCTTACAAAAACACATTGTTTCTCTTCAGAAGGCCTTTATTAATCCCCTGCAGCTGTATGGATTACTTTTATGATGGAAGAATGCACTTTTTTGGACTTCAAAATCTAGGGTAACATTCACTACCGTTATAAAACTTGTAAGAGCCAGGATATTTTAATTCTGACTGTGTTTGGCTGAAAGAAGAAAGTCATATATACCTAGGATGGCTTGAGGGTGAGTAAATTATGGGATAATTTTCATTTTTGAGTGAACTAACCCTTTAAGGCATCATCGCAGAGCAAACAAGATGGCTGCTCCAAAAGATAAGCAACGTAATTGGAAAAGACAATCTCAGATTGCACTTTACAATTCACAGGGGAAAAAATCCAAGATGACTGACGAGGTGAGAAATGTTAATTAAAAGCAAATTGTTCAAGCTATTGAAAACTATTTGATGGTGCACACATACCTGCTGCCTATACAGAGCGTTCCAAATTACGATAGTTAGGATGCTGCCTTAGAAGATAGCTTCCTACTTTATGTGTTTTGGAGCTACTATGGTAAATTTGTAGTGGTAATGATGTGCTGTAATTGTCACACACAGATTCCTGTCTCTGCCCACTCAGAATCTGAAGGATCTCTTCCTATATTTCCGTTCCTGTCAAAATGTTCATGCTTTACAAATTCTCTTCGAAAGTTTCTTGCCGGTTCATGTTCCCTCATTAGACCACTCTACACTGCACTTCTCCACACAATCTCCTTCCTGTTATCATAGAATATTGCATTCAATAACAGCAAGCATTTGCGTAAGGGCAGGTACAGTACCATCAAAAGCTTCAAAAGTGCCCACCCCCTCATTACGGGTTCTAGGAGCAGGGCTCACCTCCACAGATGGATTTTGGGCCAGGGCTCATTGTTAATGCAGACATTGGAGAAGGCATGTCTGGCTCTCCTGCTGAGATAGTGTGCTATTGAGATGCTCAAGATGCTGTGGGTTCTGTTACCAGAAAGACCACGTCTCAAACTTGGCAACAGAAGGGGCCCATGCTGGGTGTGAAATAGGGCAGAGTGTCGGGGAGCCGTCATACAATAATCATCAAAATTCTCCATGATAACAGCCGCTCAGTAGAGTCTCTCGGCAGAGAGATAAACATGATGGAGAACGCTGAGAAAGACAGAGAGGTGGATGATTTATTTGAAGTAGGACTGCAAGATCTTTTGGTGGTCTCAATTGATAACTAAAACTTAAAGATGGATAGATAGGGAGAGAGTGAGGGACAGACAGACAGATGGATCGGATCAGACAGCCAGCCAGACAGACAGACAGATACAGAAATGGACAGATGCAGCTAGACAAATAGATAGACAGCCAGACAGATGGATAGAGAGATAGAAAGACAGACAGAAAGATAGAGAGCTAGATAGATAGGTAGTTAGACAGGCAAATGGATAGAAAGATAGACAGCCAGAACAATAGAGAGGCAGACAGACAGATGGATAGAGAGATACTTAGCCAAATGGCTAGATAGAAAAAGAGAAAGACAGACAGCCAGGCAGATGAATAGAGAGAAAGCCAGGCAAATAGATGACGGACGGACGGACGGACGGACGGACGGACGGACGGACGGACGGACGGACGGACGGACGGACGGACGGACGGACGGACGGACGGACGGACGGACGGACGGACGGACGGACGGACGGACGGACGGACGGACGGACGGACAGATAGATAGATAGATAGATAGATAGATAGACAGTCAGAAAATGGATAGAGAAACAGCTATAAAGATAGACACCCAGAAAGAAAACAAACAGACATCTATATGGATATATAAACAGCCAGAAAGACAAACAGAGAGAGACAGCCAAACAGATGGATGAAAAGACAGATGAACAGACACATATACCCATATGGATAGATAAAGAGCCAGACAGATGGATAGACATATACGGGCAGAAAATAGGATGACATTAATGTGATTAGAGAGACAAACAAATACAAATAATTATATTTTCGACTGTTCAGAGCTGTGGGAGAGAAGTACAAACAGTCATATACTGTGTGTGTGTGTTAGTGCGCGTGTGTGTGCACACGCACCCCTCGCTGTGTGCTTCCAGACGCCCCTAAGTGCCTCACCAGGAGGAAAACAAAATCCTTTCCTTCCTTCCTTCCTTCTTTCTTTGTTTCCACTTTGTCAGATGTAGTTTGGCTGCTGCTAAACCCATGTACAGGCACTGGCAGACGTGCATATCGATCTCGGAGCGCTGCAGCAACCAACGGGTGCTTATTTAATCTAATCAGCCTGGTAAATATGGCATAGCTGTGGCTGTGAATGCTTCCACTGTGCTGTTTTTCAGCATGAATAATAGAGCAGATTGGTCCAGAGGAAAGCACTGCTTAAGGAACAAATATCTCAATGGAGCCAGTACCACCAGCCTGTGTATATGTAAGCACCAGCGAGTGATTGACTCCTGTGGTGGTCCAGCGGGGCCAATTACAACAAAAAGGAGAAAGAGAGGGTTCGGGGGGCCAGGGTTCGAGCTAAAGCCCGCAATTACAGCATTCTTTTAAGGGACTGAAGCAAAGAGCATAAATGCATGATTTGTATACAAATATGAATATAGAGAATAAACATTTTGTTAACAAGCTAAGACTTTCACCAACACAAGAAAAATGTGAGAAATAACTGCATACTCAACATTGAGACATGCCTACATATAGACAGTTTGCATATCTGTATACTGTGTGAGTTTGTATATTACCCTAATGACATTCCAGATTTCCCCCAGGAAAATGTATCACAATAAATTGAGCAAAACTTTTATTATTTTAAACTTCAAATTGTGACACATTTGGTTAAATAATTTGTTAATTTAATTATTTTTTTAATTGTTACTTCCCATATATTTTATCATTAATGCATATTGGTTATGTCATTTTTTAAAGCACACATTGTGCTTTAATTTATAAGTAGTGATGCCAAAAAAACAAACTAACTAGCTATCAACTAACTAACTACTAACTAACAACTTATTAACTGGTAAGGGAAAGTTTTTGTTTGTTTTGGTTTTTTAATTGTTATTTCCAAAAAGTCATTTTTAACGCACATTTTGTAATCCAATTCATTTGGCAACTCCTATGTCAAAATCCAGCTGTCACTCACTGATCTCAAAAAGTGTACATAGTAAATGGTAAGTCATTGCAGTCAGGAGCATGAAATATGCACTTGCAACAATTGCAGAAAGAAAATTAATTCAACCAAAGTCAAGGTACAAGTGCCCAACTAAAAGTCACATAATGAAACACTGATCACAATAATGGTGACTTCAAACAGACTTCAACAACTTTTAACACATACACAAGTTTTGTTGTGGTATTGCTGGAATGTCAGCACCCAAAAGACAACATACACTGGTCCACCAGCACACCCGCTTCTCCTGTTGGTGACCTGCAAACCAACAACCAGCATCCCATGATGGGGACCAGCATGCAAAACATACCTTATGCTGGTGACCAGCAATGCTGGATTTTTCAGCAAGGTAAACAACAAAACTACTCAAATGAACACCAATAAAACACTAAATAAAACAACTATTCCTTGTCAGCAGCTATAAACGCACACATACCCAAAACTATACAGCTGAACTGACCATCCAGTTTCACGGATCTGCCAGCCATCATGTCATTGACTCCTGTTGGCTGTAATGCATCTGTATTTGCCTGACACATTACTGTACACCTGAGATACGCTCCACTGAAGGAAACACTCTCAGCCATAATTAAGGTTGGAGCTGGAAGAGAGAGTAACATGAGCAAGAGAGAGAGAGAAAGAGATATGGAGAGAGGTCAAGGTTTCTAAACATAGTCCAGCGTGTCTATAAGAATGGTTGCTCATGCCCTCAAGGGACACCAAGCTTTTAATGAGTGTGTGTGTGTGCTCTGCTCAAGGAAAATACAGTAAAATGGTAAATTCAGGGCTCTCAAACAGGCTTTTATGGGTTATAAAAATATAATTGAAAGTATAAAGAAAATCCCATCAAATCTAAGACTACATTTCGCCCAAGAGTGTTTTACACCAATGAGATTTTACTGTGGGCTATTGAGTACAAAACAGTGAAACAGAAGCTAACAAAATGTCCTGCTGCTTATCTTGGCTGGTTACGAGAAAAACTCAGATTTATATGGAAGAAATGGCTTAGTCAGACATTGATCAAAAATCTACCACTGTAAACACGCTTCAGTAATGAGAAGCTCTAATGTGCATCCAGTTTCTACATCCCCATAGCATTATTAGCTTCCATTTTTCAATAGAAACACTAGATAGAAGCAACAAACAACCGCAGAGATGATTCATGAGGATATATCAAGTGTTTACTGACTCAGAAAAGCGGTTTTCACTTCTTCACAAAGTAATGAGCTGATTCTTAACTGTAATGAGCTTCACTTGATCACTATCATGACAGCGGATCTATAAATACTCGGTGGAATTGGAAAGCACGTGCGAGTGGGCACCTTCTTGCCTGGAATTGGATTGGAAGCCGATCATTGCCGTTTTTGAGAATCTGTGGTTGTCCTTGTCATCAAACTTCAAACTATCATGGGCCAGATTTTTTAGGAATTGCAAAATAAGTTTACATATGAAATTATACATATCACAATTTATGCAAAGGTTGATATTTTGATTTGATTTAGACTTAAAAAATTATTAATTTTCCCAATGGATGGATGGATGGATGGATGGATGGATGGATGGATGGATGGGAACCAACTAACTACCAATGGATGGACTAACTACTAACTACCATGGATGGATGGATGGATGTTTTTGTGAAAGACAAAGTTAAATTATTCCTGCCATTGTGGGGAAAATATTTAAATATATTTAACATTTTAAAATTTGATTTATTGTTTTACTCATCTGTATTTATGGACAGTAAATTTTCAATGTGCTAGGCAATGGCAGGTGTGCAAAAAAATAGATTTTATTTATTTAAACATGGAATAGAATCCATTCATGCATTTGAATAAAATTATTCTGCCACTGTCTTATAGCATATGCTGTGGTTTAAAGTTAAACAATGTGTTGTTTAAGTCAAATGCTGCAGAATTGCCCTCTGTCCTTGTTTACATACATCGACGAATCAAATGAGTCCATTTGTATTGCTGCTGAGTAACTGCATGCATAAACAGATCAAAAGTGAGAAGAATATAAAGTAATTTCATCACTGAAACACAAAGGACGAGAGAAAAGAACATGATGCAAAGGACATCAGTAATCCGACACAGGGAAGATACAGGGATTGACAGAAAAAAAGAGAAATGCAGGGAAGAAAAGAGAAAGAGAGGAGAGAGAAAATGAGTTATGAGACTCCATTATGTTTTTGTTTTTTCTTGAGATAAATGAGTGAGTGAAATCAATGAGCAGAGCCCGAGGCCAAAGCAAATCAAACATAAATCCTGCTCACGCACATATGCAGCCAACACGGTAACGAGACTTTGAGGAAAACATGAATTTTTCGAGAGAACTGACAGAGGGAGGTTTATTATAAATCTGAGAGGAAAGATGTTGTATTTATCTGGGATTACATGAGCAATACAACTGAAGGCCACTTGTGTCTGATATCTCACTTCTCAGTCAGATCACTCATTTCAGCCGGTCACATTTCATCATTTTATTACATATTTCATCATTCTGTTCTTTGCAATTGTAATGTGCTATCTGTTATCCATTCAGCATCATTTACCATAGTACATTACCAAACATTAACACCATGCAACATTTCCAGAAAAACATGGTATATGTCCAGATAAATATCCAGATCGATCAATAGATAGATAGATACCACAATCATGAATGTTTACCATATGTACTACAGTATTTACACAGCTATTTCATGTATTTCATGTATCTTCACAGTACACAGTATTCTTCTGTGTACCTTTGAGTACCTACCATGGTATTACCATAGTACTATGTCCAAAAAACTATGGTATTACCCTGATGTGGATGAACAGTATTGAACATATGTTCTCCAAACTACTCATATAGTACTCTACGCCATGTTTAAAAAATAATACCATGAAATTACCATGGTACAAAGAAAATATCACAAAAAACAACAACAAAAAAAAATCCACATGGCATAACCATGATACTATGTCCAAAACAAATAATCAAATAATATTTAAAACAAATAAATAAAATGTAAAACAAATAAATTAAAAACAAATAAATACAAATAATATACAAATAAAATTAAAAACAAATAAATAAAAACAAATACAAATAAAATAAAAACATATATACAAATAAAAGTAAAAACAAATATACAAATAAAAGTAAAAACAAATAAATAAAAAATGAAAAACAAAAATAATATTTGAAACAAACAAATAAAATGTAAAACAAAAATAAATAATATTTGAAACAAACAAATAAAATGTAAAACAAATATACAAAAAAATAAAAATAAATAAATAAATAAAAAATAAAGTGTAAAACAAAAAATAATGAAATATTGGAAGCAAACAAATAAATAAAACGTAAAACAAACACATAAATAATATTTGAAACAAACAAATAAATAATATTTAAAACTAATAAATAAAATGTAAAACAAATAAATTAAAAACATAAAAGTAAAAACAAATATGCAAATAAAAGTAAAAACAAACAAATATACAAATAAAAGTAAAAACAATTATACAAATAAAAGTAAAAACAGATGATTGGATGGATGGATGGATGGATGGATGGATGGATGGATGGATGGATGGATGGATTTTCAGGCTGAACTCAACATTGAATCATGCAGTAGGACATTATGTGTTTTTGTTTTTGTGTGAATTCCTCTAGACCTCACACTATGACTGTGTCTGGGATTGGTTGGCTGAGTTGTATTTGATCCAGTGGTCAAAGTCTATTAGCTTGAGTCGTGTTCCTGTCAGTCATACACAGGCTCCCATAACGTTAACTTCACCCCGAGGGCATAAGCACAGGTGTGGGGCAACGTTCTCCAAAACTACAACTCCCATGATCCCCCACGGCCTTGCAATCGAATAAAATAGCCTTGAGCTCTACAATTAATATAGACTGTAAACCTGTCGTACAAACTCACACAAGGCAGCAGAGCATGTGTGGCCTGCAGCAGCATTAAGATCAGCATGCAAAAACATAGGAAAACATTCAAATGACTAACAGTGAGTTCACCGAAGTTATTCGACCTGAAAGCAAGTGAAAGCTTCATAATACAGAAGACTTTTAATACACTGCTTCTGAAAATCCTGTGCATGCAAAATCATATGGTTAGCTGTTTTTTATTATTTGCACTGTGGTCTTGAAAGTGTGTTTCTGGCCTGATTATTGAATCCTGTGTGTGTGTTTGCGGCTGGAGAGTAAGTCTCAGAATTAGTATTCACAGTCTGTTCTCTGCTAATGAGACAAACATCCAATCTGATTCTGAAATCAACAAGACATTTTAGAAAATGTTTGCACTTCACATCACATATCAGAGGATCTGAAAATTATTAAACATGTTTTTCCCCATGTAGGTGAGTTGATATTATTTATTTTCTGCACATCCTTCCACTTATCCACAAATGTCTGTCATTCCACCATCTTGTCTTTGCTCTAGCATTGTTGTGTTCAGAATAAATAAATACTGACAACGATTAAAAAAATGTGAAAGAGAATTCATTATGCAACAATAAACATTTCAAATTACTGTCACATGACCTCATTATGTTGCATGTTTAATTCAGCAGGTGGGATCCAGTTAATATGCAAAATAAGCATTTTTATTTATATGTAAAAAAGGTCTCTTGACAGTCCAATCTGATCATGAGCCCAGACAGAGGTGATTAATAATTTATCTGCCCTTATTTGATTTAAAAATAAAGTTAAAACAGTAATATTGTGAAATATTATTAGAACCTTAAAATAACTTGTCTATTTGAATATATTTTAAAATGTAATTTTCCTGTGATGGCACAGCTGAATTTTCAGCATCATTACTCTAGTCTTCAGTGTCATATGATGCTTCAGAATATGCTGATTCGCTGCTCATTTTTGCTCACCAACAGTTATGCTACTTAATATTTTTGTGGAAACCACACTGTAAAAAAGATTGTTGGTTTGACTTAAAAGTAAGTTACCTGGTTGCCTCAAAATTTGGAGTTCATTGAAATTAAAAAATTGAGTTAAGGCGACTGGTGTTATCAACAGAAACTCAAAATATTATCTTATCTGAACTATGTTAATTATCTAAGTTGATTGGACAAAAGAAAAAAAGGTAATGTATAATATATTGATAATGTATAATATACCCATTCAGTTAAGCAAAATTAGTCTTTTATTGTGTTGCAAGTATTGCATGCACACTGCAATTCTCATATACTTGAGCACATAATCATTGGTGAGGGCAGAACAAACTTGATTTGACGTTCGGGATGGAGAGCGCTGACTCACAGCTGTATGACCCCACCCGTGTCTTTAAGTCTGAAGATTTGCCTGCAGCCAAGTTATTTGCATAAATACATTTGATTGAATAAGACTCGAAACGAATATGCGAGTCTAAATGGTGCTGGTTCACTTTTGGGAAAGTAGTGTTGCTGAACTATGGCCAGAAAAGGCTTAAATGTCCTCGTTCTGGTCCGAATTTGGCCTGTGGATCACTAATTGACCGCTGAGTGCTTCTGAACTCGCCAATGAGTTTTCCACAGAAAGTGCTCTGATGTCCAATGTTTCATTAAAATCAAATCGGATGGCTGGATAAAATTCAATGAGGGGCCAGCTTTGGCCTGTGAGCCGCCAGTCACAGAGCTGCCTGTAATTTCTTCCCAGTGTGTACTGCCAAAATAATACGATAAGTATGCGAGCATGCAATTCCAAACAAAGCCCCTCTCTCTCTGTACTGACAGTTCATGATGTCTTCAGATTGTCCTTCCTCACCATCTGGGGAAATTGTCTGGTTGTCTCTAAGCAGCTTATCGTCTGACCCGCACACACAAACACTGTCTGAGATCCCTGCCCTCCATCACCCGTGACTGTGTTCACACACTCAGAACGACAAAAACTTTGTTCTTTCTGCATTTTATCGAGAAACAACTCACAAGGTTAATATCCAAACACGATAATCAATATTGTGAAACCATAACATAGTTCAGTTAATATAATCTGCCATAGAATAACTATTTCTTAATTACCTTGTAGCGGTAAAGGTCATGGGATTGTTAATGTAAAGTTAATGTAGCGTCTACAGCCTCCGTTCCCATGGGGAGTAGGCGCCTTCAACATCTCCACCATTAAAATAGAGCTATGCGTGTGTAAATATACTAATCTGCCTCTTTTTTTACAGGCAATAATTACCATCATTATATCGGGAATGTGAAGGCTGTGATTGAGGGAGAACAGCAGAGCTCATTTGGGCAGCGACATGTTTTCATAATTAAAGCTAAACATTTCTACAAGGCTGTTAAATGCGACAGCTTTCTATTGAGGGCTCTTCCTCCAAATGTCAGAATCATTTTGAGGGCCATTGTGATGTCATAATGGAGGACAGAGCTCCTATTGTGACCCGATGAATAACACAACCAAAGACAATAGAACAAAATCCACCACATTATGTTATGGGAAAATCCACTTTCCCATTTGGTCTCTACTCTAGTTGACGGCCTGGCAACAGGCCCAAGTCAAAAGAGCTCATCCCTTACAGAACACCAGACTGCAACTTCAATGTCTGATACACAAAAACATGACTTTCTAAATGAACCGATATCTTCAGTCTCAAACACGCTTGTAGTTAGCAGTTTGAATCAGACTCCATCAGTCAGCAAATCACTCAGAGCCATTTATAACTTTATCATTGACCCCACTGAATTGTGAGTCATTCTGTGTTTGATTGGAATTTAATTGGTATGGTAATATATATTTTAGATTCAGGAGTATTATTTACTGGTTGCTCTAATGACATTGTGTAATTAAATAGTCAGTGTTTTGTTGTACTAAATAAACATTCTATTAAATATGCAAATGTTTTACAAAAGAAAAATAGGTCATTGTTTAGCATAGCGAGGTCCAACTATAGTTGTAAAAGAAACTTTGCATGAAATTGTAAGGTCAATAAGGTTTATTTTATTTCATTTAATTGTCATTTTTTCTCAGTCCTGAGCCCTGTCTCAGTGTCTTTTGAATTTCTGGTCCCTACAAATTAATCTTTTCACTCCTGAGTCACAACTCTCAAGTTAAATTCCATTCATTGGCAAATATTCAGTGAGAACAGACTTTCAATGGAAACAATTGATTCCAAGACTGACAGCAGAAAATTGCACAAAATGTCAGATAATCCAGAGAACAAAGACACCCACATCACAGAACAATGAAGAAACAAAAACAATTGAATGCAAAGATTAATCTCCTCAAATATAAACAAGATGCAAAAGTATCGGCCATATACATACATATAAATATACATACACTGTATATAGAGTGCCTTGCGAAAGTATTCAAACCCCTTCATTTTATTCACATTTTGATATGTAGCTGCCTAACTACTATAATTACATTTTCAAACCAATCTACACTTTGCAAATTTATTAAAAAGGAAAAACTCAAATAAGTTCATTGCATAAGTATTCAAACCCTTAACCCAGTACTTAGTTAAAGCACTTTACAGCCTCAAGTCTTTTGGGGTATGAGGTGACAAGTTTTGCACATCTGCATTTGGCAATTTTCTGCTATTCTTCTTCTCAGATCCTCAGGCTTGACGGGGACCATCGGTGGACAGACATTTTCAGGTTTCTCCAGAGATGTTGGATTGGGTTCAAGCCCAGGCTCTGGCTGGGCCACTCAAGGACATTCACAGAGTTGTACATAAGCCACTCTTGCATTGTCTTAGCTGTGTGCTTAGGGTCATTGTCCTGTTGGAAGGTGAACCTTCTGCCCAGTCTGAGGTTCTGAAAGCTCTGGACTAGGTTTTCATTAAAGCTAACTGTTTATTTTGCTGCATTGAGCTTTCCTTCTACCCTGAAGAGTCCCTCAGTCCCTACGACTGAAAAACACACTTTACTGTTGGGATGGTATTGTGCAGGTGATGAGCAGTGCCTGGTTTCCTCCATACATAACGCTTGGAACTGAGGTTCATCAGACCAGAGAATCTTGTGGGTTTTCATGTGTCTTCAATAAAGAGAGGCTTGAGTTTGGCCACTTTGCCATAAAGCCCAGATAAGTGGAGTGTCGCAGTGATGTTTGTCCTAAATTTCTCCCATCTTCATATGATCCTGGAGCTCAACCTAGTGTCCATTAGCTTCTTTGTCACCATTCTAATCAAAGCCCTTCTCCATCGATTGCTCAGTCTGAATAGGAGGCCAGCTCTAGGAAGAGTCCTGGTTGTTCCAAACTTCTTCCATTAAGGATTATGGAGCCTACATGCTTCTGTGAACCTTCAATTTTTTTTTTTTTTTTTTTTTTGTAGTCTTCCCCAGATATGTGTCTTGACCCAATCCTGTCTCTGAGCTCTACAGGCAGTTCCTTTGACCTCATGGCTTGGTTTTTGCTCTATATATTGCAATTTATTAAATTTTTGAAAGACATTTTTGCATGCTTTTTAGAAAAGCAGAAAATAATCTTCACCACTCATATGCAGTACAATGGAATATTATTAAAGGCTGTAACTGCTGTTAAGTATTCAGTGGTGCATGATGGGATATTCCACAGGTTATAAACCTCTTCCTTGACAATCTGAGCCCCAGGTTCATTCTATGCCTGTTGCTTAATAAAAATCACCAGCCGCACAGGTGTTATTAAAGAAAATCAATTCCCAAAACTTCATTCTCCACTCCTTTGTGGAGACGTTTCCGCTTCACTCCACTGCAGGGGTTGTTGGGAGACTGAGCGGGTGTGACGGAATCCGATTTGAGGACCCACAGGACTGAAGCGGAACCTGAATTCCCGTCTGTCATCTTCCCTCTCTCCCGTCGTATAGAGGTAAACCTCATCCATAATTCAGCCCGACATGCGCAATTATGTGATTGTAGTAATGTAATGAAAAATAAATCGCAGAGGCAGTCATTGTGATGGCGGTTTAATAATTCAAGTGAACTGGATCAAAAAATAAGCCTCCTTTTCTCCAGTGAGACTGGTAATAGCAAAAGGAACCACAGATAAAATTCAATAATGCAGATTCCTTTGCCATCCGCCAATGCGCTTTTAAAGCAGTTCATGGGTATGGATCCTTCCTGGGACGTTATGCTAACTGTGCTATTCATTGGGGGAATTGAAACCCGTTGGTTTATCTCCGTCTCTTCGACCGTGGGTTCACCGGGGCTGCGTACGTTTAAGAGAAATCACTACAGAGAGACTTAAACAGCTCAGGTTTCCAAATGGAGCGCAGGGTGATAGCAGCAATACTAAGGCATCCTGACCGTCAAGTAATTCTAATTGGAAAGCTGGCAGTGTGTCAGCGTCTGAAGGCTTAACACTTTACAGAGACAGAAAGCTGAGCTGAGGAACAAAGTGGAGAGAAGTAAAACTCAGAGGGCTCGATATTGGTCAATAGAGTGGAGAGACAAGCCGGTGTTGGGATTCTTAAAGAGTGGGAAACGCAAAGAGACAAAAAAGCTCTACAATAGATTTGGCATAAAGCAGCTGCTTATCTGGTGGTTAATTTATAGATTAGTCTGAAAGTTAAAAACAAAACAGCAGACAGAGCAATAAGTACAAATTCAAAATTAGACTAAAAACACCTCCACTCAGCAAAAGAGCAATCAGCCAGACAGAAATGCTTTTTTTTAAAAAAAGAATTTAAATAGAAGTTATATAGAATGTAAAAATTTGAAGTTTAAAAACCTGATTGTTTTTTATTAATAATATTTTCTGACTCACCAAAAAAAATAATAATAAAAAAAAATAACACAATAAAATAAATAAATAAAATTAAATAAATAATATAATAAAAACAATTAAATAAATTAAATAATAAAATTAAATAAAAATTAAATAAATAATATAATAAAAAATTAAATAAAATTAAATAAAATAAACAAACAGTCTACTACAATGGGTGTAAAAAAAAATAATGGTTCATTGTAATAAAATATTATTTACTTCACGCCATATTGTAGAAATGTTCCAAATTAGAAGGTCAGTTATTTCTCCATCAGGTACTGAATGAGCGCAGCATATCTGGCAGCAGCTGAAGGTTACTGTCAATTTAAGTCAACAACAAACCTCTGCTCTCTCTCCACTTCACACGGATGAAATAATTTGGAACAGAATGGTGGGCATCATTACTGCTTTGCTGGAATTCAACAAAACAGTGCTGATAAAGAGTGGACCAAAGACACTCCTCTTCTCTACAGATTATCAAGGCATGGTTCACACATTGCTGAATAATGTGGCTGAATATCAATTTTCCGTGGTGATAACCAGAAGGTTTGTTTGTTTGTGTGTTTGATTAATAAGCAGAGGAGCATTTACTGTATATACTGGAGATCAAAACTTTCACCCAAGCTACAATGACAATGATATAACATTCCTGTCAGCCTCAACAATTAAAATGAAGCTAATTCCAAATACACAACCACATATTCATATTGTAAACACCTGTCTCAACTAGAGTACGGTCAAGAGATTTACACCAAACTACCAGAAGAACTAGCTCATGAGCTTTGATCTTAGGAAGAGTGAACTAATAGTTCTACCTTTAGCCAGATACCTTAGGTTTAGTTCACACACCGCAGAGCTCTCTGATGGATGCTTCTCTCATGGGAAAGGAACAACTGTTTCCCCTATAATGGGAGTTACCTCTCTCTCTTCTCCACAGGCCCTTCAAAATTATGCCCACTGAGAGTGCTGAGTAATTTGTTATTGCTAGGATAAAAAGCAGCTCTCAGTGAGGGGAATATGATGGTTGACGGGGGAAAAACACATTAAAGAAAACAGCATTGTGAAAACTCATCACAATGCTAGGGAGTTGTGAATGATTGTCAGGGCATTGCTATGAGGTTACTAAGACACTGAATATTTGGTAGCACATTTCTATGTAGATGCCAAGAAATTGCTATGAGGTTATTAAGAGACATTAAATACTTAGTAAGCTCTTAGCAACTGCATCGCAATGTGCTACAAAGACATTAAATGTTTTGTAGCATGTTATATAGTTGCTAGGGTATTGCTACGTAGGGTGCTTAATAGCCCAAAAGCCCATTTTTTCCCACTTCTTTTATCAGCCATAAACTGTAAGACTGATCAGAAGTAGTAATAGTAAGACACAATTCTTGTTTGCACCACAAATGGTGAAGGATGAATTATGGACCAAAGATTAATGCTTAGGATTAGGGGTTTGTTCAAATCCAAGTTTGAATAGTATTAATAGCAAACTTGAGTGTCCGAGTAGGCTGGAAGACTTAAAGTCCCCCTGTAGTCAATAATTTTATCCCTTAAAAATCATCTTTGATCACCAAAATGACATATTTAAACATTTTTCCTGTGAAAATAGGAAAATAGCTTGAATGTAACTTTACAGCCTTGCTTCATTTAGTATACGCGGATCTATGAATATGCTAATTAGCTCCACCTCCACTCACTTGCACGAGCTCAGAGATCCACTTAGTCAACTTAATCAGGTAAACGCTGCACAATTGTATTGCTATTTACAATGTCAGACACATAGCTGTAATTATTATGATTAGCCTTTTGCTTGACTACATTATCAAACAGCTAATAATGTGTTGCTAACGTTACACAACTCCCTTGCTTCAGATCGGTCATAGTTAATGATATGCTAAAGCCCGCCGGCACGCTGACATGATTGGTTACAAGACAGTTTGTGACGTAAGAAACTGCGTTTTTGAAACTCTTTAGATCACTGCAGTTTTAAAGACAAAATACTCAGCAATGGTGTTGACTTCTGAATTTGCACATAGTTTGTCTTAAAGCATATTAAAAACACCACATAAACAACATTAAAATCTTGATTTTCTCCACAGGGGACTTTAAAATTGGCATTTGCCATATGGACTTCAGGGGGGCCAAAGCCCACGAATAAAAATTGGGCAGTTAAAAATGAGGGGAACTCTTCCATTTTGTGCACTTGGATTATGGTGATAGATGACAGCAAGATTAGACCATGCCATATTAATGGCATACCTGGCCGAGAGATTAGTAACATGACAAAAACAGAGGCATTTTCTGTCACCCGATCATTCACCGTTACTGTGGAGGAAATGCACAATCTATCACGAACAACTAGAGAGGATATTCAACACAGTCAGCACTTTTACACCCTACTGCAGACAGCGCCAGCAAGGGAGCAGGGAAGAAAGGGAGAGAATGGGAGAGATAAGATGAGACACAGGGCCTCAATCAATCACAGTGACAACTTCCTTCATTATGAAACTATTCTGAGTGACTGTTTTTTTTCTAATGTCAAGACAAGGGCATTTCCGTTCCACAGATTTTTTTTTTTTTTTTTAAATTAAACATTTTTTCTTACATGCATAGGCATCACTAGGCATTTAGGGCGAATAGCCTCCTAAAATGAGATTATGCAACAAATTCAAGCACAGTCATTAAGTAATAAATTCTATCAGAGTGACACCATTTCACACAAATGTTCATGGGTCTGTAACACTTCCATCTGTTTCTTACCACCAGTTCACCTGACAGATTTGGCAGACCTTTAGATGGAGAGTCAGATTATGGTATCATAACCCACCAAAGCCAAAGAAAAACAGGGGCACTGGTCTAATGTTAAATCGCCGCTAGCCCAACATGAGATCTCCATTCATCTCACATCTCCCAAAGGCCTGGTGGTTGGGGGCAGGACCGTGGTGCCTTTGAAGCCCCTTACTATAAAGTGCAACTAGCTGTGATGTCCACTATGAAGTCTATTAATGATTAATGATATGCCAGACCGCACAGAGACAACCACAGCTTTTAAAATAAATAGCTTCAGGAAGATTAAGATGATAGTTTGGAATGTAAACTAGCATATCCTGAAGATCCGCCTACCCTCATGAAAAAGGGATGTAACTTCAAAGGAAATGATGTGAAGTGTAACTAAATATGCTAAAATGTATAAAACATGTGCACTTAAATTAATGAATTCTGCCCAGCAGGTGTTATCACAGTACACTGGTGGTGTTGCGAATATGCATTACAGATGCATAATTGCGATTTTGTCATTTAATAACTAAATGGAAAAGCAGAGTACTTTCAGGAGGTACACTGAGAAACACAAAGAGATGTCAGAAACTATTTGTAAATGAATGAACAAATTACATGGTAACTCATGCGTCTTTATTCTTAGAAACAGAACAACAGTGGCAAATAGCAAAGAATCATACAAACAGATTGAATGAGCAGAGACCAGTGGATTGTGGTAGATGTCAGATCTGTAAGATCTGCTTCATCCGTATATAATTTTAAATCGAAGTTACAGTCTTATCTTCTTACTCTTGCATTTCATTCATTATAACTCTTGTTTTCTTAAATTTAGTGATGTCTTTTTATTATTACTGTCTTACATTTTATTCCTTTCTCTGTACAGCACAGTGGTCAACTTTTGTTGTGTTTATTTGTGCTTTATAAATAAATGAAATGAAATGAAATGAAATGAAGATATCTAAAATGAGGCGGCAAAGTCTCCTGTCTCTGCATTTGGGTTTGCTTGGTAAGATATAAATTCATATTCCAATTCTACTTACAGTTTTTGGGTAAAGGCTTATTGAGCAACATTTTCCATACACCAAGCAAATGCTAAACACTTACTCGTTCAACTATGCTGGTAATGACAGAACTTGCGACCACAGTTGGTTAACGGTGCTTTTGGGAAATGCACCACAGGCTGATTAGTCAACTGGTTGCAAACATGAAAGGCAGCCATTATCATATTGACGGTCTAATTAGCCAATCACAGTGACATGGAGGCACTGCTTCCTCTCTTTTCATGTGCACTTCACCATTAGCCTCTAAAATGTAAGCTTTTTCTCAATAAAAACATTCAGTAATAAACTGAAAGGAGGCAAAAGCCTCCCTCTGAAACCTCATTTGCTAGTGTTGTTGCCATTGTATCTTTAAAAATATGGGATTTATATATTTCTGTAATGACACCAATCAGAGAGATTGGCATGGAAATGGATATGGCAATGTTAATGTATTTGGTCTTGACGGAATAGATCTGTAAGACATGCTGCTGCTGCTGCACATGTAACATACATGAATTAACCCGCATAGCAGATCTATACAGGTGGAGCTGGGGAAGTTGGAGGGTTTCTGAAAGCGCGCTGCAGACTGCTAACAGCAAACACTACCAGTATTTGAATGTTGAACCGCGGTTCATTGGCCGCTAATGCAACAGCAACCAATCAGCTGTGATATGCAGATAACAATGTGCAGATAACAGTCACTACCAATTGAGTTAGGGACCTATCAGCCTGCGCCATTTAGAGTTTCATGAGAGAACTAGGTATTAATCAATCTTATGTTTCCTAATATTGCTATGTTTTCTTTACCATACTCTTGATAACTATCTGAATCTTCTGAGTAGGCACTGCCTCCCTTGACACCTCTGAGAAAATGCCTGTGGCGGACAGAAACTAAAGCCAGAGAGATAAACAGATGAAACAGCACAGATAGAGAAAAACACCAGCTCTTTTCACTGATCTCTTCTTAAGGTGGTATAGTTAGACGTGTGTTGATCAGGGACATATATCAGGTTGTTTACCACCTTTATGTGCCACCACAGCAGCATGCATGATTGAATAAAATAAAAGAATGACAAAAAAAAGCCATTGAGAGAGAGAAAAATAGAGAGAGAGATGCTGAAAATAAAACAAGAGAGCAGTGCTTCAGTAAAAGATGAACATCATCCTTTAGCAATAAAAAAAACGATGTTTCTTTGCCCCTAGAAATCCATCACGACATCATAATGTGAGAGGCACTCGCATTCAAGGGTTTCAGAACCCATCAACATCTATTCAGAGCTGGATGAAATACTCAATAAGTCCAATTCTGTTGCACCTGTAGTCTGTGTTTGATGTTTGAAAGCATTGTTGAAAAATCTTCTGTCCACTGGGTGCAATAATTAGTGCTGTTCATCATCATATTATTGAACAAATCCCTAACTATAAAGTATGGCATTTTGCAAATAACCCTTTACGCACTAACCCTAAGTCACGCACACAAAAAAAATTTGTGTAGAAACAATTTTCACTCAGAAATTGCTAGTAAATTCCACAAATAAACAGCAAGTAACACATTGAATTAAATGTGCAATTTTGTAGAAAGTAGAAAAACTGAAATAATATTTTCTTGAAAAACATATTCCATTAATTTTAGTTTTATTTTAATATTTTGTACAGTGCATTGCACCTGCGAAGCAGTATAACTATATAAATAGTATATTTATTTTCATATTACATAAATGAAATATGTAACTATCAATTTTTACATATATTATAACTTAAGGTTGTTGTTTTCTAGTTTTTTTTCCTCAAAATAGATGACAAAGATCTTTTTGTTCTTTTCAAAAAACCAGTGTAATATCAGCTGAACACTGAGGGCGGTTAAACAGCTCCTTGACTGCCTTGTGCCTCCCCACCTCACAGCATAAAGAGACTACGCTAGCACTGCTTTGTCAGCCGTGACCTTGTTGTGCCGGTGATAAACGCCCAGGCGAATTGGGTCAGCTCCCCCTGAGAGAAGCCATCAGCGCTACTGATCTGAGAAAATCGGCAGGTCGCCTCTTCTCTCCCATTCCAACTGCGGAGGAGCGTCTGATGTGTTCTGACACCCCTTCTCCGAGCACACTCACCCCCATCATGGTAAGTGATGATGATGATGGTGGATGGAGAGTGATGAAGGGTGCGCTCACTTTCAGTCTCCGCCAGGCTGAGTAATACGGGATGAAAGATGAATGGACTCGACTCCCCCAGCCGTCAAATTACACACACGCGAGTATAAATGGGGAGGGTGTTATTCTTAATGGTTGCCACGAAGACCTTCCCACCTCGAAGAGTGTGAGTGTGTATGAAGTAGTGAAGTAGTCACTGCTAACACAGCAGAGGTGTAAAGCTACGCATTTAACTGAACAAAATGGGCGTTAGTGTAAAGCAAGATGTCAAGCTCTGACTATTAACATTAAATTTTGCAGCATACTGGCATTAATTTAGAATCAATTAGATATACACCGATCAGGCATAACATTATGACCACTGACACATGACGTGAATAACACTGATTATCTCTTCATCACGGCACCTGTTAGTGGGTGGGATATATTAGGCAGCAAGTGAACATTTTGTCCTCAAAGTTGATGTGTTAGAAGCAGGAAAAATGGGCAAGCGTAAGGATTTGAGCGAGTTTGACAAGGGCCAAATTGTGATGGCTAGATGGTTCAGAGCATCTCCAAAGCTGCAGCTCTTGTGGGGTGTTCCCAGTCTGCAGTGGTCAGTATCTATCAAAAGTGGTCCAAGGAAGGAACAGTGGTGAACCGGCGACAGGGTCATGGGTGGCTAAGGCTCATTGATGCACGTGGGGAGCGAATGCTGGCCCATGTTTCGATCCAACAGACGAGCTACTGTAGCTTAAATTGCTCAAGAAGTTAAAGCTGGTTCTGATAGAAAGGTGTCAGAATACACAGTGCATCACAGTTTGTTGCGTATGGGACTGCATAGCCGCAGACCAGTCAGGGTGCCCATGTTGACCCCTGTCCACCGCTGAAAGCGCCAACAGTGGGCACGTGAGCATCAGAACTTGACCACGGAGCAATGGAAGAAGGTGGCCTGGTCTGATGAGTCACGTTTTCTTTTACATCACGTGGATGGCCGGGTGCGTGTGCATCGCTTACCTGGGGATCACATGGCACCAGGATGCACTATGGGAAAAAGGCAAGCCGGCGGAGGCAGTGTGATGTTTTGGGCAATGTTCTGCCGGGAAACCTTGGGTCCTGCCATCCATGTGGATGTTACTTTGACACGTAGCACCTAACTAAGCACTGTTGCAGACCATGTAAACCCTTTCATGGAAATGGTATTCCCTGGTGGCTGTGGCCTCTTTCAGCAGGATAATGCGCCCTTGCCACAAAGCAAAAATGGTTCAGGAATGGTTTGAGGAGCACAACAACGAGTTTGAGGTGTTGACTTGGCCTCCAAATTCCCCAGATCTCAATCCAATTGAGCATCAGTGGGATGTGCTGAATAAACAAGTACGATCCATAGAGGCCCCACCTTGCAACTTACAGGATTTAAGGGATCTGCTGCCAACTTCTTGGTGCCAGATACCACAGCACACCTTCAGGGGTCTAGTGGAGTCCATGCCTCGGTGGGTCAGGGCTGTTTTGGCAGCAAAAGGGGGGCCAACACAATATTAGGAAGGTGGTCATAATGTTATGCCTGATCGGTGTGTGTGTGTGTGTGTGTGTGTGTGTGTGTGTGTGTATATATATATATATATATACACACATATGCGCACATACATGCATAATTTGAGTACCGCAATGGGTCTCAATGCGTCTAATAATGTTTTAATATTTAAAAATGTGTCTGATACCCAGTTCACAACAGGCATTGGGTTTGACAGCTTCCCTTGGCAGGCTTCCCTGGTTTAATAATTAAGTACTTAAGTGCATCAATTTTCCTTAAACAGAGATACATCTGTTTTCACTTCACAGGATGATGAAATTTGAATGATCAGAGGAGAAATAAAATCACAAACTAGAGATTTAAAATGAGATACAAACATGCAGCATCCCAGTGTGATTTTTCTCTGTGCCAGCCTTTTCCTTAAAACAATTTAATCTGCATTTCCTAAATGTTTTGTCCCTCTCTGCACCTTGGGTTGATGTAGAAAGTGGCAACGTCATTCAGACAGATGGTTTAAATCAGATGTGGGGTCCAAAACAACCCGTGGAGGTTCTGAAAGCCAGTTCTTCATTTTGCTCTCGCACAAACAGCTATTTGGCCTGTAGCGCACATTGTGTGATCAGCCATATGGACACTAAGAACTTTGAATATCAAAAAGGCCTTGTTTCTTTCGTTCACTTAAATGTATGCGTTAGAAGTGCACTTAAGTTACTCTAATTTGGTTTCTGTTTCATATCGAGGGACTATACTTGTGCTCAAATAATATTGTTTTACAGGTTAAGCAAGAAAGTTCTGCAGGTAATAATGACTGTTTCAAACAAGTTTCCTAAACACTCCTCTTGTCAGCCATTGGTCAGTCAAACAGATAGCCCTGTACCCAAACTCCTGGCATTGACTGCACATTTTAGCAGATTTTAAGATATATGGATTTCTTTTCAGAGAAAAACACAGTTTCTCAACACATTTTATGTCTTTTGCTATCTGGACTCGGCTTCAAGTTTGAAATATCAAGTGAACAATGACCCCAAAGCACAACCTCTCCTCTCCTCTTCACTGACATCTGTTAACTGTTGCTCTCTTCTCCCCTTCTTCATCCTCTTGCAGCTGTGTTATCATTTCTTCTCCTGACTGCTAATAAAAAACAGATTTTCACCTTGCCGCAGGCTGCTGGAATATGATAGAATATCTGATGGTGCTCATATCATCGGCAGTGGGGTGTCATATAGAGCAGAATGCCACCCACATAAGGATGACTGACCTTGCTTCTCTCAGCCCTTGAGGGTAGCCGGGGAACAACTCTGAGCAGATGAGTGTGCCTTGACTCGTGCTAGACTGATAGAAGAGTATTTGCTAAAAATAAATAAATAATAATGACAAAACATTTTCAGAATAATGATTAAACCAACAACAGAAGTGATGCATCTTGACTCAATGATACAAACAGAATTCAAACTAGAACAAGAATTGTGTTCAGGCGACGAGTGGGAATTTTGATTCAACCCAGTGACTCGAGTCTTCTCAATCTGTTCACCAAACAGATTCATTCACATTTGTTTACTGATTCATTGACTCTTTTCTTTTACAGATTTGTATCTTTTATGTGTTAGTTATGTGTGAATCATTGAATAACTAAATTGATTCATTAATAGAGTCGTATATGACCAAAAAAAAAAAAATATGATTCTTTGCAGCTGATTCAGTGGCCTTTGAATCAGGAAGTCCCCTCGTTATTCCCCTGGAAAAATCATCAATTCTGTGTTGCGAACAGGATCGATTCTGAGCCATCAACATGCCTCCTCATGATGCCTGATTCATTCAGTTCACTCACAAACTAGTAGTCTCAATCAGATTCAGTGGGTCAAACTAAACAGTACTGGTCAGTCTTTCCAGACAAGTCACTAAAGCTCAGTGGCCACAAAAATGAGAGATATCAAAGAACGAGAAAGTGCATAAAAGCGAACAGTTCTGAGATTTGTTCGCAAATGGAACACCACAATATACACTTCTTAAACAGATACTACATAATAATACATTCAAAATCATGTACATAAAAGTAACAATTTGCATCGAAGTGAAAGTGCCTCATCATGCTATTATTGATACACGCTCCGAACCACTGATTCGAAACAAAAGATTCGTAAAGCTTTGAATCTTCATGAAGCAGTGTTTTGAAATTGCCCATCACAAGATATTGTTGAATAAAGTCATTATTTTGTTTTTTAGCACACAAAAAGTATTCTTGTTGCTTCATAACATTAAGGTTGAACCACTGTAGTCACATGAACTGTTTTAAATATGTCTTTAGTAGCTTTCTGGGCATCTGAAAGTGTTAATTATCTTGCTGTCAATGCAGGCCTCACTGAGCCATCAGATTTTATCAAAAATATCTTAATTTGTGTTCGAAGATGAATGAAGGTCTTACGGGTTTGGAACAAGTAATTAATGACAGAATTTTCGTTTTTGGGTGAACTAACCCTTTAACTTTTCATAATATACATCGCCTATAGCATCACCACTTTTCTCAAAGTGTCTAAAATGGTTCAATTAAGGATTCTGTCTCTCTAAACCCCTCCTTTCTGAGAGCCTACTCTGCTCTGATTGGTCAGATGGCCCAGTCTGTTTTGATTACCACTTACAACGTGTGTCAGAAACAAAACGCTCATGACCATATCTGACTTTCAGCTCCAGAGGCTTCCTCAGCACTTGTATTTACAGTGATACGAACAGTAACGTCAATTTGAGCCAGAGTCTTCATCCTTTGGAACCGCATGCAAAGTGGATTTGCTTTTGCAGCACAGAAAACAGTGTTATCTTAATATGTTGACAACATGAACCTCTTCCAGGCTTCAGCTGTAACTACAGTGTTTAGGGGCGATTTAAAGTAGACGTTACAATTTGTTACAAACCTACAAAGGAAGTAAGACAGGAATTACTGATGACTCATTTCAGGCAGTTTAAATCTTTCTTTTAGCAGAGAATAACTCCATATTACACTCTACGTTAAATGTTATATACAAAAAAAGCATAATAGGGGGATTTGAGGAACTTTAAGTCATGGCAACTTAACATTTTAACTGTAGTGAATATATTTTCATGAAATAATTATGTAGAAGAATTCAACTCAAAAATGCCATCTAAACTGTTGCCTTACTTTTTAGGTTCCTCAAACATCTAAATTTTTTATAATACAGTGGCAATAGTCTGTTTTTATTTCAAATTTATTGCAGAATATCTATATTGTACTCACCAGAGGAGACAAAAGCTGTAAACAGAACAGATTATTTAAAGCAAGACAGAGATGGACCAACTAACCAGCTAAAGAAAGAGGATGATGAGTAACACACTGTGCCAAACATCTCTCCTGCTCTCGTCTCTACAGCCCTCATGCGTCTGAATATGTGCGCTTGAGTTTGATTGGGTTGAGTTGAGCATTTCAGATACCCGAAAATCCCTGCAGCTCACCCCAGACCAGCTGAACTGTGAAATATAATGGAAGCCTGCCAGCAGCCCGGAGTAAACAGAGGGCGAGATGAGAGGAATGCAAGTGTAAAAACAGTGGCGGCTGTCTTTGTAATGCAACAAACAGGTTGAGAGTGCAGCCCTCAGAAACTCCCACAGCTCACTACAGACCTGCTTCCATCTAATTGCGGAGAGACTGAATCTTTACATACATTTCGGTGGTAACTAAGTGACAGACAAAATTATGGTTATACTAGTAGTGGCGTAACATTTACAACAACGGTCAATATGAGAAAAATTATGAGCAACAAGTTGCCTCCTTCCAAATCCCCCAAGAGTGTAAAGAAAAACTACAAATAGGAAACAACCACTTTAGGCCCTTCTGTTAATAACAATGAGATGTTTTCACTAGCATCAATAGTAGTTCAGTTAAAGAAGCCAAAGATAGATTCTGAAAGTTCCCAATATCAATATTAATAAGTAATATACCATAAATAGCAATTTTGCAGTCTGTATAGAGTGTGATGTAATAAAAAGACATGCTACTAAATAATGGCAAGGAACGTCTAATGAATTTTCCTCGAGCACAAACAATGTAGTCTCATTCACAAACAAATGACTCTTTTGAGCAGGTTCTTTTTAACGAATCAAAAAACATATAGGCTACAGCGTGACTAACAATAAATGACTAATAAACAAGTGAATCAGAAAAAGCCTTTAATATCAAGTCGAATCGGAAGCAAAGTGAAGCGAATCAAGTGGAATCAAATCAAAATTAAATCAAGAGCTTGTCTTTTGCTAAATATTGTATCAATAACAAGACCTACCTGCAGGGGGAAAAACAAACCTGTGGATGAAAAAACCTGTGCATAATTCAAACAGCAAATAAATCAATACAATTCTTTTTCATTCTTTTAGACACATTTTCAGATCCAGCGGGCTGCTTCTCGTCAAGAACTGTAGCTCTGGGGTGTCTTCTGTTTACCTCTAAACAATGCCTGCAGCAACAGAAACTTGCTCATACCTCTGTCTGTCCCCCTGCTCCCCCTGCTCACAGTGAAGCAGACGCTCATACAGGTTTGTATAAGGGCATGTGAGCTAATAGTCTACTTGACCTGCTCAACACGCTGTTCCTCTGAGAATCATGGAACACTGCAAATAACAATAAGACAGAAATGTTCCTAAGCACTGGACAGCACAAGAAAATTCATTTTTGCAGTGGTGCATTTCTTGTATATTGTAGGAATGTTTCTAGTAGAAAAACTTTCCTTCCTTCCTTCCTTCCTTATATTAATAATTTCCTTCCTTCCTTCCTTCCTTCCTTCCTTATATTAATCACTTCCTTCCTTCCTAATATTAATAATTTCCTTCCTTCCTTCCTTATATTAATCACTTCCTTCCAACACATGGATTGTAATTCCTTCCTTCCTAATATTAATCATTTATTTCCTTCCTTCCTTCCTTCCTTATATTAATCATTTTCTTCCTTCCTTCCTAATATTAATCATTTCCTTCCTTCCTTCCTTTCTTCCTTCCTTCCTAATATTAATCATTTCCTTCCTTCCTTCCTTCCTAATAATAATAATTCCTTCCTTCCTAATATTAATCATTTCCTTCCTTCCTTTCCTTCCTTCCTTCCTTCCTTCCTTCCTAATATTAATCATTTCCTTTCTTCCTTCCTTCCTTTCTTCCTTCCTTCCTAATATTAATAATTTCCTTCCTTCCTTATATTAATAATTTCCTTCCTTCCTTCCTTCCTAATATTAATTTCTTCCTTCCTTCCTAATATTAATCATTTCCTTCCTTCCTTCCTTCCTTCCTTCCTTCCTTCCTTCCTTCCTTTCTTCGTTCCTTCCTAATATTAATAATTTTCTTCCTTCCTTCGTTCCTTCCTAATATTAATTCCTTCCTTGCTAATATTAATCATTTCCTTCCTTCCTTCCTTCCTTCCTAATATTAATAATTTTCTTCCTTCCTTCCCTCCCTTCCTTCCTTCCTTCTTCCTCCCTTCCTAATATTAATTCCTTCCTCCCTTCCTAATATTAATCATTTCCTTCCTTCCTTCCTTCCTTCCTAATATTAATCATTTCCTTCCTTCCTTCCTTCCTTCCTTCCTTCCTTCCTTCCTTCCTTCCTATTATTAATTTCTTCCTTCCTTCCTAATATTAATCATTTCCTTCCTTCCTTCCTTCCTAATAATAATAATTCCTTCCTTCCTAATATTAATCATTTCCTTCCTTCCTTTCCTTCCTTCCTTCCTTCCTTCCTTCCTTCCTTCCTAATATTAATCATTTCCTTTCTTCCTTCCTTCCTTTCTTCCTTCCTTCCTAATATTAATAATTTCCTTCCTTCCTTATATTAATAATTTCCTTCCTTCCTTCCTTCCTAATATTAATTTCTTCCTTCCTTCCTAATATTAATCATTTCCTTCCTTCCTTCCTAATAGTAATCATTTCCTTCCTTCCTTCCTTCCTTCCTTCCTTCCTTCCTTTCTTCGTTCCTTCCTAATATTAATAATTTTCTTCCTTCCTTCGTTCCTTCCTAATATTAATTCCTTCCTTGCTAATATTAATCATTTCCTTCCTTCCTTCCTTCCTTCCTTCCTAATATTAATAATTTTCTTCCTTCCTTCCCTCCCTTCCTTCCTTCCTTCCTTCCTTCCTTCTTCCTCCCTTCCTAATATTAATTCCTTCCTCCCTTCCTAATATTAATCATTTCCTTCCTTCCTTCCTTCCTAATATTAATCATTTCCTTCCTTCCTTCCTTCCTTCCTTCCTTCCTTCCTATTATTAATTTCTTCCTTCCTTCCTAATATTAATCATTTCCTTCCTTCCTTCCTTCCTTCCTAATATTAATCATTTCCTTCCTTCCTTCCTTCCTTCCTTCCTTCCTAATATTAATAATTTTCTTCCTTCTTTATATTAATTCCTTCCTCCCTTCCTAATATTAATTCCTTCCTTCCAGACTTCCAGACTTCCAGATGGTAGTAGTAATGTAGATGACTACTAGTAGTAAATGACTAAAAATAATTGACAATAAAAAAACATTAATTAACAGAAACATTATATAAAATAAATACATGAAAAAATCCATCCCCTGGCCAATAACAATAATAATAGAAATAAACTGTAAATGAATGAAAATCTTACAACCAATAAAAACAAATAATTTAAATAAAACTTTACATGACAGAAAATCTGACCAATAATAACAATGATAAATGTAAATGACTTAAAATCGTACAGCCAATAAATAGAATAGTAAAAAATAAATAAATTTATTGCAATCTCTCAAGCCATCCAGTCAAACTGGAGGAAGCTGGATATAAATTGAACAGAAGTTGACTGTATAGTGTGATGAAGAACACATGGATTATGTGCTGAGGTGTGGAAGACGGCGTATATGTGTGAGTCAGTTACATACGAATATGTTGAGATGCTGGCAACTGGGTGTGCAGAACGTCTTCACGCAGACACATACAATCTCGCAGCAGCGACAGGGTGTTTCACTACCTCTGTGTCCCCTCATGAGTGAGGAAGATTAATTGCATAGTTAAAAGTCAGATCTGTTGACTGGGAATAATTAACCTTTTATATATGCAGGGTGAAAAAAAAAACAAAAACACATTTTTCAGAGGAGTATTTAAAGGTGTACCATCTGAATACATTTGCATATGGATGACGGCTGCACTCCTGCTTGAGAAAATCATCAACGTATTGCAACAATATTTTATTTTTGGTAGCCCACCGGGTGGACATGTCTAAACATCATCGCAGGCTTTTAATCTTTGAGACAAACAAATGGTTTACATATTGCTGTGCGAGATAACATCAGACACCCTCCGAGCTCTGAAAAACATGATGTGACTGTCATAACTGAGTCGAGGGTGCGTCATACAGCGGCTCATCTGGCATGTGCGAGAAAAACCTCTAAATGCGTCTCATTAGGTAAACATACTTTGGCAGACAGGAGCTTAGTAAATAACGCAAGCGTCGTCGTGATGTATCTCCGTCTCTGCCATATCACTCTTGTAAATGACTGGAGAGGAGTATGTGTGAACATCACTCAAGCCCCAGTGTCGCTCTGATGAATGTACTTTTATCAGCATCTCACTTTCCAGACAAATAGTTTTTTAAACAAGTCGCAACCACCACAAATCTATCAGATGTCTAAACTGACCTCACTGTGAACCCCGGGTCCCATAAAGACCCATAACAGACCCAATCAAGACTGAGGTAGGGAGAGGTCTGCCATTTCCTGTCATTTCTCCCACCCTCTATCCAATACTCAATCATACACACTATGTTTCTCCAAAGACCAAGTCCAGTGAGATTTAAAGGGATAACTTGCCCTAAAAATAAAATTCTGGCATTATTTAATCAAGCTTGTATCAGATATTTTCCTTCTGTAAAGGATTATAGCAGTTGTTTGCATTGCAATAGTAATGAATGTTGAGCCTATAAGCTTCAAAACGGACACAAACGCCATAAAGCATCATAAAAACGAATCTATATGACTCGTACTGTATTCACAAGACTTCAAAAATCATACAATAGAACAGACTTAAATTTAATTAATTATTCACTGAAAATCTTTGTCTATGGGACATTTGTGAGTTCATAATTCGTGAATGAATCATTCAGAGCAGTCAACTGGATCAAATGATTCATAGAAAAGATGAAACTGAAAGAAAGAAAGAAAGAAAGAAAGAAAGAAAGAAAGAAAGAAAGAAAGAAAGAAAGAAAGAGAATTCTTTCAAATATTTTTGGGTGTGCTGTCTCTTTAAAAATGGCATAATACACGTACTGGCTTTAGGAGGGCAAATAAATGAGGTATTTAATTTCACCATATTGTCATTTCTCTTCCTTTCTCTCCCTCTCTCTCGGTTGATCTCTTTTTCCATAAATCTCACTCTCTCTCTCTCAAACACACACACTCTCTTTCTCTCTAATAACATTCGGGCTGTTAGATAAGATGAGGGGTTTGGAGGGACAGGAGAAATGAGAGCCAGCTGGAATTCCCATCGGAGCCCTAATCCATCTTACATCAGCTAGAGTTCAATCTAAACACACACACACACCCTGTGGCCAGCGGCCAACAGTATTACATAGTGGCCTGTGACCCTCTGTGAGAGAGCTCTGACCGTGGGCTCCTACCGCCCAGTGCAACATCATATTCCATCCCTCCAACTTTAAATGAGGTGAAAAGTTCACCAAATTGGGGTGTCTGCTACTGGGATTTTCTGGAGTGGGTTTTAAAAACTTAATCAGTGATACAGATGACCAAATTCCTAGAAACATGGGTGCTGGTTTTGTAACGTCACGCTGGCTAGGGATGTTCGTACACACAGAAACATAATCAGCCACAGAAAACATAATACTCCAAGTACATTCTTCCCCTCATTTGGAAGGATTTCATGAAGAATTTTCATGGATTTTTACATGTTTCAGTGATGCAGAAGATGTTATGTGAATGGTGCACAGTATGCATGTGGCTAAAACAAACAAAAACAAATCATATTTGATTCAAACACAACTGTTATAAGTCTATTTTTTTATCTAAATTTTGACATTTGGGATATTAATATTTTTTGAAGGTTCACATTAGGTCCTTTTAGAATATGAAAATAAAATAAAATAAAGTTCTGGACAATCTTTTAAAAGATCTGTCATGGTGCAGCAAGGAGAGTTGAGTAGAGGATCTTTTGTAGCAGTTTAAATGAATGAAGACAATTCAAACAGGCAAATTAAAACGCAGTGTAACAGCTTTGCTAAACAAAGTCAATAACTGACAACTCAAGATAGAAACACAGGGCAAAATATACCAGAGCAAACGAGCAACTAAACAAGGCACAGGTGAAGAACGTAATCAGTAACCATATAAGCACTATGGAAAAGCGGCAAATCTTCCGGCACACTCAGTGTCCAAATTCACACACTCGTTTTCATTCACTGAACTATATTAAGTGGACTAATGTAGAGAATAGTGAATGAGGGTATAGCGAGCGATTTCTGAGTCTTCAGTACCAGACAGTACCATTTATTATATTTAGTGTTGGGAAAAGTTACTTTTAAAAGTAATGCGTTACAATATAGCGTTACTGCCTAAAAAAGTAATTAATTGCATTACTTAGTTACATTTTATGGGAAGTAATGTTATGTTACTTTTGCGTTACTTATTTTAAACTGGGCTAGGCTTGTTTGTTTGTTATTTAATTTTTTAAAAATTCAATTGTTTTGGTAAATGTAAAGGCCCTTTCGCACCAGGAGTGAAATGAATAAGCTTCAGGCTGAAGGAAATAACAAATTTACGCCTGTAAAGTTAATAAAGTGAGATTAAATACATAAAGTATATGCGTTATTTATCATATTTTTCTATTGCAGGTTTGCGTAATATTGTGAGTTTGCATTTCACTGTTTTTACTTGTTTTGAGGAATACTAAAAACAATAACCATTCATGTCGCACAACGCTTTTGCACCTTCATCCCGATATTTCTCATCATGTGGACATGTGAGAGCTGTCTGTCAATAAATGGGAAAACAAAGTAACATGGTTTCTTTAAAAAGTAACTCTGATATTTTGCTGCACATTTAAAAGTAATGCATTACTTTACTAGCTACTTGAAAAACGTAATCTGATTACATAACTTGCGTTACCCCAACACTGTTTATAATTCATAGATTATCATATGAAAAGCCACAATCATAAAAAAAACATTTGAAGATAACAGTGTCTTCATGAAATTTTGAAACGAGGTTCAAAGATAACCAAGACTTCACAAAATCCAGTCAAACAAGGTTAAAATGACCTCAGAGTATAGTTTTGCAACATCTCTTCCGAGACTGCACTGCCATATCAGCCGAGATGCTGTCACATATAGTGTCATCCACCCTGATGGCATGACAGTGAGGGTTTTGTCTGGTCCCTTACTAACCTTCACCTCTAACCCCTCTCTCTCATGTAGCATGCTTTTTTCCTCCACCTATTGCCCTTTCATCTCCCTCCCGTCTTGAGATGACGTTCAAATATGACCTTACAGATAATGAGTGACATTCGGGGCCGTGAGGAGGACCGATTAAACAGACAAAGAGGACATGTTATAAAAAAGTGCCTCTCTCTTCAGCTGCCTCGATTATGTTTAAAAAAAAGAGCAGGTTGACATATCGCCTGTAACACTTTCTCACTTTTCCATTTTTTTCCACCATGCAAATGTTGGGATCTAAAAGACAAGACTTATACAAAATGATCAAAGCATAGCTGGGAGCGCATCAATGTGCCTACGTGTACATGTGTGCACTATAGCGTCAGTGACATCTTTGCCGGGGTTTGACAGCAGCTGTAGTTGGTTGAAGGTAAATGGAGGCTGGAAATGGAGATGGAAAGACGAAATGGAGCATGCCGCATTGGCTTCAGGCCCCTAAAGGCACACAGAACCATTACGCTAGTGTCCAACAGACCCCGAGCCTGAAGACAACACCTGTATTTAGGCTTCACTTTATATTAGTGTACTTTAGGGTGCTTTTTCTAACCTTGGTTTATTGATTCCACTTGAAACTGTGGTCTGGCACATGGTTCATGAGAACTTTGGGATGATAATGGGCAAGAAATTTGTCCTCATGACATATAATTTGACTATTTATTTTACTTACCATATTACATTGGGTAGGCCTACTTATCAATTTTTATTGCATTACTATAGGAGTTATGGTATAAGCTACAAAAATGAAGACTAATAAATACTAATAAAAAAGAGAACATGTGCATCCTTCAGACAAGCCCTGTAGAAATTAGGCTTCAATAACAGCTGTTGAATCAGTAAAATGTGTTGAATCATTAGCCACTCTGACCGATTCAAATCCACGTTAATTCTTGATTTCAATATAGAAATTAGACTGCAAAAACAGACATTGAATCAGTAAAACCTGTTGAATCATTAGCCACTCTAATCGATTCAATGATTCTGATTCCGATAACCGATTCTCGATTATTTCAATTAGGCTACAAATAAAAGCTGATGCATGGGCATAGAATATGCAGGGGAATTTTAATACAATTTAAATTCATCCCCCCACACTTTTTCTTCTGGCATAAATGTTCACATAGAGGTTTTAATGGGCCAATGTGAATAAATCTAGATTTAAATTCCAAGAGACAAGATAGTCTATGCATGACCTGACATTTTATTCCTATCCAAAACGAGGCGATGTGAAAATTATGGAGCACTAAACACTCTTGTGTTGTGTAATGTATGTTTCATTCACACTCGAAGCCGAGGGCGCTCTCTCGCAGAAAGTCCAAAACGGACTCATAGAAGTAATAACTTATTATGACATTCTAGGAATGGACAAAGCTGAATAATGAGCAGAAACTTTTTGACTGATGAAACATGAAGACATTAAACACACCATTGTGACAATATGTTTAAGTGTCTTTTTAAAGCCATCTCTGGGTATTTTCATAACAATAAAGTAATAATGCAGTACTATTTGACATAGCCTTTATTGCAGTATACAGTGTATTTGATTTCTAAGCTAATTAAAAGCAAGAGATAAGAAAAAATAAAACCAGTCAGTTAGACAAAGGTCAGAAAAATAACTGGTATTACACACTTGACATTTCTGTCGTCTTCACTTCTAAAATGATGGCTACAACCCTGAGCTGATGAATCAGTAAAATGTGTTGAATCAGTACTGACAGATTCAGTTCCATGTAAATGAATAATTTCAATATAGAATTCAGTAAAAAGATAAAAGAATCAGATTTATTTTAGTTCGAGTTCATGAATTGAAGGATTTGTCAGCATATATCAGACTGATTCAAACTAGTAATTCCAAAGTTTGAGAGTCTTTTAGAATGAATCTTTAAAAAGATTTGCTCATAAGAGTCATTCATTTGTGAATCAGACTATAGATAGGATACGTTATATATCTGTGAGAAGCTATGTTCGGATTAAGCAATTGAATGAGCTTTGGTTTTATCATTTTTAATGCATCTTAAACATTTCTGGAGTCATTCAACAAGTCTCCCACAAATTAAGCAAATTCTTCTGCTGTTTTGTGTTATCGCTGTTATTCTCTGTGAATCTGGGATGATCTAAATACTGTGTAATTTAGAGGAAGAGAGCAGGCTGTTTTTCCCTCGTCAGGATTCTGTTAACAGAACAGGCTAATTATGGGTAGAGTGTGCAATGCCAGGCCCTGCTGTCTATAACTCCCACTTGTTGCTTTTTTTGGTTGAGTGATGCCATGTAGACAATAGAAAACATGGCATCCACTGACAGCATCCCCACAGCTGTGCCCACTATTACCATCGCTAAATATCCAAAAGGAGAACAATGTACTCAAAGACAAACATTCAACGCGCATGCAAAAGCACACATGCAATTACTAACTGTCATTCACTCATACAGTACATAGCCATTTAATGTTTAACAGTGCTTGATTTGAAAATTATGAGTTGCTGGGACAAGAAACGTTGATGGATCCCGCCAGTTTAGAGGTTCAGCACCCAATCAATCTACAACCAAAGAGCACACCGGGATAAAACTACATCACTCTTCATTATAATCAATGAAGTGGTTTACATACATACATACATAACTACACACACCCCAGAAAAGAGCAATATGACTGTCGTCATGGTTACTGCTAGTACAAACTTGAAACAATCGGACAATGACCTTGAGCCGGTCGCTGTTGCTCATATCTGAATATTTCACTTTTACCCCACGCAGTCCCTTTACACAAAACGCTCTTATGCATGAAATCATTCCAGCCAAAACTGATTACACCACCGAGATTTTAATCAACACTTTCTGATTGAACTAAACCATGTTAAATAGCTTATGTAATTAAGAGCTTAACCTGAGGGCAATGAGAGGGATTTCAAATTAGTCACATAAGACAAGATATTTTACACAAAAAAAATATTTTTGGTTTTTCACTGGCCTAATTGTTAAGTCTTTGGATATCTTTTCCTCCAATTAAAACATACTGAAACAATTGCTAGGAAACACAACAGCACCGTGGCCAACCATCCAACATCTGCCACTTCAGTTCACAGACCAGCATAGAGGATCAAAGATCAGCCCTCGCCCAAGGCGGTGGAAAATCTCTGTCTCATGAAAATGGAAATATGTAAATCCTGATTAGGAGAAATTGCAGGCCTCACTGCACCAGTCATATTAGTTGTGTTGAAATGCCAGGCATTGGCTCAGACCCAACACTGGGTGTTGATTGGATGAAGGCATTTTGACACTGACCTCTGAACTCTAAAAGCAGAGAGGCTGAGAGCGACAGGCCCTTTTTACACATTTTATATGCTTTTTGTAGCAAGGGCAAAAGTTATATCCAGTTCAAGAAATCGTTAGCCTGGCTGCTCATTTATGATGCCAATAAATAAATAAATGCATGCATCAAAATACACATTTTATGGAAAAGTGAATCAGAAACTTTTTAGGAATTACTACTGGAAAAGAAATGTAGGAAAGTCCAAAGTAATCATGAGCCAAAACATGATCAGACTTTAACAGTCAATAAATAGGCTAATCATTAAGAAAATACTACTTTATCTGCTCTGCATAATTTTTTTAATGCTGATATTTAGATTTTCGTTTAATATTCTGAACACAAGACATGTAAAAATGCAAAGAAACAAATGTATTGAAAATAAATATGTATATTAATAAAAATAATTACTTTATCTGTTCTGCATCATTTTTATTTATTTTTGAATGCTGATATTATTTTATTTTTTTTTTTAAGTACAGACATAAGCCATGTCTGCGTACATCTCTCTGCGTGTATGGGTGGACATCTGTCTGTGCATACGTCTGTCTGTGCGTACGTCTCTCTGCGTATACGGGTGGACACCTGTCTGCGCGTACGGGGCGAACGTCTGTCTGCACGTATGGGTGGATGTCTTTCTGCGTATACAGGTGGATGTCTGTCTGCGCGTACGGGGCAAACATCTGTCTGCACCCACGGACGAATGTCTGTCTGCGCGTACATCAGTCTGCGTACAGATGTACATCTGTCTGCGTGTACGGGCATACATCTGTCTGCGCGTACGGGCCAAACGTCTGTCTTTGCGTAATGACGAACATCTGTCTGCGTGTACGGGGCAAACGTCTGTCTGCGCGTAAGGGGCGAACGTCTATCTCTGCATACGGGCATACTTCTGTCTGTGCGTAAGGGGCGTACGTCTGTTTCCACGTACAGGTGTACTTCTATCTGCGCATACGGGCGAATGTCTGTCTCCGCGTACGGGCGTACTTCTGTCTGCGCGTACGGGGCGTACGTCTGTCTGCGCGTACGGGGCGTACGTCTGTCTGCGCGTACGGGGCGTACGTCTGTCTGCGCGTACGGGGCGTACGTCTGTCTGCGCGTACGGGGCGAACGTCTGTCTGCGCGTACGGGCGAACGTCTGTCTGCGCGTACGGGACGTACGTCTGTCTGCGCGTACGGGGCGAACGTCTGTCTGCGCGTACGGGCCGAACGTCTGTCTGCGCGTACGGGCGAACGTCTGTCTGCGCGTACGGGACGTACGTCTGTCTGCGCGTACGGGGCGAACGTCTGTCTGCGCGTACGGGCCGAACGTCTGTCTGCGCGTACGGGACGTACGTCTGTCTGCGCGTACGGGGCGAACGTCTGTCTGCGCGTACGGGGCGAACGTCTGTCTACACGTACGGGGCGAACGTCTGTCTGCGCGTACGTCTGTCTGCGCGTACGGGGCGAACGTCTGTCTGTGCGTACGGGACGTACGTCTGTCTGCGCGTACGGGGCGAACGTCTGTCTGCGCGTACGGGGCGAACATCTGTCTGCGCGTACGGGGCGAACATCTGTCTCCGTGTACGGGCGTACTTCTGTCTGTGCATACGGGGCAGATGTCTGTCTGCGCGTACGGGACGTACATCTGTCGGGGCGAACGTCTGTCTGCATGTACGGGGCAGATGTCTGTCTGCACATACGGGGCGAACGTCTGTTTGTGCGTAAGGGCGAACTTCAGTCATAGTGTAATAATCCCAGACATAAGCCATGTACATTGCAATTACACAAATCCATTTTTAATACACAATAATACAATTATTTAAAAATGATAGAGAAAATAAAATCAATATTTAAAAAAAAATAAATAAATACAATTTTTAAATGAATCCAAATGTGTCAATTGGACATTTAATTATTATTTACCAATTCTGATTGCTTCTGAATTCTGAATGTCGATTCTCCATTTGGTAGCCTTTTACATATCTGCAATAAAGATACTTGGGGGAAAAACTACTTTCTAAATCTGTTCCTTTCTGATTCACTGATTAGCAAAACCAAACCTGTGATGTTAAACTGTAGGGTTCAGTTTAGGTCATCAAACCTCTAGTCTGACCTATAGTCTCATTTCTAAAATACATCCTAGGGCAAAAAAGGGGATAATTTTCTCAGAGCTAATAACAGAAAACAGACCGTCTCATTCCCACTTCCCTTTTGTTATGAATAACAGTTAACTCCTGTGAAGGAAGCCTCCTCCCCCAGGCTGATCAGAGTATCCAATTTGTACAACAATTTGGAGGGCTCCCTTAAACAGATTGTCTCAGGGAAGCGGTCGATGCAGTAAGTTGGAGAAGCTGTAAGGAGGAGGTGGACGGCAGTTTGGGGAAGGAGGGAATGACGCAGATGAGTGGAAAACCATTTACAAATGAAAAACAGCCCACGGAGTAGCACGCGGATGATGGGTCATTAACAGGCTCAATGGCACGAAACAAAGCACTGCAAAACATTTGCCCTTAGAGTGTTTACAAGTTATGTAGGCGAAAGCACTAGCTTCTTTACTCCCTTCCTCTTCATTATCCTTCTCTTAAAGGAATGTTTCGGATACATCCTTCTGAATGACCCTTCAGTAGTTTTAACCAATTACAGTAGGAATGGAGCCCACATTAGATGTGCATTCTCCACACTTTAAAGCCTATGGATGTGTCAAGCTCTCATATCTGCATTCCTTCCCTGACGTCTGTTGTCTGGGCCTGGCATGTAACCATGGCAACCTGAACCGCCTATAGAAGTGGCTTGTTCAATACCAAAGATGAAGCGCATTCGCAGATAGCTGTAAAGGCCAAACAACTCAGTTTTTCCCACTTTTTATTTTTTTATTTGCTCCTTTGAAGGTTTTCTTTCCTCAGAAGCATGTTTAACAAAGATCTGACAAGTAAACAAACTTTTTATAGATGTGTTCAGATGTGTAAGACATTTCTATATAAATTATTCACCCCAAAATGAAAACTGTTATCGACTCACCCTCATTGTTTTTGTTTTTTTTTTTCACTGGCAAAAGATCTACTGTAATAATAATGAATTTTGCGATTGATGTTTCACTTGAAGAAAATACTATTTATACCATTCTATCTCCTCTTTGTTTCTATTAAATACTATATTTAGAATATACAGTTATAGGAAAAAAATGTAAAATTCAATAAAACAAAGTCTGAATGAATCACCATAATCATTATTATTATGTACTACTGATAACAATAAATATTAAACAAACAAACATATGTGGAACAGAGAAAACATTGATGCTTTAACCAATAATAATAATAATTATTTTGTACTATTTTATTTGCTCTGCATGTTTTAAAAAATATTATATTTAGAATATCTAATATAAAAATGAAAAATACAATGCAATGAAAAATTCTGAATGATAAAAACCATTAAAAATAAACATTTTATCTGCTCTGTGCCGTCATTTTAGAACAACAACAATGCTGCCACCTTATTTTAATTTAATTAAATAATAATAATATTTTTTTTTTTTTTTTGTCACTGCTTTGATTTAGGGTACGTTTACACAATGTACTTAAAAACAGAAGTTTTTCCTGTAAAATTTTGAAAAGGTTTGCGTACAGACGACAACGTTGTCGAAACAATCCCCGTTCACACGAATCCGCAAAAACGGGTAAAAACGCTGTATTATGCTGCCAGGCCAGTAGATGGCGATGTCAGAATTAGAATTAGTTGGCGTTCATAGAATTTGGCGTATATCTAAATCTAAAAAATTTGTTGAAAATTGTGTCATGTAAACAGCCCCTTTGTCATGTCAAAAAAAGCACTTTGAAATTAACTGCCAGCTGGGGCAAACTGGACTATCTGCAAAACTTTGACTGGACTAGTTGGAACAGTTTTGGTGAGGCTTGGTTAAGCAGTATTTAGCGGGTGGGAGAACAGGAAGCACATGTACTTGAGTAAGATTAAAGGGTTAGTTCACCCAAAAATGAAATTTCTGTCATTAATTACTCACTCTCATGTCGTTCCACACCCGTAAGACCTTCGTTCATCTTCAGAACACAAATTAAGATATTTTTCATAAAATCTGATGGCTCAGTGAGGCCTGCATTGACAGCAAGACAAATAACACTTTTAAATGCCCAGAAAGCTACTAAAGACGTATTTAAAACAGTTTGTGTAACTACAGTGGTTCAACCTTAATGTTATGAAGCGACGAGAATACTTTTTGTGCACCAAAAAACAAAATAACGACTTTATTCAACAATATCTAGTGATGGGCGATTTCAAAACACACTGCATCATGAAGCTTCGAGACTTTACGAATCTTTTGTTTCGAATCAGTGGTTCGGAGCATGTATCAAACTACCAAAGTCACACCCCCCAGTGGTGAACCATTGAAATTTCGAAACACTTTTGATGTTTACACAGCCTCATTTACTGAAATCACATGACTTCGGCAGTTTGATACGCGCTCCGAACCACTGATTCGAAACAAAAGATTCGTAAAGCTCCGAAGCTTCATGAAGCAGTGTTTTGAAATCACCCATCACTAGATATTGTTGAATAAAGTCATTATTTTGTTTTTTGTTTGTTTTTTGATGGAAAAAAAAGTATTCTTTTCGCTTCATAACATTAAGGTTGAACCACTGTAGTCACATAAACTGTTTTAAAATACATCTTTAGTAGCTTTCTGGGCATTGAAAGTGTTAATTATCTTGCTGGCAATGCAGGCCTCACTGAGCCTTCAGATTTTAAGAAAAATATCTTAATTTGTGTTCCGAAGATGAACGAAGGTCTTACGGGTGTGAAACGACATGAGGGTGAGTAATTAATGACAGAATTTTCATTTTTGGGAGAACTAACCCTTTAACTACCTCCATCTATGATATGAAATTGTCTGTCTTTTCTTATCATTTGTCTCTCTTCCCTCCTGTTCTGCTTTCTCTCTCTTTTTCATGAATGATTGAGATGAAGAGGTTAGCTTAGAGGGTGCAGGAAAAGTGCACTCTACATTCAGACCTGATAAAAGAACTTGTCAGGGGAAGTGCAAGTGCGACTGAATAATCTGACCGGTTGAGGGAAAGAGGAAGAGACAGAAAGAGCACGAGACAGACTGGCAGATGGACCATCAAGTGCCAAAGGCCTCCGTCAGGGCCTGTAGATGCCAATACTGTGCAAGAGGGGCGTAACTGCGTGTCCAACCCTACTAGCACGCTTAAAAGTGACCTTCACAGACACCTGCTGCACCAAACGCATGCGTTCAAGCATGTACGAACATTATATGCCCATTGAACTGTAAGAGGTCCCAACATCCTCAGCAGGAGGAGAAGCCGTTTACCCACACAAGGGTGTGCACAGGAGCCTGACGTGCACACAAACAAGCTATCCATTAAGAGCCCAACGTGGCCCTCCATGAGTCAATGTCACCTGGGAAAGGACGAGCAGACCTCCATCTAATTACAGCGACACTCACGTCATTACTCCTCAAAACCCTCCTATGGAGAGGCTGCTGGGAAAGAGAGCGTGTATGATGAAAAAAAAAAAAATCTGAGCAACTGCAATGACCTACTCTTAATTTAGGTTTGGATACATGTGCATATTTAGGGCTGCCAATGGATTAAAACACTGATTATGCACAATGCACAGGTTTCAAAAAATAGGCAATAATTAAATATTAAAAAATATTAATTAAATAAAATTACATTTAAAAGTTATTCTTATGTGTTAAAAAAGCATGTTATATACATACCTATACCCACTTATATTTAGCTTTTTCTTAATTCTGAACATCATCTATAAAACAATATATGTATATAAACATTAGCTTAAAAATGCACTAAAACAAAAAAAATTATTAGGCCCTATAACTTATTAAAACACTGATGATATATTTCAGACAACACAACACAAGTTGCAAATATGCAATTACCGTAAATAAAAAAATACCACATTTTATTAAATTTTCTTAAAAGATGTAAAAATAAACGTGCATATAATAATAATAATAATAATACTTCTTCTTGTTAAATTGTGGACATAAATGGCTTATCTCCAGAATTTCAAAATATATAGATATCAGCTTTCTAAAAATGCACTAAAATAAATGCATTTAAAAAAAAAAAAAAAAACATTACTTTTTTATTATTATCATCATCATCTTTATATCTTTATCTTATCTATATTTGTTATTCTCTATTGTCATTTTATTCATGTCGCTCATTGGTGAGCTTGTTGAGCTTCAATGATAATTAAAGGCACAATATGTAAGATTTTTTGGATTAAAATATACAAAAACCAGTGTTATACATTTTGTTGACTTGTGTACTTACATTATCCCAAATGTTTCCAAGAATGTTTAAATCCAGAGAAATAAGCCATTTTAACCAGGACACGGACCGTGTCCGTGCGTCACCTATCAATGATACCCGCATCATACCCTCGATTTCCGGTTTTATTTTGTAGAAACCATGGAAACACCAAAGATGCTTTTATATATTATGTGTTTTATTAGACAGGTGAGCAACTGTTTGGATACATTCATCGACAAAAAACTAATCATGTTATATAGCTCAACACGTTTAGTCTTTTAATGTTTAAATCACGTTTTCTTGATTTCCCACGAGTACCATGTTTTACCATGCCTAATATTGATCTAGCTTACTGCAGTGTGCAACAAGTGTCTCATAGGAGCCGCCGAGTGAACACAGAGTAGCATTACAACATCTTTCAACACTCAAATGTATCTTATATGATAAACAGTACTGCATTACCCCACATATGATTGACTGGAAGAAGCGGAAGCGGCGACTGTGGCATAATAAAGGTTCAGCTGCTCTCGAGCCATGTGTCGCACTCGTCTCTCATTAGCAATCGCTCCAGAAGCCTCATTTCTGCCCACACAGCACTCGGTCTTGCTCTGCTTCGTACTACAGTAACGTTAAATAATCTCATCCATCAACATGATTTCTGCCCGAGTCCCATCCCGATTCTTTTCCACCGGCTGTAGACGTGACACCTCCCATGATTCCGCAAAATCAAGGCGTCATCAAGCTATGCCTTTGTTTTGAATAAGCGACCTCTAGCAGCAAAAATTTACAAAATGTGCCTTTAAAGTTGCTGCAGCTTTTGATTTTCCTTTTGAATATGCACATAAAACACCCCTAATACTTGATAGATCTCTACAACAGTCCAAAACTCAGTAAAACAAAAAAAAAACAATTAAAAAATCAAATTGTTCAAATTAAAAAAATCTAATCAGAATTTTGAAACACTCGTCTGTTACCATGGGGCTGCAGGTCCAAAGCACTTCAAAAATAGTCAGGTAATGCAACAAACATCCATCATTCAGGTAATTATGCCCCTTCCAAACACATTCACACATGCACACCACCTGAATGCTCCTCATCAGCTACAGACTGGAGGACAATTGGGGTTAAAAATCCAATTTGTTCCCACAGGCCTGTCAATCCCATGAGTCCACACCTGATGAAAGCCCCTCGAGCCAACAGTGGTGAGATCATCAGTGATATCACTCGCTCCTACATCAGCACATGTACCAGGCAACCATCTGGCATTATGGGCAGAGGCTGGTAAACAACACGCATATCATGGGGAACAGCTCTTGAGTTTGTTGGCGGCGAGGATTCTAGGGAATGGTGAGTGTTTTTCCAGTGACAGGCTATGTGTCTGTGGTGTGTCCACTTGAGAACAGCATGGCAACATAACTATGGTGCCCATTTTGAGGAGTGTGATTACGGCTCGCCATCAGAGAGTGGAGTGGATGAGATGTAATCAGATGCCATCTGTAGAAATAGGGTAGATGTGAGCAAGGACAAGAGAGACAGAAAGGACAGGAGAGTATTAACACGCGTTGAACAGGCTGGACAACCACCGCTGGGACTGGCAGCTTTTTTTGGTCAGCTTATCCTCCATTAGCTATACTTGAAATAGTCATGAAATATTCATCTTGCATTGGTATTTTATGTTCGCATTCACTTTTTATGAAATTTATTTCTGAGATGGCAATGCTGAATTTTCAGCATCATTCTAAAACAGAAATCATTGTTGAAAACAGTTGTGCTGATTAATAAGATCAATACAATGATGTATTTTTCTCAATATTCTTTGAAGAATAGAAAGTTCAAAACATTTGTAACATTATAAATGTCTTCACTGTCATTTTACTGTAATGTGTAATGTAAATATACAAACACACACACACACACACACACACACATATATATATATATCCAAAGCCTTAATAATAATAAAAAACAAAGATATGACATCCAAAGTATGTAAGGTAGTACAACTTGATCTCTTTTGTTGAATCCAAAAGGTTTTAATTATATTTTGCTACATATAAAGGTACTTTAAAGATTTTGAAGTGTCAAAAGGTTATTCGGTTTAACCGTCCAAAGGCTAATACAGTCATTTCATTTGTAATTAAAATATCTTAAAATGTAATAAATGTATATATTTTTTATTCTGGTGTGATTTTATAACATCATAAATCAACAGCGCAAAATGGTATTAAAATTATGTGTAGAAGTCGTTGCTTTGTTATGAGAAAAACATCCAGAAAAATGAATTTCATTGATGTCATTCGGAGTAAAGGGACCATTTTGGATCAAGTCATGCGGTCAATATCATGTGACAGGATGTGACATCATTCAGACACCTGCAAAGGATCACATGGTTGTGAAGCAAAGTAACTAACTCTCTTTTAACTATTTGAAAAATTAATGTTTTCACTTGCTCATACGCATGTCCCAAAACATCAGGTCATTCGGTACAACCGCTATAAAACATGGAAAATGTTGTAATATTTTAAAAACTTGTACTAAATATAAAATGTTTGATTGTCCTTTTGCTAGGTAACTAGCAAGCTAACTAGCTAGATATCAGCCTGTTAGCATTGTTTGAAAATATCGTCATTCGATATAACCAAAAATATCACTCGGTAAAACCGAAATTTTGGTTAAACCGAATGACTTTTTTGGTGACAAATTTTTTCTATCTTGTAAAAAATTAAAAAAGCAGTGTCAATTGATTATAAAAAAACACAATCTCATTGTTAACACTTAATAAAACTTCAAAATTAATGATATCTCCATTATGTTTTTTTACACTTTTAAAAACCTTATTCGTCAATGACTCATATATATATATATAAGCTGAATTTATAAAAATGACCCGCTCAAAAGTTTGTGAACCCTTAATTCTTAATACTGTGTGTGGTTACCTGGATGATCTACGACTGTTTTTTTTTGTTTTGTTTTTTTTTTGTGATGGTTGTTCATGAGTCGCCTGTTTGTCCTGAGCAGTTAAACTGCCCAATATTCTTCAAAAAAAATCCTCCAGGTCCTAGCAGTGACTGTATGATTCTGAGATCCATCTGCTCAGGACAAACAAGCGACTCATGAACAATCGTCACAAAACATAAAAAACAGTCATGGATCATCCAGGTAACCACACACAGTATTAAGAATAAAGGGTTCATAAACTTTTGAATTGGGTCATATTTATAAATTCAGCAATTTTTTTGTCTTGTGGACTTTATATAAACATCGTTTATGTAAAATATCTTATTCAGGACAGTACTAAATAAAAAATGCCATGCATTTTGTATGATCCCTCTTATTTTGTTAAAATTATTCACATTTTCTGCAAGTGGTTCACATAATATGATAATGCTCATAATGCCAAAATGTACTTGCATAATGTGTCTTCAACATATTTCCAGATATATATATGCTATCATTTACATGATATATAATATACTTACTATAGTAATATATATATATATATATATATATATTATACTTACTATATATATATACATACTGTATGTGTGTTCACAAGGTTTTTACTATTCAGGAACATGTGAATGCAAACATTAATAATATCAATGCAGCATTAATACTTAAAGCATAAATGATTTACATTAGCTTTTAAGGCACTGGCTCTAATAGAGACAGAGTCACCTTAAAACCAGAGAATCAAAGGGTCTCATTACACTCAGTCTGTCATCCTTGAGGTGGCTGTAATTGGCCATCTAAGGAGTTATTTTTTTCCAGTAATGAACTTTATAGGCTACTCTTAACCTTTAACCCCTCACTTATCCCCACTGAAAAGAGCATCATGACTTTGAGCCGATAAACAGACCATCAGTGCGACGAGATGAGACACATAGAGAGAGGGTGAGTGAGAATGACACGTTTCTAATGTGATGCCAGTTGAGATTGCATTCTTCATTAGGCCAATTACGGGCCGCTGGAGGGAGAGAGCACTGCGGTTTGGGACCGGGAGGTGGCGAGACGCTCACCTGATTAAATAGAGAAATGACTGAAGAATTACAGCAATTTACTTAGCCGCGGCTCAACCTGAGCAAGACGCTGGAGTAATTAACAATTACTGCACATTCATTGCTTAGCACAGATGTTAATTGAACATGCTATTCTACTCAAAAACAGGACAGAGCGTTGGGCTGGTTATTCAGATGGACCAACAGATACCTTACTCTGACCCGACAACTGACGCCAGCAGGCATGAGAACCTATAAAAAGCATTGACAGATGCCTGCGGCTCAAATGAGAGGGAAAAATAAACTAATCTATCATAACAGTTCGATTTCTTTTACTTTCTATTACGTTACATTATTACTTTTTTTCTACACACTGTAGCACTATTAGATGTTTTTTAAATGCATTTATTTATTATTTATATTTTTATTTATGTATTAATTTATTAAACTTGTATTGTTTATAAATTTTTAATCAAATGTTTTATTTTAAATAAAATTTATTTAATCTTTTTTTTTTTCATTTGTAACAGTTTGTCTCTAAACTTTGACTGTAGCCTATAGTAAGCCAGTTAAACAAAAAAAATTAAAAAAATTAAAAAACCCTGCACTAAATGGTTCTCATTCAACCAAATAAATAAATCTTAAGGCACAAATATTCAAATTTTCCACAAAAAAAAAAAAAGTCTATGCACAGTAGACTACTATAATTCCTGTAATTTATATGAGAACAAAGTGGGAAGGCGAGAGAGAGAGGGATTTTATTTCCCAGTTCAGCAGACTGAGGTGTTTGTATATGGTTATGGGGCTGTGGCTGGCACTCCAGTCATTTGAATAATGCATGATGGGTAGTTTATGCATAAAGGACAAACACTTTGAGGTGTTGTGCAGCAGCTGAGAAGCCTCACGGGGACAAAAATATTGAAGACTTATCTTGAACTCACGGTAAGGCTGGGAAATACATTGAATATGCACAACGCCTTCGCGATGAATTTGCAGGTGTTATTCATTTAGCTTATTGCAAATATTGTGATGGGTTCTTATTATTTCTCCAGAGTAAGTTTTGTGAATAGTGTCTCAGTATGATAGTTTTACGATACCGTATCTATAGTGTTTGCGATTCAAACGGCAGATCTCAGTTGGTAAGTTCGATTCATTTCTGTGAATCAGTTCAAACGAATCGATTCAAAACTTTTACATCACTCAAATGTTCACTCACGGAAGGCGTTTTTCATATTAAAATGCCTGAAAATCAGTATCATATGTTTTGTTCCTATTATTATAACTAGATTTTTACTGTTTTAGCTCTTGCATTAGCGTTCACAAGGACGGAACAAAACACACTTTGTTTTTTTACATTTACTCAATGTTGTAAATGTCGTAAAAACTCACCTTCGCTAAACAATTCCAAAAGTCTACAACAAGCTTGATATTAGACCATTATTATAGAAATGTCACAGCCAAAGTTGATTCTTGATTTATGTTAGGAGTGGTAATCATACCTGTATTATGAAATAAGCAACAAACAGATCCAGTATAAGCAACATCCACTAGAGTTATTGGTCCAAAAGTGTCAAACTGGCGAAATAATAATGGAGTGTTTAGTTTACATTTGTAATTCTTGTTAATTTTCCAATGAATTATGCGATCACATGAGTGTTCTGTGTTCAAATACTCATATGGGTTTCCTTCCTACAGAAATCCAGCGGGAGCTGTGAATAAACAAACAACCAGAAATTATGTCATAAGCTGCCATTTCCATATATGGACAGAAGCATGTTTATATTCATTCAGCATACAGAAACAAACATAAATGTTTTGACAGATGAAACACAGAGCCAATAAATATATTGGAATGAGAATATTATGGCTTGCATATATTTTTCAAGCACTCACTGGTAATTTTAGGTTAGCGATTTTTGCTATGTTTCACTTAAAATGGGCCTCGTGACAGAAGGGGCCTCCGTATGCACTGTTTTCCCGAATATCAGCATGTTTGCAAATGTGATATTGATTTTAAACAACAGTTCAATAAACAAGAAGATCATATAAGGTGACTTACATTTTAGAAAGCTTTGCTCTATATGCCAACGAAAATAGTTCCAAACAAATCTAGAGTAGGGCCATTGCGCGTTTCTGAGCAGTGTTGTTTCGTTACTGAATGAATCCGCGTTTTTGAATGAATCGGTCTAATTAATGACTCAACAACTCACTCATAAAGACAGTCACTTGCTTTTTCCCTGAATTAATCAGCCATTTTGAACGAACCATTTGACTGAATGATTCAATGACTCATTCATTAAGACAATGATATGATGCCACCTACTGGCTGTTTTAGCTTCATATCAAAAAGTACCTGAGAGTGAAGAAGTTTGAATGCTGTTTTTGTTTTCGGTCGTGATTGTAACTAACTGGTGCTTTTCCACTGCGTGGTATGACTCGACACGGCACGGCTCGGCTCACTTTACTTTTCCACTGCAGTTTAGTACTGCTTCAAAGTGGGTGGGATTATAGACTTATCGTTATAGTTACGCCGCCTCTACTGCTGTTTGGTTTGGTGTTTCATGTTGCAAATCCAATTATGCTAGTAGTGACGATTCTCTCTGACCAGTCAGTGATCTGCAATGTTTACATGTCACATTTTAATATGAGTACAGCACACTTGGAACCTCAACCGAGATGGTACTATTTAAAATGAGCCATACCAAGCCGTACCAGGCAATGGAAAAGTGCCATGAAGTGAAATATGAGATAACGTATGATAAAAGTACTTGCAGTCACATTACATACAATGTTTTTGCCTTGTCTTTTTCTCATTGGGAGGCCTTCGACTGTTTCTTTGAAACGGGCCTCTGAATTTCAAAGGCCGGTAGGCTGCCTCTACAGGCCTGTATTGAATAGAAATCACTAGATGCTATGCTACAAATATCAGACAGTCATTTTCAATGCCATTATATGAATAGAATCCACATAAAATCAGGGGAAAAAAATGATATCCGTGTCATGTTTACATTTAGCATTCTTATACTAAGTTAACATGCTATATATGTCCCTGACATGCACCTGTTGCTCTTTGTTATTGTATTGTATGATTGATTTTGTACAGAGATCAATGTAATATAAATCATTGTTTTTGATGTGTGTTTTTTTAAAGAAAGACACTCAATATCGTTGTACAGATGGGTGATTGTACACCCGTAAGATGTTTGTCATCAAATGAATGTGACAGACAGGTAAGGACAGGTGTCAAACGTGCAGAATAAAGACAAAAGCATATTTATAGCTCCCAAAGGCAAGAGGTGGGAAATGTTTGTAAGGTGCAGACAGAAACATGAACGGGGAGGTTTGCAGCATATCAGACATGAGACAATAGACCAAACGAGAGCAGAGTATGTACGTTTATGGAGTTTATTTATTTATTGCAGCTTAATTTTTTAAGAAAATCCACACAACATGGTCTTAAAATATATCTATCTATATGCATATCATCCATCCATCCATCTATATCCATATCATCCATCCATCCATCTATATCCATATCCATATCATCCATCCATCCATCTATATCCATATCATCCATCCATCCATCCATCCATCTATATCCATATCGTCCATACATCTATATCCATATCATCCATACATCCATCTATATCCATATCATCCATCCATCCATCCATCTATATCCATATCATCCATCCATCTATATCCATATCATCCATCCATCTATCCATCTATATTCATATCATCCATCCATCCATCTATATCCATATCATCCATCCATCCATCCATCTATATCCATATCATCCATCCATTCATCCATCCATCTACATTCATAACATCCATCCATCCATCCATATCATCCATCCATCCATCTCCATATCATCCATCCATCCATATCCATATCATCCATCCATTCATCCATCCATCTATATTCATATCATCCATCCATCCATCCATATCCATATCATCCATCCATCCATCTCCATATCATCCATCCACCCATATCATCCATCCATCCATCCATATCCATATCCATATCCATATCCATATCATCCATCCATCCATCCATCCATCCATATCCATATCAATCATCCATCCATCCATATCATCCATCCATCCATATCATCCATCCATCCACATCATCCATCCATTCATCCATCCATATCATCCACCCATCCATCCATCCATATCCATATGATCCATCCATCCATATCCATATCATCCATCCATCCATCCATCTATATCCATATCATCCATCCATCTATATTCATATCCATCCATCCATCCATCCATATCATCCATCCATTCATCCATCCATCTATATTCATATCATCCATCCATCCATATTCATATCATCCATCTATATTCATCTCATCCATCCATCCATATCCATATCATCCATCCATTCATCCATATCATCCATCCATCCATCCATCCATCCATATCATCCATCCATCCATCCATCCCTCCAACCATCCATCTATATTCATCTCATCCATCCATCCATATCCATATCATCCATCCATTCATCCATATCATCTATCCATCCATCCATCCATCCATCCCTCCAACCATCCATCTAAATCTGTCTACATCTATATTCATCATATTCATGGGGATGGATGGATGGATCCATATTTCTCCATCCATCTATCTATATCCACCTATCAATGTCCATATCTATATCCATCCATCCATAAACGAAAAGCATTTAATCTAAAAAATGAAAGATATTAAAAAGCTCTATAGAACGTGTAGAAGTAAATCATGGGTGTGCTGTATACTAAAAGCTGTTGGCTATTTAAAAAGTACAAGTGCTTCGATGTGGCCCACTTCTACTTGTGTTTCTGAGTCAACAAGGGAAAAAACAGCAATTTTCAAGCCATTTTATTGTGTGCATGCACAGACACAAACACATGCACAGAACGTCCCTCACATTTTGTGTTGCATGCATTAAGACTCACAATTCCACGTATGAATAGATGAATGGGACACCATTGAAATGTACTGTATAAAGCGAAATGAAAGGCACATACAGACAGTCCTGCCTGCACTTGTGGCCCACTTCCCTCAAGGTTTCTACTTTTGTCCAGAACAACTGGGTTAGCAGATAAAAGAGACATAGTGGAGGGCAAGAGAGAAAGACATTTAATGAAAGATATTTAATGTTAGGAAGAAAAGAGCATGTTTATTAAAAACAGAAAAGATGTGCTTTTGTTTAATTTTAGATTCGCTTCTGCAGAAAAGTGTGAAATCTAGTCATGCATTTCAACTCAGAGGTGTGAACGCCTCAAAGCGAGTGTCGTTGATATTATAAAAGGAAACATAAGAATAGAAGATGAGAAATAAGAAAAAGGAAAAAAGTGCAGCTTGGATCCTCTGGTCTGTTAATGGGTTGGACCGATGCGTCATTCCTCCTGGATTAGAATTCCGGCTCATATAAATAGGAGGAGTATTTTTATCCCTTGGTCTTCTCCTCCTCCCCCTTTCTTCCTACTCTGAATAGTATTAATTGCAAATCATCTTTTCAGCCTTAATAATACACATAATAAAAGCAACAAACGCAAGAGCGTGAATGCCATCAGAAGCCAGTTGATGAAGGCTCTGCAATCTCATAGCTCACTGAGTTCGGGAAGAAAAAAACAAGGTCTTGAAATCAAGTCAAGATGATCAGAAAGGGCAAAATGAGAGCGGGAGAGATGGTTTGTGGGCTGGCTGCAGTGGTCCATTTAGCTGCTGCCCAGATGGTCCGAGGGAGGAAAAAAACAAAGCGTTAATCACCATCATGCAAACATGCCATCAGGAATATGAATGGCTAATTATAAGATCTTTTTAGTGTCAAACATTTTGTGTGATGCAGTAATTGCTTTTTGAATTAAGGTGACAATACATGATCATGCTGAAGTGGGAATTTGTTTTGGAGAAAAGTAGCTTGGAATACCATGAGATATGAATATGGTAATCATTCAGTACCGTGGTAAACATCAAAAGTCCTATGGTACAACCATTGACTGTATTCATACTGTAAATGACCTCCCAGTCAATTCTACATTTAGGTTTTAACTATAAAAGTCCAAATCTCTAACCATTTGTGGAACAGTTTTCAGTTTCAGTAAGATCACTCTGATAAATATTACTGTTATAATAGCATTTATGATTCTTGCTTTCAATTAACCCGTCTGTTCATGTAGTGTCTGCTGCCACCAAGTGGACAGAGGACTCACGATTTGCACTTGCATCACTTTCTGCATTATCACACATACACTAAAACAAGACATATTTCATAAATACATATGCGTGCATCATGTACTCATAAGATCTGCTATCTGTGTGCCCAGAAACACATTTACACACACAGAGCTTAATACATTGCTTGTTGTATCATAGCACCTTAATAATTTACCCCTCCTCCTCCTGCTACAGAATTGCATTTCTCCCAGAGTATCAACTGAAGCTCCTATTCATGATTCATGAGGAAAAAATTGAAGATAGTGTTTTTTTCATTAGCATGGATTAGGATGGATATGACTCCGGCCGAGGTTTTGGTATGCTGTGGCTTCAACAGCACAGACACAGGCCTCCGGAGAGCCCTGTACATCATATGTACTGTACGTATTGTCATTCATAGAATGAACCCTGGCTGCATGACACATATGAATTAATCAGTGTTGCCGAAGAGTGTTTATCTTTGGAAGTGCACTCGCTTTCAAATTTAGACGTGTGGTTAGCTGTAAGTGAAAAAGCAGGTGATGGAAATTTCCCATCATGCCCGCAATCTGTCCTCTCCCCCAGTAAACTCAGCAGATTGCATTTTCTGATAAGACAACCAACCCCCTCTATTAAACAGTGTTGCCATGACGCCTGAGGAATAGTGAGGAAACACTTCAGCTTCCACCTCAACACCTACCATTACCATTAGTAGTGCCGTTTTACGGCACACGTGCACTGAAAGAATCCTACTGCTAATGGTTCCTGAGATCCATCATAGTGCTTTCTGCTTTTATGAATAGAGTGTGTAATTATGTTGGATTGACAGATACTTAGGGTTAGGGGGGTTTATAAAAGTGATATGTCTTTTCTAACCACTTAAACTTACATTTTTTTATAGTTAAAAATAAGTGATAAATAAATAAATAAATCCTCTAAATGTCCTGTCCATTAAAAAACTGACTTGAACTTTCACGTTACATCTAGAAGGTTCATAAACTCAAACACCAACTGACAAACAGTTGAATACACTTGCAAACAAATGCATATTTTTATAAAACAGTAGTTAATTCCAGTCTTCAAATTCGATTGGCTGAGAAAAGTTCCAAGAGGTACTAAATAAAAACAAAATAATAATAGTAAAATAAAATAAAAAAATCAGTGAAAGCATTTGAGGTTAAAGGTGCGTTCACACCATGTCATAATTACTGTAATTACGAGATTCCAACTTGTAAAGAGAGTGCACGTCCTAGTAGAACTTGTATTTACAAATTGCAAACTGGGAATTTTCTGAAAGCTCTGAGTGGTACCACATGACATCTGTATACCTGACTGCTGCAGATTCAAGGTGAGTTCATACCATGGCATAACTACGAGATTCCAAATTGTAAAATGCTTTCATGTCCCAGTAGAAATCATAGTTACAACTTATAAACTGGGAATTTTCAGAGAGTTCTGACCTTTGTACCACCTGACAACTGCAGATTGAAGGTGCGTTCACACCACGTTGTAGTTACCATAAGATTTCAACCTGTAAAAAGCTTTCACATCTTTGAAGAAGTCCTTATTACAACTTATAAAACTGGGAATTTTCTGACCGGTACCATGTGACCTCTGTACTACTTGACAACTGCAGATCCAGGTAGTTACCACACACCATGTCGTAATTACGAGATTCCAACTTGTAAAAAGCATTCATGCCCTCATAGAACTCATAATTACAGCTTGTAAACTGGGAATTTTCTGTGAGCTTCAACCTGTACCATATGACTGCCGTACAACCTGACTGATGCAGATTCATTTAGGAGTTGATAGTTTTGCCATAGAGTCAAACGTCACAGGTTGATATCTCGTAATTACGACATGGTGTGAATGCAGAAAAACACAGTCGTTTTTGAAATTTCAAAGATTTTGTTTTATTGTGCCCTCTATTACTATAAAGGATATTTCAGTGACTTTTTCTATGTGGTAACTGATAACAGACAATGGATTGTTTTGCCGACAAAATGTAGCTTGCAAAATAAAAAAATAAAAAAGGTAATTGCGACTTTTTATATCACAGTTCTGACTTTTTTCCTCGCGATTGCAAGTTTGGTGGCCGTAAGAACTTAACGCGCTGCAACTTAAGAGAACCCATGCAAATAGAAAAAACACCAGCAAATTAAGAAAACATCTTCATCAGTTTGACAACACGTGTGCTGCAAATACTCACAATGCAACCGAATACAGAAACACGCTGCAAATACTCAAAACGCAACCGACTACTGAAATGTATTGCAAATACTCACAATGCAACCGAATACAGAAATGCGCTGCAAATACTCACAACGCAACCGAATACAGAAATGTACTGCAAATACTCACAATGCAACTGAATACAGAAACGTGCTGCAAATACTCAAAACGCAACCAACTACAGAAATGTACTGCAAATACTCACAATGCAACCGAATAAAGAAACGCGCTGCAAATACACAAAACGCATCCGAATACAGAAACGCGCTGCAAATACAACGCAACCGAATACAGAAACGCGCTGCAAATACTCAAAACGCATCCGAATACAGAAACGCGCTGCAAATACTCACAACGCAACCGAATACACAAAAGCATTGCAAATAGCACAGACCACAACAGAAATGTTTCAAGGGGAACCCAACAAGTGATGAACCTGGCTGGGGCATGCTTATTATTCAATGTCTATTCATCAGTGGTGTTGTCAATGACCTGGAAGGTGAGTTTTGTTGTTGTTGTTGTTGTTGTTTATTTTATTTGCATCACGTTTCTGTATTTGGTTGCATTGTGAGTATTTGCAGCAGGTGTGTTGTCAAACTGATGAAGATGGTTTCTTATTTGATGGTGTTTTTTTCTATTTTCAAGCATTTTCTTCAGTTGCAGCACGTTGAGCTCTCTCGGCCACCATAAAAAAAGTTACAATTACCTGTTTTATTTCATGGCAGAAACAAACTTCCATAATATTAATTCCTTGTTTATAGAACCATTTTATCAAATAAATCACACTATCTTCTCTTTTTAGATAAAAAAAAAACAAAACTATTCGTTCCTGTTGACTCTCCACAGTTTGCGTCACAATCCACAGGAGATTAAGCCCACTTAATCAAACACTGTCAAAGGAAGGACGGTGCGCCCCACTATACCTCCATCCACAGGTGCAAGGTCATTTACGTTGCTAAGTGATTGTCCCACACACACAACCAGGTGTTGAAATCTCTTGTGCTCTCTATTCCTTTAAATGGCTTTTCTCCCTTCCTGTCCCTTTTTTACTATAACGAGAAATCCTTTTGAACGACTCCACTGCGACTCAGTGTTAGAAATATGCAGCTTTAATTCCAGAGCCCCAGAGCCTTTATTGCCATTTACATCCTCATTACAAATGACCAGGAATCCATTAGGTTCCTGTCATCCCCCGTATCTCATTAAGATGGGCTCTATCTAGCCCGTTCCTGAAGGCCTGGCCCAGGGACAAAAAGAAAGTAGAGATCAAGCACCTTTCGGGAGCATGTTCACATACTGATGAGGTGACAGGGTTCTGCCACTGGCCATCTATCTCTTTATTTGCAGAAAGAGAGTTCTAGGGATATATGGATATTGCACTGGCCGAGAGCAAAAGGTGAGTTTTATAAAAAGCACGTAAAGGGATCAGGTTGACCTGTGAGCCTACAGGGGCCAGTCACATGAAGAAGCCACCTTTAACTCCCATAATGTACTTTGAATATACATGCATTACCTATTTAATTCAGCATTTGAACTCTCGCCTCTACAGAGAATAGTAGTACTGGGATTTTAATAAAAGACTAAGGGACTATAACTAAACCAAGTTATGATAACTGTAATGATAATTACGGAGAGCTCAACGCGCTGCAACTGAAGAAAACATCTTCATCAGTTTGACAACACCTGTGCTGCAAATATTCACAACGCAACCAAATCTGCAAATAGCACAGACCTCAACAGGAAATGTTTCAAGGAGACCCCAACAATTGATGAAGCATTTTGATTATTTTAACATCCTAATCATATGTGCGTTGTGAGTATTTGCACCACATGTGTTGTCAACAGTGTTGGGTAAAAAGTAATGCAATACAATATTGTGTTACTCCCTAAAAAAGTAACTAATTGCGTTACTTTTGCGTTACTTTTGCGTTACTTTTTCTCATCTGGGCTGCGTTGTTTGCTTGTTTGTTTTTATAACAACAAAAAAGTTCTATTTTTGGTAAGTGTAAAGGCCCTTTCACATCAACAGTGAAATGAATAAGTCTCAGGCTGAAAGAAAAATTCAGACCTGTACAGTAGAGGGCGCAGTTCAAACAAATAACACGCTCTCTCTCAACATGGGAACAGGAGAGGGTTCAGTCAACAACTGGGAAAACAAAGTAACTTGCATTACTTATTTGAAAAAGTAACTCTGATATTTTGTTGTAAATTGAAAAGTAATGTGTTACTTTATTAGTTACTTGAAAAAAGTAATCTGATTACGTAACTCGCGTTACTTGTAATGCGTTACCCCCAACACTGGTTGTCAAACTGTAGAAGATGTTTTCTTAATTTGCTGGTGTTTTCTTCACTTGCAGCCTGTTGAGCTCTTATGGCCACCGTAGATAATGCCTATAAAGTTTTAATAATCGTTCTAATTCTACGAGAATAGCTATTAGTCCACACAACAACTATAACGATAATGACACAGCGGAATGATATCGTTGGAATCACTTTCAGAACGATCTTTTTTCCACCTGAATGATAAAAACATTGACAGCCAATCAGAGCTTGAGCATTTACAGCAGTGCACACTTAGAACGTTATCGTTGTGTGGATGTTAATATAGTGTGAACGTTCTAATTCTGAGAATGACAAAGTGCACATCCCAGCTATAATGACAAAACAGAGGAACGATATTGTTCGAATGGCTTTCAGAGAAAAAAAAAAAAAAAATTCAGCTGATGAACGATAAAACACTGACAGCCAATCAGAATTCACCCGCTTTACATAACTGCAGCGCGCGCTAATAAACGTTACCGTTCATTGGTGTGAACGTTAATATAGTAATCGTTTTTAGTGTAAACGGGCCTATTATAAGGTCATTTTCACTACAGTCGATAAATGAGACACAAGATGGCGCAATTGTTTTTGCACGAAACGAAAGCGTCTGAAATCACACACACACTCTATTGAGTAGGTTAAAAAAAAGGATGTTCTATAGAGTATGAATGTGTGTAGTTTGAATGTGTGTGGCACACTTCAGAATCTCACTGGAAGTAGTGGGTCATCCAAGTACTTTTTGCCTACTCTTTTATGAATACCGTGAATTCAGACATACTTCTTTTGTCACGTAGGCTACTATTTGTCACCTACTATATAGTAGAGAAGTACAGTATGCGATTTTGGATGCAGCCAAAGTGAAAGATGAAATTAGGATCATTAGGAAATGTATACCAGAGAGTGCCACTGGGATAAGCAAAGACAGCAATGGATCTTACTCAGCCAATGTATCCAAGGTAGTAGATGATCTTTCTGCGATCCTCTTTATCCTCATCTTCCTCACATCCATATGTTGCATCTGATTCCTGCACCAACAAAATGGTCATCAATCAATACGAAAGCCCAAATCGAGCAATATATGAAGTGACTGAAATATTCCAGCATTTTCAGCTTTTTCATATTTATTATTAGGACTCTGACATGATGATAGATGAGCAGAATATTTGATATAAACCGCATACTTTTAACCAAAAAACAAACAAACAAACAAACAAACAACAATATTGATGTCTCTAGCAAAAAAGCATGCTTGTCTGAACTGATTGGATTCATAAAACTGAGAATATTGCACATTCAAATTATGGGACAAGCTCAGAATCAGGAAAATAAAACAAAGTTATGCATTTTCATTCTGCTCATTAAACTGGAAAGAAACAAGCTTGATAATTTGAGCATTTCACATTACACCACACACATATTTCATACACTTCAGGCCCTAAAATGTTACATTGACTGATTAATCTCAGTTGTAAGAACATTCCACTCTTATTTGCCTCTGTGAAGGAATTTTCCTCCTGATATGTTTAATGTGGTTCACCCAAGTTATTGTGTTAGTGAGACCTGAGAGGAAGCTCATCTCTCTCAAGATATTGACACATTTGATAACAGAAAGACTGTTGAGCTTATTTATTTGAAATGTCTTTAATGTATTTATCTGGGATTCATTGGAAAATATTGCTGCTTTTAATCTCAATCAATAGTACAGCTCAAACACTGACCTGAAAGAACTTTTCTCCCAGCCAACTTGTAGTGATTGAGCCTGTAACTAACACCTCATCAACTACACCTGGCATTGAAATAGTGTGAGATCGCCCTCTAGAGGCTGTGAATGAAACAAACACATGACATACAGTCATGGATAAAATGCTTTTGAAGGCTACAATACTTAATGTTAGTTTTATTAATACGTTTTGATATGTTGATATCATATGTTGATATGATATTGTATTTCCATTTATTATTTTGGTTACTTAACATGGTTAAGTCAATTGTTTTACTTAATTTAAGGAACAACAATGGAGTCTTTCCATGTTTATATCTTCATTTTTTATCATTTTGATTTTATATTTAGGGTGACTCTGTAATACTCTGTCCAGGGACTACAGATGAATATAATATAATATAATATAATATAATATAATATAATATAATATAATATAATATAATATAATATAGACATATGGACATCAATAAACAGCACATTATCAATTAAAATTTTAATATGCCAGCACAGTTTTACCAAACAGTAGAATAAAATATCAAACAATTAGTGTTTCTCCATACATTTCTATTTTAAATTCATACATATAAAATCACTATAAAATGTTGCTCTTTAACATAGTCACTGTAAAAACTGTGGGATTTCAAACATTCACATGCTGAACGGTTTTTGCTACACCGTTTGGTACAAAAAAAAAAAAATCTCATCTAACCAATCACACAACCCAGTCTGTAGGGGTGCTGGGCCACCCGGGACTGGTTTAGACCCAGTGTGAGCCTAAACCTAGTCCACTAGGACTAAAATATCAGGCTTTCTAAGCTCAAACTAAGCCCTTGATGAGGACCGGCTGCAAACCTGGTCCAGATTCAGAGACTAAATGATGTTATTCCATCATAAAAATAAGACCAGTTTTAGCATTAGATAAAAAAAAAAAAAAAGATTAAATAACTCAGCGGTTAAATTACGTCTGTAAATGGTCCGGACAGTAACTTGACTTGTAACAAGGTGGACGTGATTTAGCATGTAGCATCTTCAAAATAGCAACTGCTAAGCAGTGCAAAACTATTTTATCATTCACTTCTGCTTCAAACATTCTCTAGTCTCACAACATCTAAAATAACATAATACAAAAAAAGTTACGGTACATAACCGAGCGTGAAATGAAAACATAATGAACTTTGGATAAAGCGTATGCAGATATAGAAGACGAAGACGTTTTCTTGATTATTTGTAAAACACAGTGAGTTAATATGTAATGAAAAGGCATTGTCGGTGAATCCCGTCTCTTTCCCAGGATGATCAGTAGAGTCTTTGCATAGTGGAGAGGATCTAAAGACAGTCTGTTAAGGCACTGTGACGTGGAAAGGGCTTCCGGGCACCATTTCTTCACCCCATTTGACTATGAGGATGTAGTCTCCTTTCTCCTTCACTGTGTATGTGACATTGTACATTCTGTTGCCCATGTGTTTGACGTACACTTCCTCACAGGGAGTCTTTGGCCCGTGCACTCCTACCATTAACATGTTTGTCCCTGCAAAGAGAAAATAAAAGCTGTTTAGTCATCTGTATATGTGCATTATGTGCATGTGCATGCATAATTTTTACTGCTGAAAAAGATATGTACCTGCTTTACTGCAGTCCACCGTGAAGGTGTTCTTCTGGCCAATGAAGGCTTTGGAGAGTCCGGCCCCCCTGGAGACCACCTTACTGGCATCGGACGAGAACTTTGGCAGGGTAGAGAAAGATCCGGCCACTGAGGATGATTTTGTCACCGTTTCCACCAGAACCGATGACGTTTCGTGTAGAGAGTGTCCACCAGACAGACGTGCACCTGGAAGAGTGAATTTCTTTTCATTGATTTGCTTCATGAAAGATGAGTTGTTCCGTTTGGTGGTTTTACCTTCAAATCATTACCATCTCAATCTCAAGCAAACAGTTTCACACATTTTCATAGTTGTCATAAGCTTGAGTGGTCTCAAATCCACTCCATCATATTGCACAATAATCCTGCCTGGTCATATAATATCATATAACCAAACTTTCCTATTTCAACATGAGTGCTGAAAACCTTTTCAGCTTTTAATTATAATTATTTACTCATATTTATGTATTTGTCTCAGACTTCAAGGTGCTATAAGGGCCATTTTTTTATATGTAAAATTCAAAGAACAACAATGCAGTTTTTTTATGTTTATAAACATTTTAATAATTTTTATTTTATATTTTATTTTATATTAATAATACTTTTTTATTTTTAATAATACTTTATTTTATATTTTGTACTCTGTAACATTCTGTCCATGGACAACAGATGAAAAATACCCTTTGGCTAACTGTGGCACATCTACAGTAATGTTTATTGTCTATTTATTGTTTATTTGGATCCACATTTCTTGCCATAAAAATACACTGTGAAAAGATTTTGGAGGTGAAAATAAAGAAAAGCAACCAAACAGGTGTCACACTTTACCATCTAATTGGACCAAAGGCATTTTGTTTAATAAAATCACTATTCACTGTATAAAGTGGTGACCTGCAATTGTTACCTTAAAGAGCTATTTCTAATTGATTTAACCCATAACACTTAGTTCTTGCCATAAAAAAATAATATAATATAATATAATATAATTAATATAATATAATATAATATAGGTGCTATAAGCGGCCTTTTTTGAATGCCATGCTTAAAAAGGTCTTGACTACCTGACAGATATGTGTCGTGAGAAACCACACCTTTCTCTGTGTCAGTCCTGTATGTAAAGAGCAAAAAAAGTACAGTATAATATAGTGTGTGATGTCTCACCGGAGACTTTGGCTTTGAAGGGGCTGCCCACGATATGCTGCGGTCCTCCATATTTGATGGAGATGAGGTAGCTGCCGGGAGCCATGGGTGTGTAGGTGACCTTGTATCCTTCTGGACACTCCTGACAATCCATCTTCACTTTCGATGGGCCATCAATGGTAACCGACAGAGCTCCTGACCCAGCGTTACACGTGTTTACAATGAAATCTGAGGGTACACCTGTGAAGGATGAGATGTATTGAGTTAATGTATGTGCGTTTGTGTCTTAACCCTTGTGACTGGCTGCTTGGATGGTTGGTGTCATACCTGTAGTTCCCCCCTCCAGTCCAGGCCCGAAAGCAGTCACCATTCCTGGATCTCCCGCCTGGCCCGGTTCCCCTACACGAATCTTGAAGGGACTGCCTGGGATGTGACTCCCATTAAAACGGACATCAATGGAGTGGACGCCGTTCTCCCGTGGAATAAACCGTATGGCATGTTTATCTGCAAAACAGGCATGCAATGTTGAATAAGTTCAAATGCAATCTATATCCATATACTCTAATGTAGGGTGTTGCATTATTTATTGTTTGTTTTACTGTATTTATTGTATTTCCTTGTATTGTATTATGTCTGTATTTCTCTATTTTACCTCCATTTCCTGTTTTTGTAGCGCTTTGGGTATGAGAAAAACGCATTATAAATAAAATGCATTATTATTATTATTGTATAATTAATAATACACAAAATAAAAAAGTATAAAAATGGTTTAATAGAATAATATAATATTTATATAACATAATAATAAGAAGATGAAGAAGAAATAAGAAAAGACTTGAATAATATACAAAACAAAATAATATAATATAATAAAAATGAGAAAATAGTCTAATACAATAACATATTAAATAATATATTTAAATTATATATTATATTTAAAAATACTATACCATATAAATATTAATATACAAATAATAAAATAGTATAATAAAAATTGTTTAGTAAAATAATAATAATAATACATAAAATCATATAATTCATTATAGATCAAATAATTCCCCTGACTTTTTCTATGCTTGAGTATGTGCTCACCATTGTCTAGCTCAGTGATGTAACACTCCTCCACTGCTCCAGACGGTGTGTGCACCTTAGCATCAATCGCTCCTCTCGCTCCGTTCAGCTGCACAGCAAACGAGGCCTCCTGATTCACCTTCAGACCCATCTCCTGCTGAGAGAGAGCCACACAGACTTAGTATTTTAACAATTTTTCAATATCATCTAATCTTCAGAATTTTAAAGCCGAGTATGTAAAGATGTGCCTTTCTCAGCAAGCATTTTCACAAAGGCCAGCATAAAAAAATGTGCTACTGTCCCATGCTCATTTGTCTTTCCTGAGAAACTCTTTCACTCTTTGTGAAGGGAACTGCAAGTACACTTGTCTCGTCTCGTGATAAGCTGTTCTGTGCTCTCCATCAAGTGCTCTCACAGTCTCTCAAAGACTGTGTTGATAAAGGAGCTGCCATCCACTCTCAAGAGTCCCTGAATCTCACCCGTCCCGCTGCTACAGAGAATAACGACCCCTCTCCACTCAACTCAGTGCGTGTGTTTGATCTAGAATCACTCACCTGCAGGCTGCTGATGGTAAGTAGGCGGGCATCATCTGACAGTGATGCAATGGGAACGATGAAAGGGCTGTCTGGGATATGTTCGTCGTTAAATTTGATTGACACCTCGTAGTCACCTGAAATTAAATAAATAAATAAATAAATAAAAAACAAAATAAATAAAAAACAAACAAGACTGAGTGCCATTGTAAAACACATCTGTGTAATTGAAAATTAGCATTAGCACTTACCAGGCTCCTGTACTACATAAGCCACTCCACAGGAACCGTCCTTCCTGTCCTCAAAAGAAATCTCTGCTTTGCTGGGCCCCTCAACAGCTATGGACAAACCGCCAGCACCGGCCTCACGAGTCCAGATACTAAATTCAGCTAAAAATCACACATAAAAAAGGATTAAAAATTCTGTTAATGGCAATAAATAAATAAATAAAAACAAACAAAAACATGCAACATACAAGTAATGTTTGCACTATCCAAGATAAACAGTGCCCGACTTCCTGCCAGTGTTATTTTAGTATTATTTATAGTATATAAATATATAAATGATAGTATTTATTTATATGTTGAATAAGGTTTTATTTGTATTTTATTTTTTTAATTGAAAAACATTTTTATTTTTAGCTTCGATTTTAGTAATTTTGTTATGTGCTTTTGTCATTTTTATTATTTTTTTTATTATTATTATTTTTTATTTCAGTTTTAGTACTTCAGTACTTCAGATTCAACTTATTTTATTTAAGTTAGTTGCAAAGGCAACATTTCTAATTTTATTTTTATTTTTTATAAATTTTCAAATAACCCCAACCTAACCCTACATTTAATGTTATTTAGGCGTTATTTAGTTTTTTAGTTATTTAGTTTTTAAATTACCAAAAACAATTTTTAATAGTTTTAGTTAACAATAGCACTAATGTTGCTTCCTGTCTCTTACCTGGAACTCCAGCCACACCCCTGTCCAGTCCAGTACCACCAGCCCGAACCTTATGGGCCCCTCCCTCTCCCAGGGGCCCCACGGTGAACTGAAAGGGGCTTCCAGGGACATGTTGGCCCCTGTATTTGACATTGACGGTGTGGGGGCCCATCTCCTGAGGCACAAAACGCACACTATATGCACTGTCCTCTCCTTCTACGATCTCAGCGTCATCCGTGTTACCGCTGGGACTCGTCACCTGTGCAGTCATCTCCTGTGTACCTGATTCACCTGAGAGAAGAGAGAAAGATGGATGGTGTTAAGAGCATGAGAAAGAGAGGGGGAGAAGAGAAAAGAGACAGGAACACGTCTGAGACATTGCACATAAAATTTCAGGCATTTCTTCTATAAAAGAAGATGTTTTGGCTGAGCTGGCCACAGAGCTGACGGCTGCTCAGATTTTCCAGCTCGGTTCTCCTGTCATAAACGTCTGCAGTGGAAAAAGTGTGCTCACTCCTGCTCAAAAACCCCATAAACACACTCATACCATGACATCATCACACACACATACACAATAACACAAAAGAAACTCATAAGAGCAGCAAAACTTAAAGGGATAGTGCACTCAAAAATGAAAATTCTGTTATTAATTACTCACCCACATATTGTAAAATAAATCTTACAGATTTGGAACATTTCAGGCGAGTAAATAGTAAAAATTTTCATTTTGAAGCTGTTATACCTTTAACCAGCAATCAATGCACACAAACACACACACACATGCACACACCCTCTGATTGTCGGCCCTGGCCGCTGCTGAAGGTTCCCAGACTCTCCCTGCCCAGAAATCCACCGAATACGTTCCTGAAGGGGTCGCCCCCCACCTGGGTGCTCTCTTCCACCCGCACTTCCCGCTTGGTCTCGCCTGCACGGGTCTTGCTGATCTCAGTGCGTTCTGTGCGCGTGTAGGTGTGGCTGCTGCGGGTGAAGGTACGGGTGAGTCGCTCTTGGGCCGACACCATCTGAAACCAGTTCCCTATAGATGAGGAACCCGGAAGATAGAGGAGAAAGGAAAGAGGAGAAGGAAGAAGGAGGGAAGCGATGAAAAAAGAGAAACTGGAAATGCAAGCTTCTGAGTAGAATGGAAACAAATTCTGATTTGTTTTGTTTTGTTTTGTTTTTTTATCAAAAGGACTTTAATTAAATTCTATACAGTTGCTTACGGAACCACTCTGATTCAAGAGACAAGAAGTGACACATGATAGTGGGAGTCAGTGAGAAACAGGTGGAAAAAGAGACAAACTCTGCGTCTGAATTTGCCTACTTCCCAACTATATAGTAGGTGTAAAACAGAAAGTAGGCATAAGACAAGTAGTATGTCTGAATTCATAGAACAGTAAGAGAAAAGTACCCGGATGACCTCCTACTTCTGATTCTGAAGTGCATCTGATGAACACTTTACTATCCCATGAGGCCACAGTAAATGAGATGTGAATGACAGTTAAGCTACGCAACTGACGCTGGTAGGTCACATGACATTGACAAAATTGTGGATGTAGTACGTCTGAATTTCATTCTTACTACCCATATTCATACTACACAAAACATACGTTTTTAACAGTCATGAACTAAGTATCAAGCCAAATGTAGTTCCTACTAGACATTATGCAATTTCGGAAAGAATTGACACCCCTCCCCATTGTCTTATTCCATCTCTGCTCACCTGGAATCTTGAGGTTTAGGTCGCAAGTGCTGCCCACTGTGGCGATAGAGGGCGCCTGCCTCTTTCTGGTAATACTCTCCTTCATTCTTCCCTCACCCAGAACCTTCACTGTAAATGGACTTCCTGTAGAACAACATTAAGAGTTTAAAAGGGTCATCCTCCTCAGAAAGCACACATCTCAAAAAGACTCATTTTTGAGAGCTGTGCTGTACCTGGCACATGTTGGTCTGCGAATTTTATGTTGATGATGTATGTTCCAGGTTCGGTTGGGCAGTAGGTCACTTTGCATGTTCCGTCTTCCACATCCGAACAATTAATGTCAACTTTGCTTGGCCCCTCGATCGACAGACCCAGACCTCCATAACCTAACATACAGACCAAGTGGGATTTATGTACAGTGCGCAAAAGTAGCTCAACTTTTCAGTGAATACAGCCTTCACAAATCCCAAAATATACTTCAGTTTTTCCGCATATGGTAGGGCATGTGTACAGTGTGCATGACGTAAATTTAATTATTAGCATATCACACATGTACCTTGATTTTTGTTTTGCACTAATTAGTTGGTCCACAAGGTGGCAACACTGCCCCGGCCCGTTGTTTCACAGTTGGAAAGAAATGGTTGAGACGGAACAACAACATCAAACTACTGGAGATGGCAACAACAATATCGCTTGTGTGAGGGTGTTCAACTCGAGTTTAAAAGGATAGTTCACCCAAAAATTATCCCATGATTTACTCACCTTCAAGCCATCCTAGGTGTATATGACTATCTTCTATAGACGAACACAATCAGAGATATATTTAAAAATATCCCGGATCTACCAAGCTTTATAATGGTAGTGAAAAAGCATCCATCCAACATAAATATAATCCATTTGGCTCCAGTGGGTTAATAAAGGCATTCTGAAGTGAAGCGATGGGTTTTTGTAAGAAAAATATCCATATTTAAAACTTTATAAAGTCAAATAACTAGCTTCCGCCAGACGACCGTACGCATGATTTGCGATTTGCCCTTTAAGAGAGTACAAAGACTTTTTTTCACTTATAGCTTCTGGAGAGAAATAGCGCAGATCATGGACAAGGATGAAACTTTCTAATGATAGCTATCAAATGAAGTATACTTTGAAAGGCATTCACGTCAAAACTGAAGTGTACCTTGGGATTAAGTGCATAATGGATACCACATATCCATGAATACCATTTACCTGCACTTCTGGTGTCCACGATGAACTCAGCCACTTCAAAGGTGTGTCCTTCGATCAGACCTTTTCCAAACACCTTCACTTTACTGGCATCACCAATCTCAGACTGGCCCACCATGATCTTGAATGGGCTGTTGGTCACATGTTTTCCATTCTTCTTCACGCTGACCACATGCTCACCGACCTCTTTAGGAGTGAAGGATATTCCTGAAGGCAAAGAGCAACGGGACTGAGGTCTTTGTTCCAGTTTAATAGATTATTTCATGGTAGCACTATCATATCTAACAAAAGCGATAGGCCTCAGGATTTGGCTTTACATCAAAAGCCTGAGCTGAGCTGATAGTTGATTCTCTTTGAAATCACAGGAAGGAGCCCTTACTCTTAAATCAGGTTTTTTGAGGCAAACACTACTGTAGATCAAAAAGTTTCAGTGTCTGATTGCTGACATCAGTCAGAGGTTTCTTTGTTGCTTTGAAAAACCTAAAAAGGTGACTTCTCCAAAAAATTATTCTAGTTTCTGAATGTGTTATAATTACATTCCCAGTCTTCTAAATAGTCTAAATAGTAGTGAATCTTATTTGTAGGGGTGTACACAAACATTTTGTCCAATTAAATACTCTATAGAATAATGTCCTTCCCACTAAAAATACTTGCAAATCATGGTTGATGGCCCTTCAACATGTCCTGCCTGAACTTAATATGATCCGGCTTTTTTACAGGTTGCTTTATCAGTTCAGTCATGACGCAGGTAGGTGCTGGCAGGCTTGACGAGTGACTTACCGATGTGGCGGTTTGGCAGTCTCTTCAGCAGGCAGGGCTCCTCATTGCCAGATGGGGCTCTGATACTCGCGGTCAGGGAGCTCAGGTCCGTCTCTGTGATCTTCAGAGACACGTCTGTGGCCGTGCCAACGTTCAGCTGAGAAGTCCTCATGGAGTCATCGCCTTTATCAAGAATGTGAGAGAATAAAATCAGCAATAATCAAGTGTGACTTTTAATATATATATGTATAAAAATGAAAAAATATATATTATTAAAAAATGAAAAAAAAAAATTGAAAAAATGTATAAATATATTATAAAAAGTAACCGTAAAGACATACATTATTGCAAAAACAAATTCTATTTATATAAAGTTGAATTTCTATTCATCAAAGAATCACGGTTTACACAAAAATATTAAACAGCACAACCGTTTTCAACATTGATAATAATAAGAAATGTTTTTTGAGCACCAAATCAGCATATTAGAATGATTTAATTTCTTAAAACTTTCAGCTTTGCTATCACATGAATAAATTACATTTTAAAACATATTAAAATGCAAAACAGTTTATTTTTAACTGATTTTAATTTCACAATATTACTGTTTTACTGTATTTTTTATTAAATAAATGCAGCCTTGGTGAGCATTTAAAAAATCTTACCAACCCTAAACTTTTGAAGGTAGTTCTTGTTTATTTATTTATTATAACTAACAAATATGATCCAATTATTAAAATAAGCATTCATTGTGCGGGTGCAACCCCAGTTCCGTTGCAGAGAGAAATTATAGGGGCAAAGTGAGAGTGAGACTGGAGGAGGGGGGAAACAGCTGCTTCCTGTTTCTAAAAACTGCCTACTACTTTTAGAAACACTTTACAGATGCGGTTAAATTCTCCAGGTGTGAAGGCATGCGCACACACATAAATACACACGCCAGCTAATTTAGTGATTCACAGACATTATGGAGAGACATAACTTTGCCCTCTCTTGTTCATCCTCTCTCTCTCTCACTCATACCCATATTTGGGCACACACAAACCCCAACCTGTGATCTTGGCTGTAAAGGGGCTTCCAGCAATGTGCTTGTCATCAAACTTGACAATTATGTTGTAGTCTCCTGGGGCCGTTGGCAGGTAGGACACAGTGCAGGTGCCATCTTTATTATCCTTACAGCTGATCTCTGCCTTAGAGGGGCCCTCCACTGCCAAAGACAGACCTCCTGAGAGAAGATGAGAGTGCAATATGGATAGTTAAAAGTCTGGCAATCTGAGACTAATGCAGTGCGACTGTGAGGATGCCAGGCATGGTTTGTGTATTACCTTCTCCAGCGTCCTTAGTGACAATTGTGAAGGTGGCAGGTTTGTTGACCATGCCGTGACTCAGACCAGGGCCATATGCATTCACATGCCCGCTGTTGATGGCATCCACATAGAACTGCAGTGGACTTCCTGTAGGGAGATATTAAAACAGTGTCACTTCATGTTTCAAAATGATAAATGGCAAATATAGACATCATTTAACAGACTAAATTATAAGTGTTGGAGGTAATGCATTACAAGTTATGTAATCAGATTACTTTTTTCAAGTAACTAGTAAAGTAAAGCATTACTTTTAAATTTACAACAAAATATCGGAGTTACTTTTTCAAATAAGTAACGCAAGTTACTTTGTTTTCCAGTTTATTGACTGACAGCTCTCCTTGTTTCCATGTTGAAAGAAATCGGGAGTAGTGCGTTGTGTGCGCTGTGTAAACATGACGGTTATTCTAGAGTAGTTCTAGACTAAATGTGAGCATACATGTACTCATTTACTTCTTCTCCTGCGTCCTATTCGTCTGTATTCCCGAATGGCAGCAGCTGAAAGGCTTCTTTGTTTGAACTGCGCCCTCTACTGTATAGGAGTAAATTTGCATTTCCTTCAGCCTGAAACTTATTCATTTCACTTTTGGTGTGAAAGGGCCTTTACATTTGCCAAAAATGGAACAAACAGCCCAGCCCAGATGAGAAAAAGTAATGCAAAAGTAACGTAACGCATTACTTGTCATAAAAAGTAACTAAGTAATGTGTAGTTACTTTTTTAGGGAGTAACGAAATATTGTAATGCATTGCTTTTAAAAGTAACTTTCCCCAACACGGAAACACATTAAATTTCCAGATTTTAGAACAAATGTCTGATTGTTTTGGTACCTGGTATGTGATTCCCATCATATTTGATGTCCATCTCGTGCAGGCCCTTCTCGGTGGGGGCGTATTTGACTGTCACCGTCCCGTCCTTGTTATCAGTGATGTTGGGACGGGCGGTCTTACCAGAAGGCATACGTACCTCACCTGGAAAAAGATAAAATGCCTCCTTTTTTGAAATATGTTTGCCTTTGCAAGCACCTCTAATGATTATCTATTTGTTCGTTGACAAATTATTAAATTATTTTTTTTATTAATTAATAAGTGTTAATACCTGTAATCTCCCCCTTTTGCACAGTAAATGGAATGACGAGATTGAACGGGCGGAGCATTGGCTCCATGGCATCCACAGCAGTGATTGGTTCCTCCGTGGCCTAGAAGAGAAAGAGATTTTAGCATCACTGCACTGCTAACTTAGGAGAGTGAGAAAGTGCATGCAAAGGGTTAATGACTGGAAAAAATTAAAAACAGACAAGGGCCCAGCCTGGCTGAGCTGCAATAGATGAAATAAATTTGTAAAAGCAGCAGCTACAAAGCCAAATAAAAGAGACTTGTGCAAAACACCGCCTCTGCAATGGGAGCTCAACAACCGATTCATTAACTCTACAAATGCATGACCAGCCAACCAGCCGTTTTAATAACTTGTTAAAAAGATGTCAGCAGCAAAGCTCATGGGAAATTAAGTATAGATGGATGAAATAAAAAGGTGTAATGATAAAAGCTGAGGAGCAGAAAGCATTTAGGATGTTATCTGATGACTACGGGTGGTGTGTACCCAGTGAGGGGTGTAGCCCTTGTAGGGGGCGTAGGGCTGCTGTAACTGCAGTTTATCACACGGTTCCTCAATTATAGGGATGGTATCAGATGCCTGGAGAAGGAGGTGGTCACATGTTTAGGGCTTCACACAACACACATTTACATGCAGCTAATTCAATTCGACCCACTGAACTGGAATTGAATTGCTAAGTTAAATTCATTCTCAATGAATGAAGTACAATAAAAGTTTCTATTTGGGAGAATGATTATTTTGGAAAAACACACCATGCACTAAAGCCATATTTTGGAATTATTTATGATCATCTGGGTAAAAAAAAAGTATGGGGACAAAATATATACAAAATATTTAGTATTAATATGATATGCAAAAATCACTACCCATAATGCAGATACATAATACAGAAGCTGCTCACCACCACATGGAAGGGACTGTTGGGAATGTGCTCTCCTCCAAAGCGAATGGTGATTACATATTTCCCAGGTTCTGGAGCTGTATAGTAGATATCAAATGTTCCGTCCGCATTCTCCACTACATCCACATCTAGCTCCGCACCATCTGGAGTTGATACTTTGCAGGTGACCTTCCCCTTCCCAGCAGCCTTTGCATCCACAGTGATAACGGTCTCCTCGCCAATTTGAATGGTGGGTCCGAGCCCTGAGCCTGAACATGGTACAGCCACAAAGCAATTACAATATAGATTACAATAAATTAGTAACTACACCAATTACAATAAAAAATTCTGCACCAAGTAGACAGAGAGACAGTTTTGGACTGAATTCAAATGGGGCCACTTTATGCCATACATCTCAATGAAAAAGAGTGGCCTAAACTGATCCCACATAAAAGGCTGGCAAAGGTCAAAAAAGGTATCTCACCCAGTCCGTGTCCCCCAATCGACACTACAGATAAACAAAATGATTTGTTAGAATTCATGATCATAAAGGTGTGCATAAGATGCTTGGTTTCAAAAATAAACCAACTAGTGCTAAGATTGCATTTTTATTAAGCAATAAACCACACTAATAATACCTGTAATGAACAGCAATACATTACTATAGAAGGTGTGACGTAGACATCTGTAACTGACCTGTCACATGGCATTTGCTGGCATCTCCACTGGGCAGCGCATGGATGCGGTAGGGGGAGTATGGAATCTCGTCCCCGCCATATTTGATTGTAATAGTGTAGCGCCCTGTCATATCTGGGACGTAGGATACGGTGTACGTTCCATCTCTGTTATCCCGAATATTGGCTTTCTTTGGCTTTCCTTCTGGATCCTGCAAAAGGAATGAGTTGTTAAAGTGTGTTCATGTGAATGATATTATTTCCTATTTCCTATTTGAATACAACAAAGTTTTAACTAGTTGTCGAAATAAATGTAGCCAATATTCAACAAAGCAATATTACTCATACATATTACATATCAAGCATCTCTGACAGTTAGTCATGTAGTGGAAAACCACATGTAGGGTTTAGCCTAAATCTAATGACAGGTCAGTCCACAGTGACCACTAGAGGGCAACATTAAGGGTCCCCTTGACAGTATGGCTGCCTGGGAGAAAGGTTCACTCTCACATCCAAAAACACCACTTTTGTGCAAGATAAAAATGTTTTTGGATGCTTTTGCTCATGTGCAGTTTGGAAACACCCATTTTGGTTGAAGTGAAGTTTTCTCCCTTCCTTTTTAGAATGGGAAGTAGTATGATTAAAAAAAAACAAGGATCATCCTCAAGAAATGACAATTCCCAAGTTGCTTCTGGCTTTTAATTGTCATTGAATGTGGTATGCATGAACCAAGAGGATACAAAAAGTAACACGAAAAGAGGAAAGGTTTGGGGGGGGAGGGGAATGGAGACATACCGATACGATAGAACATATGAAAGAAAGATAGAAATAATGACAGATGGATGGATGGATATGTATGTACATAGATAGATAGATAGATAGATAGATAGATAGATAGATAGATAGATAGATATTTCCCATTTGTTTTCATTATTAGGAAACAAACATGGAACAAGGAGCTAGGGAATAACTAAGGAAAAACTAGGGAATAACTGAAGGAAAAAAAGCAGCCAAATGAGCAGGGGAATTGGGGTAGGGTGTACAGTAGCAAGGGAACAGGTCATGAGCGCTTAGGGGCCCAAGGCTGATGGGAGAAGGACGCCAGACACGGTGAGTTAACAACAAGAGGAGGCTGAAAGGAGTGGCCGCCTTACACATCCTTTCCTAAGAATATGGAAGGGGATGGTGCCCTTTACAATGTGGTTCTCCCACACCCTCCTACCCCAGTCCTCCACATACATAGAGGCCTCTTGCCTGCACCCATCCGGACCCTACAGCGACAGCAGGGAAGGGGTCAGAGGTCAGGGCAGAGGGAAGCGGAGGGGAGGACATTGGCCGTTAAAGCACATGTGATCATCAAGGGAAACCTCTGTCTTAAAACATGTCAAAAAAGAGGCCGATGTCACTCACCAGTATCTGTACGGTGAGAAGACCCTCCCCTGCGTCACGGGCATCAATGGTGAACTCCACCGGCAAGCTGGCTGGCACCCCGGAAGCGTTTAGGCCGGGACCGCTGGCACGGACTTTACTGGCATCATGAGCAGGCAACACCTTGATCTTAAATGGACTGAAAAGGGGAAAATGGAGACATATGTAATGATCACATACTTCCTTTATATGGAAGTGTTCTTCTAATTTCTAAATCAGCACTGAAGATTTTGGTCATACTACATATAGTCTACTTGCGTCATTAATATTAAGACATTATTAATACTTTAAGCAGCCCGTTCACCTGCGTGGCACTTCTTGGTCTGCATATTTGACACAGACAGTGTAAGGTCCATCTTTAGCAGGAGTGTAGACCACCGTGTGTGTGCCATCACCGTTGTCTGTGATATTTACCGGCTCTGTCATCCCTAGAATAATAACACAGTTGATCTCTCTGCATGCCTGTCATTGAGTCCAGACAACACTCTTGATGAAAGCGTTTTTAGTATAGACTACCGTTCAAAAGTTTGGGGTCGGTGAGGTTTTTGTTTTTTTATCTGATCAAAAATACTGTAAAAACTATGATATTGTGAAATATTATTAGAATTTACAATAGCTGTTTTCTATTTTGCTGTTATATATTTTAAAATGTCATTTATTCCTGTGAAGGTAAAGTTGAATTTTCAGCATCATTACTCCATTCTTCAATCACATGATCCTTCTAATATGTTGATTTGCTGCTCAAGAAACATTTCTTATTACTATCAATGTTGAAATTTTTAAAATTTTAAGAATTCTTTGATGGATAGAAAGTTCAAAAGAACAGCATTTATTTGAAATAGAATTTTTTAAAACAAGTCTTTACTGTCATTTTTGATCAATTTAATGCATCCTTGCTGAATAAAAAGCATTAATTTCTTTTTTTTTTTTTAAATCTTACTGAAACTTTTGAATGGTAGTGTATAATACTAAATGTTTCTTGGATGTAATACATGCCCCACATAAAATATGTGAATAAATGATATTTTTTATAAATGATAAAAGCTATTTATTAAATCCAAACTCTTGATATTTAACAGATCAAAAACAAGTCAATTGCCACCATAGTTACATTACAAATATGTTAAAATTGATGGAATGCTTTGAAAATGGCAACAGAAGAAATTCTGAGAGGGGAACATGCTTCTAAATCACTTATTATGTATAAATACTAAGTATGAATATGCATATAAACAACTTCCTCGGATTAGCTAAACACACACACTTACACTGTTTACACTTCAAGGACTTTTAAATCCATTTTCTAGACATTCTAGTAATTCACTTTCTAAAAGCTAAACTGAAGCACTTATGAAACACTTGGACCTTATTCAAACCCTGTGTGTGTTTTTCCAGTCTATTTTTTTCACCTGTAGGTCCATACAGCAGCACCTCCAGTGGGGCGAGTCCAGCCTTGCTGCAGTCCACGGTGAAGGTCTGAGGGACGTGGGCTCTTACTCCACTGCCCAGACCAGGACCAGAACACTTCACCTTACTGGGGTCCACCAGCTCCCTCACAGGCACCCTGAATGGGCTACCTAAGCACCCACAGAAATTACACAGTTACAGTTTTTCTTCATAAAACGATCAAACAGACCCTGGGTATGAAATATTCAAGCTTTAAATCAAAATGTCATGATTATTTGCTTCTAAATGTCTTAATCAACACTTCAGCACTCTCATGTTCTCTAACTGCTGAAATTCAATGTCAGTGTGTAATTAGTGTGTTGAGTTCACTCAGAAACAAACCATGAAATGAATTAGACAGAAGGAAATTACATCATACCTGGGATAGGCAAGCCTCCGAAAGTGATGTTGACATCATATTCTCCAGGAGTGAAAGGAATATACTCCACACTACAGCTGCCATCTTTGTTATCTTTGCAAGACATCTTAGCTTCTGATGGACCCTCAATGGCCAATCCAAGACCACCTGTGCCAGCACCCCTGAAAGAGAGGAAAATACAAAGGAGAAAATATGAGGTAAAATCTAAAAATACTTATATACCAACATTCAGGCCTGTTCTCATCCAGTCCAAAGCAACTAAACACTACAATTTAATCTAGTATTAAAAGATTTTTCACAGCAAAACTATTCCTATAGTGTATGCTCCTTAATTTTCTATAATTAAGCGATATTTCAGCAAAATTTCAAGGGCAAAAAAAAAAAGTGTTCATTGTACCTGGTCTCCACAGTGAACCGGTTGGGTTTGTTGACCAGACCCTCTTCCAGACCGGGACCGTAGGCACGTACACGGCTGGGATCACAACCTTCGGTCACCGCCACCCTAAACGGGCTCTTGGGGACAGGTACGTCATCATATAGCACTTCTATAAGATGCACACCTGTACGAAGACAAATTTAACAGCCCTCTTTTATCTATAAATATGAAATTGGAAAGTACTTTCTCATTCTGCCGCCTTTAACAAAAAAAAAAGTAGGAGTGTGTGTCGCCATATATAGAGAGACTGTGTTTTTTCTCTCAATCAATAGTTGTTTTGGAATATTATCAAGGCATCATGGGAAAAAAAGACATCAGCAGGCTCTGCTCAAAACACAATGAACAATAAATGAATTTCCATCTTACAACATTGACCTCCACACAGAACAATCAATACAGCAGCCGTGCTCAGAATACCAGATAGCTCTGTGTGTGTGTCCCATGATTCTCAGGGAGGAAAGAAATGCCAACATAGCCTGTTAAATTAATTAAGATTGGAGCAGAAACATATACTAGGGATGCACTAATATGACCATTTTGGCCAATACCGATAACCAATAATTCTTTATACATTGAAAGCCGATAACCAATATATTGGCTGATAAATCAAAATCCAAATTTTTATATAGTTTTTAAGAGCCTGATTACAAAAACAAAAGTCTCACCATTAAAAGCCATGTCCCAAGCACACAATTATAATGATGTTATATTATATCATTATAATTTTATGTAGCCTATATGACAGATTTGCGTTGCACATGTTTTACTTAACTGTATTTTCCTTTTTGAAGTGACTCCAATCATTTTTCAAGCAAATCAAAACCATCATGGCGAACAGTGTGCTTCTGAAGTGTCTCAGCTGAAGGAAATAATCCATTATTTATCGGCCAAATTTTCTTATTGGGCCGATAATGATAACATTAAAAATTAACATATATCGGCCGATACCGATATGGTGGCCGACATATTGTGCATCCCTAACATAGACCAGCTTACCTCAGCATTTAATTTTTATTTAATTTTTAATTTTAATTATCAGGATTCACAAAATGAAAAATCAATTCAACAAAAAGAATTTTTTTCTATATACTGGATATCTTACCATCCTCATATGCGGTATATTCTACTCTGTAAGTGCCATCTGCTTTGTCAGTGATGTACGCATCAGTTGTGGCACCTGATGGGTTAACAATACGAACTTTGATGTGGCTTCCACCCATCTTGTTGTGAACCCGAGTGTCAACAAAAAAGTGTGTAGTGACCTCTCGGAGTACCCCTGTGAAAATATACCAGAATTTGAAGCACATTGGTACTAAACACATTCAAACAAGTGTAATTTTGAATGCCCTCCTTACCTCTGGGCTCAACTCCTGGACCGTAGACCTTGATTCCACTGGTATCAAGAGCAGGATCCACTTGCACCCTTGCAGGGAACTTAGGTACTGCATGTCCTCCGTATTTAATCGTGATGGTGTACATTCCGTGGAAAGGAGGGATGTAGGTGATAGAATATGTTCCATCGCTGTTATTCTGGACATGAACCTCTGCCTGCGTTCCTGAATCTGAAATTATCTCGATGGTCAATTCTGCCTCCCCTGCTTTAGAGCAGTCCACTGTGAACGACGCTGCTTCGTTGACCTTTCCTCTCTCCAACCCTGGTCCACTAGCGGTAACCTTGCTGGGGTCGAAGACGGACTGCACCATGGCTTTGAAAGGGGAACCAGGGATGTGTGCATCAGCAAACAGGATGTTGATGGAATATTCTCCAGGCTCAGTGGGCAGATAGGACACAGAGCAAGATCCATCTCCATTGTCCTGGCACTCAATCTTTGCTTCACACGGGCCCTCCACAGTCAGCCCGAGACCCCCTGTACCTGCGCCTTTGGTGTCGATGGCAAATGGAGCGGGCTTACCCACAATGCCTTCCTTCAGGCCAGGGCCATAGGCTCGCACCTTGAAGTGAAAATAAGACAAAACTGTTGTCAAGATTGCCTTTCAAATATTGTATCAAAGCAGAATTCTTAAAAACTTTAAAATAATCAGGAATTTTAAAAGTCAGTCAACAAATGAACCAGAAAATATATATTTTAATATAATTAAATTATACATGTGGTACATGTGGTAAGCAGAATAATAGATTCAGGAACTCTGGAATTTTAAAAATTAATGTACACCTAAGGTGTAATGGCCTCTTCGGGTGTGCATCGAATTTTCAATAATTCAACGATCCAACATGCTTTAACAGTACTAGAGGACAGTCCAACATTTTTCAAAGTCAGGCGGCCTTCATCATCTGTATCCATTTATGGTCAGAGATCTGTATCTGTTTCGGTAATATACAGACAAACTATCTAATGATCCTCGGCCCAGTGACAGAATGGAGCAGCCATTTCACATGCGGGTGAAGTACCTTGTTTGGCACACTACACTTGAGTTCACCTCTCCCTGACAGATTAATTAAACACCAACTGTCCTCTAATCATTTCCAACAATGGCTAAATGGCCTTTTGTGTTTGTTTTAGGCTTCTTCACTGACACAACTGATATACAAACCGAAGCATCTGGCTCATGGAAAACAAAAAAATACATTCAAAATAAAATACATTTAAATTGGTTTACTTTGGAACTAACATTGCTGGAATAAACCTCTACAAACAGGAAATTTCCTTGAACAGAGGATCGAGAAATAATGCTTTACAAAATCTGGTTCTAGTTTGATCATTCTGACTCTGGTTAGTGGCTCATAAACTCTCTGAAGGTCTTTTTGATTTGTGAGGTAAGGACTGCACTGTGCAGTCCAGCTTATCTGGTAATACATCCCATGTTTCTCATCATATGTAGAGTTTTTTTTTCATCCCAGTCAGTGCTTAGTATGTTTTTAGCCTTAAGCTTGAGAAAGGATCCTTGAGCGAATCGAAATGCCAAAGCACAATAAAAGCACTGTGTCTCCATCAACAGAACACACAAAAATACTAATGAGATCATTTAGGTAACAAATATTTTCTAATCAAAACGATTTGCAGTAATCATGAAAATTACGGTTCAATAAGACGATGACATATAAACCAATGAATTACATTCTCCTATTTGTGACTCCTACCTTTGAGGGATCTGGAGGCATCACCCCCTCCACCGTGAAAGGACTTCCCGGCACGGGGTTTCCATCATAGCTGATGTCCACTTTGTAAGGCCCCTCTTCCGGTGGAATGTACTTAACTGTGTGCACCTCATTGGACGCTCCAGATTCCACCTTGCATGGGATTGGTCGGCGGGAGGGTGAGGTAATCTTGACGTCTACCTTTCCTTGACCTCCCGCGCCACGTGTATTAATGGTAAACTCCTCATCTTTCCCTACATCCACTTCTAAACACGTAGACACAAAAAAATATGTACAATATGTTCAATCAACCTAGCTATTATTTCATTCTGCAAATAAATAAATAGCCTGAAGATTTGACTTGTATAGACTTACTGGTGTTGAGTCCTTGAACTTTGACCTTGTTGAGATCCAAAGGAGGAGCAACAGTGATGGTAAACGGGCTTTTGGGGATGGGGTCACCACCATGGCACACAGATATGCTCATGTTACCCTGGATAACAAAAAAACAGGACTGAGCAAGATGTAATTTATAACACCATAATAGCATGTGACCTCTTGGTGTCCATTTATATGAACCGTAACCCACTGCTGGAGTGTCTCACCTGCTGTAACGCAGTGTAGCGCACAGTGAAAGAATAGTCGTGGTTATCAATGATCTCAAAGTCACTGACGGCTTCTCCTTTCCCAGCTGCGGTGAAGTGAACCTCAGGTGTGGCCTTGCCTGCTCCTTTAGTATAGATTGTGAAGTGAGTCGGCTTGCCCACTTCCACACCTGTGATAGAGACACATAACATGCAGATGAGATTAGCTGTTTTTACCTGCTATTTTTCTAATTTCAGTCACTGACAATGAAACTGACCTGTCTTGTTGAGCCCAGGACCTTCTGCTTTCACCTTATTAGCATCATGGGATGGATCGACTTTGATACGGAAGGGGCTGATGGGAATTTCCTGTTAATTTGTTTAAAAAAACATTTTTAGAACTCAAATAACATACAGAATAATTTCAAATTATTGACTAAGACTGACCTGATCTGCAAAAAGCACCATGATGGTGTAGCGTCCGGCTCCAGGGGGTGTATACTTTACTGTGAAAGTGTCATTGTCATTTTTAATTATGTCGAAATCAATGTCTGCTTCGGCAGGTCCCACCACGCCAGGAGCGCACTTAATCCCAATGCTAACATCTCCTAAGGAGTCAGAACAGATTAAAAAAATAAAAGGAAATAAGTAAATTTCCAAATTTCAAATATGTGTTTAAATAACGTTAGGAATCATGTTTTCTCAGACCTTGTCCGGCCTCACTGCAGTCCACAGTAAAGTATGTGGGTTCGTTGGCCTTCAAGCCAGTCTTCTCCACTCCTGGTCCATGAACCTTCACGTTCTCTGGGTGACTGCCTTCTCCAATGGTCACCTGAGAAATGTAGAAAGACCATAGTTACACATTGTAAAGCTAGGAACTGAAAGCTTTCGGAGGACAGTGGTTCTAGTAAAGCTATGATCCAATATGGAACGTATGATCTAACATAGTCGTGTAAAGGGAAAGTGTGAAATCTAACACTGGAAAAATGTGGTCATGAACTTTCACTGAAAGGCTGGGCTTGTTGTAGATCCAAATTTATGAAAGATCTTGACAAACAGCAACATAGAAATGTCATCAGCTGGCTGAAATCTGCCTGTTGACAGTGAGCTCTTACCCTGAACGGACTGTTGGGAACATTGACCTCTCCCCAGGTGATGATGATAGTGTGTTTGATGGGCTTGGTGGGTATGTAGACGCAGAAATATGTGCTGTCACCATTATCTGTGATCTGGATATCGATGGGGAAGCCTTCTGAGTCCTGGAATAAAAGAAGGACAAGTTTGTACCAGCGAAGTGAGGCATGAGGCATGAAGCATCTGGGACTTGTATGAAAATGTACCTGAGCGTAAATCTGTAGATGTCCTCTTCCAGCTCCACTGGCATCAATTGTAAACTCAGCAGGTTTGTTAACGATGCACCCGGTTGGCTCCAGCCCGGGGCCGTAACACTTAACCTGCATAAAAACATGAGTTAGTTCAGTTACTGCTGTCATTTATTATTCCCAACAAACTTGCAATCATTATTGCCAATTGTCACAAGGCAGACCTTTTCAGGGATGACATCACTAGCTGCAGGGAGGATGTGGGCCATAAAGGGGCTGTCTTTGATATCTTCATCATCACAGATGACATGGACCGCATAGTCACCTGGCTCGGTGGGCCAGTACAAAACATCACAAGATCCATCACCCTTGTCATCACACTCTATCTTAGCCTGCGAGGGGCCTTCGATGGAGAAACCTGTGCATGGAAGTGAGTTTACGACCATTAACCAGGCATCTTGTCTGTACATAAACCAGTGTTTCTCAACTCAGGCCCTCAAAGTTTAGTTCCAACCTTTATCATACTCACCTGCCTGTACCTTGCTAGTAATCCTGAAGACTGTTCACGTGTGTTTGATTAGGTTTGAAGCTAAACTCTGCAGGAAAGTGGACCTTAAGGGCCAGAGTTGAGAAACCCTGCCATAATTACTAGATACCTGGATGGTCGCCGTGGTTTTGCCAAGCAAGACATGTTCCTGGATCAACATCTATTGTTGATCCCATCCTGGTCTACAACACCAGCTCAGGAGGCTCAATAACGTTAAAGAAGGTTCTTACCCAGAGTTCCAACCTCTGTGCCAATGGCCTCGACCACAAAGTCAGCTGACTTGCCCACCATGCCCGTCTCCAGGCCTGGACCCCATGCCCTCACTTTCTGAGGACCTGCATCTTCACTTATGATCACCTCAAATGGGCTAAACACATATATACGTTTTGATCAGAAGTGAGATGGTTGTTCATGATAATTTGCATAATTCCTAGATTATCTCTCTGTAGTAACTTCCATATCCTGTTTAATCCTTTTAATATGTATTTCATTATTAAGTGATGTGCAACAGAAATCCAACTGTACCACAGTAAACTGGCAGAGGTGTATAAGTGCACTTACCTGCGGGGAATGGCATGGCCACCCCAAGTAATCGTGATGATGTATTTTCCAGGGAAAATGGGGTAGTAATCACATTCATACACTCCGTCTCCCAGTTCTTGCACCTTCACAGGCTCATCGCCACCTCCTGAAAACACAAAATTTAATTCAAACTCAATAACTTCACAATGCGTCGTTGATTAAAACAGAAAAAAATTAACAATTGCACACATACTTGGCCCTTTGACTTGAACACGTAGTTCTCCACTGCCTGCTCCCTTCGTGTACACCTTAAAGTCAGCCACCTCCTTCACACGTACACCCTTGGGCTGCAAGCCACGACCAATGGCCCGACAAGCATTCGGGTTACTCGCTACAAAGAGGAAAGAGCGGTTATTCTTGATCTTACAGTACAAGTACAAGAAGGCAAAAAAAGACTATACACACATGAATGTAGAGGTTGTCGAAGTTAGTTGAGATTATGCATGAACCAGCCAAAGGTACGAGCAATGAAGAACAACCAAAGACAGAATGTTTCCTTTACAAGCCTATGACAATGCAATTAGCGATCTCATAAATTACCCATTAGGAATGTAGTGAGAGCACTAAAATGAAAACTACAGGCAAGCTGATATGTTTTCAAGAGCTTATAAAAAGACTTAAAATAAACACTATATTTGAAATTAGATACAAGAACCAGCTGTGAAAAATATAACCAAACATTAACAATATTCCACTCAAATAAAAAAATTTTTTATTTGAAATATGTGACCTACTGTTGGGGTTTGGTGTTTAACACGAAATCCACTAATGAGCACCTTTAGAGCAATAAAATGTCTATTAAAAGCAGCCTGGCTAAGTTCTAAGTGCTTTCTCATATCTGATCAAACAAATTCTTCCTGCAGTATCAGTTTCTTCCAGTACTGGACAAAATAATGTTAGGTCGAAAATGTCGAAAATATTGAATAATTAATGAGTTAGTTACTTCATTATATATTTTGGTTATAAAAAAAAAATATTGTTAAGACAGATAATCAAAGCATTCCCATTCTCTGAGTTAGTATTTATGGAGCGACATGGCCAAATCGAGCAACTGCACAGATGATGATGATGACAATGGGATGAGGATGATGATCTTTGAGATGAAGATGACTGTATTACACACCCAGACGGTCACTCAGCCATTGGCTCTCTGATGCCAAATCAAGTGATGGCATCCTGACTTTATTAAGAATATGCTTTTAAAATTGTAGGTGTGAAACAGACCCAATGTCAGTTCAGGTTACAGTGAATAGTTTAAACCAGGGCTGTCATTTTAACACAAAAATAAAATAAAATAAAATAAAATAAAATAAAATAAAATAAAAAATTATTTTGATTAATTAACATTTTCAGCCCTAATTTAAACCAATTTGTTACTTTTGTTAATTTATTTTATTAATATTATTTAATAATAGGATTTAGTTAAATTTGTTAAATTCTAAATTATTGAATCAGAAAATATTAGCAGAATCCAATCAAAAGTAATCCTGATGCTCTGAGCGTCTGTTAAGTGATCGTCCAGTCCCACCAGTGAATGATGGCTCTTTTTTTGCGTCGGTTAAAACAAGACCAGCAGCAGCATTTGCAACACTTGTCTAATCTTCCTCTTATTCTTATTCATACTCTCACTTTCACTCACACACACTTTCATCCCATCACTTCCTGTCACTATCTGAGCTTCCAGTTGATTTTAGCTGCCCCAGAGGGCAAAGCGCCAGCGCATGCCAATGAGACAGAGATGGTGTGCCCGGGAAGACACATCCAGGGTAAGGGGAAGAGACAGGAGGGAGAGGACCAAGCTCGAGCAGGCATCTGCCACGCCCCCCGGGTGGCCCGTACTAACTTGGTCGCCTGGGTTTGGGTGGTGTTGGGGGAGGCACTTTCTTGGCCTTTTCTGAGGGCGGCGTGCGTATAGACTGAGGGATTATGTGAACCGGTGAGCCGATCTGCCGGCCGCTCGAAGGAGCTAGAACAACACACACAGGCGAAAGGAAAGAGGAAACACAATAAAGCGTTTCGTCATCATCGGGAGGGTGGTGGACCCCTGGAGCAGTGAGCACATGGAGCTCAAACCAAACGTGGTCTCAGTCAGTGCCACAGAGAGCAGATCTCTCTGGGAGTTGTCCAGTATTAGCATGCTGTCAATCAAACAATCTGAAGTCATTAAGGTGCGGTCACATTAGCGAAATTTCACAGGCAAAAAAGGTCCACATTCTATTATTAACAGCATAGTACAGCTCACACTGAAGTCACTTTCAAAACCTGTTGGTTAGCATGGCGAATTCACGTAACCAACAATGAGTGAAATCTTTTTGCGGAACTTTTTCTCCTGGATTTCAGCTACGAAATTTCACAGAGCAACGGTAAATGTGACCGCACCTTTAGGAGGGAAAAATAAGCTCTTTAGGTGCATAAAAGGTGCCCAGCTGAAAAGGCCAGCGTACTGTAATTTGTGTTTTGGATCCTGGTCTTCACCCTAATGTCTTCACCAGGTTTAATAACTAGCCTCAAAAGCAAGCGAACCAGCTTTACCAGAAAAACAGCTGGTCTAAGCTGGTCTTTTCAGCAGGGGCAGTAGGCATTTTAAAAAGAACATGGCATGCTTTTAATGCAGCAAAAAACAACAAGTCGAAGGCTCAGGCAACAAAAAGCACTTGTTGTTTTCTTGGTGCATTAACAGCTTTGGTGTTAAATAATAATGTGACTGTAAAAGAACTCTGCAGGACATCTAGCTAATAAGATAACATGGAATTAAGTCAGGAAGTGAGGACATGGGTCTCACCCTCTGAGATGTGAACAGTGAAAGGACTTCTGGGTATTTGTTGGCCAGCGAATGTTACATATATAGTGTGAGGGCCCTCCAGAATAGGGCCGTAGGTGCAGCGGAAAACACTATCCCCCTTGTTTTCCAGAATGATCTCCACTGTGTCTCTCCGACCCTGAGAGTCCACAATGATCACGCCAACATCGCCTGCTCCGGCACCTGAAGGGTCACAAATACATAAAGGATCTTTATCTAGTCTTTAGTTTTTGAGTAAACAGCGAACAACATTATTTTCCTGACATTACCTGCTGTGTAGATGTCAAAATACGTGGGTTTATTGGCCACATTGCCCACCGCTTCCAAACCTGGCCCACGGGCCTGCACCTTGTTCGGATCTCCCAATGCTTTAGACACATTTACCAGGAAAGGGCTCCTGTCAATGTCCTGTCCAGCAAACAACACCTTCACCTGGAGGAAGACAGAAATATCTCTCAGATTGAGATACTCCATTTCATCTGCCACAGTTCGAGCTCCCTTTATCACATCTTACAAAACTGCTATTAAGACCCAAAAAGACTGTAACAATCATTAATCTTGAAAATATGACTGGAAAATGAGAACAAAAGCCACTGTTGAATGCTTATTATTTCATTGGTACCTTATGCAGACCCTCCACTTTTGGAACATAGACCACAGAGTAGCTCCTGTTCCTGTCATTGTTGGGAATTACTCTAGCCTGCAAAATAAGGACATATTAGTAAGACATTCATAAGTTAGATGTCGAAACATAGTTTTTTGTTTTGTTTTGTTTTGTTTTTTTTGTTTTGTTTGGTCTCGTGTACCCCTACAGCCCCACCAGTAAGACATTCAGTTTAGTGGTTATTTATGCTTATTTTATTTTCACACATTTTTATTTCGTTTACTGAAAAAATCATGAGATTAAAATTATGAACTAATTTATTTAATTCATTTTTTTTAGGTTGAATGAAACAGCAAAAATCTGGTCAGTACCACCAGGAACATGTTTGGTGTACAAATAGATGTTTGGCTTGTTTTGACAATGAAAGAAGTTTGATGAGTTAGAAGATGACCTCTTCTGTGTGGCCCTCTGGATCCTCAATGTACACCAACACCTCTCCAAGTCCCGCTTCCACAGTCTCCACGACAAATTCAGCTGGTCTCAACACAACGTTGCCTCTGGGCTCAATACCTACAGAGAGATTGAAAGATGCAGAGGTGTGGGTTGAAGTACAGTAAATGTAAATTAACATCAGTGTTAACATCATCTGTCAGTCTCACCTGGCCCATAGGCCTTGGCTCTCTTGGGGTGCAAAGTTTTAGATCGCAGTGGGGCACCAGGTTTGAGTTTGGCTTTGGGGAACTGAGACAGGTAGGTCATCACTGAGTGCTCGTCCACATTGGGATCCACAATCTCCTCTGGAGCAATCACCTAACAGGGCAAAAGTGCAATGTTAGAGCTCAAAAGTCACAGGCTACATAGTGGTTGAACTCAATCCTGATTCCTGGATGGCATTAGCGCAGTATTTCTCAATCCAGCTCCTGGGGCAACCAGTATAACACATTATAGATGTCTTCATCATCCAACACACCAGATACAACTCACTATTTCACTAGAATAGGGGACATTGGCCTGTATGGCTACATCAGATAGTGAAACACCTAAAACATGCATTGCTGTAGCCCTCAGGATCAGGACTGAGAAACACTGCAAAAACAGATGAAAACCACTTTATTTGACTTATTTTTTGAGTACTGTTACTGCCAGAATCAATCGTCAGATATAAACACAGCTCTGCTTTGTGATGGTCTATGGCACAAAACTGATGAAGTACACTTAAGCTGTGGAAAATATTTTCTGTCTCTCCTCTCCCCTCAGTCCTGTCTTTCATGTCCTACTGGTTAAGTGTCCTGCTATATTTACCGCTAGGCTGGAAGGTTAAGAGCTAACTGGAAATAGCTCTAAATGGTATTTAACACCGCAGAAAGACGAATGAGATTGAACGGGAGATCAACAGGGGCAGAAAGAGAAATATGCATCTTGTTATTAAAACCCATAACTTGAGACTCTTTACCTCTCCCGTTGCAGCGATATCCTACATGCTCAAAGCAATCAATGACCTATTGTTTTCTCTCAAGAGACGTGGACTTTCTATCCGTCTCAATTACTCAAACACAAATTTGTGCTTTAGTGTATTCTTCATAAGCTGAAATAGATTTCTACATGGCAGGTTCACTAATGCTTTCAAATACGATATTTAGGACTGACTATCTGTATTGTCATTTGGCAAGCAACGAAAATGGCTTATGATAAAACGTTTATGATGGATAGATGCACTTTCTTGAGCTTCAAACTTGTTGCCCCTGTTCACTGCCATTATAACGCTTGGACGCATCAGGATATTTATTAATATATCTCAGATTGTGTTCATCAGAAAGAAGAAAGTCATATACACCTAGTATGGTTTGAGGGTGAGTAAAGCTTGGGGTAATTTTCATTTTAAAGTGAACTAATCCTTTAAGAAGGAAACAGGCACAAATTAGGCTAGATGGCATGAGTCCCAATAAATATGAGTGACTGCTTCTTACCTGAGGCACACCGAGCCAATCGTCGGCTTGCTGCATGGCTTCTCTCGCATTCTCCACTGGCTGACTCGGGTCCCATGTCTCCCAGTCCGGACACAGGCCTTAGATGAAGTGAAAGACAGAGTTAGCAGATTGATGTAAATAACATTAGAAACCATGAGAAACATTAATTTTCTAAAACAGATTAGGACTACACTGCACTGTCTAACTTTAAAATGATCTTGCATTTTTCATAGATGAACACAGAAGAGACAAGTCTGAGCTTTATCTTGGGCTGCAGGCCCACTGCTCCACAGCGAGGAACTATTAAACCATGTTCTTTAGTTCAACTTGACCTTAAATGCTCTCAGATGAGCAGTTTCCCGTCACTTCACCCTTTTTTTTTCCTAAACGTGGTCAGGCTCATAGCACCGAACGCTTCCCTGAAGCAAACACACACTAGTGCCGTCTGGAGTAAAACTGTTATTATATGCTGGATTACACTCAAAGAGCAAGAGGTGTTTAGCTCAAATGGAACCAGAGAGCCTTGAAACCACAAGACTCCTCAACGACTGCCAAAACGTTAATATCAGATCTGGGTTTGTTTTCCAAGATCCTCCAGCACGGCGGCCCCATACTTGGGTCGGACAGTGAGTATCTGTAACAGGCCATCTCCTGCTGCTAACACGGATAAAGCTTTAATTTTAGATTTATAATGCATTTTCACTTGCCAAGAATGGTATTTACAGTTCCCTGTAGATCCAAGATGGTGGCACAAGGGAAACAAAACCACTGTTAAGAGCGGAAAACAGATTAGATGGAGGAAACTACAGGGGAGGTAAACAAGGTGTGAATGTGGCCACATATACAGCCTGAATGCAGCAATGCCTGAAGGAAATACAAAGATAAAGAATAAAGTTTAGAGTTTTTTTTGGGCGGGAAGCATAGTTTTAAAAGCTATAGAGACTTTCCAAATATGGTTTACTTTCCATATAACAATAATAATAAATCATATATCCTAAAGGGGCAGTCACACTACACTTTTCCTTCCATTGACTTCAATTCATACGCATGTTCTAAAGCTCAAGTTTGGTGAACTCTGACTTGAGAATTGGTATTACTTGAAGACGTGTGACCAATAGAAGATCGATAAGCCACAGCATGACTTGAGCTGAATTAAAAGAACAAACTATAAATCAAATGAGAAAAAAAAAAATCATATAATTTCAAAAACACTGATCACAACTCAAGATACAAACTTTACAATGAAATCAACAGATTTTTGAATGATTTTGAACATTATTTCTGTTTAAGTCAATGGAAGATTTTAAAAATATAAGGTTTAAAACGTTTTTTTTTTTTTAAATATAAAGTTTGCAAAAAGTAAAATAATGAAATGTAAATAGAAAAATATATGAGGGATTTAAATACAGTGTTCGCCTTGCAAGCAATGTAATAAGCATATAAACACTGAAATACTTGAGTAAATACTTATTTCTGGCATTCCTCCTGCTACGAGATGCTTTTCCACACATGCACATGAGGAAAAATATAATGAAGTGCATGTTGGCAGGAAATGCATATAGCAGCATGTGTTTTCACTTAAGCATGGTTGCTGTCTTAGCATCTGACACTTTCCATTCAGTTACAGCAGAAACCCGAGGCTCATTAACAGCTAGCAGAGCCAACAAACTCACATAAACCTGAAACATGCAAAGATATTATGTGTTTCACCTCTCTCATTACTTCTCCTCAGGGTCACAATGTCAGCCCTTTAAATTAGAATAAAACAATGGTTGTTTTATGGCCATATCCTTCAGTATGATGAAAATGCAGCAGTGAGGCCATCTGAGGTAGCAGTTTGAACAGTGTAATTGTTTTATTCAAATCCATTTTTATTGCTCAATGGTGATATTGTATCATCTCTTGATGGACTCAAACCAACTTTTAGTTAGCAGCCCTTTTAGTTATGACCTTTAACCACTTCTAAATATCTCAATATTACAAGCTGTTTTTGACACTGGTCAAATCCCTGTTCTACACTTAAAAGGATATTGAATGCAAGAGCAGTGCATCTATTGTGACCCAATGTATCTGGGTGTGAAATCAGCCCTGAGTGCAGCTCAGAGACCATAGTGTACAGCTGCCTTCCACCCACTGCCACTTTTACACCTGTTATCTGCACTAATACGGACAATGAAACCTCTGTTTGTGTTTGATAAGCATGTTAAACTCTTTTAAACACTCCTTAAAATGCCTGGTCAGGAGATAGAAACATTTCAACTCTTGCTATTGTGCTTCACAAATTCTTTCTGTGCCTTCAAGCCAGCATGAATTGAAAAAATATCTATTTTCTAAATGCATGTTATTGATCTTATTTTGAACAATTCATCCACGTATATGTTTCATTTTTTTCCCTCTTAATTTTTTTAATCAGAACTCAATCTTCAAGTGAAAAGACAGATTTTACTCTGGTGACCTTTGTCGGATTTCTCCAATCATTTAGTTGGCTTATATTCCGCCACTTTCTTACAATTGCTAGCTCACAATCAGATCTGCCTCTATTCAAACAATACATTTTTAATAATCCATTTTACTCTGATGTAAATAACAACACAGAAGAAAAGATATGTCCTTACTTCTGTTTCATTGCAAGTCCTTATTTTAAACTTTATTAAGTCCATCTTGTCCCTATTTGTAATCCTAATGGTAACAAGGGCTTGACATTAACTTTTTCGCTCACCAGCCACTGTGGCTAGTGGTTTTCCAAAGTTACTAGCCATTCAGCATTTTCACTGGCCACAATTTTGAAATCGATACCATGGGGAAAAACTGCCATATAGATATTTTTAATATTATCTCATAATTTGGCAGCAGGTATATTAGGCTGCTGTCACTTTAATGTCACTTTAAGACCTGACGCACGGATCAGTTATTATACTGTTACACTTATGTTTTCTTTCTCAACTGTTTACTTTCATTTAAAACTTAAAACTTAACTTGTATTTACATGAATAATCACCAAGACTGGCATTATTTTGTGTGTATTTGACTGTTTAAGTGCAATAAGCAGCGAAAAATAACTCAATGTAGTACTGAGAGGCGGCTTTATGTTCGCGCACTTTGGGTGTGAGTATGAGCACAAAATCTGCAGGAACGGGTAAAATTATGTGCAATCCCACACTGAAATTCAAGCCCTGTAACACCGACAATATTCATCTGGAGCAAATGAAACGAGTGCGTGAGGGGAGGCGGGTTTGTGTGTCAACTCGCTGTCGGAGAGTGAGAAAGCGAGAAAGCGCACTGGTAGCGTACATCTATTCTGTGGAAAAATGAGTATTGGAAGTGTTTCAGATATTTCAGTAACAATATGTATCGAAAAATCGATATTTTTGACAACACTACATTGCACTCAGTTTATTATTTCAGATGTCTTTCAAAAGACTACAATTGAAAAATGTATATATTATATATAAAATTCAACCCGCCAAAGTGGCTAGTAGGAGTGACTGCATTACACACCACTGCTGAAATCCACCTGCATTTGATGAGTTGGTGGGTGTTAATGTCAAGCCCTGATGGTAACCATTAACTATCCATAAAATCAGAAGAAAATTATAAGTTGATAAGAATGTTGCACAATCCCAGCACTAACTAAAACCTCTGATTACTTGATAGGGATGTTGTAACAAGGATGTTGATCCAGAAACATGTTCTACTTTAAGTTCTTTTACACATCCCTCATTCAGAATAAATGGCCAAGTCCTATGTCCTGAGTACATTCACAATGCCAGAAAAACTGCTTTGATTATGGAGTTGAGAAGAATGGACACGTGCACTTCCAAACGGGCTTGACCCACCATTAAACCCTCTCTGAACTGCATGGGTTCTTGGATTTTCCACTAGTATAAGTCCAAACCTATCCAGAGGTATTTGATTTATGAATCATGTTTTGGAAAGGAGAGATCACTTGTTTTGAGGTCACCAATTGTTCTCTTTCTCTTCTTCCCTTGGCTCTGGTCTTTCCGTAGTGAGATCATATGCTGTAATTATCAGACCAGCTTCTCATCTTCTGAGGCAAAGCAGATTCTGCATGCTCCTTAATGAGTATTACTGACCCCTAAATCAACTTAATGAAGGTAATGAACTAAGTTTTCCATTAAAATCCACATGTGATTAATGTACCATGACACATCTGTCGCCAAGTGCTCATAAACCACAGAATTCTGCTCACCAGGGGCGCAATTATCCACCAGGGCACCGAGGGCTTTGCCATCTCTCCAGTCCCTGTGGAAGTTGTTGATGGGCAACTGGGGGACCTTGTTCTGGATCCAGCCCAGAAGGCGCTGTTTTGGTGTCAGCTTCCTGGCATCTTCATCGTCCTCATCCTCCCACATGGGCATGGAAATGGAGTAGTGCAGGATAAGGGTCCATATCAGCCCCAGGATCAGTTTTAGGTTGCCATCCACTATAGCTTTACTATCTGCAATGAGAGAGAGAAAGATTTAAGGTTATTACTTCACACTAGAACACTGGTGCACCTTTTGTGGAGATACTGGGAGTCATAAAACGGCAACTAGCTGAAAATCTGTATGGTTTTTGAGGTTATTTTAGATCTAAGAGTCTCAATGCTTTGCATAGGAAACCATTAAACATTCTGAGGTTGGTTTTTATTTCTCCTGTGGTACTACTGTGAATATATATTAGTTCAGGGTGAAGATCAGAAGTTCAGGGCGAACTGAAGAGCAGTCATGTCAACATACTGTACACAAGGGGGGGGGAAAGAACTGTTTTCAGGCCAAATATGAGCTTAGGATACAGCTTGAACATAAAAGGATGTCTCTACTGAAATAATGGCAACATCTGTGTTTATTTTTCACATGTCCTCCCCAGCATTGCGTGTGTTGTATTTTGGCGGCCATCGTGCCATTTTGTTTACTCAGAGAGATTCGCAGCACACTGTTTGTTCCATTCCCCTGCTGTGTTGATAGCTTTTTCACAGGTTTAGATGTGCACAAATAAACAGATGAACTCTCTCAACGCGGATCATAACACGTACACGCATAGACTATAACCCATGTATTTCACTTTTATTGATTCAAAGTTTATATTTTCACATAGGGTACATATTGGTCTCACATTACTATCATTACTAAGACACAAATCCCATGTTAGAGATAAATATTATGTTAAGTATCTAACATAAAATCAACATAGCATGTGAAAATTAAATATAAATAATACAAAAATAATATCTATAAATATTTAATAAAATAAATAATTAATAAATTGTTCATTTAATTATATTAACTAAATATATTATTAATTACAATTATTAAAAATTAATAATTTAATGGGGGGAAAAAACAGAAATCGGGTTATAAACGGTATTTAGAAATATAATATTCAGTCCCAAATATGGATAGCAGCTAATATAAATACAAAGTAAAGTTTCAAGCCATATTTTATACTCAGTTATTCATGGAAAGTGCACTTTTTACACATAACCTTTACCCAAATCTTTCCCTACACTGCTCTGCTACAGTCTCTGGACTACAGCGTGGAATATGAATCAAGATGGACACTACTAAGCCACTGAACGAATGCCAAAGGCTGATGTCACTTAACCCTGGATCTGTGGAATGAGGTCAGTTTAAATAAAACACACACATACACAGATGAAACTTAATCAGGACGCTGGCTGAATCTGACTACACTTTGCTTCAACCCCCAACGGAGCTGTCTGCACTAAACGCTGCAATGTGCCCAGCGGTCTGGGGGTAATCCAATCCCTCCAATCAAATAATACTGCCAGATCAGTTTCTGTTTTTCTCGCTCATTTTTGTTTTGTTGTAATAAAACAAGCTCCAGATCGAATTCTTCACTGATCTTTGATATATTACTTCTGAGATTTTCTAGTACATTTGGCAAGTGTTACGCTCACTGTGGCCCCCTCTCAAGAACAGGGTTTAATGTTTTTGGGTTCCTATGCACTCTAGATGCTTAGAGAGGAATGCATGCTGACATTTATGTGCACTCTGCATCAGTGCCAAGCCCAACACAAAGAGACAGGGAGAAAGTATTTTGCAATGTTCTTGATCTGTGCCGTTTAGACAGTATAGAAACAGACTATGAGAGAGCGTCAAAGAGAAAGGAAGAGTTCAGTATTTCACTTCATTCATAATATTATATATACACAGACATCATTTCAAAAGTTTGGGGTCATTAAGATTTTTTGAAGGAAATTAATACTTTTTATTCAGCATGAAACTGATCAAAAGTGACGGTAAAGACATTTAAACTGTTACAAGATTTCTGTTTCAAATAAATGCTGTGCTTTCTATTTATCACAGAATACAAAATATTTACAAAACTTTTACACAGCACAACTGTTTCCAACATTGAAGCAAATCCATGGAAGCTTGTTTTCACCACTGAATAAAAAATAAAAAATGTATAATTGACTTTTTATCTCACAATTCTGACTTTTTTCTCAGAATTGTGAGTTCATATCTCGCAATTCTGACTTTATAACACGCAATTGCGAGTTATAAAGTCAGGATTGTGAGTTATAAAGTCAGAATTGTGTGATATAAAGTCGGAATTAAGTCTTTTTTCCCTCAGAATTGGACTTTATAACTCACCATTGCAAGTTTATATCTCACAATTCTGGGAAAAGAAGTCAGAATTGCACATTTATATGTTGCAATTGCGAGAAAAAAGTCAGAATTGCCAGAAAAAAGTCAGAATTGCGAGTTTATATCTCGCAATTGTGAGTTTATAACGCACAATTCTGACATTATAACTCACAATTCTGACTTTATTTCTCACAGCTCTTTATATCTCACAATTCTGACATTATATCTCGCAATTGTGAGAAAAGAAGGCAGAATTGTAAGATGTCAACTTGCAATTGTGAGAAAAGATGTCTGAATTGTGATAAGCATGAGACATTAAAAAAAAATTTTTTTTTAATAATTATTTATCATGCCAAAAAAGCTGAAAAAAAGAGCAAGAGAAAAGTCAAAAGAATAGAGAGAGATATGACTGAAAGTACCTGAAAATGATCATGTACAGGCAGATATTAGCAAGCACACAAACACACAGCTCAGCTGTTCAAAACTCGCATTACTTCTTGTATGAAATATCAATAAACAGGTGTGTGACGGCTGCTGTTGTATGCCAGAGGGGATAAAGATCCTCATCTGACAATATACAACATACACACAACATAAAAGTTCACATACACACACACAGATGACAAAGTAGGTGCACAGATACACTGAGCAAGCACAGACAGCTATTTGGTCTACTTTTCCTAAAAGAATTTACAGATTTACACCTAATAGAGTTGGTTATGTCTTTAATCTTTTCAAACCACCCTGAGAAAACCCAGCAATGTGCGCCCCAGCAAAAACAAACTCCTGAAGGTAAAGCACATTCGCTGACATACAGTACAGCACCAGCAAACAGCTGGATTCAAACACACTTAATGAAAGACATCAGAACTAAGTGTTTCCTTCCGACAACATAAAGCGCAGTGGCTGCAAATGAACACTTGGAGTTTTGAAGAACCGCTGATGACATGGGCCAGGAATTCAAGCCCGCTAGCGTACAGCACAATCACATAATGGGCAGGAAAACAAATATGGGATCAGGGCCTGGGAAAAGACCATTTAGGACAGAGAGTTAAGAAGGGATGGCTTAAGGAGAGTGGGGTTGATTTAGAGAAAGAGCAGAAGTGTTCTCATTTGTCTCACTCCAAAATGAGGTGACAGGTTGTTGGCCCATTCCATTTTTGTCTACATTTTGTGAATTAATAATCACAGTAAATGGTTATAACAGGAAAATTTCAAATTTTGAGTTAGATTTTGAGTTCAAGTTAGATCACTTTTAATAACTAGACTCAGAAGAAAAATGTGAGTGGCGTTTACTGTTGTTAACTAAAACTAAAACTATTAAAGGCACAATATGTAATTTTCGCCGCTAGAGGTCGCTTATTCAGAACAAAAAATATATATAGCATTGTTCTAGTGGTTTTTGGATATTTTAATCCAAAAATCTTACATATTGTGCCTTAAAAATATTTCTTGTTAGTTGAAATAAAGCTGAAACAAAATAAAACATAAATATCAGATAAAAATGAGAAATGTTGACTTATTAAAAAATACGTTTAGGTTGAAGTACTAAAATTACTAAAACTAAAACTGAAATAAAAAATAAATTAAAGCAAAATACAAATATTTAAACAAATAAAAATGGCAAAAGCACATAACAAAAAACTAAAAGAAACAAAAATTTAAATAAAAACAAAAAAGGGCAAATTCAAAATAGCAATAAATACTATAATAGTACATAAATATTACTAAAATTACACTAGTGGTGTTTATTTTCAAATATTGTTCAAATAACTAACTGTTAGTATGAAAAATAATGAAATAATAAAAGATGCTTGCCTTAGCACAATTCATAATAAGTATAACGAACAGCAGTAGTGCTTCACAAGCACAATCTGACGTGTGAATGCAGTATTTCTCTAGCAAATAGCTCTGTGAGTAATGAAACACTTTCCTAACCCTGATTAAAGCCAGTCTGGATCATTCACATCCTCCCACCAGTGAGCCACACCAACAAGATGAGATAAAAATAATGAAACAGATGCTGGAAGCATTTTATAAGCCACTGTTGGCAAAAGCTATAGGTGGAAAACACATGTAGCAGAGTTACTGCAGCGAGTACTGATGCATGCATCTTGAATCCAGCTGTTGGTGATTGCTGCTCCTTTCAACTTACAGAAAATGCTTCATTTCACTGATGAACAGCATGTTGTCATTGTTTGGAAGTTCTTCAGAGGAAGGAATTCGGCTGATAGTCATATTTGCACGTGCTGCCCATGTTGTTTTAGCAAACATAATAATAAAACCCTACAAAAATGGCCATAATTTTGTGCTGAATACAGTTTGCATGCTGTAATTTTATGCTGCAGCAACATACCAGCAAAGTTTACGCTGTGATTGGTGGTTAAACTGGATCATGTGATGCAACTGTTTAGTGAATTTACCCTCATGGTTTTAAAAAAAAACGTATTCTTTAATTACACACTATAAAAAATTGCCCCAAATTCAACTTAAAAACTAAAGATCAGTTGCTGCCTTCAATTTTTAATCAGATTGTACAAGTACAAGTCATTCCAACTAATTTTATTTACATCTTGCCAAGCTGTATAACTTAAAAAATGATGTTGAAATTAAGTAATGGAAAAACATGCTGTCATGACTCATATGATCATATCATTGTTTACAATGCATACAAATGGCAAAATATTCACATTGCTCACCGCTACTGGTGTATTCTGCTATAAAGTCTCTTGCCAGTTTCGGAGTAAGGAAATCCTCATAACCACTGTAACTTTTGGCAGTGTCAGGAGAATTGGAATTTTCCTGGCAAATTCTGAAAACAACTTCATTTTTTTCTGATATATTTGCCAAAAAACTTACTACATTTTGTTTGCTGTTTTCACTGATTCAATTGTACCATATTTGTTACCCATTATTTTTTACATATTTACTGTTTATCAAATTTCTAATAAGATCTCTGTCATTCCGTGTTGCCCTTTGAATTATCTGAACATCCGCCAATGACCCCATGAGAAATTTCTACAGCTTAGATGTATCAGGTGATTGTCTGCTGTTGCTTGGGGTGACCAAACAAACATAGGATTCTTCCTGGAGGAGACAGAAAGTTTGCCATGATCACTAGGACAGTAGAGACAGAGACAATGGCGTCTGTGTGGAAGAGACATTCTGCCTCAGGAAATATTCAACCTACAGCCACACACACACACACACACACACGTCGCTTCAAGGGGGAATGTATAATAAATGAGGCTCTGGGATCTTTTGTTTCACAACTGTAAAGTCAAACTAATCAATGAAAAAAGAATAAACACTAGGACAGACAAGAGCTGCAATATTGTAAATAAGCTGGATAAATAAATGTATGCATTTACCAAACAGTAAAAGAGTCAAAAGCAAAAAATGTGGTCATCATTTTCCCATTATTCCCTTAAAAGCCATATAACACAATGGCTCTACAGTACAATGCTGCTGTCCAAGTAAAAAACTATATATAACAAAACACTATTTCAACACAGACATACACACAGACACAAAGTCCTGGAGGCCTTGAAAGGAGAGATAATGGAGCAGAGCACATAATATCAGAGTGGAGATCTGAGTTATATACAATACACATAGGGGGCTGACAGACATAAAGCAGGTCAAACATACACACACAAAGATGGAGCCCCTTGTAAGTCATGTTTCATTCGTCTTAACTGTGAAATATTTACTGCTATTCACATTCAATATGCTGTAACTTTGGTTGGGTCTGGTTTTCTCCCGTACACATTCTTGTGAAGGTGAATCTGGGCATTTCATTGCCAAAACAATATCACAAACAATTTTAAGAGTTTTCTTCTTAAAGGGTCTTGCAAAGTGACATTTGGTGTAGTATTTACTTTGAATGAAACAATTTTGACTCAGAAATTGCTAGTAAATTTCACAAATAACTACAGAAACAGCAAGGAAAACATTGAATTGAAGTAGAAAGACTGAACTTTTCTTGTAAAACTTACTCCAGTGAGCTTTGCTTTATTTACAACTTTATGTATGATGTGGTTTTATTAGTGAAAACCCAGTATACTGTATCAGCCAGGCCAATTAATCAATATTATCTGATTTAAGTTGCCTTGAAACGGAAGTTGCGATAGTCTTTTCTTCCGTATTGTGACGTATATCCGAATGGAATGGCTTCTTGAACACGACAAAATGTAGGGCGGGACTTGATTTTGTCTATTGGGAATCGATTGGTTTGTTGGATAGTTGTGGTTTGACAACTTGTCCCGCCCTTGTGCTGGTAAACATGTCATCATAAACAAGCCTTTATACAAAGGGCTTGGCTCAAAATGTGTGAGGTTTTATAGTAGTTCTGTATTCTAGTCAGCTGCAGTGTTCATATGCTGAGGTCTGTTTGACCATGAGAGAGAGAGCAGGGATTCCCCCAGTAGCTGTGGAACGATAACGTTCCTGTTATCCGACTTTCTCCAGGAGTCGCACACAAACACAGGCCAATCTGAAGTCACATCCTGAAGCTGTGGACACTCCAAATATTCAGATTACATTGTGTGAGCGTGTGTCCATTGTCCAAAAGGGCAAGTTCACAGCTCTCCGGAGAGGCCAGAAAATATAATTCCATTACTGTGCCTCTCCAAGAGGCAAAGATAGAAAATGAGGAAAAAAGAGGGAGGGAATGATTACATCATGGACACATGCCATCAACACTCACATTTTCCACAGGATCTCCAAAGAACAATGGCGTGTTAGAGATACTGTAGAAAACACACACACATACAGTAGACATCAAGCAGCAAACATTTAATTTGAATGACAACCCCAAAGGCAAAGTAGACTGACTCTCAGCGCATGTACAGCACATCAACATCTGCTCACGTCAAGAAAAAGTGTCATACACGCTCCCGGAAAAAGCATGTTGAGAGCTAATCAAATGTTTCAATCTATCACTACAGGTTTGCGAGGGGGTTTCTATAATTGATTTATGTAACTTTTTTTGCGAATGTATAAAGTTTCTAAATAATAAATGTCATTGATTAAAAGAATTTAAATAATATAATATAATATAATATAATATAATATAATATAATATTTCACAAGGGACTATTAGCTATGAGCACTTGGAGAAAATGAATGAAAAGAAAATAATGTTTAAATTCCCAGCCAACAAAAACACTAATCACCATAATGGCGACTTCAAATGAAACTCAAATATTATCTTACAACACAGCATTTTTGAAAGGTTTTTAAATACCAGTAATTTGTTGTGTTAGAAAATTGCCTAACCTGCACTGATCTTGCTGTACATTTCTAAATATTTTATAAGTTATAAGTTTTTACAGTGTACTTACTCAGATAACTACTGAGAAATATTCATTATCTACATGTACTTACTATAGAGTTATGTTAGGGTTTGGTTTAGGGTTAGTTACTTGTAACTATGCAACATTATGGTTATTATAGCTGTCATTATTATAGTACATGTAGTAACATCACCTCAAAAATAAAGTGTAATATAATATAATATAATATAACCTCTCTAGTCCCTGCACATATCACACCACACTTAGTATGCAGCCAAGCATAAACTTCACATCATTTTGTTGCAGTGCAGAAAAGTCCACACTTCTAACATTGATGCATTTGCACAGTTTAATTAAGATCTTCCTGTCTTTGTGGTCACACATTACTTCAGAAATCCAACTGCTGCCAATGACGACAGGAAATATCTTTTACTTAACAAGCTAATAAGTGCCACTTAAACATGAGCATTCATGTCACTGCATTACATTTATTCCTGAAACAAGAACAAGCTGTTACTGGTTACAAGAACACGTCAAACCATTCTAGATTCTAACCTAACTTTATGTAAAACCTAATTCTTTAACTGAGTGTTATATCTCTAATAATTTATTTCAGAGTATAAAACGAAATGTGTGGTCGATGTGAAACCCCCAGTCCGAGTTGCCAAATGCAGTAATACAGCAGCCATTGGGAGCGTTTGCAATGCAGCAACTGACTTCCTCCACCAAAAAGCACAAGGTCAAAAAGAAATAAATGCTGAAACCCAACAAAAACAGCGAGTCTGGACAATGACAGAGCAGTTCATTTATCAACGTCCTTTCTACATAAACACATTTTTACACACTAATACATCACCATGGATATGGAAACTGTGAATACGGTCAGTCACGACTACAGGCGTGGCGCCTACTTGTTGAACAAAATGCTTAACTAAATATACAACACTTGGTGAAGCACGTCAAAGAGTGATCCAGGAGAACTTCTGCCTGAAGATAGATGAGAGAAGATAAAGATCTTCCCACAAACACACACACACCATCTAGCGATACGGCACATGTGTTGCAGCAGGTGGTGTCTTTGAAAGTCCAAAAAAGGAGATTGGTGACCAGCATTCTGTTGTTTTGCCACATGGTCCTGTCTAACCTGTTGAAGACCATGGACAATAGGAACAACACTCACGCAGACCTCATTCTTCCCACAGACATGAGAACAGCTGGATAAAGTGTAAGGGTGTAATTAAACACAATTACACCAGTGGGCCACGCCCACACGGAATCAGTGCACGGAGAATTCCACTGAAAGCTTCACAGATTTCACTCGAATTTGGCAGGACTGTCATTCCCAAGCTTCTAAACATCCACCACCCCTTACATGGTTGTTAGCAATTCATTTGTTAGGACGAGTTGTTTAGCAACAGGCAACCAACCCTAAACCGCTTCATTAAATATTCATGACCTTACACATCCAGTCACAGAACTTTCATTTAAATCCATTCCGTAGAATTCTACATATTTTTATCTTTAAGAATAAAGTGCACCAATTCCAAGTAAGTCTTGTTACATCTAGTCTTTTGACTCTAATGTCTGGAATACACTACACATCAAACAGAACATGTTCTCACGCAGTGAAAAATACATTGTGGAGCAAAGAGGACACTGACAGAGCAGGTTACTTTTGATATGAAACAAAGTCTCAAATTTTTTTAATTTTTAAAGAAATTTAAACAATAAATACCATTTTGTGGCTCTTTAATATGTCGTGACAGAACGCTGTAGCGCCTCAGTTCAAGCAGCTAGTGAATAATCTCTACTAGTTAATTTATAGCATCAAATAAACATGAATGAACATCAGAAGGAATGTTGTTTCAACCACGGAAAGATGTCAGTAAACACAATTTTTCAAGTTCAAGTCCACCAACGTGAATCTACGAACTCCCCTGACGGCTTTGTCGGACAAAACGGCGAATTCGGCATTATGATTGGTTAGATCGCCTGTAAATCAAACTCCCGGCAAAGGGTCAATTGCTAGGAGATGCACAACAAACGAAAACAATATAGTTGCTTCCAAAATCACGTACTGTATTTATAGGTACTACATTTGGTTTAAAACTTACTTCGCCACTATTAAAAAAGTATGTTCTATATATATGAATGTGTGTAGTATAAATGAAATTTGGATGTACTACATCCGCCATGTTGACACCGTCATGTGATCTATGGCGTCAGTTGCATTGCTTCATTGCCATTCACAAATCCTCTCTCGTGGCCTCATGGGATAGTAAAGTGTCCATTGGACGCGCATTTTAGAATCTAGCTGGCAGTAGTAGTCATCTGGGAACTTTTCGCCCACTGTTTTATAAATACTGTGAATTCAATATACTACTTGGCTTACATACCTTTTGTTTGCCTACTATATAGTGTGGAAGTAGGCATATTCAGACGCAAGTATGTGTTCTTAAATGTATATTTGACATCCTCTGACTGGATGGAATCATAGTCTGAAGCTGTGTCCATCATACGCTACGAGATTTTGTGTGAAATCTGTCAACTCCAGCTGCCCAAAATCTGTAACTAGCACCGACACATCCAGACTGCAAACCGGGGCAAAAATATGGGCGAAAGTCATGTTGTGTATTCCAGCCTTTAGTGTGTAAAAAAACAATGTGAGGTTAATTTTCATGAGAGGTGCTCAAAAAATTCCTGGCATTGAATGTTTAACTCTTGGTTATTCCTCTTCAAGTCAAATGAGCGGAAAAAAAAGCCTGTCTCCAATGTAAACCAGTAATAAAACACTGTAATAAGTCTGTCAGTGCTTAGGAGGCCCAAACCAAGAGGACTTTTCCTCTCTAAACCCAAACTACAGAGGAGGTATTTCACATGGTGAAAAAAAGAAACAATGGTAACTTCCAAAGGAAAAAAAAAAGGCTAATTCTTCCTTTTCTTGCCATCTCATTCTTATTTCCTCAACTTTCGAGTGTAGTGATAACATGGATGAAAAAAAGAAGAGTTGGACTAATTTAGTGGAAGAACTGAAATCTCGTATATGACCTTTTTTTTGTTAAAGATAGTGATTTTGTTTATAGTAAGCAGTGCAATCAGCCAATCTCTTCTCCTGAGTGAACCCAGTCAGCTGCCGTCACAGCTGCTAACAGGCATCCTAAACCAACAACTGATGTGCTCAAAGATGTGCCTTCCCCCTCATGGGCCTAATACACACAAACACACACACACACACACACACACATATCCTAGCTGTCTGCTAGCAGCATGCAGTCCCCCTCCCTCCCCCCAATCCCTCAACAAAGCTTCAGAGTTGAAGTTCCATCCAGAACAGGCACATAGGAGTCTTTGTCCCAGTCTCCCTCCAGCGCGCCTGAATCAGGACAGACTCCGTCACCCCAGGGCTCAGCAAAGAACATCCAAAGCATTTACCAAGAAGACTTCGACTGAAGGAGTACAAATATTGTAAACAAGCACAGACAGGCACACTGAGTATGTCATTTTGAGGTATTTTATATGATTTGAAGTGTCTATATGAAAAATTTACTTGCATTTAGGAACGCAAAAGGCACGTTACGCATTATTGTCACATTTGCATAATTTCCAACATTGTGGCCAGATGATTACAGTATGATTAACAAGTATTATTATTATTTTCTAATTGTTTGGCTTCCTAAAACACCAATGTGAATGTAATGTGGACTGAGACAATATATCACACTTTAAAGTCCAGGTAAAAGTCAATGCAAATACTTTTTACTCTGGGTTGAACTTCTTAATTTTGAATTCTCATTTGATGCATTTATTTTAAAATGTACAAATGAAGGACAGTCAGGTCCATCTACTATAGTCTCACAAAATCTCTCTATATATATATAATTAAAGGACAACTTTGCTGATTTTCAACCAGCTTTTTATTGTTGATATTATATTTAAATGAACAATGTGTACTCCTTCTCCATGTTTGAACCCAGATATCCGCAAAATTTGTCTGATACCCACAAAATAAACAAATTCGTGGGTATATCTGGGTGCAGGTAACATGGAGAAAGAGTACACATTGCTCATTTTCATTTTTACTACCGAGATTGTAATACAAAGCTTGTAAAAGTTTAATACAAAGCTTTAAAAATCGGCAAAGTTGTCCTTTAAATATAATTATTATATAAAATAAAATAAAATAATTCAAAAATATTAATAATAATTAAATAAAAAGTATATAAAATTATGTAAAACAAATATAAAAATAATTAATACTAATTAAATATAAAATTATATAAAATAACAATATAAAAAAAATCAGAAAATAATTACATTAAACTTAAAAAAAATTAAAATTTACATTTTTACAGTGCCGAGAGAAAGAATGAAAAGAGTTAAAAACACTTTAGAGACGGGCCTGTCAGCACGTCAGGTCACATTGCTATAAACACAGACAGACACACAAACCATGCACAAAATCCTTTATGCTCCTGTAGGAACTAACTCCCTGTAACATGCCAATGGGCCATTAGCCATGCACATCTCAGCCATTTCTATGTTTATGTCCAACAAAAAGACATCAAGACACAGTCCAGGCTTGGGATAAAGTTGTCAAATGTCAGTCAGAAGGGCTTTTTACTGCCCTCGTTAAGCTTCTTTTGGAAAAGAGCTATGAATGACGTCTGTTTCTCTTAGTGGAATCCACTAAAAGTCCACCATTCATTGGGAAAGGGGAAGATAAAGTCCTTTTTATGAGGGAGAAAATTCACATCTGGGTTTCCTGTTGGGAAGTTCAAATGGTGAAGACCTCTTCCACTAAACCACAATGAAATGGATGGAAAATATTAATGGCATTTGCTAAGGCAAGCATTACTATTAAGTTGCGTCAGTCTTTTCTTCCCTGTGACATATAGCTAAGTGAAACGGCTTCTCAAACATGAAAAAATGTACGCTGAAATACAGGTCATCAGAAAAGAGAAGAGATATCGCTGCAAGTGGGAGGGAAAGTTATTTTGATTTTTTTTTTTTTTGTTTAATGATGTGAACGGATAAATCATTTATAATAAATACTGCATTATTCCATAAACAAAAACAAGAATTGTCAATTTCATGGTGACTTTAAACTGTTAGTGCTGGGGAAATATGATCCATTTATAAACCTCTCTTTAAGTCCTGTTCAATCTGCAGGCTTTAGTCAGTCTATTTCTGTGTGTGGGTTGGAGAAAATGATGAAGGCGAAGACATTTGACCATGTGAACGATGAGGGAGTTTCTTGTCTGAACCAATCTGGCAACCCGGGTCAGGCAGCTGATGACATCATCGCGCCGCTGACAGCCCTCTGCGCCTGACACTGCTGACACCAAACACCCCAGAGTGCACTTGGGCTGTCTGATTCTCAGCCTTACAGATAACACAATACAGATGAACTGCTTTACGCTAGCCAAAGACATTAGACTGCAAAAAGATACATAAAGAGCTGATAGAGTGACTGAATAAAAAAAAAAAAAAAAAAGACCGATTTCAAAGGGCACAGGAGTTATAGCTGTTGTTAAACACCTGTTAGAGGCCGTCATGGCTGTTATCAGCAAACCAGTCATGATCTTGACCCCTGACCCTCCCGTTAACCCCGACAGCCACACTGTTACCGTACAGATAGAGTGACATTACATCGACAGGAAGTCTCTAAAGACAGATGCACATCTCTGTAACTCCTGTATATGATTACAGAAAGGAATATGATTGTTTCCATAGATTATATCCTTAATTTGGTATACACGTTTTCTATCTGTATTTCAAATAATGAGTATACTTACACTACCATTTAAAACTTTAGGGTTGGTGAGATTTTTAATGTTTTTGAAAGGCATTAAGTCAGAATTGCGAGATATAAACTCGCAATTCTGACTTTATAAGATGCAATTGCGAGTTTATATCATGCAATTATGACTTCATAAGATGCAATTCTGACTTTATATCACACAATTCTGACTTTATATCACACAATTCTGAGTTTATAACTCGCAATTGTAAGTTTAAATCTTGCAATTGTAAGAAAAAAAATCAGAATTGTGAGATAAAAAGTCGCAATTACCTTTTTTTAATTTTTTTATTCAGTGGCGGAAACAAGCTTCCGTAGTTATTAAAGGAATAGCTCACATTATTTACCCTTACATCGATCTATTTACATACATTTTTGGTGTTTGGTGAAAGAGTCATACAGGTTCAGAACAACAAGAGGGTGATTAAATGATGACAGGATTTTTTTTTTAAAGTAAAGCAACCAGTCAATTCTGGTTCACATACGTGCATTAAAACAAATGAGCATGTTCTACAATGTGTAACTCTATCCAAACACCACCGTGAGCAGCTGAAAACATTGGAGAGGCTCAGATATCACTTACAGCAGAGATGAAGTCCCGGTTAGCCTTCCAGCACCCCGTTCACAATCAAAAGCGACTCACCCTTTTTTCCCTCGTCTGCTTTCCATCATTCTCTGATCTCCCACATGATTCTGGAGTTTGAGGATGGTGTTGGATTTATACAGTAACAGAAGAATCCACAGTGAGCGTCAAACGATATCCCGAATAAACCCTTTCTGATACCGTGAGGCCTTTTGCTGTCATAAACTATAATCAATCATTGCAGCGTCAGAATCCAATGGTTTTAAAATACAGCACAGCACCATAAGCACTTATAAGATAATTCTCTAAACACATTTTTGTAATTAAGAGTGATTAGTAATCCAAATACAACCAGTAAGAAATAAATACTGGCCTGTTGTACTTGTTAATCACTACATGTTGAGTTTCCCATACACGAACAAAGGATTTGTGAGCTGTTGCACAACCGTTCCACACACGCACACCTGACATCCGCCTACCCAGGATGCACCTGGGCCGTCTGTTGTGGTGATATGCAACGGTTTGCAATAATGTAACGGCAAATTTTAGGCTTTCTTTACCTGATATATTAATAAACCAAGTGGGACAAATTGAGGAAAGCACCACAGCGGCCCATGTCAAATCTCTGGAGGGAGTGAGTGTGTGTAGGGGGTGTTCACTGGCCTTGCTTGAACATTCCAGTGGACTGACTAGCCCTTGACACATGGTAACAATTAAAGACGCTGTTATAGGCAGAAAGCAGGAGGACACAAGAGAGAAAGAGTGAGACCGTGTTTGCAAGAAAGACTGCTTGTTGTTGTTCATAAAAAGAAAGCTGTAGTCATTTCTATCGTGCCTGACTCTCATATATTCTGGATGAAAATCTTTCTTTTTGTGGCCAAAGATTACACGGAGCTGAAGCTGGAGATAAGCCTACCAAAAGTTATAACAGAGCATTCACCAGAAACAATGTCAGAGGTGAACAAAAGAGGTGAATCAATAAAACCGACTGCTACTTCTCAGTGCAGAGCAGCAGAGGAAAGGTCTGCTCAATGAGCCAGGAAAGTGTTACATACAGAGAAACAGAGCATGACTTTGGCAGAAATAACTCACTGTGCTGATAAAGCCACTAAAGCACTTCGCGCTACAACAACTTAAATTTAAATTAAATGAAATTTTCCCTCTGGGATACAGCATATGTCAGTAGGGACTTCCTTTCAGCACACTTACTTTAAAGAGAGAGAGAGCAAGCGCTACATTGTCAATATGTCAAAGATTCGTTGATCATGTACATGTGATTCTAAAGGGGACCTATTATGCCACTTTTCACAGATGTAATATAAGTCTCTTCAGCTCAAAATACCCCACAGATCATTAATTATAGCTTGTCAAATTTGCCCCTATTTGGGTGTGAGCAAAAACACACAGTTTCTGTGTGTGTCCCTTTAAATGCAAATGAGCTGCTGCTCCCGGCCCCCTTTCCAGAAGAGGGCGGAGCTTTAACAGCTTACGCTTCAGTTGCTCAACAACAACAAAGCTGGAGAATCTCACGCAGCTAAAATGACTATTGGAGACGGTGTTCAGCCTTACATTGTTCAAACAGGAGTCGGACACTGATGGAGAGACTCAGGAAGAAGTTACAACTTTTAGAATGCAACTGGACGTTTCTGAATGGTTAAAAGATAAATTTATGTAGTTGCTGTGGAGTTGATTCAACTCATCGACTAGCATGTGCCGTCATGTTAATCTTTTGTGCGTGAAATGACTTGCGAAAATATATAACACTTTACCGGCACATTTCCTTCATAATTGAAATTCAACCACGGTGTCCTCAGTGGCTCAGATGCAGAGAGTCTATGGAGACTCTTATGTTCATTGGTACATCCAATAACAGAACATTTGTAATGTTTTTTGCCGCAGACATTGTATATCTCCAGCTGCTACAATGAGGAAACAGAAATGGCGGACTGCTGCAGCTCTCTCAGGGCGGGATCTATGATAATAGCAAATCATCACCATTCATGGGCGGGGCTTCCCTACTCTCACGTGAAATCTGGAACCGCGCATTTGGAGAGACTGTTTATGATTTATGGGGATTATAAAAAAAGGAGTGGGTGGATTTTTCCCATTACAAGCTGGTTGTTTACACACACTGTGGACACATATCTGTGTTCAAAAACCTTACAAAATTTTATACAATTTTATGAATTTTGCATAATAGGCATAATAAGTCTTGCAAACATAAAAATTAGATCTCCATCATGAACTAAACATTGTTATTTACTGTTAAATCTATCACAATGTGTGCTTATTTACACATGTAAAGGCTGAAGACAACATTTTGTTGAAAATGCAGAAATGAAAATGTTAATATAACAATAAGTAACAATAACAATACTACTACAAAATAAAATAAATAAATAAATTCAATATTATTTTTTAATTTAAGTTAAAAAATAAAATAAAAATTAATTAATTAATTAATTAATATATAATACAAACATACACTAAATTGACAGCCTTTATTTATGTGTTAAACAACAACAACAAAAAAACTCACACGTCATTTTAAAAATACAGAACAGCATAAGTACCAAGCCAGCGACAGGCTAATATTTAATCATATGGAAATAAAACAATTAAATTAGGATGCCTATCCATGATTTACTCATCTACAACAGCAAGGTAATATCTAATAAATTCAATTATCTTTATTTAGGGGCTTCAAAACAAATATTATGCAGCAAAAATATGATTTTAACTGACTAACAGCCCTAAAAAATGTTTGCTAAAATTAATCATATTTTTGGCAGAGCCAGTGAAAATCTGACAGCTGAAGTTAAGCAAGAAGAGGGAGAGAAAAGGGGGACACTCATTCCAATAAGTTTTGTCAATCATGTGCTCATCAACTCTATCCCATGACTCACTCTTTCTCTTACTTACTATCCAAATAACCTCCAGCAACCCCCTCTGTCCCGGCTTTCTTCTGGTTCTGTCTATTTAAAGCACCTGTTACTAGATGGACCCCAGAGTGCAGCTGTCTATCTATCAATCACTCACTTGGAGGCTAAACGCTGAAGATCCCTGTCCCAGGGCCATCAGACACACACCCAAAACTCAAGGTTTTTTTCTCCTATATTTCCACAAACTACTTGTTCACTTCTTAATACACAAGGGAAGTATCAGCATTATTTTAAGTGTTTTAATAATATTATATTATGTATTTCTCATATGAAAATATCACTGATCCTGGTACAGCTATATTTTACAGAGCCCTATAGGGACATTGATGGAAAAAAATTTGAGATAAGAAGAAAAATGATATTTCAATGCTTTTGCATTCGCATTCATTTAGCTTTCTATCACAAAAGTATTGCGTTCCCCTGAGAAACTGTGTTCGCTCCCATAACATTTGCGCTCTATTGCAAAACTACTGCGTTCCCCTGAAAAGCAAAACATTGAAATATAATTTTTCCTCCCATCTCATTTTTTTTCCATCACCATGTCCCTTTAGGTGCGTAATATTTGCATATATGTAAATCTATTAGTGCTGTCAAATCGATTGATCGCAATTAATCGCATCTAACATAAAAATTTGTAACAAAAGTTTCTCTCTCTCTCTCTCTATATATATGTATAATCACGATTAATCGATTTGACCACTAAAATCTATATATTCTCACATTTTTTGGTACATCTGCATGAGTGACTGAGTGCATAGTGATAAAATAAATGAGGTGAGTGGTATTTCCTGTAGAGGCAGCAGGCCAACCTCCATGTGACAGTTCACACACACACACACGCACACACTTTCTTGGATGAGAGTGCAAGAGTTTTTCCTGCACCTCTTTCACCCCACACTCTTGCGTAAGGGGGGCTCTGAGGGGCAGGTGCCATTCTGGAAAGATCCATCTCATTGCCAATGACAGCCGGGCTGAGAGCAGTGCTGTCATGTGCCATGTGTCATGTGAGACTAATGACTCTTTTTCCCCCAAACCTACAGCAGGATAGCCACATCTGCAGTCAAGTCCTTTCAAATAAAAGCCACTTTCATTCGGTCTCTGTCATTGGTCAAATGAAGACTTTATTATAAACATAGCAGCACCACAATAGTAATAGGAATGAACATTGCCCTTTTTCTGTTGTATGCCCAGTTGTTCTGAAAGAATGCAATGCTGCCAGGCCCTGACACCCACCACCAGAACAATCTAGATCTTTTCCCACTGCAAAAACACCAACACTGACCCTCGAACAGATCCCAGGGTCATTTTTATAAGAGTAGCCAATATTATCTGTAACTGCCATCATGTTTTTTTATTAATACATCTGATGATATTTGGTGCATTATGATAAAACATAATGAAATTTAGTGGGGATATTGTCATATGAGAGTTCTCCCAAATCAGCCACTGATGTTGATGCCCTAGTTTAGTATCAGACTGTCAGTCTATGACTAAAATGACTGGAATATCTCTAAATACAGAGATATATATTAGATAAATGCAATAAAAAACAGCAATCCTTCCTACAGCAAATTTAACACATATAGAATACATTATAATCAATGATCATTTTATGCCTGCAGGCCTTTTCCAAATGAGGCAGATCCACAAATCCATACTAACATTGATCCTAATCTGGGTTTGGGACCGTGCTCCAAAGCCTTGGGGTACAAAATGCACCCCTTAGGACCAAATATCTCAAAGCAAAGTGGCCAAATTTCTGTTTTTGCCTCATATTATATTGAATAAGATCATAAGGACAGGAGCAGTGGACATGTCAGATCGTGGAAATCATTAAATAATCAAATTAATGACAATTATAACTATAAATTAGACAATATATCAGCCAGAGATTAGCTGAACATACCAACATCCTTGTCAACAGATAATGCACATATTCTGTTTCAAACATTTTTGTTGTTACTCTGATGTGTAACATTAACATATTGTAACATCACATAATGCAATTACATGTTTATCACATTGAATGTGCATGCAAACAGAAATATTATAATAATTTATTCGTATTTTCATATTTGAATGTATGCACTATTGTGTTAAACTTTATATAACCCTAATATTTATTAATAAAATGTATTATAAAGTGTATTTAATATGCAAATTACGTCATTGACGTTCTTCAGGGACATCTGTATGATCCATGAACACATGCCTTCGATTGTCCATCAAAAGAAGAAATAATATATGTGTGAATAATCTAATAATACTTCACTGCTTCCAAAATGATAATAAATGGAATTATAACAAATAAGAATCAATATTTACAGTTAAAATGGAAACAAGACCCATTATGACCCAGCTCATTATGAGTAGTTTGTGTGGTCTGACCTCTCTAATTAAGGCTTGAGCCTTAATTAGAGTCAAAACAAACGGTTGAGGTGGCTTTTAAAAAGTGTCTTCGTTATACATATAAGTATACGTTCACAAGCCAAAAAGTTAGATTACAAGTTAGTCGTAGACGTAAGTAGACGCTCGCGAACTTGAACTGATGAGGTAACCATAGCAACATTACGCAGCGCTCGAGCGCGTTCCGTTATGATAACATTACCACAGCACAAAAAAAATAATTGCTTGTCACCTAATTAAAGATTTACACACAACTCTATCGTTTTGTTTTGTTTTAAATAACTTTTAGATAGTTATGATTAACTATGAGGCATAAAATCGCACCGAAGCCACCGCGTTAAGCGCATATGTACGCAATGAAACAGCACTTACCTATAGAAACTAGTTTGATGTGTTCCCTTTCTAGAAACTCTAGGGCGACCGACACATTCTCCAGCTTCATCTGCCTGAAATTGGGTCTGGAGTGGTACTTTCTGTACATTTTCTTCTGGCTGAGAACTTCCAGGAGCCCGATGAGCTTGAGCCCGTCGCTCAGGTCCTTCTGCAGGTCGTTGATCTTTTTGTTCACGCATTTCAGGTGTTCGTTGCACCACCTGGTGAAGGTGTTCTGCTGGATCTTCTTCCAGGGCGCATCCTCTGCCAGGTCCTTCTCCGTGGCCGGCATCTCCTCGTCTCCGTCCTCGCCGTTGTCGGTGCCCTGGTAATACTGCGGCGGCAGCTGCTGGTCGTAGTATGTATTATTGCTCATCATGTTTTTTTCAGATGTTCTCGTGCCCCCCTTTTATACGACAATCTGCTAGACTTTTACAGCGCGAGGGGGAGTGGGGCAGGCGCGCGCTCTCTCTTCTAAGAAAAAAAGGAAAGAAAACTAATGAAAGTTTCAGAGTTTGAAGCGCTTGCGGAATAGGATTATTTGCCGGACAGGAACCAGCTTCGAAGGACGAAAGAGTGCAGAGCGAATGACTCCGTAATTTCCGTTAAATTTTAAATTCTTCCAGCCGCCACTTTTTAGAACGCCGTTAAAGAAAGTTCGCTCCTGCTTGATTTACATGAAACTTATCTGAAATAAAAGGAAAGACGGGAAAGGAGACGCGGCTTCATATACTTGAATGGTTAAATGAAGCATGAGGCGCTTTAAAAATCTGAGACCCCTCCGGCAGGGTTCACACGTCAGTCTGCTGGATCTCCTGGTATGCTGCTGTCATCATGACCATATACAACTGCGCGATGGGTGATTCTCTAATCTGACCGAGATAGTGATACCGGCGCCCGATTGGGCGAAGCGCGCGGCGGGGAAGGGGATTGGATAGACCCCGAGCGCCGCGACAGTTGTGACTGTCATTTTTATTTTTAGGAACCCCAAATTGGGCACGTGGGGGCTGGAGTTGCGCTTGTTGTAAAACTTGGGCTCTCTTTTTAACAATTGGGACTGGAAAAAGCAAATGACAGCATAATTAAGTCAGTGAGACATTTTAACACAGAGTGCTAAATACATATCAAAGCATACTGAAGAAAAGGCATGACAGACTATTTATTCATAAATAATAAATAGTAAGACAGTTTATTAATAAACAATATTATGGCCCCAACTGACAAAACTCTATTCCAGTCAATGAAGTCATACATTGAAAAACAGATTTGTTAAATTTAGCTGGCATTTCGGGTGCACTTTATTTGACAGTAAGTGCACTAACATGTAGCCTACTTACAGTGTAGGCTACTTACATTAGAAAGTACTGGGTAATATAAGGTAACTACATGGGTTAAGGTTAGGTTTAGGGGTAGGTTCAGGGTTATTGTAATTACTATAATAAGTACATAGTATGAGGAACAGGACTGTAAAATAAAGTGCTACCGGCATTTTGTTACTGTTTGTTAACTGTATAGGCCTATGTCATGAAATAATAGTTGACACTAACATAGATGGTAAAAATGGAAGTCAACATAATGACTTAAAGTTTTCTGTGCAATGTAAGTTACTTTAGATAAAAACATCTGTCAAATACATAAAAATGTGAATGTAATAACAGATACAGAGCACAGTGTTGCCCACACTTTTTAAATTCAAATACATTTTTGCACAGTTTATTCTGGGATTGTCTATATCCCCTAAACTATAAGGTGATTTTAACAATATTTTACCCTGATAATACCTTGATAAATAGAAATTAAGGTAACTCATAAGTTAGACTTTAATAAAAACAGTAAAAGTACATCTATCTATCAATCTATCAATCTGTGTGTGTGTGTGTGTGTGTGTGTGTGTGTGTGTGTGTGTGTGTGTGTGTGTGTGGTCCAGGTATTTTCCCTACATTCTGGGGACCAAATCGCCACCTTGGAATTATAAGGTTCTATCTGCATTCTGAGCAGTTTTGAGATATTGAGCTTCAAAGATTTTGCATTCCATATCCAAGTATCCTTTTATACATAAAAATGACAGAGACCCTAAATGTTTTCTAAACGTACAATATCAAAATCCCTCTCAAATTTGTAAATGGGGATTTTTGGAATGGGTCAAATGCAGATAGAACCTTCTAATTCAAAAATCACTTTCCGCTTGGAATTATAAGGTTCTATCTTGCAAAACACTAATTGAACCAATATTATTTTTAGTAGTGTTGTTATAATGTGTCAACATGTATGAGAAAGTTCAATTTAATTCTTTCTATGACATTTATTTCATATAATTATTGTCTTGTTTAAGTTAAGCATAAAAGGCAGTGCTAAATATTTTGTCCAGTGCAGATGTTCATTTTATGTAGGAATATGGTGTGTAATTAAACATTATTGCAGGAAAAATTAGTTTAAGTTTCTTTTGGGTTAGACAGAAAGCAGCTACTGTAATTCCAGGACTTTATTCCACAGAAAGTAGGACAGGTAAAATGACTTTTTCTCTAGAGATCACTCAGTATGGTTTGAAAAGTTTGTAGACAAACTTTGATGTTGGCTTGAGAAAGCCAAAGCTAAAGTAGTTTTAACAGCTTTAAGTTTGAAGGTTTTACATTTGCTAGAACTTTAGATTAATGATTGTATTAAATGAGTTTGTAAAGTATATTCTGGAGGCTATGGATTGTGTGATTATAATCTATAGGCTAGACTGGGGCTAGTTTAGTGTTTGTGCCATTAAAACTTATTGTTACAGAGATCATGTAACCATCATGTAAACAATGATCATTTCAGGCCCAAAAAATAACTGCTTACCAACCAATTTATGCCCTCCAATCCCAGTGCTGTCAAACTGGAAGCTTGTATCATTCGACATGTTACACACACTCTGTCTATATATATGGTTTAAGCATTTTATGAAAATATTACAAACATTTAACACAAAGTTATGCTATAGAGTAATCACACGACTGAATTAATTACAATAACAAACGGCGAGACACTATGGGTCTGTACTGAAATGTATATACAGTGAATGTGTAATACATAATGTGTTATTGTAATTCAGAGTGTTTGCTCCTGTGGTGAACGGTGACTAAACCATATACAGGCATATGGTTCAGTATTACTGGAAAAGTTGGACCCCCATGGACACCCTGTTTTAATGTGTCATACACAAAGACATAAATTCAGAAGTGTCCAAAAGAAAAGAAATCTTTTCCACAGACTGACACATAAAACCCAGGAATAGAAGAGGTTCAAATACTGACGATGAAGTCACAGCCATGACTCAGAACCTCAGCACGCTTCGATGTGAACTGACAAATAATACAAAAGTGAAGGTCAGCAGAAAGACTAGATAAATGAAGGGGGACATCTGCTTATCATTTGATGAAAGGCATGGTTGTCAGCTCACCTTATGATTCAACAACAGCCTGAAACAAAAACAAGCTCTGAGATCTGACAAGAATAAATGAGTACATATATTAAATCAGGATGCTCTGGATAAACTACTTTATTTGTTCCTGTTCATTTACAAAATATACATGGTTACCAAAATACTTCAAATATCATTATTATTATAATTATTAATTAAATAAATGCCTGTTAAGGCAGGACAACATGTAAACATTTCAAAGACACTGTACAGAACAGTTACAATTACACAACCACATACAGACAAGCAGCAGCATCGCCACAACGCCACATACCGACATCTCCATACATTTACCACCCTCCAGCATCTGTTAAAGCGCATTTACAAAACGATTTTGTTAGTCTGTACAACTTGCAATTCTCTCAACAACTAAAAGACTTCAAATAGAAGATAAATAGAACAGAAGAGAGAACTGGAGTGGAGTGGAAATGTACAGTATGGACTTAAAATAGAGATAAAATGACATTCAAGATTCATTGATAAAGTGATAATATTTCATAATAAGGTCCATTTTGGAGAAAGACTGCGCTTTCCAAAAGTTGCTATTTGCTCTGCATATTTGGAAATATTTAAGTAACTGAGGCCCCGTTTACACTAGTTTGTTTTCGTTTTAAAACACATAACATTTGCTACGGTTAATCCTGTTATTTACACTACTCTGTTACTCTGTTAATGTTTTAATGTTTAAGTTTGAAAACGCTGGGGTTGCGTTTCAGTGTAAACGTATCAAAACGGAGACTTTTGAAAACGATGGCGTGGCTGCCAAGTCCGCGGTTGTCCCACGGAATTGGGCTACTTTTACATTGTTGCCGCGGGTTGTTTTTCATGTCCGTGGGTTGAAGCGACCCCAAATAACAATATATTTATCCCCTGGAATGAGAATTTTACCAGGGGAACCCCACCAAAATCGTGGATTTTACCCTCCGTAACATGATTTTTGGAACATTTTTTTTTTTTAATACTGCAGCTGTCTACATGCCCAGTGTGGATGAACCAGTGTTGCTACGCGAACAAAAATGCATGTTACATAACCGTTCATGCCAGGGTTGCCAGGTTTACACAACAAAACCCTCCCAATTGCTATTCAAATTTAGCCCGAAACTAGCACAATTGCGTTTCAGGTGGGATCCCCTGGTAAAAATTGTGTTCTGGGGGGTAAAATACGCTTTTTCCGATTTCCATTCCGCTTTTTCCCAATTTCCGGACATTACTGGGGGGTAAATTCTGGTTTTCCCAATTTTTGGGAAATACATTTCTGCAATCCCAAATAACATGATATTTAGCTCCTGGGATACGAACTTTACCAGGGGAACCCTGCCAAAAAGTGGATTTTACCCCCCAGAACACAATTTTTACCGGGGGATCCCCCCAAAACGCCATTGGGCTAGTTTTGAGTAGCAATTGGGTGGGTTTTGTTGTGAAAACCTGGCAACCCTGGCATGAACGGTCATGTCACATGCATTTTTGTTCATGTAGTGTAGATGGAGATTGTTTCTGAAATGCTGTGGAAACACCAGTGTAAACGAGGATCGTTAAAACGCTGTTTTTAAACGGAAACACACTAGTGTAAACGGGGCATGAGTGAACAGATAAAATAATAATTTAGAAGAGAACATAAATGACATTCATATATTCAAAACAAAACAAATAACTTCAGTTTCAGTTAAGTTGCAGAATTGGACAATGCATGCGACGTCTACTGGTACAAGATTGTCACAGGAGCTAAAATCTACCACTGGTTTCTATCACTCAGCATGCAGAATCTACTGCCACGGACATGCAAATGCACAATCTGTACATATTACATCATTTACAAGCGCTGAGTGGAAGAGTGTGCGAATTTCGTTCTGACTCATTATTGACTCATTCTGATGTAAAACACATTTTCATATTTCATTTCATCAAAGTAACAAACTATCCAATGCAGTGCACAAATAGCATGTTTATTTCAAAGACAAGTCACTGTGTAGCATGCACTGTCTTATAGAAAGTCAGCTGACCATTGATACATTGAACATTCAAGTTGTGCTACCACTGAGTTCTGAGTCTATCAACGGGATAGCAGAAAACGGCACTGGAATGACCTTGGGATACTGTAAATATTCCCAAACACTGAGACTCGTTAACAACTAATGCCAAGTCTTAAAACCACACTACAAAGACCACTGCCACAATGCTAGTCAACCATCTAGAAGCAAATATGTCTACTACTGTTTAGTCACTTTGATACTTTTTGCTGTTGAAAATGACACGAAAAGACATATGGTGAAGATAACTTGTGTGTATACCAGAAACGATTATATATTAATAGATACTGTAAGTATAAAGTAATAGATTCTGTTCACAACAGTAGTACCTCAAGGCTCAAAGCATTCATTTACCAGAATCTTTAAATGATGGATATGAGTTCAGTAACAGTAATATTAAACTTCCTACAGGAAGGTACTTTTGTAATAGTCCGCATCCACACAAAGACCTCAAAATTGTGACTTCTGATGTAAAAAGCTACATTTAAGTACATATTTGTACTGTCAAACTTCATTAGTTAAATATACATCATTTAAGACAAATCATTGTAACTTTTTTGGTGAAAGGCAGTATGGAAGTTTCTATGGAAGCTTGTTTCCACCATAAAATAAAAAATAAAAAAGGTAATTGTGACTTTTTATTTCACAATTCTGACTTTATAACTTGCAAAAGCATGTTATAATGTAAGACACAAAAAAAAAAAAGTCAGAATTGCATTATATAAACTCACAATTGCGTCTTATAAAAAGTCAGAATTGTGAGATAAAAAGTTGCAATTAGCTTTTTTATTTTTTTATTTAGTGGCGAAATCAAGCTTCCATATGCTTCTAGCACTCTTATTAGCTAGATAATTCATGCTATGGATTTATGCTACAGATTGAATTGCATTGTAAGGAACGTCTTTGCCATGGTTTTCTATGTTTATGTCAGTAGTTCTCAACTGGTTTTTACATTACACATTAAGTGGCAACCAAACATGATATTAAAATAGTTTTTTGTACTTAAAAAAATGTCAAACATCGAAATGTATTAATATTAGCATGAACTGCATAGGCCCAACAATATGCAAAATGATTACCATGATTTTGGTAGATTTACAGACTACAACAGACATTTTTAAAGGTCGTATTTTGCATTTTATTTTTATTATTTTGCTACAGTATTTTAACCTTACTTTAGGAGTGTTTTTCCCTGCTGTCAACGACACTTTAAAAACATACCTGCGACTTATTTTTGGGTTCCGACAGACCAGTTGAGAACCACTTGTTCATGACATTTTGTACTTATAACTTTCCGACTCTGTAATTTGCCTGTTTCTTTGGAGAGAAGAGATTGTATAGATATATATGACATGCAAAAAAATAGCAAATAACCCCAGATAAAATCATTAATGCAACATCAGTGGAATTACAGTAGATCTGTGCTTATTCATTATACTTATTTCAGAGTTCTTTTAGTGTCATTTTAGTGATTAGTCAACCCTTGTATAAAAATATCTATCACTCTTTAGTATCATTTATCAATCTAAACACACAAAATCAATCTATACATTTCATGTTTTGGAATAAACAATTCAGATACAAAAATATCTGTGGAAAGTTTAAAATAAGCATGTTTACCTTCTGGAATAACCTCAACCCACCTGGAATCTTCCTTTTTTTTATCCAAAATAAATGTAAAAATGACAAATAGTATGCAGCACATTAGTATTCACCTTTGCTAGTATATAGAGAATTACTGTACAGTTACCTACAGAGTTTTGGAGTTAGAAACCATGCCATAGACGAAAGTAAAAGAAGTTCTCAGTTACTGAACCTAAACACAAACGATTCTGACAGTACTGACACTTCAGTACGTAATTATTAAAAATGGGAAGATCCGGGAAGATTAAATAAATACTGCATGCTCCTACCTAATCAAAAAGTAATGAAGCACAAAGCAATATTCGGCATCCAAAGCATTGTTGATGAAGAACGGCATCCTTTTCAGTCCCTCAAGAGATCGGGAATCTGTTTATTTTTGATTGCCAAAAAGAGGTAAATTGTGCAAATGTTCTCTATCTAAAAGTGATAAGGCAAATAGTTTCGAGAGGACCTTTGAAATTGTCCATTAAGGAAAGAAAACAAATCATGAAATGGAAAGCGGGGAGCTAGACCAATCAGAAGCTCCTCCATTCTGACCTTGTGGCTTGGCATCAGTGTCTGTAGCACTACTGGTCGAAACAGATACGATTGTCTACAAAAGCAGAGCAAAGCAGTTGAGACGGCAAACAATCAGCATCACAACACACATCAAAAAGCATCAAGTTTGGAAGCCATGTGTAACTGTGTTCCCATATGACCCAGGTGAGTGATGGTTTGCGGTTCCCATTGGTGGTTAAATGTGGTCAGGGTGATAGAGTTGTGTACCATGGGCAGAGGGGATGATGAGGTCACTTCCTGTCCAGACTTCAGGCCAGAGCTCTGGTGAAACTGGGAATGAGTAGAATTGCTGCTGCTGCCACAGCAACAACCATCACCAGGTTCCAGTCTCCCTCATTATCCTGAGGTCAATGAGAGAATAAGAATGAAATCAGAGGGTAAAGGTCAAGAGAGGTCATATTTAAATTGTTTATACATTTTTAATAATAGTATAGAATTTTGATGTTGGCCATTTAACAGTTATTGGCCAGAACTGTATTATTTTAAGATCTTTATTATTTTAAGAATATATATATATATATATATATATATATATATATATTATAATATATAATTTTGGATTTTTAATTATGAATAATTTTGTTTGTGTGTGTGTGTGTGTGTGTGTGTGTGTGTGTGTGTGTGTGTGTGTGTGTGTGTGTAAATTATATATATGATTTTATTATTTTTTATAAATATATATATTTCTATAATCAGAATTTATAAATATATATTAATGTTATATATATTACTATATATTATTATATATATTACATATATATTAATGTTATATTATTATTATTTTAAGAACTTTATTATTTTCTTGTTGATTCTTAAAATAATAAAATTCTTAAAATAATTGTTTATATATATATATATATATATATTCTTAAAATAATAAAAGAATATATATACATATACATACACACACACACATATATATATATATATAAACAATTACTTTAAGAATTCTATTATTTTAAGAATCAACAGGAAATAATAGTTAAAATAATTACATATAAACTTAAAATAATAATAATATATATATAACTTATATATATATATATATATATATATATATAACAACAAAATTGTATATATTTATAAATTCTGATGATAGAAATATATATATTTATAAAAATAATATATATAATTTATATACACACACACACATAAGTATGCATATATATATATATATATATATATATATATATATATAATATTAATGATTATATATATTTTATATATTTTTTAAATACACATTATATAAAATTATAAAATTGTATCATAATTTTATATACACACACTATTATATACATTACATACTATTACATTCTAAATAGATATCTAAATAGAATACTATTTTGTCTAAGTAAAAAATAATATTGGCTGATAACCAATATGGTATCAAAATCTGCCTCTAATTTTGTAGAAGTAAACTTTTATATTCATTATATTTTAAATTAAACTCTCAATTAATCTTTCTCTTAAACTTTGTTTAACTTTGAAATCCAAATACTTTTTTAAACAAACAAGCTTTGATGTTCTTGACATATTTCATCTAGGCGTTCACCAACCTCAAATGTCGATGAAACTGCACAAACCAGAGTCAGAACACAATTTTCCTCTGGCTAGAATTCAGTGACTGAGACTACAGAACTGATCTGGTTTTAATGAACCTTCTGAGGACTTGTTGTTTATTTCCATCTTCTGTTATAGCGCTGGATATAAGAGCTAAATATACCCATCCAGAAATGCGGAGAGGTACAAAGCCAAGAGCAATGACCCAGTAAATACTCCAATCACTGTCACACACGTTCTCTTTTACATACTCTATTACTCTCTCTCCATCTGGCGTTGTGAAATTGGCAGTAGAAACCGCATGACTGTCCAGTGGAATCAAAGAACTGTGTAAGTGTTTGTGCGTGTGGCTTCAGTCAGACCTGCTGGGCAACAGAACTGTTGAAATCAGAGTTGTGTCATGTGTTTTGGCTGGGATAATAACGTTTGGAAATCTCAGAGGATGTCTGAATATGACTTCATGCAATCTGATTTTTGATGGTGCCAAAAACCCTGACTGAAAAACATGAGAAATATGTCTATGATGCAAAAATTCTGCTCCACTACAAAAGCACAATCTAATTTGGCAATGTTCTAAAAAACAAGTCAACTCCCTTTGGGTGCATGGTGTGTTTTTTAATGCTTTTTTCTATATACAGAATTAATTTTGCTCAAAGAACTGACCTACTTTTTAACATACTCCATCCTAAAGAGAGTTTTAAATGTATTTGGGGAGGTTTTAAACCTGTTTTCAGTCAGGAATCAATGCAACTGGATGATAAAATATTCTGTCCAGTAAAGATGTTTGAGAATCTATATATATATATATTTATATCACTTTAGAAAAATCTATGGCTAATACATGGTAATGAAAACATGTTTAACTAACATTAGCATTAATTGGGCTTGTGGATTCTTGTTCTTCCAAAAACTTTGTTCAGAAATAAAGTTTGACCTGCAAAGTTAAGATTTACATGTCCATTTAAGAGTGAGACTAGTTAAACACGGTTGTGAAACAATGTGCACATCCATAAAAGGCCCTCGTAAAGAATCAGACACTGTGTCCAATGGGCAAACAGGCTTGTTTAGAATGACAGTTATGACCATTCATTAGGGCTTATAAAAAGTGATATTTTGACCAAGATAAAGATGACTTTCACAGTACAGGAGGGACAAAAAGGCTCGTCTCTGGACTCTTAGAGAAAGAAAAGGCAAAGCCATACCTTTCCCCCTTTAGGACAAGAGCTCCTTCCAGCAGCACCATATCAGGCCCATTATTACAACCATTCCTATGAAGGGTATGGAGAGAATAGGGCACTCAGACGAAGGAGTGGAGCTCTGAGGAAAAACACAGGGGGTGCAGGGATGGAGAAAGGAAGAGGAGGAAGAGGTGGTGAGAGAAAACAAAAGAAAAAAAATGACACACTCAAAATAAGGAAATGATTACACATGGGACGTTTGTGCACATGTGAAATTACAAACAAAACATGGAAAATAATAAAACAAAAGTAATATAGAGAGAAAGAATGAAGAGTGTGAGGATGAAAGGGAGAAAACAACCAGATAGGTAGGTAGATAGATAGATAGATAGATAGATAGATAGATAGATAGATAGATGCCAGCAGTTTATCAGGAATCATCAAATTTGTTTGGAATTTGATATAGTGCAGTGTGCGTCGTGAGCATATGGGTGTTTATGGTATGTTTATGTAGGTGTTCAGTGGTCAGAAAGCAACAGAACAAAGCGATGAAGGACCACGGGGGAGCAGGGAGACAGGAAAATACACCGAGATTAGATACACAGCAAAGATGGTTAAACACAAAATGGAAACCTTGTGCTCGTTTTGACCCTCTGGCTGATAAGCACAGAGCCAAGGTCGCCATCTTGGCATTTAAAGATCCTTGCCCACACTGCAGAGCCAGCCCACTCTATTAAACCAATGTACCGGGTTAAATCTGTCGACAGCATCTGGGATATGTTGTTGAACAGCACAGAAAATAATTTGGATTCATCCCTCCGTTACGGAAAGTTGAGAGAAAGTGTTTCCCTGTGTTCTGATTGTTTGAAAAAAAAAAAAAAGAGTGCAACCAATACAAAACTCCAAAGGTGCAGGGTTGTGTTTACTCTTTTAGACGGAATGAACCACTCATACCATAAAGCATCGCAAATGGTAATCAAATCATTATAATATAAAACAAGGAAATTAATTTTTTTTTCCGAAACCAAATGTTAAGTTTTCATAGCCAACTAAAACCAAAAAAACATTTTTGGTAATTAAATTAGGTTAATTGGGTAACTGAATTCGATATGCTGTTCACATGTGTTAAACCAGTTCTTCAGCCATGAGATGCTTCTCAGTTTTTACATACTGGTAATCTAGCATCATTTTTATCACAGTGAAGTGCGTCCACACTGCTTAAATGCTTAAAATGCATTATCCTAGAAGCACTTACTGTTTCAATCAAGGATGTTGGCCCGCTAAAACTATTTCAAATTCAGGGGTATTTTTGCTGTTTCAGCCGATATATATATATTGTTTTCAGTGGCTGAAATTTCGGTGCATCATATAAAACTATTGACTTATAGTCATTGAGTATATAAAACAACACATTTTCCTGCAAAATATCCAATAAAAACATTTTCCACAGCAACAGCGGCTTTTCTGATGGATCTCTTTTTTGTTTTATATATATATATATATAGCGTTTGCACATACGTCACAGTTTGGTTAGTTACCCATATGCGCGGCCATATTGAAGATACTTGGATGTAAATAACAGCATGGATTGCATGGTTAATGTACCACTGAAGACGTTCTACTAATTTATGATGTCTAAACCATGGAAAAAAATGTGTGGAAGCTGCTAAATCATGTAGAGAAGGACTTAGTAAGCAGAAAGGGTGTGATATTTTGATAAACTAAAGTTAATATGAGCTTTCCTCTCATATTAACGCATGGCACTCAATCTGGATCATCCTTGCACAGGTCAGATCTTTTCCCTAGAATACTTGAATAATAAATATAGCACCATTAAATAAATTTCAGTAACACTGTACAGAAAATATCTAAGTCTTGTACTATTGGAGTAGGTTATGAAATTAGATTAGAGTCAGATTTTTAGCCAAGAACTGAACAAACAGCAATGTAATATCAGGTCACCGCAAGCCGATTTTGCCAAGTAAGACATGTTCCTGGATCAGCATATTTTGTTGATCCTAGAACAACATTCTTGTCTAAAAATTTAGTCCTAACCCTATTCCTACCCCTAAACCTAACCCTACCCATAATTTATCCCTAAAATCATAGGGAAATGATGACGTAGAAGCACCTAACCCTGGTTGTAAGCCTAAACTTGACATAAACTGTAAACTTTTCCCTCAAATCTGATTGGTTGATTGGAATGTTGTTCCAGGATCAACAAAGATGTTAATCCAGGAACATGTTGTACTTGGTAAAATCACATTCACCGTAATATCAATATGAGTATATTCAATTACACTACAAAATTAGTTAAGATATTAGCCTAATATTTCTCCTATACATGACAAGAAATGATAAGAACAAACACGAATGTTGTCAGGATTTTTGCCCTGGAAATCCTGGTTCAGTTTGGCCAACCACAAACACCTTCTTTCCTTAGACAGTTTTTTGCACTCTTCTCCTTGATTTGTTATTATTTTTGGCAGTCTATTGTACTCCAAATGTTTTTTCTGGTCTGACCGATTAGTACAGCCCATTTTCAGCAGCAATAATCAGCAAAATTTGCGAGTTCAGTTCGGTTCAGTGGCATTGTTTACATTCAGTGCCGCCAATATGGCCGACCTCCGGATTGATGACGTGTCGTGAAAACAATCTATATATAACAAAGTGATTTTTCTGAATGATTAAACTAAACTGATTTTTTCTTCTGGAACCTGTGATTTTACAGATTCTTTTGACAGAGCTCCATTTGTATTTAACCCGGAACATTCCTTTAAAGGAATCATGGGAATTGTAGGCAGCAGAACAGTGTGAGTGAGGGGTTAACCACACAGTTAAAGTACAACTATGGAGGACAGATGATTGACATGGGACACGGTACTCAGACTGGACAGACTCTTTGATAGGAAAAAACCTTAATAAATTAGGATTTCTGTGGCTTGGAAAAATTCATTCTAAGACCTTGTTGTTGTTAGACAGTACAGGGGTTAGAAAGACCTCTATGTCAGTGCACATTGTACACACACAAAAGCTTGATATGCTACAGTGGATCAACAAAACTAGCAAAACACATTAGCTGCTAGAGGCTTGACAAACACAAGATGTGAAAACACACACAGCCCAGAATCAATGTGTGTGACAGGGCAAAAAGCAACCCAAAGTGAAACATACACACTCGACCGAAAACGGCGGAGTGGTTTAGTTAGACAGGATGCGCTTGAAAGACAGGTACTGCTGCTGGACAGATGGTCACTTCAGGGGTGGTTGACCCCACATGCAAAACGTTAGTCATGTACAGAGCATTTTCAAATGCTGACAAACATGTAGGTCGATGGAGTCATGGTGTCATTCTGTTGATAATATCTCGCCCTACTTGCTGTGTGAGTAATGTCTGTTTGTTTTCAGCATGTGTACAGTACAGTGATTTATTTGAGGTCACATTTTTTACCCCAAGGAAGTCCACACATTCCAAAACCTGATGGCTGTTGTGGATTTGGGAAGTAGTGTGACTTGATAATGCCCCTTTATGACCCCTCACCTGAGCCTTCCTACCAGCCAGCCGACCAAGCTCCGCCTTACAGCGCTGCAGCTCCGCCTCTAGCTCCGCCCTCTCCCTCTGGCTGCTCTCGTACAGCCCCTGCAGTTCCATAAGCTCTCCTTTTAGTCCCTCACACTGAAAGAAGGGAGAGATATAGAGAAATAACAAATGATACAGGACAAGTGAATAAATTCAGTGACAAGAGAGATTTTTAGCTTGTATGGTAGAAAGAAGTCAACTACAAACCTTCGTTTAATTATTTCATTACTCGATAGTGGACAGAAGAATCAAAAGTTTCTTGTTGTCAAACTGTCAGCAAATATTCAGCAATATTTCCCACAAGGTCAAAATACAAAGGTATTCTGATAGTATCAAGTATTTGGTTCACGCTGTCTATTAATACCGCGACAGATGGGATTATTTTCAACCTGACATGACTTACTGTGAGTGAAGAATGTTTTTAATTAGCTTTTTTTTTTTTTTCCATAAATTAATTTTAAAAGAATATTTTTTTTAATATTAGACAAAGTCATCACAATATATATATATATATATATATATATATATATAACATGATGGTATATTTACAAAAGACATTTAAAAAAAATATACAATTTTACACATTATAGGCCAGATTTACTAAACAGGGTGTTGTGCCGAATTTCGACCCCCTGCCAAATTATTACCCCCCTCGTTGAAGTCGCTACCTGATTGCCTAATCTTAACTCCACCCCTAATCCTGACTCCACACCTACTCCATAACCTACCAATACTAGGGGGGTAATAATCTGGCAGGGGGTCGAAATTCAGCACAACAAGGGCAAATTAGCGTGAGAGCGCAGTTCCAAAAAAGCGCAGATGGGAGTAGAAAGTTCTGCACGTGATCTACTGACGTGCAATTTAAAGAACACAGATGCAGCCAGATCATTTCCATAAATGATCTACCAAGAGCAGCGCAAATTAGCATCTGCTTTAAGACATGCTTTTTTTGGGTGGTAAATAATGGTAATAATACCAGTAAATTGACAGTGCAAACCTCAGTAAATCACCTTGCACGCTTCATTTAAATAGTCTCCTCCCATAATTTTGCGTCTGAAAGGAAAACTCCTAAAAATATGCAATAACATCAGCCGCAAAAATAACTGTCCACTCCTTTTCAGTGCTAATTTTTCCACTGCGTGTCTTTAGTAAATCCTGACATTAGTTTTAAAGCCACAAGAGGGTTTGCACTGCTGCAAATCTGGCCCTATGTCTCATATAAAATATGGATCAATAAAAAAGGAAAGTTAACATTAAAACTGTTCACGAAACACAATTCTTGATTTTATCCATCAGCAATTGATTGGAATGTGAAAATTGACAGGTGGTTATTTTGTACAACATTAACTAAAAATGATGCAAAAATGTTTAAAGTAGAAAATGCACACTCTAATGTTCAGTCATCTGTTATTTTTGGCAAGTGGGCATGGTAATCTCGAAATATCTGCCAAATATATATCGGTCTATCATTAGTTAACATGCCGTACCTCTCTTTGGACCTGTGATGCTCTCTCCTCGGCCTGTTTCAGCTGGTCTCTGAGGGAAAACACCTCTGAGAACCCTCCACTCTTGCCCGTCGGGGTGACGGGCTTCCCCTCAAACGAGATGTTCTTCTGGGTATAAGCCTCCACCCACTTCCCACCTTCTACCTCCAATGTGCTGACAAAACCTTCAGCCTTCACCTCCTTCTCGCCACCTTTTTCTGCATCATTTTCTCCATCATTCTGTTCTGCTTTCAGGGCCAGGCATGAATCAGCTGAGCTGTCAGGATAGAAATGGGAAACGTACAGGATATTTATTATAGATAGATGTACAAGTGGTGGAGCTTTTTTATTACTAATGTACTTGAACTTGTGAGCTCCTGCTGCACTTTTTCAGATTAGCTTTATATTGTGACTGAGTGTGAATGTGTGTATGGGTTTGTGTATTCATCATCAAATCCTTTTCATAATTATTTATTCTCTAACAGTGTTTACAAAGTCTTAACAGGAAACATATGAATGTCTTAGAATAATAAAGAAGAAAAGAAAAAACTTAAAATTATTAAAAAAATAAATAAATACATGAAACAAATCCCATTAATTAGAAAATTTAAAAAATGTGGTGCTGAAATGTGTGTTTGCTCAACTTATGATATTAAGAACTTTTTCAAAACTTTAAAATGTTTATAAACAGCTTTTCTCACGAAGTTATTCTTTTGAGCTGAAACATCTAGCACTAGTTTGAAAAACATGATGGTATATTTACAGAAGCATTAGTTTCATAAAGTCAGATAAGATCTTGATGTCTTAAAATAGCTGTAGGGCAACTGTGGCGCATCTCACTGCCAGTATATTTGGATAAGATGAAATACACAGTCATTAATGCTTCATGTTGCTGTGAAACACTTTCATAGCTGCTAAATAGTTTTAGTGAGAGTGTCCATTGAGACAGATTATGGCTGAATGCTTCATCGGTCACACCAGCCTTATTAACAGAGTCTGTCTGCGATGCTCATTGGCTGATTTATCTTGTTTGTGTGTGACTGACAGGCCGTGTGGCCAATCACCTGGCTCGCTGCTGCTCCAGCATCTCCAGTTTCTCAGAGAGCTGCTTGTTGCCGTTCTTCAGATTCTGACACTCGTCCTTCAAGGAGCGACACTCCTCCATCAGTTGATCCATGTCACCTGTTCCATCACAACACGAGAACAGATGTCAAAGTAGAAAACACATTCAGATTATTAACATGTTAGCATACTACTCTTACTATTTCTGTGATTCTAAACGTATGTTCAATATGAAATACTACTTATACTACTATTTGCAGTATACAGTATGTTTTCTTTTTTAATATATTTTAAAATGTAATTTATTTCTGTGATGGCAAAGCTGAATTTTCAGCATCATTACTCCAGTCTTCAGTGTCACATGATCCTTCAGAAATCATTCTAATATGCTGATTTGGTGCACAAGTAACATTTTTATTATTATCAATGTTTAAAGCAGTTGCGCTGCCTAAACCATGTTCTTTTATGAATAGAAAGTTTAAAAGAACAGCATTTATTTGAAATATAATTTGTTTTAGCAACAATCTAAGTCTTTTATTGTCACTTTTGATCAATTTAATGCATCCTTGCTGAATAAATGTATTAATTTAAGGAAAAAATGTTACTGACCCCAACCATTCGAATGCTAGTCTACATGTCGATAATCACAGTCATATTCTACAATACATTGTTGTCACATGACCTTCGTTGAATACCTACTTAAGTGAGTGGTGTGAAGTTATCAAGGATTTTTCATACATTTTTTTTTTTTATATAAATAATTCTCAATTTTTAGCAGTACCATCAAGTTGTGACTCAAGAAGGAGACTATGATCGATATTCCTTCTGTTTCACTCAAAATGGAAGGTTGGGAGCATTGCATTATGGGATACAGTATTTCAAGCAGTGCTCTCTGCTTGCAAACTACACATTTTAATAAATATATTAGTGCTGTCAAATCGATTAATCACAATATAACATAAAAGTTTGTGTTATTATTATATTATACATTATATATGTGTGTGTATGTGTGTGTGTATATATATATATATATATATATATATACACATACACATATTACGTAAACACAAACTTTTATGTTAGATGCGATTAATTGATTTGACAGCACTAAAAATATATATTTCGCTATTCCATGATTAAAAATCATTACTTTACCCAGTATACATGCTGCATACTACATAAAAAAAGATAGTATCAGTAATATAATACTAATAGTATGCCACTTGGAACAGACCCATTGTCCTAAGAGTCAAATTGCAAGCAATACGAAGGCTACATGTCTATGACAGGAAAATATTGAACATTTGAAGAGACAGCTGTAAATGCACACCGAACCCTGTAACTAGTCTCCATGGAAACAACCCATTCCACTCTCTTCCCTCTGCAGCAGTCTGACCTGTCAATCAGGAGTCATGTTTGCCTTGCACATCCCCCATGGTGCAACGTTCAACCCCCGATAGTATAGCCTCTAATCTAGAAGGAATCTCACTTGCAAAAACAACTCACATGTGTACGTGGTGTAAATAACTATCAGAAGCGCATGTACCGATAAACAACTTCGCCTCTGCTGCATCTGACCCCAGATCAGAGTTAACATGAATGCCTCAATCAAAGGCTCTGATGTGTTCGTGTTCAACACTGTTTTGCGATCAGTGCATCTAACCCGACGGCCTCACCAGAAGCAATCGCTGGTATGTTGTTTTTATTGCAGATCTTAATATAGTAAAGTTCTAACGGCATCAAGGGAGCAGAAAGCAGCCCCGGCGCCCTTAGAGGCAGAGAAAGACATCAACACCAGACAAATGGGGCTCCGTGGAGGTCCTGCACTCTGTCAGAATGTCAAACAGACACTCAGACCTTGAAAGAACCTGTAATACACTCACATTTGTCAGAGGCAATGCATACTGGGTAATATCAGAGCACTGTGTCACATCAGGCAATAGGGGAGGAAAAGCTGATAAAATGTCTGTATCGCACTGCAGGGTTTATTTGCTATCAGCAACTGTCAGTTATAATTCTGCAATGAGGTTATGTGATGTAAAGAAAAGTCTTGCTGGAGAAATCCCCGCTGGCTGTCTGGAAAAAGTGACTCCATAGAGTTGTGAGAACAGAACATGTAACTTTGCATGTGTGTGAAATGGATGGGTTATACCCCAAAATTACAGATAAGTAGACCGAAAAAGACAAAAAACTAAAATATAGCTGCGAGCAGCAATTATCAGGGTTCAATCGCTTTAAGGCCTTTAAGCACATGCATAAAAAGGTATTATCTTTTAATTAGCAAGACTGTAACCATCTTGATCATAGATGGAAAAGACCATTTACAGCAAATACAGGCAATTTACCATAGAAAATATATAGTTTTTAAAGCTTTTTAACGGTTATCGAGGTTGAGTCAAAAACCTAGGACTAATTCACTAAAATTGTTTTTTTAAATAATCTCAAATATTTAACGAACGATTCGATGGACAGTTGTGGTCCTAGAGGCAAAGTTGCTCAGAATGAGGAGTTCAGTCATGTGGTATGAATGTCGTGGGCGTGTGTGAAAAATCGCGGGATACACAATCCTTTACGCACGTGATAAATGCGAAGGTGCCCCCTGGTGGCCGATTTCTTTTGAATTTCGCACAGGCCTCTAGGGCCGTGAGTCAAACCAGCCCAGAGAGTTTCGTTCCAATCGGCCTCTGTTAACCTTGTCTGATAACTGCTCAAACTTCATTGGCCGATGGCAGACATGTTTTTTGAGATGCGTCAAAAAACACACCCGAAAATTTCGCCTTCTTCTATTTTCTTCTACGACTTAAGGTTTTGGTCTGCCCGATCACTTATAGACAGTCGTGGCACCTTGGACAAAGACACTGCATGACAATTTTCAAGTCGATCGGATTAACGGGAAGTAATTTTTTTTTCCTGTTATAGCGCCACCAAGTGGCCAGTTGCCGCATCCTTTTTCATGCGACCACAGAATGAGCTCTCAACTTTTTTTCAGATAATTATTGACGATCAGACTCCAGAGAATCTTGCTGCACTGTTTTGGGTCCGATAGGGTCAAAAACCTAGGACTAGTTTGCAAAAGTAGGTTTTTTTAAATAGTCCGAAACACCCGAAAATTTAGCCAAAGTTTCAAGTCTCTACGACTTACAGTTTTGGTCTGCCCGATGACTTTTAGGGGAGAATGCTGATCCTTGGAAAATGTAACAATTACAATAGGCTTTCAGCGCTACACCCACTGTTATTTTAGTATTATTTATATAGGCTACTATTATAGTTTTATTAATATTTTGAAATAGTTTTTGTTTATATATTTTCACTTTTCTTTAAATATTTCTACATTTCATTTATTTTTCAGTTATTTTTCAGTTTTACTGTAGTACTTCAAATTCAAAGTATTTTTCATCTAACATTTACATTTTATTTTATTTCAGCTTTACTTCATTTACTGAAAAAAATAGTTTTAGTTAACCATAACAACACTAATTAAGCCATTTTTCCTTAATGGTGAATGTTGACAATGTTGTGATGTCAGGTTTTACTGTCCTTCTTTCTTAAGACATTTGTTCCCCACAATGTAGGCAAAACCTGAACCACACACACACATCATCATTTGTCTTCATGTTAATTAATTAAAAGTGCTTGTGATTCTTGCATATAGAAAGCTGAAATAGATATTTGCATTAACAGTGTTTCACTCTTCTTAGCTACTGCATTTGAGCACATCCAAACCGACATATGGGACAAGATTGTGCCAAAGCACACACAGCCAACAGATTTCACACACTCACAAACACACCCTCATGGAGAAATGGGCCCGTCCTGCCAACTGCAGAGAGTAGTTTTGGAGAGGTGTGAGTGTATGCTTTCATATTTCCCCATTTTGCCATCTCACTGCTCATTAGAGGTCATTTACTCTTACTGCAGTTTTTAAGAGTGTGTTGAGTTTCGTACGAGTGAAGCTGTAGTGTATTATTTAATATTCAGATTAAATAGAAAAGGATGGTATGGACACTTCATGTTGATAACCGATGAAAAGAACCAGGTTGCGTTTTGGATGTTGGTCCCCTGCACGTTATGCTGGTGTCTCTAACTATAGACCTGTTCACACCAAGAACGATAACTATAACGATAACTGTATTAGCGTCCACACCAATGCACAATAACGTTCTGTTTATTATAAGCACATGCTGCAGTTTTGTTGTCTGCCACTTTAAATGCTTAATCTCTTTGAAGACGTTGGATTATGATTGGCTGTCAATGCTGTCAATCATTCATCAGCTGGAAAAAATTGTTCTGAGAGTGATTCCAACGATATCGTTCCTCTGTGTCGTTATCATTATAGTTGTGGTGTGTGGACTCATATTATTTTAAATTCAATATGATTTTAAAACTATATCTTTATCATTATTGTTATAGTTGTCGTCCTTGGTGTGAATAGGCCTTAAAGTCACCATGAAATCAAAATTGACAATTCTTATTTTTTAATGGAATATTGCAGTATTTATTATAAATGATGTATCCGTGCACATCATTATTTTTTTTTTAAAGTCGTGTGCCCTCTTAATCTTTAAACAAAACAACTTCCCCTCCATCTTTCAATAAATTCTTTCTCTTTTCTGATGTATTGTATGTATTCACGAGTGCGAGTCCACCTGTCACCAAACACGATGATCCAATCAATTCCCGATGGACAAAATCAAGTCCCGCCCTACATTTGTTCTTGCTCGAGAAGCCGTTTCACTCGGATATACATCACAATAGTGAAGAAAAGAATACCACAACTTCTGTTTCACGCCGACTTTAAACAGGATATCCTTGTCCATCCAGTTGCATCAGAAAGATCATGCTGGCCAACAAGGCTTCACTAGTTAATTTTGCTAGCAAACGGCATGGACCAGCACCAAACCAGCGCTAACCAGTATCTACTAGGCTTGAAGCCGGTATAAACTGGTCTTTTTCTATATCCCTATAGTTTGAGCCTATATTGTGGTGTGGTATCAGACCTTCTCCTCCTGCTCTGTCCTTCTCTTCCCTGCGCTGGTTCTTCATGCTGATTTCGGCCCGCAGCGTGGTCAGCTCCAGCTCGTACTCCTGTGTGGTGCCGCGCAGACGCTCCAACTCGGCACGCAGACGGCACAGTTCCTCCTGCAGCAGGGCGATGTCATTCTCCCGCTCGGCCGCCGCCTCCTCCGCAGCCTGCTGCAGCTCCTGCACTTCCTCCTGTGCCACACGCAGCTCCTCCTGTGCCTCCCACAGCTCGCTGGCCTTTTCCTCCTCAAGGCTATCCAGCTCCTCCTGCACCGAGCGCAGCTGGGCTGTGGGTCAGAAATCAAATAGATATTTAGTGTACACAAAATATGGATACTATGCAGAACGTACACAGTATATACTGCAGAAATAGTAGGAGTATTGTTTTTTCTAAATTTGTGTGAGCTGTCAACTTATAAAACCCATGTAACATTTGTATATGAACCTCTTAAGGGCAACAAGACCATTTGAGGTCTATAATCAGCCACTTCACTGGAAACCAAGGACATCTGAAGTGAAAAATACAGGCATTCATTTCATACACACTTCATTTCATATCTCATTACAGCAATCACTCTGCACGTCCTGCTGTTGAGTAGCAAAAAATGGCAAAACCTCTCAAACTAACCACACAAGGTATGAATTTTAGTCTGCAGGGGCTTTCTATAATCAGTCTCCTTCTTGCAAGGCGAGAATAGGGACAATAAAGGGAAAAAAAAGTTTTTGCACAGGCTGTGATTAAACCGAAAAAAACTGTTTCTCTGTTATACAGTGTGTGAATCGGATTCTGGCAGCGGTTTGTTGTGTTATTCATATCTGCGATTCCATTACTCAGGATGGTATCTCGGCATAGCCTGTGCACTTCTGCAAATGCTGGTTTACTTTGCCTCCTCACAGTTCATTTAATTTAATTACAGCGCAGCCACTGAGACAGTGAAAGTGAGTCCCTGGAGAAGTGAACAACATTTACATCACCTCTGCTTCTTCCAACTCTCCACTGCTCACACACTCACACTCCAAGTAGCAATCCACCAAGCAAATGGGAACAGGATGTCAGTGCCACAGGAAATGACATCATGCTCTATGGTAGCTACCTGACCGAATGTCACATCATAATCTCCATCATATATACACACTCACAGATCGAGTTTGACTGAATGCAAGAAAAACTTGCAGAAGTGTTTGGATGTGACATGCAGAGAGTAATGAAATTAGTTGATATTATAAATTTGAATGCATTAATGAAGCTTTATTGGAAGAAAGGTACGTTCAAAATATGATGCGAGCTTACTGCATTCTGCATTGTATGTACTGCATAGTGGCTCCTATTGAAAAAGTTTTGTGAAACAGTATGCAGTATGCAATATTAACATTTTAAACAGTATGCTACATTGTCAAATTTAGAGTCATGTCTAATTATCATGTCTGCAACACAAAAAAATAAAATAAAATAGATGGCACAAATCAAATAAGATGGCATGAAAAAACAAAATTAAAATGAATAAAAAAATAAAAAATAAAAATGGCACGATAAATGAACGAAATAAAATAAAATAAAATAAAATAAAATAAAATAAAATAAAATAATAAAAATAAAAATATCATATCCAATAAAATATCCAAGTTTCCAAGTAATCCATGATAATGTGAAATGTTTTCAGACCAAAAATGTTTCAAGAAATGGAAGGTCAAGTCAAAAAATAAGATAAAATAGATGGCACAAATGAAATAAGATGACATGATAAAACAAAATGAAAATTAATAAATAATAAAAATTAAAAATAAAATAAAAATGGCACGATAAATGAAATAAAGATTACATGTTAAAGCAAAATGACACAATAAATGAAAAAAATAAACAATAAAATAAACAATAAAATAAAATAAAATAAAATAAAATATCCAGGTTTCCAAGTAATCCATGATCGTATCAAATGTTTTCAGAACAAAAATGTTTAATGAAATGGACAGTCAAGTCAAGCACATTGCATTGTGGGATAAAGTACCCAATGCATTGTACTATGATGTGTACTGCATATTATGACAAATGTTATCTGGATATTTAATGCATATAAATAAATCTGCAGGCTATGCATAGTATACATATAGTACATACCGCAAAAAAAGTAAGAGTAGTATATTTCCAAACATAGCCAATGTTTCCTATTTTTAACACAGCACAAAAATATGAATATTTAAATAGCCTCATCTTGATGAATCAAGAATGTTTATTCATTAGCTGCTTGATGTCTGAGAAAAACATTTTTTATTATCTGACATGTTTGAAGTTTTTTATTTGAAGTTTAATTTTATTTAATTTATCATTGACTGCAGTTATTAGTGCATTTATTAGCGCTGTGTTTAAGATGAATAAGCATTTGTTTCTGTTTATAAGTGCATTTCCGTTCACCTTGAAGTCTCTGGATCTGTCTCGTAAAGGTCTCGGCCTGGTGGGCGCTTGCCAGCCGTTCTTCCTCCAAAAGACCTACAGAGCCAAAGAATGACATTAAAAGAAGAGGGAAGTCTCTACAGGGACATTTGAAATATGTAATTAGCAAGTTATTACTGGCATCTGACAATATTAACAAGCCAAGAATGTTTGTGTGAAGACATGACTCGAGAAACAGGTGGTCAATGACATTTGAGCATGCTCAGAGGGTACTCCCGGTGATGATGTCACACCTTAAAAACAGCTATTATTATCATACGCACCCTGAAGCTCGTTGTAGCTCTCCTCGTGTCGTTGTGACACCTCTCTGGTCTCCTCCAGCTCCAAAAGCAGCTGCACCACCTGTGACCTCAGCACCTCCAGTTCATCATCCTCATCAGCTCCTCTTCGTTCCTCTGTGTCCTCCTCCTCCTCGTCCACCGTCTCCTCCTTCACCTCCTTTTTCTCCCGCTCATCCTCCTGCCCCTTCTCTCCATTTCCAGCCTCAACCTCCTCCAGGTCTCTCTCCTCATTCTCCTCCAGTGACCCTCGCTCTTTGGCCGTCATTTCACTGCCTATACCCGGCCGCTCCGCTTTCAAGTCACACACATCGTCTGAGACAGAAAAAGAGATCAATGATAAATTAATCGGTTGATTATATGTAATACTTGATTCTAAATGGTCATTCTAAGTTGTATTCAACAGTCAAATATACATACATATACACAAACACACACACATATTATATATATATATATATATATATATACATACATACATACATATATATATATATATATATATATATAATATGTGTGTGTGTTTGTGTATATGTATGTATATTTGTATATGTATATGTATGTATATTTGATATATGTATGTATATTTGATATATATATATATATATATATATATACATACATATATATAGCTTTCCGCCACTGAATAAAAAAGGTAATTGCGACTTTTTATCTCACAATTCTGACTTTTTTCTCGCAATTAAGAGTTATAAAGTCAGAATTGCAAGTTATAAAGTCAGAATTGTGAGATATAAACTTGCAATTGCAAAAAAAGTCAAAATTGCGAGAAAAAAGTCATAATTATGAGCTTATATCACAACTGTGAGAATAAAAAGTCAGAATTGATATCCCGCAATTCTGACTTTATTTCTCGCAATTGTGAGTATATATCTTACAATTCTGATAAAAGAAGTCAGAATTGCAAGACGTAAACTCGCAATTGAGATAAAAAAGTCGCAATTACCTTTTTTATTTTTTATTCAGCTGTGGAAACAAGCTTATCATATTATTAGAAAAGCACTTACATTAATACTTTTGTTAAAACTTGTACATTACTTAAGCTGTAAAGCTGTTTAAATCGATTTTTATGGGGGGTTTTTTCAGCGTTACATTGTTATGGCCACAAATTTGTAAAATTAGATTGTAAAAAAGATTAGTCAGTGCTTTTTTACACACTAAAATCTACTCAATATACACAGATTGTTTGTCTTGTGTCAATACTATTGAAACAGTGGGTATTTAAAACATTTACAGACTTCAATTGGAAGACCCTCAGTGCAACCCAGATTTTTTTTCTTTTAAGAAAAGAAGGCAAAAGTTGTCGTAATCACCATTATGCCAGAAATGATGTTGATCGAGTTTAACTTGTACTGAACCCACAATATTCCAAAACCTCTCTGCTCCAATAAACATTAGCTCATCCTGTAAAATGACATTTAAAAATTCTCTTGATGTCATACCCACATTCTCTGTTAGAAAAGGAGATGTGCAGCTATGCATGTCCCAGACCCCCACCTCCAACCTACACCTGTTGTCTCTGGTGGGGACTTACTAAATCCATCCAGTCCACCACCTTCATCTGAGGAAGCCCTTCATCACCTGCTGGCCCCTGAATCTCATCTCTCTCTGCCCCCAACAGTCCTCCAGACCCCCCTCAAGCAATCAAAACACCCACCAAGGGCCAACAAGGCCTCAGCGCCAGAGGAATGTGTGCTATTTTAAGGATTTAGGCCATTAATTGCCCCTCTGCCTTCACCTGTTGTCTGTTCACAAACACAAAACAAACTCAGTCCTGACATGAAATCACAGCCTGCAGCAGCAGAGGCCCTTTCAAAGTGTAAGAGAGCCAAAGTGTCCTCTAGTGGCAGGAGTCGGTATAGACAAAAGAAAGTAAGAAAGAAAGAAAGAAAGAAAGAAAGAAAGAAAGAAAGAAATTGATCAAAAGTGACAGTAAGATATTTATAATGTTACAAAATATTTATATTTAATAAATGCTTTAATAAATTTAATTTAATTTTAATTTAATAAATGCTGCTCATTGAACTTTCTATTCATTAAAGAATCCTGAAAAGTGTTTCACCATTTCCACAAAAGTGTTTTCAACATTGATAATAATAATAAGAAATGTTGCTTGAGCAACATCACCATATCAGAATGATTTCTGCAGGATCATGTGACACTGAAGACTGGAGTAATGATGCTGAAAATTCAGCTTTGCCATCACAAGAATAAATTACATTTTAAATATATTTTAATTTGTAATAATATTTTGCAATATTACTGATTTTACTGCATTTTTGATTAAAATATGGCAGCCTTGGTGAGCATAAGAGACTTCTTGCTGAAGGAGTGGGTATAGAATAATATATATATATATCCACTTCAAATGTTGACTACTGTATATATATATATATATATATATATATAGATTAACCAAATCTAATTAGTGATTTTCTATGCTGAATGACACACTGAATGAAAGAACATCCATGTAAAGAGAGCAGCAGATCTCCTCCTGCTGTCTTTCTCCTCTCTAGTCTGTGCTAATCACCCACCAAACTAAAGAGCCATCTGGTTAAAAATAGCCCATTTCAACACCATCCTTCTCTCCTCCTCTTCTATCCCTTTCTTCTCTTCCATTTCTCACACCCTTGTTTCTTCCCTCGCTTTCTCACTATTCACATCAACTTATTTATTTTCATTCTAGTTAACCAAATGATCCTCTTGTTTTTTACCGGACCCATCCCTATTTCCAACAGTCACCTGTTCCTCTCTTCTTCAATCTATCACCTCGTTCCAAACACCTTCTTACCCGCCTTCTTTCTCTCACCTCCGGGCTGATCTATAACTAGAGTTACTCTAGGTTTCTCTCACCTGCCCTCTGACCTCTGAACTCAGAGAACCAGACCATTGGCAAGGCAATTACACACACCTAATCTCTTACAATCTCACTCTTTAGTTCTGTTTAATGACTCAAGGACTGTGTGTGTGAGGATATAAGACTGATTCTACAATCATTGGCACTGTTGGTGACTTGAACATTAGTAGCGTGTCCTGAAATTAAGATTTGATCATGACATATTGTATATACCCTCAAGTGGATTATGGTATAATATGTGATGTGTGGATTTTTAATATTGTTTGTGGTGGAAATATGTGAAACTAATCAAATTTGTCAATTTTTAGAGAAAATGTTGAGTAAGTCTTTGAGTTGCTAAAACAACAAGTTAGCAAGAGATTGATTAACATTGGTAATGCTAATTAGCATGGTAATGACAGTGATTCTTTGTTATTAAAATGAACTGAACATATGACTTTAAAGGCTTTTTGGGGCAAAATATTTTTTTCCTGATTTAAAGTTTAAACATCTGATAAATAATATAATAAGCACTAAAAACAACATTTAAAGAGGCACAATAAAAAAAGCTCAAAGTGATTATAATTAATCTTTTAAAAAAAAATCTTAAAAAAAAAAACTAATTGAAGACAAATTCATGTAAGTAAATAAGTTAAAATCCATTTGTTTGTATTAATAATAATAATAATACTAACAGTAATAATTATAATAAATTATTACTGCTCTTTCATGCTTGTAAACAATTCTTTTATTATAAGTGAAGACAGGCTTGAACACCACAGTGGGTATCATATGCCACATCTATTTACAGAGCATTTATGCACAACTATATGAATAGATGCATATACTTTACGCGGTATCTTGAATAAATTAGCTGAATCAATGATATATGTCTATAATATCACAAGGCAAATCAAAATTGGATAATGCTTTTGCTTTCACAAACTCAGAACGATCTAAAGTCCACACACAGGACAGAGGAGACAGTCGGCCATGCCAGACCTGACTAGACGATTCACCTCTCTGATCCTCTTAGATCAGATGCCTGTGTGGGATTAACGGAATCTGTCGGTGCGGAAAATGAATTGTCTTGCCAGCAGCTCCTCCCCCTCCATTCCTCAGTCTTTCTTTCTCCCGTTCACTCCCTCTTTCTCTTTTCCTCTGGTTTGTTTTCTCTCGTTTCCCACTCTCTTCCTGAATGAGATTTATCCCACTGTAATGAGCCCTGTACTGTTTTATTGATCATGCTTTGCAGATTAAAGTCTTTCAAATATCTATCAAATAATAATGAACCAGTGGGGAAACTCATACACACACACACACACACACACACACACACACAACACACACCACACACACCACATACACCACACACACACACAGGCTGAAACAGCAGCACAAGCAGGGTCTTGAGCTCACAGGATTACAGGCAGCTTTGATAGCACCAAATCAGCTTTATCCAGTGTATCTGAGCTATGAATTATTCTGTGGGGACAGAAAATTATTTTTACATGCACACAGACATCCGGATCATCACTGGATATGTAATACACACCACAATCATGAACCATCCATCAGAACGGATGGGCCGTGTTACACAACAGCAGCCTCTGTGGTTTTCTAAATAACTAGTACAAAGTAGTGAACAAAACAAATTGTTCTGTAAATATATGGGTCATTCACGAATAAGGTTTTTAAAAGTGTAAAAAAAAAAAAAACATAATCGAGATAATATCTAGCTAGCTAGCAAAAGGACAATCAAACATTATATATTTAGTACAAGTTTTTAAAATATTACAACATTTTCCATGTTTTATAGCGGTTGTACCGAATGACCTGATGTTTTGGGACATGCGTATGAGTGAGTGAAAGCATGAATTTTTCAAATAGTTAAAAGAGAGTTAGTTACTTTGTTTCAAGACCATGTGGTCCTTTGCAGGTGTCTGAATGATGTCACATCCTGTCACATGATATTGACCGCATGACTTGATCCAAAATGGTCCCTTTATATTGGTTACTCCGAATAACATCAATGAAATTCTTTTTTCCGGACATTCTTTCTCATAACAAAGCAATGACTTCTACACATAATTTTAATACCGTTTTGCACTATGTTGATTTATGATGTTATAAAATCATGCCAGAATAAAAAATGTATACATTTATTACATTTTAAGATATTTTAATTACAAATGAAATGGCTTTATTGGCCTTTGGACGGTTAAACCGAATGACCTTTTGACACTTCAAAATCTTTAAAATACCTTTATATGTAGCAAAATATAACTAAAGCCTTTTGAATTCAACCTTTTGACCCATATACACAACATAACTGTGCGTGTGTGTATATATATATATATATATATATATATACACCATTTTAAAATTTAAAGGGGTTATATCACAAAATTTGGTCTAAAACAAAAATAACTAAAAAAAATATTCCAAATTATAAAAAATGATAAAAAATTATTTTGTGTAAGAAACCTTGACTTGATATATTGTAGTTATGTTTTCAAATTATTTAAAATAATAATGAAAAACTATAATACTAAAAATACTAAAATACTAAAAATATATTCAACTCCATACTAAATAGCACAATCTAACACTAGACAGAACGCAAAACACATGTGGACTGAATTTTTTTTCCTCTTGTAACAACATCATGCACCATATGTGCATGACCGAGCAGAGGCCTCACTTCCTGTTGAACTCAGATTCATGTGATTTTCACTTGTGTATAATAATTCCTAATGGAACCAGCTCAAGAATAGGCCTCTTTGTTCTAACAGACATAGTTGGAATAGTTTAAGTAAATGCGAGAGTCCCGTTCCTTCATTTTTGTAATTTTGCTGATTATAATTTCATGACGGAATCTGCCGTTGCAATAAATAAATGAGAAATGGTATTAAAGTGAGATATAAACCAAACTCTGAGATCAGAACATTCACTTACAAAACAACTGACACAATTCATTTGAAAATGAGCATTTGGTGCTTTGGAGATAATCAAAACGAAACAATTTCATTTCAGATCATGACCGGAAGGCCATATTAGATCTTAATATCATGAATGGCATTAAATGTTGATGTGCAAAGAGTCGATCGTGATAAACACACACACACAAACATAGTTCTCATGAGCTCAGAGAATTAATATCATTCCAGTCATAAGCACAGCTTCGGGATCGCCCTGTGGCCCTGGCGGAAATCCAGTGTAATTATTATTTGATGTTGATGATGTGTGATTGATGCGGTTTTCATAACAAAAACAACATCAATCAAACTGTGATATATTCAGATGTTTTGTGCTCTTCCTTTTTTTCTTATACACACTATCATTCTTTTCTTTTTTCCTTTTTTTACATTTAAGTATTAAGTATACTGTTAATTAATTACTATTAAAACTTTTAATTATTACAATTCATTGCGTATACGTGCGGGACGCCTTATACCGTTGAAAAATTCCTTGTATGCTAAGCATACTTGGCCAATAAAAGCTGATTGGATGATTGATTGATTGATTGATTATGTTATCTTCCGTGCACTGACATGTCAATCATAATGTCAATACTATCAGCAGCCAATCAGAGTGATATGATCTCAATGAGGGAGGGGACAGTACAACTATATGCATAACTGTTTATAAATACATGAGAAAAAAATATTTCAGGGGTCACAGCAATACTGCAGGGGTCATGTCATGTCATGTAATAAAATAAAATAAAATATCTCACAAAAATAAAATATATTTCATTAATTTCATATGTAACACAAGTGTATGTATGTTACTATCAGCAGCTAATCAGAGTGATATGATCTTAATGAGGGAGGGGACAGTACAACTACATGTATAACTGTTTATAAATACACAAATATTAAATATTAAATACACAAATATAAAATTGAAATAAAATATTTCAATTTTATGTAATATGTAACAGGGTGTTGCTCCATCCAAAGACCCTAAAAGACCCTTATTATACATAATAGGACTTTATATAGGCACTTTATGTCCGTGTCTGGCTTAAATCCAGATGGTGACATCAGTTTCCTGTTTATAGCGCTGCTTTCACTCTCAGTGCTAGACCAGGGTAACACTACACTGACCTTAGCCTTAAAACACACATACATAATCTTCAGCCTTTTAGTCTCAAGCTATCCATCAAATCCAAAAATAATATTTAAATGCTTAATTTAATGCAGTCTGTCGGCATCATATGAGCCGCACTGAAAATCAGAGTCTAAACATCATTAATAAGCTCAGCACAGCACTGAGAAGAGGAAAGATGACTGACACAGTCACAATGGCCCCTGGGAAATCAAGGAGCAAGGGTAGAGCAAACACCTTCCACACACATACATTCACAAAACACAAAGACTAGACTCTTGCACACACTCTTAACCATGCAAGGCATTTTCTACTTAAATTGCATTCCTCCTCATTATTGAAGCATGTCTGCAATGCAGTGAGCTGTTTTTCCATAGTTAACGCCTGCCAAAAACAAGTACTGCAGCTGTAGTGTTGTGCAAAGCCTAAAGTGCTCCAAAATGCATCTTCCAAAAGTCGCACTTGTCAATGTTAAACAGCTGCTCGTGAAATCAAGCGGGCTCCCAGGTCGTTTGCTTCAGGGTTTTGACTGAGGAAAGTGATGCGGTTGGTGTTTGGTGTTGTATAAGCCTGCAGCAAACCACAGGGTAAGTATAGACTGCAACATCTCTGTGAAAAGGACACAGACTGAGCTGGCTAAACGGTGCCTGTCAGTTATTAAACTGACAGCTCTGGTGAAAAACAGATGCATGGGAAAGGGGTCTGTAACATTCACCGACAGGGACCTACAAGCAAATGCACACAACACTGCAAAAAATGATTGTCTTGTTTTCCAGTTAAAATATCTTAAATCAAAAAACATTCTTAAATCTAAATACATTTACTTGAGAAGCAAAATTATGCCATGTTTTCTGAAAAATGTATCAAAATTAAGTTACTAAAAACAAGAAAAAATTATCTGCCATTGGGGTAAGAAAAATAAACTTAATTTAAAGGGAAAACAAGTTTATTTTTCTTACCCCACTAGCGAATATATTTTCTTGTTTGATAATAAGTTTTGAAACACACAAAAAAAGATTTTGTCATTTTGCTTCTCAAGTAATTGTATCTTCATTAAAGAAGGTTTAGATATTTGTACTGGAAAACAGGACAAAAATACTGAGGTAGAACAACATTTGCAGTGATAAAAAAAAATGCTCTTAAAGGGACAGTTTCCTCAAAAATGACAATTCTGTCATCATTTACTCACATTTATGCTGTTCCAAACTTGTATTACTTCCGTTCTTCTGTTAAACACAAAAGAAGAAGTTTTGCAGAATGTTCATGCTGCTCTATTCCATACAATAAACATGAACGTTAACAGGGTTTTTTCTCCATTATCCATTATAAGTTTTTCATTTCTTGTCACAGTTGCCTTTGGCTTGCGCACTAAAGATATTATGTACTATGTACAATGTGTTTTGCCATGACTTTAAATTAACTCCTCAGGTAAACTGCCTAGAGGTGGGCAATATGATCGAAATGTTAACCCTGTCATTTGTATGCATCATTTAACAGTGGCACTGATACACACTACAAGAATTACTATAGACTGAACAAAACCTTACAGGTTTCAACATCCTCAATATCTCCACATAACAAATGTTATGCCTCCAAAATTTACCCACATAAATCATGTGAACTACTTTTATAGTGGCACACTCACATAAAGCATACTATATAGCAAATCTCAACTGCTTGATAGTGAAAAGCGCTATATAAAATAAAATTGACCCCAAAAATAAAGCACCATAAAAGTTCATCGCAAAACTTTTTAAGAAATAAAAGTAGGTCTGCCGAACACACGAGCGCTCTTCTTCATCAGCATTTGAGCGTGCGGTTAAAAAACTAGCCAAGAGCGCCATCTGCTGTTAAAAACTAAGCTCAGAATCGATTCAAGAGAGAAACACAATGCATTTGGAAAATCTCAGACTCGATATCTCGATTTCAGATAAAGGGTAGAGTGGAAGAATTTAGAAAAATCATGTGAACTACTTTTATAGTGGCATTTTTTGTTATCTTTAGAGCTCCACATCCCCATTCACTTTCACTATATTGTAACCAGGACATTCTGTGAAACATCTCCTTTTGTGTTCCATGGAGAACATTAAGACATATGGGATTGGAAAGACATGAGGGTTCATAAATAAATGACAAAGTGTCCTATTTCTGTGAACTATTCCTTTAAGAAACAGCACTGACTGGATTAATCAACATAATCTTTCATATAGCCTTGTAGTGACAGGAAAATTATGAGTCACTTCAAAGATGGAGAAAGTTTTGATGAAAGATCATAAAAGACAAGTCTTTTTTACATTACAATAATGTGCACTGATTAATTATACACAATAAGTCGAAGGACATTTATTAAGCAAGCAAACAGGGTCAGTTTTGATTTCATATTGCCTGCATGCACACAATGCAGAGAGCAGAGGAGGGTTTTCTATGTCGCGAACATGCATTAAACAACGCTTGTATAGCCCTACTAGACACATACATAAATACACACACTAACACAATGTAAATCAGCATCCGGTCATGAGCACAGACCTGTGTTTCAGGAATATCAATGAGACCTCACAGGTGCGGGACGATTACATATTCCCCAAACACCCCGATTATGTGTCTATGTCTGCTCTCTTCTTCTCTAGTGTAACACTGTTAATTAGTTCTCATTAAGTGATGACAACCTAGACATTACCAAAGCAGCAGAAAGCATCTCGTCAGACTTTCATACACACAAAGCCGTTTACACTACACAGTTTTCAACTAAAAACAAAAACTTTTTATGCGTTTTGGCTGTTCATTTACACGACAGCGGCATTTTAGGGGCCTGAAAACGCTACCTTTTGAAAACGGGTTCCAAAGTGCAATTTTTTGAAAACGATACCGTTATTATCTCCGTGTAAACAACAAAAACGCGGATCTGGCATGAGTGCTCCGTAAAAGAATATGTGCACAGGCGCGTAGTTATTCTTTATGAAGTGACATCGCCAACTGACCTGGCATGCATAATTTTTTTGTCGTTTTTGCGGATCCGTGTGAAAAGGGATGGCTTTGACAATGCTGTCATCTGTACAAAGAAAACACTTCTCCATTTCTTTTACATCGTTGTCGTTTAAACGTACCCTCGGTTCACAACAAACTCCCTCGCTGAACTGTGAGCAGTGATATTTTAGTATTATTTATATAGTATTAATTAATATTTCGCATTATATTTTATTTTAATGTTATTGGTTTCATTTTAATTTAGGCTTTGGCAATTTTGTAATTTCGTTTGTCATGTTTTTTCAATATTTATTTTTAATTCAGTTTTAATAATTTTAATACTTCAAAATAAACATTTATTTCAGTCTGCTGCCAGTTGCCAACATTTAAGATTTAAGTTTTTCATCTAATATTTATATTTTATTTCAGCTTAATTTCAATTACCAAAACTTTAATAGTTTTGGTTAACAATAACAACTCCTAATCAATTACTGTCATGTATAGGTTTGTGACTGGTTGTTCATGAGTTTTAGTGCAATAAAATAGTGTTCCACTTTATATTAGGTGTCTTTAACTGTTTTGACACCTAATATAAATAGTAAGTAACTGTGAACTCAATGAATTGAAGAGCTTCAGAACAACCAGCTTTATTGAACGATTTTGTAATTTTTCTTAGTTATTTGGTTCCTAAATGCTTTAATTTAAGAGCCAGAGGCCCCCTAGTCCTGACAGGAAAAACACATAAAAGATTTAGAATAGACCAAATATATCCTTTATCTCTGTTGGTCCTGTTAGCACGATATCTGAGCTTTTTGCCCGCTGTGTGGTAGAGCCGTCCAGTCTGAAACCTTGACACACATCACTGACCATTACACACACATGCAGAGTACTGTAAGACAAGCCTTGTGTATAAAGGGCTCACACTGACTGTGTCCTTCCCAATCGGATTAATTTCCCTATAAACACAAAGAGGAAACATCAAAATCAAACGCATTTTCTTAAAAAATAAGAGAATAAACCAATGTGTTTTATGAAGCTGAAATAAAATATTCAACATAAATTTGGCATAGGAAAGGTGAGAGTTGGGTTTAAGTGAGATATCACCGGGTCCCAGAAGCATTAGAGTGCTTTAAATGTATGTGTGTGAGTGTCACATTTCTGGCGCAGTGAGGAGAGGCATGAATTATTCACGTCGCCTCTATCCTGGCTTGGCAGGAAGAAAGGTAGAATGAGAGAAGAGGAGAGAAAAAGAAAGGGAGGGGGGCGGAAGTGGGAAGCAGGAGAATGGGAGAAGGCAAGGAGAAAGTGGCACCGAAAAACAAGATTGTTGGTTTTTTCACTCTAACAGACGCAAAAGGAGGAGCTGTATGACGTTAAAGTTTGTGGGAGTTCACGCGCTCTTGCCTTGTTGCCTTGGTTACAGCCCCCTGCCCAAGCCCCAATAGCTCCTACTGGGATCTTTTTGCTCTTAACATGCATACTAAAAAACTACATACACAACCTTGTTATCTGAGGAGTTATATAATGTAAAAAAAAAAAAAAAAAACCACCAAACCAATCATTCAATGAAAATTAAAACACTATACACTAGAACAAGGAAGAAAAGTAACGAGGTAAGACCAATCAGAGCAGCCTAACAACCACATAGTAACGAGGTAAGACCAGTCAAAACACCCTAGCAACCACATAGTAACGAGGTAAGACCACTCAGAGCACCCTAGCAACCCCATAGAAACGAGGTAAGACCACTCAGAGCACCCTAGTAACCAAATAGCAATAAGGTAAGACCACTCAGAGCACCCTAGCAAACACATAGCAACGGGGTAAGACCATTCAGAGCAGCCTAACAACCACATAGTAACATACTAAAACCACTCAGAACACCCTCAACCCCATAGCAATGAGGTAAGACCATTCAAAGCACCCTAGCAACCTCATAGCAATGTGGTAAGACCACTCAGAGCAGCCTAGCAACCACATAGCAATGAGGTAAGACAATTCAGAGCACCCTAGCAACCACATAGTGACGAGGTAAGACCACTTAGAACACCCTAGCAGCAACCACATGAAACTGTGCTAAAACCACTCAGTACACCCTAGCAACCTACATTGCAACTTTGGAAAACCTTGCCAACCGCATAACAAAGGCCATCTTCCCCACAACATCCTAGCATAATGAAAGTGAATTTTGGACAGATAGTCAATCATATTTTCTACAAAAAAAAATATATATATATAATAATAATAATAATAATAATCTGGTAGGTTAATATTATTTTTCCATTTTTCCTTGTCCATGCCATCTGGGTTACATCATTAGAAAAGAAAAGTTTCCAAATTTCATTGGATAATTTGGATGAAAGACTATAAAAAAAGACAGACTTTTTTCCTTTAGAATAATGTGCTCTGATGGATTAGAGAAATAAAATGGGTCAATTCTAAATTTTATGTTTTGAGAACAAGCACACAAAACTCACAAACACTAGAAGATGAGAGAGAAAAACAGGCGGAAAGAAAAGTGAGTTCAATCTCTAAAACTCCAAAAGCAGAAACTCTCAAAGCCTGCGCTCTCAGTGGACTCCTTCATGAGAATGTTTTTTCTGTGTGTGTGGGCCCTCACTTACCCGTGCATGCGGCGCAAATACACTATCTCTCTCTGCATGTAACTTTTCTTGCTAACCGAGCGTGATCTCACTCGAATTGCCCTTGAGATTCCCGCCGTCAGCTCTTCTGGAACGTTCTAAAGAGCCACTCCTCACATCCAAGATGGGGTCAGCGAGCAACAGAGGAAGGAAACCCGCAGGAAGGAGGAGAGGAAGATTTGGAGGAAGGAAAGCTGCAGTATACCTTGTTTTTGTCATTCGGTCAATGTATGTAAACCTCCGCAACATATAAACAATAACAAAGGAACATTCTGGGTTCAAAATAAGTTTATTTTGTGGCATGTGGTAGGAGCTGCACCATTCTGGATAAATTGAGAATCATGATTTTTTTAGTTTCAAATAGCGATTAATCATGAATAATCGCATCTAAGATAAAGGTTTGTTTACATTATATACACATATATGTGTATATACACAGACATATATTTATACATATGTTTGTATATGTATATACACACACAGATGCACACATATATAATATATAAATATAATAATATATATACACATATATTATGTAAACTTTTATGTTAGATATGATTAATCATGATAAATCGACTTGACAGCACTAGTTTCAAATGGAGATCACGATTCTCCTACGATTCTGAGCAGACAACTAAACAAAATAACAGGTTCTGAAAAAATATAAATTGCTGCAGTCTATTTAATCTGTTAAATTAATTTGAATGAATTTTTTAAAAAATCGGTTTGAGTGAATGATTCAATGACTCACTCATAAATACTTCACTTGTTTAATTACTGGATGAATCAGAGTTTCTGAACAAATCTCTTGAATGAATGATTTAATGACAAATACATTTTTTTTACAGTCGCCACCTAGTGGCGTATCAATGTAAGTGGTACAATCGTTATTTGAAGCACCAAGTTACTTTCAAAAGTTGATTTGCTCTATTTTGATCGCTTCTGTAGACATCAGTGTTTAACCACAAACTTTTATTCCAGGCAAATTGTTGTCAATTAGGAATATAATCATGTAGTTGTTTAAATTGAGATTGCGATCTTTTAATGATTAATCGTGCAGCTCTAGCATGCGATCGATTGCCTCAGAAAATAACTTCAATACATCCTTCTGTTTGTACAAACAAACAAAAAATGTGTATAGTATAAGTGCACTTGAAGAAAAGTCTTTGACACAAGACATTTCTAAGCCAAAATTTGCAGCTTATATGTTTGTAAAAATATTTTAGACCTGTAAAGTTGCCCAAAATCTCAATTTTGAATGACAATTCCATATGGATCATATGTAAACAATGCCTTTCTGGTGTCTTTCTGCATTTAATTCAAAAGTAAAAGGTTTAATGACTACATGGTCATGACAGGAGTTTGTGACTATAGTGTCATATTAAGACATATATGCCCAGTTCCACAGACAAGGCTTAAGCCTAGTCCCAGACTAAAATGCATGTTTGTTCCATCTTCACTGAAAGCAGCTTGCAGTGACATATCTTAATACTGTATATGTCAGTGCCATTGTTTTGTCTCAAGATGCACATCAGCAATTTTTTTCTAAAGCATGTTTATAGAAGCTACTTAAATGTCCTAAATGAACTAAGGCCTAGTCCTGGGTTAATATAAGCCCTGTCTGTGAAACCAGGCCATTATGTTTAAGTCTTCTGGCTATACTTTCACGACTGTGTATTTTAATGTTTCTCTCGATGCGATAAACCATAGACTTCCATCGTAAGTGCATTTTAGGCATAATTTTCTTTTGATTTCACAAACTGAGGAAGTCAAAAACAGACTTCCCCATCAGCGTGAAAAGACAAAAAAAACAGGCTGCAGGGAAATTCTAAACGCTGAATCTCTTGACGTCAGTACTCAGTGAAGTTTTCTAGAACAATTCGCATGGACAAAGACTTAAACAAGCATGAAATGAGAAAGGGCCTCTATATGTAAATGAGCTGTGGTAGCAAAAACTTTTGGGGTTTGACTGGACCTAAACTTTGTAGGTGCTATGGCACCCAGAATGTGGGCGGTGAGAGAAAGAACGTGTGTTTTCATCATCCGGGGGTGGACAGGGAATGCAAGTGGCACTCGAATAATGTGAAACATGTGGGCGTCTGGTGCATGGAGGAGAGGTAGGCAGCACCATCACTGCTGGCTAAATCAGCAGGGCATTTAGAGGGAATTGTCATGGAAGCACTGCAAATAAGAGGCATGTGTGTGGTGACATGGAAGTGCTGTGCTAAAATGATCCTCTTTCTCCCTAGACACCGTACGAGCTTCTAAAGCTCCTTCAATCTATCTCTCCATCTCAAATCCACCTACAGAAAAGTCCCAATTTACTGCGGTAATACAAAGTCAGATCAAGTACAACAATACTTATGCATCTTGTCGCAGGGGGCGAGGTTCTTTGGGAACGGAGGAACGGAGATGGAGACATTGGGACTGATGCTTTGAAGTTTCGACGCTGCTTTTGATCAGAGGCACAATTTAAAACAATCCCTCTAGTCTGCAGACAACAGCTATTTAAAAGCCTCTTCCAAGGAGAAATCTACAGCATTAGTGTGCACAAAAAAATGTATGCGGACAAACACTCAAAATATAATAGTTTCATAACAACACCCTAGTGAGCATGCAACATATCAGAAAGCAAGTATTTGGTTTCCCATAACCCCTTGCTGCACACCTTCAAAGCCTTTTTATTTACGGTAGCAAAGCTGCTGCATTTTCTTGTAAACATACAGCGTGTAAAAACAAAACAGGCTTAATTTACTAGCTGACACACACAAGCAGACCACAGCACACCAAATTTGGCTGGTTGACAAGATGAGTCATGTGAAGCATGAGAACCAGTGGTGTCAAAATTGGCAAGTTTGAAATCTATATCATATATATTTCTTTAATGTTAAAATACTTTCCCTATCTCTTAATATGCAGGGACAGCTATAAATTAGCCATTTGTAGGTTGATTTTGATGGATGGATGGATAGATAAAACGTTAGATAGACAGACATAAAACGTTAGATACGATTCTCTCTTTTTTAATCTTAATCGATTTTTATCCCAGTTAAAAAATTTTGCCTCTCAAGAAAATCTTGTTTTTATAGAAAATATCTTGAATTAAGTTTATTTTTTATAGATAGACAGACAGATAAAATGTTGGTTGGTTGGTTGGTTGGTTGGATGGATGGATGGATGGATGGATGGATAGACAGACAGATAGATAAACAAATTCTCTCTTTTTTAATCTTAATCAATTTTTATCCCAGTTAAAATATTTTGCCTCTCAAGAAAATTTAATATAAGTTTTGTTTTTAGAGAAAATATCTTGAATTAAGTTTATTTTTTTACCCCATTGGCAAATAATTATTATTATTTAATAATAATCATTAAATATTTTGTTGTTTCTGTATTAAACATAAACACTAACTAAAATTTTGTTAGAATTCAAAAAGGAAACAAACGCCAATGATGTAAGAACACATAACTCAAGTCATATTCTCTGAAAATAAATTGTAATATCTTACGCTGAACTTCAGAAGTAAATTTATCTTGTTTTAAGAATCTTGAGATATTGTGTTAAAATAAATTCTTTAAAGCCTTTATATGCATTATAAAACTATTTTAACGTATTATTTATGCCTTATAATGCACTGTTTGTCTCATGAATAACAGTTATAACACATTATAATACTTATCTATTCATTGTTAAACCTTTAGAAAGTATAATGCATTAAAATACATAACAAAAAAATAAAAGATAGAATGCATTATAACGTACTTCATGAATACCATTATAATGCATTACACATATAGGCTTTAAAGGGTTAGTTCACCCAAAAATGAAATTTCTGTCATTAATTACTCACCCTCATGTCGTTCCAAACCCGTAAGACTTTCCTTCATCTTTGAAACACAAATTAAGATATTTTTGATGAAATACGAGAGGTATCTGACTCCTCAATAGACAGCAATTTAACCACTACTTTCAACGTTCAGAAAGGTACTAAAGACATTGTTAAAATAGTCCAGGTGACTGCAGTGGTTCAACCTTAATTTTATGAATATACAGTTGAATAAAGTCGTTATTTTTGTTTTGTTTTTGCGCACAAAAAGTATTCTCGTCGCTTCATAACATTAAGGTTGAACCCTGCAGTCACATGGACTATTTTAATGATGTCTTTACTACCTTTCTGGACCTTGAAAGTGGTAGTTAAATTGCTGTCTATGGACGAGTCAGATACCTCTCGGATCAAAAATATCTTAATTTGTGTTCTTAAGATGAACGAAGGTCTTAGAGGTGTGGAACGACATGAGGGTGAGTAATTAATGACAGAAATTTAATTTTTTTGTGTGAGAACTAACCTTTAAGTAAAGTGTTATCGATATTTCTACTGGAAACCAAGAGAAAAATACTGATAAACAAATCATTTTTGCATTGTAGCAAGTGCATTAGAAGACTAATAAACAGAAAACCACCATCATTTCATAATACACATTTATGTCTTAACCAAGACACACACACAAACTCACATTTGACTGAGAAACTGTCATACTGATGTTATCTCTGTTTCTATATAACATCAGACAGCCTCATCCTTCTAAACAACCTTCTGCCTCATGACAGACCAGATAACAATGCAGATGGAGGTAAGGCTAGAGAAAACAATAATTATTTCATGCATCGTTGCACAAATGATCACCTGTAGAAACATCACACACACACCTGCAGGATCCAAGACCTCCTCAATGACGGGCGGCAGACGCAATCCGCAGTCCATGGTTGTCGTGGCGACAGGCCTCAGGAAGTGGGGGGGTTGGGGGTTGGAGGGGGGTTAGATGTCCAAACACACGTTCGCCAATGAAGCAGGCGCAGTGATAATGGTCAGAAAACAGGAGGGACAATCACACACAGCCCTGCGAGGAATGTCAGGCTCCACACACACTGTGCTGCGACGGTCGATACATCCTGAAACACACAAATACACACAGATCAGTTCAATATCCCTCTAAACAACTGCAGACATCACGGTCTAAACTGCTTACAGATGATTTATTGCTCTTCCTGAACAACTGTGCTGTTCTCTCTCTCTCTCTTCTCTCTGTTTCTTATTGTCTCCTTGCAAAACAAAGCATGAAACACTGCACAGCATCAAGGGTATTTCAGCAACATGATCATTCTCTGACTCTCAAACACAGAGAAAGCATTGGTCTGCTTACCTTTAATGAGATCTGTGCGCAGCTCAGGACACTGACAGCTTACGTCTCCGTTACTCGCTGTGCATTATCTCTCGTTTACTGCGTGCACTCCTCTCGTCTGCTCTCCCTCCTTCCTTCCCCCCTCTCTCTCTTTCTCGCTCACTCACTCCCTCTAGCTCTCTTGCTCCCCCTTTATCTTTTACCTCAGTTTGCTCTTTTCTCATCTGTTAACTCTTTGATTGCTTTGTGTGGTCCATTTTCTCACAGATTTAAATCAGCTGGCTTTTGGGAGCATTTTGATGCTTTTGCACTAATATACACTTTGGGGACACAATGACTGCACAGTATTAATAAATATGTAATTAATAAATATTTAATTATATTTAATTAATAAATATGCTAAAAGTTTAATATTTAAGTCTTAATTATTTGAAAAAAATATTTTAATATTTTTATTAATTGTATTTATATTTCAAAGTTGGTTTCATGCCATTTGTTAGTTTTGTTTATGTATTATTTTTATTCAATTATTACAAATTAAAATTAGTACTGTCAAATCGCATCTAACATAAAAGTTTGCATATATATTCACAAACTTAGATACGATTAATCAAAATAATCGTGATTATATGTGTGTGTGTGTGTGTGTGTGTGTGTATATATATATATATAGACTGCAAAAAAGGATTGTTGGTTTAACTTAAGTTACCTGGTTACCTTAAAATTTTGAGTTCACTGAAATTAAAATTTTGAGTTAATACAATGAAGGCGATTGGTTTAATCAACAGAAACTCAAAATATTATGTTATCTGAACTACATTATCTAAGTTGACTGGACAAAAGAAAAAAGATAACAAATCACAAAAATAATTTTAAAAAATACTTTTGCTAGATGCAATTAATCGCGATTTATCAATTTGACAGCACTGATTAAAATATTATCAGTTTATTAAGTCTTCATTTTTTTGAAAACTAGTTTAATATTTTATTTTATTATTAATTGTACTTATTATTGATTATTGAGGCACGGTATATTTACATTCCGAGCGTGATTTGGTTAGATCTGGTCTTCATACTCCCAGCAAGATGAAATCAAACAACATGAAGGCCTCGTACTGAAACTCGCAGCATGTTTAGGATCAGTTCGGGAAGATGTCTGAGCAAGACGTGATGACACGACACAGCATTGCAAAGCCCTGAAAAATAAAACATCCTGAAACATTAGACATTTGTATATATTTCATCAATATGCATAAACAATATTTTTTTTAATGAAAAGATACTTTTTGAAACTGTTTAAAAGTTCATTCTCTCACTTTCTGTCTCAGGCTATGGACAACCAGCTCACTACTTTCTGAAAACTGTTGACATAAACACAAACATACCAGAACAAACAAGACTAGAAATGCCAGTAAAAAAGTAAAACTCTCATTTGTAACTCACATCTTGGTTAAATTAGTATATACACGTAATATATCGATGAACAATGGCTTGTCTTATTGTTGATATGCAATGTACAGTAGGTATTGCGCTATCAATTACTACACTATAAGGGAAGGAAACTTACTTCCCTCATTAAGAAACAACAGCTGCCTGAGAGACATATTTTGCAATTCGCGGTAGCTCAGAATCTTTGTTTGCAAAACCATTCAGGTTGTAGGACATTAGTGTCAGCGCGCGAGAGAAAAAACGCGACGAGCTGCCACTCTATCACAGCAACCTGATGGCGTTGCTTGGCAACCGAGCTGTCCGCTGGCAGTGAGGAAACTGACTCACCGCTGAAACAGGGCCAAGAATGTTCCCCTTAAATGACACCTTAAAACAAGAAAAAGACATCATCAGAAACTGATAGGGGTTCTGTGTAAAGTGTAAGTTGAAAGTTTAATCACATATTTACACAGCTACACCTGCTCAAGGTAACGTGGTAATACAGGAGCCCGTTAACACGCTCCGTTTCGGTCATTTTATCTCTGTGTTTCACATAAACACACCGAAAAAGCTCAAAGGGAATCGACGTTTTAAGCTCAAAGCCAACAAACGGACAAGGACTCCTTTGTAGGAGGTAAGGATCGATATGTCATTCTAGGTTAAGTTAGGCCGTTGGAAAATTTCCATTGTTGAGTTTTTTTCCCCCTACAATTTTCTTAAGTTAAGAGAAATAAAAAAAAAATAAAAAAAAATGCATATCCTTCATTTTAATTAATTTGTGCACTCTATGTTTCAAGGTGCGTTCACGCCATGTTACCGGTTAAAACCGAATTGTAAAAAGCCTTCACGCGCTTGTAGAACTTGTAATTACAACGTGTAAACTCGTAATTTTCTGAGAGCTACGACCTTGTACCACGTGACCGCTGTACCACCTTTATTTATTAGTCAACATTATATTAAAATGATTTCTAAAATCTAAATACTTCAGAAAAGGCAGGTTTTTTTAATTGAGTTTACATTTAAAGGGTTAGTTCACCAAAAAATGAAAATAATGTCATTTATTACTCACCCTCATGCCGTTCCACACCCGTAAGACCTTCGTTAATCTTCGGAACACAAATTAAGATATTTTTGTTGAAATCCGATGACTCAGTGAGGCCTCCATAGCCAGCAATGACATTTCCTCTCTCAAGATCCATTAATGTACTAAAAACATATTTAAATCAGTTCATGTGAGTACAGTGGTTCAATATTAATATTATAAAGCGATGAGAATATTTTTGGTGCGCCAAAAAAACAAAATAACAACTTATTTAGTGATGGCCGATTTCAAAACACTGCTTCAGGAAGCTTCGGAGCGTTATGAATCAGCGTGTCGAATCAGCGGTTCGGAGCGCCAAAGTCACATGATTTCAGCAGTTTGGCGGTTTGACACGCGATCCGAATCATGATTCGATACGCTGATTAATAACTGAAGCTTCGGAGCGTTATTAATCAGCGTCATTGCTGACTATGGAGGCCTCACTGAGTCATCGGATTTCAACAAAAATATCTTAATTTGTGTTCCGAAGATTTACGAAGGTCTTACAGGTGTGGAACGGCATGAGGGTGAGTAATAAATGACAGAATTTTTATTTTTGGGTGAACTAACCCTTTAATTTTCTATAAGAATATGTGACCCTGGACCACAAAACCAGTCATAAAAGTCATAAAAAATTGAAATTGTGATGTATACATCATTTGAAAGCTGAATAAATAAGCTTTCCATTGATGTATGGTTTGTTGGGATAGGACAATATTTGGTATCTGGAATCTGAGGGTGCAAAAAAAAATCTAAATATTGAGAAAATCGCCTTTAAAGTTGTCCAATGAAGTCCTTAGCAATGCATATCCCCTCACAAAAATAAATTTTTGATATATTTACGGTAATACATTTACAAAATATCTTCATGGAACATGATCTTTACTTAATATCCTAATAATTTTTGGCATAAAATAAAAATCGATAATTTTGACCTATACAATGTATTGTTTGCTATTGCTACAAATATACCCGTGCGACTTATAACTGGTTAATCTTATTTTCTTATGTTCGCAAAAGTTATACGTCAACTATGTTACTGACACAATATCCCTATGCAACCAAAAACTGGTTCAAAACACCCAGCGACCAGCATCATATATTATTTTTTTCTGCGGTGAACACATTATTAACACATTACTATTATTTTTCCCTTTTTTCAATATTTTATCAATAATATATTGTCAAGGATTATATTAGCCTAAATGGCCATCAATAATGTTGGATAAATTGTTATGGTTTGCAACTTTTGGAATTTTACATTTTTAATAAAATAAACAAGTAAATCTTTCTTTAGTAAATGTACCCCCAATTATAAAATGAGCAATATGTAACTGCAAAATAAACCACAGTAATTTCCTTCCTGTTTCAGTGGCTCAAACATGCTTGAGATAGCAATCGCAATCCATGCTTTCCATCCAGGTGCCCCATATTGGACGGAAGCAAATGAAACTGCCTGTTCCCAGATGGATTGTGTTGCCCTGGGCACTGCCAATCTGCTGGAAACACACTGTGACCTTGAGTCACAACGCTTGGGATACTGAGGTCAGAATTACAGCTTCTAAACAACAGAAAGACAAGAGCATTCCTGAACATCCATAACATCAGTAGGAAAAGGTATATGGGATCATGGGATATACTGTAGGTAACAGAGCTGATGCTATTTTGAACATGTTTGGTTAAAGATGGAAAAACGACAGTATAGACCACGGGTGTCATTTTAGATAATAGAGCAGATTGGACTTAATCAGTGGTTCTCAAACAGAGGGCCGGGGCCTCAACAAACTTCCAGTGTGGGGGAAATAAGTCTTAAAATTATTTAAATTAAGTTATATTAACAATCTTCATTAAAATGCTAACAAAAAAATATATAAAAATAAAGATCAATAAAACCATTTATAAGCTGCATCTCATTTATCCTCTAGAGGTCGCATACGTCATCAAAGATGCCTTATTTCAGAAAACCGTTAGAAAATTAATATTTATTCCTTGTGAATCGTGAATTATTGTAATTTCCTCATGACTTTGGAATATAATGGTTACTTTACTGAAATGGGGCAGGCTCAATGAAATATGCAGCTGACAAATGCGAGCTTTCTACACTGTTCAGGTGATTTACATTTGTTATTTTTGCACTTCTGAGCCACACTACAAAAAAAATAGGAACATTAATCAAATTTTTGAAGTGTATACTTTGTAATAAATGTACAAAGCAGCTGTGTCTAACACCACACAGTGAAAGAGACACACTGAAAAATAATACAGTATAAAGAAATTAATCATTTTTAATACAAAATGAAAAACTGCACTAACAATATACAGTTAGGTTTGAACCACACTACACACCTGTATACAGTTATATTAGTATGCAAAGATTGTGATCCCTTTAAGGGCGCAGGATGTGAAGAGGATTCAGTCACAGGTTTATTGATTAAATGGAGGTGGTGGAGGAGGGGGAGGAGGGGGAGGTGGGGGCTGGAACATAAAGCCCTGATTGGGCCCTGGGGGCCACGGGGCCATGCCCATGTGAAAGGGTGGCGGTCTGGGAAAGGGTGGGATCATTGGACGCTGGAAAGGAAACATGTGTGGATCTGGATGAGGGAACATGTAGTCAGGTGGAAAGTGGGGGTGAGCGTGATAGTTGCTATGAAAACCGCCGCCACGATTGTGGTGCTGCCCACGGGGAACATTGCGGTTCTGTCGGGGCTTCCGCCGCCCTGCTTTTTGAGGCGCTTTATGGGCGTCCAATTCATCCTCTGGTAAAGAAAATGGTTAAGAGAGAGTGGTTAGCGAATATCCACATTAAGTCATGGCACTCATGTGGGTGATGCAGGTTCGAATTCAGCTTGCAACATTGCAAAAAGGTGGACATAAAATAATTGTTGACCCACCTGAGTCAGAATCGTTTTGCTGCCGTCTCTTTTGTTCTTTCAGCTTCTGTTTGGCCAGCTTCTCTTGCTCATCATCACTAAAGTCAAGTGCCTACGCAGGAAAAAAAACAATCAGCGGAGAGGCTAAACTATCACTTATTAACAGATAACACTGATGACATATTAAGGCAGGATATCACTCTCCCCATAGAGATTAAGCCTTTGCTGACCTGATTTCCCAAATAATTATTATGAAAAGGCCACATTTACCTCAGGGGGTGGTTCCTGGTCATTCTTCCAGGATGCATCTGAGCCTTTGGTCCTTGTTTGAGAGGAATCATTTGTAAATGATTGAGGAAAAATACCACAAAGCGTACTTCAATAAAACTGAGGCACACTCAAGCTTTCCGCTCGAAATGATGAGGTACTCACTCTTGGAGTCGCTCTGTAAAGATGTAGTCTGTGAAATCTTTAATTTTAGGGGCGAAGTAAACCGGGTCTTGAACTTTAACATCTTTCTGGTCAATATCGTCATGGGAGTTGAACCTCAAAACGTAGTAGGGCTGACAAACCGGCCCGAAGATTTCAAAGACCTGAGGAGAAAACAACAACCTTTTAGTCCCACAAAACAACTGTTTTACAGATTCAAAGTAAATAAATCTGGCACAGATGGATAATTGATACTGACCTTGCCAACAGAGTTTCTGTTTTTGTTGAATAACACACTGTCTTCATTCAGTGCTGGTGTGTTCTTGTATGACTCCACAATCACTAAATAAAATGAATCCATTTTGTATGAAATGTCCTTTAAATTCAGCCAAGACAAAACCTGCATGGTGTCTTCTAGCTAAGATGTTTTGCCCAGTGGAAAATTGATTTCTGAAGCATCATGTGACTGGAATAATGATGCGTTGCCATCACAGGATTAAGTTACATTTTAAAATATATTAAAATAGAAAAAGGTTATTAAAAATTTGTAATATTTTTTTTCACAAGATGCCTGAATACCTAATTGCTCCACAATGCTGGATATCGTGCCAATGGGCTCCATCTCTGTATCCTCTGGAAGGCTGATGATCAGGTTCTCCACTGCAGGAAGGTCCTGACGGCACAGAAGATACCTTATTTCTCATTTATGCCTGGTATTATCATCTTGGTTGATTCGATCACAAGGCAGATTTAGTTTAGCTTTATACAATCTAATTAAAAAAAAAGTTTTGCCAATAGAAACACATCAATTTGGTTTATAGATGAAAGAAAGTGACATAACATGTAGCCAATTTAACAATTTCACACATTCGAGTATTGAACACACACACACACACCGTGAACACACACCCAGAGCAGTGGGCAGACATTTTTTGATGCGGCGCCCGGGAAGTGATTGGGGGTTAGGTGCATTGCTCAAGGGCACCTCAGCTGTGGGTAATAGAGTGGAAGAGAGCACTGTTCATTCACTTCCCCCACCTATATTTCCTGTCAGTACTGAGACTCGAACCCGCAACCTTTGGGTTACAAGTCCGACTCTCTAAGCACTGGGCACAACTGTTTTTTTTAGAAGAAAAGGAGTGGTCTATTATAGCTCATTCCCCTCACCTCGATAAGCAACTCATCATGGGTTTTCACTGGTACTGGCTTCTTCTCATTGCCCATGGCAACAACTTCATCATCATCATCTGCATTGTTTATCACTACCTCAAGAGGCTCAGTAGAAGAAGAGGATGAGGATGATGAAGAGGACGATGAGGAGGACGAAGAGTCTGAGTCACTGAATAACATAAAAATAATCATTTCGACTAGCTTTTTGGAACATACTTTATGTACATAAAATGATAATATTATCATATATGAGTTTCATATGATAGTGCTAGAGCAGAAGGAGTTTAACAGAAGATAACAAGGCATGAGTCAGATGCTATAGACTTTATAGTCCTATTATTTTACCTGTCTGAACAGTTGTCATCCGAGCTGTTTCCTCTGTACTGCATGCCCAACAGAGCCAATGACCCAGTGCCAGAGTGTGGACTAACCACAACTCCACGCTGCATCTCTGTAGGTCCAGTCTGAACGCTGGAGCTCTGATCTCCTGTTTGTTCAGGCTGAATAATGGACATCTGATCTGCCACTACAGAAAGATCACTGGTGCACGGTTCTGATGTTGGTCCAAGTTGACTACTTGAGTTCTGTTCAACGGTTTGTTCAGACTGAATACTGGAGCTCTGACCTTCAGTATCTATAGACTGATCACCAGTGTACGGACCTTCTGCTGGTCCAAGCTGACCCCTGCTGCACTGATCTCCTGTTTCTTCAGACTGAATGCTGGAGATCTGATGTTCTATTTGTTCAGATTGACCACTGGTGCATGTTTCATCTGTTGGTCCAAGTTGCGGACCGGAGCTCTGATCACCTTTCGTTTCAGTCTGAAACTCTGTTGTATTAATATCCAATTCCATTTTCTCGTTTTCAGATTTGGTCTCACCTTGATCCTGGAAAAGAAACGAGTTTGAGAGAAGAGATTAGATGAGAGAATAATACAAACACAAATTTAAATTGATTTAAATGTCTGCTATGCTAGTTCTGTTACGTTATGTTGTGTATGTAGTTGTTTTGTTTAGATATTCTTTTACACTTTATAAAATGCCTTGAGCACTGACAACTTGAAAGCACTTTATATAAATATGCAAATATATTATTATAGTTTTTTTATGATTATAACTCATTAAACCGCGTGATACGGTCACGTGATATCAACCTGCGTCCATGAGAGGGCGACCCGCGCTACAGGTAGAATCAAACAGCCTCTTTTTTTTCTAGAAGACTGATGCCTAGATTCTTCACCTCATGTGAAAATCATTTTAATGATATTTCTCGAAAGTGCTGTTCATTGCTTTATGCATAATATTTATTTTATTTAACAAAACTGCACCTTTAAGTAACCAGCATGCAAGATTAAAGTAACTAAGGATGGTGGCAGTACGGATATTAGTGATGCCGTGACTTGCAATCCAATTTAGTATCACAAATTTGGACAATTAATTCCCAACGTGGGCTGCATCACCCACTATCAGTTAATAATAGTGACCTAACTACTGTTCATGGATGATGTGCATGCTGAGTTATTGATAACTGATCACGTTTAAAGTATAAATTTACACTTGTCTAACAGTCTAATTATTCAGTACGTACCAAGTGTGCCAAAATGAATATGAATTATAAAAACATACATAAGGATATAGAACAGTCTTTACCTGGCCATCAGTTCCGGTCTCTGTACTTGAATTCTCCATGTTTAGGTTTCCATGTGAGAACAGCGTGAAGAAATCGCTTTTTTACGTCAATGGCGTCACAACAACAGGAACCATAAAGTCCATTTCAAAATAAAAGGCCCAATTATTAATATAAAAAACATAATACAATTTTTTAAAAATAAATTAAACATTTATCATCATATATATTTAAAAAAAAAAATACTTTAATATTTTGTGTATATATAGGAAGAGCACGAGCTGGCTTTTTCTTAGGAAAGAAAAACAGGAAACCTGATGTACTATCTGGAATGAATCACAGTTATTCTCTTCTTTTCATTGTTTGCCAAATTAAATGCAATGTCAGTTATGTACACAGCCAGACGAGGCACTACCGCATCAGTATAAAGCTGGAATCCTTCGAAGTGTTGTAATGTCATTGAAAAATCAACTCCTTCGAGCCGGATTCGAACCAGCGACCTAAGGATGTCAGTGTTAAGCCTCTACAGTCCTCCGCTCTACCAACTGAGCTATCGAAGGTCTGTAGTGACGTCATTTGTAATGGAATTTAGTTAAACGCCTAGCATTGCAAAACTAAAATAATTATTAGCTAGCGCGGTTTCTGTTAGTATCACGCAAATATTACCAGTGATTATGTTAATTTTAACACTGCTGGTTGTGAATAAACCAAACCAAATAAACGTTTTCCTTCGAGCCGGATTCGAACCAGCGACCTAAGGATGACAGCTTATCCCACTACAGTCCTCCGCTCTACCAACTGAGCTATCGAAGGCCTTGCTATGAAACATAATAAAAATGGTGATTGGTTTATCATCAACCAATCACAACGTCTTTTAATATCCGTTTAATTATTCTTGAGAGGCTGAGGTAACTGTACAGTGCATGTCGTTCTCTGTCAGATAAAGATAAAATTGTCGAGAACTAAATATCTTCATGTCAACAAAATATGTTAAATATGAATATCACATCTACATTTAGGTTACAAGACATCACACAGCCAAGCTACGGCTACTGTAATGTTAATGATTTACCAGCAGATGGTGCTATGGGTCCCTACATAAATCCGTGTACATGTGCGTCCAGAAAGCGCAAAATTAGGCTACAGACATCGCCCAAAAATGATTTTTAATATTTTTAAATTAACTGAAATTATTTACACACACATGCTGTTCAAAATATGTATACCTTTCTTCCGTTGAACACACACACAAAAAGATTTTAAGACCAGCGTCAATTGCATTTTTTTTTTTTTTTTCTTTTTTTAACAAAATGCAAGTAAATGGTGACTGAAGCCATCATTCTGCCCATAAGCTCTGGGAAAAAGTCATAAGTTACACGGGTTTAGAACAAGATGAGAGTGAGTAAATTATGATATAATTACCACTATTGGTGAATTCCTCCTTTATGGAACACTACCAATCCATAAAACAAGAATTACACCTCTAAACAGTAAAATTATTAGCCTCCCTCTCCCAGTTTAACTGACACAGAGTCAAAGGGCAGATATTCTAGCGTTTAAACGAGGGATTGGGATATTCATGTTTTAATTTAATAAACAAAGACAAAAAGCAGCACACACAAATGTCAGGAGGCCATGAACCTCACAGTGGTTTAATCCTAAAAATATATATGGCATGATTGACAACACAACCTGGATCAGATGGAATAAATCTAATTTAAAAAAAAAAAAAAAAAAAAAGTATGAAAAATAAATAATTAAAAATGTTATGCAGTTTTTGCTGTCAGATAAAATGAATGTTACAAAAACTGCTGCATCCTATAGGACTCGAATTATGTGAACCTGTACTGATCACTTCAAAGAAGAAAAAAAAAAATTAAAAAGAAATTTAGGGTTTATTTATGAGTCACATCTGAAGGTTTCCAATATATATATATATATATATATATATATATATATATCATTAGTCACGTTAACAGAGAGATAAACAATGGCACATATTGGATTTCTAATTTAAAAGTTAAGTGGTGCTCTGAGGACTGTCATATTCAGGAGACAAAGTTAAATAAATTACTACCATTAACATACACATTTGAGTATTATATACAAAGGGAGTTATTGGAACAAAAATCTACAATTCAAATTTTGTTGTCAACAGTTCTGAAGTATTACCCTATTTTACACCATGTGTGTGTGTGTTAGTTCTTGTATCTGGAATTAAAAAAAAAACAAAAAAAAACCCTGCAACGGTGCAGTCCTGTGATAAACAGGTCATACTTTTATGCATCCTCACCAAGTCCAGCAAAATAGACCCTTTCTCTAAAGGAATAATATAAACAAACTCCTCTATGTACAGGATTCAAACAGAACAGGTAACAGACTAACTAAAACACTGATTCTGACAGATCTAGGGCTCAGAGGCTGGAGAACAGAAGCGCATGACGACTGCGACCCGCGCTTGATTTCGGGACAGGCTGATTCGCTTTTACTTTGAATTAAATTTGCTAAATATATATGGCAGGTCTGATATCTCACTTAGGTCCAATAATATATCTCAAATTGAAGTTTGAAGAGTTTCGGAATTCATATATTTTTGTTACAGGAAATGATGCGGAACCCAGTTGTCATTGCGACCAGCTCCAGTCTCTGGCCTCTGATTGGTGTAAACAGAAACTTGATGAAACGAAGAGGATATAAATCTCATCCACACACCGCGTCCTCCCCCTTCAGTCTGTCTTTTCGTCTTCTAAAAATCAAAGAATCATCTTTCTGTGCATAAATTATGACAAAATACATCCCTCCTTTTCCTTCAGCATCCCTTAAACTCTCAAAAGCAATAGTGGTTTTTATTTTCATAGGAAGAACCCAAAAATTAAGTTTGTAAACAGTCAAATGTGAATCTCCAGATGGCATTTTGATAACTTTACTGTTCGGACATGGTAAACTGTCACAACAATGGATCTTTGCTTATTATTTTGATGTAAATAACATAATGGAAAATGAGTCTTGAACACAAATCCTTCATGAACCGTTGCATGGACACCCTGTTTGACGAAGCCAACCAATCAGAAGGGAGCGAGAGAACTTGTCTAGCCAATGAGAAGGCGGGACATGTGATGTGCAGTTTGACTCCAAGCAGTGGCATAGTGATGGTAAGAGGGTTAAACGTTACATTGGGGGTCACTCTTTTGCGAGCTGTGGCTAGTTATTGGGCATTTTTAGAGCCCCTGCATAGCTGAATGGTGCCATTGGCAGTATTGGAGCAATATGGTGGGATGTGAGCGGCACATCATGCCTTTTCAAACAACCATAGGAGAACATCCAGGGGGTTTGACTGTTTAAAATAAGCCGAGCACTGGTGAGACCACTTAAAGGGAATTCTTCGTAGCTTTTCGACAAACAAAATATGCTGAAATGTGGTGAGGTGCGACATTGTAAAGTTCCATCGACACGGGAGCCCGTTCCAACTTTCCTCTGTAAACGCTGGGGAAGCGTTGCCTATTGGCTATGAGCACTGTCTGTCACTGGCCTCGCCCCCCCACAAATTGTCACAGTTCTGTTCTCTGCAAAGCCCTGCCCCCCTACGCATCAGATAGGCAACTCTGAATACTGTCCATCCATAACTGCGCATTCATGCTGTCCTGGGCACAGAAGTTGTATACTCTTTTGGTCGTCTTGAGCTGAAAGAGAGAGGGAGGGGGGTTAACATGCTTAAAAAAATGCTGTGTGAGTTATAAAGGAATAAAGCAATGTGAGCTGATTATAGAGGTCTTACATCAAAGAAGGCTTTGTCATCTATATTTTTAGGTGCTCCCATGGTGGGCGTCCCCGGAATGACAGATTCCACTTCAGCGAGTTCAATCATTCCCTTACAATCTTTATCTTGCCTCGATTCATAGTATCGCAACTAGAGAGAAAAAAAGAGAAAAGGGGGTACAGGAGCATCAAATAGCAGTCCCTTTGAATTATTCTTGACCAAAAACATATTGAAAACAGCCCATTTTTAATTTAAAACATCCGAGATTTGCTGCATACTGAAACTATTATGGGTCTAAATGGGTCAAAAATGTTTTCAATTGCAATGAATTACCTGGTGTTTGGTCTTATCCAGTACAAACCAACGTGGTTTCCAAGGTTTCAGCAAAGCGCCTTTTTTGTATAAAATACCCTCGAAGCTCCTATATCCAAAAAAATATATCACTTTTATTAAAGAGAAGATCTGACCTCCAAACATTCAACTTAGACCAATCCATACTGCATTTAAAACTACAGTAAAGAGCATTTTGCAAATTCTTGAATGAAATAGCTTTTATGAGCTCACAATAAAAAACTGTTATTTTAGTATTTTTAATGTACTATTAGAGTATTTATTCATTTTTTTTATTAGCTTTAGTTTATAAAATATTTTATTATTTATTAAAATATTTATATAATTTATTTAGTTTAAATTTTAGTCATTTTGTTATGTGCCTTTTTAAATATATCTATTTACTATAATTATATTTTTATTTCAGTTTTAGTCATTTTAGTACTTTACTGAAACTTATTTTTTCAGTTACTTGTCAAGGCAACATTTCTAATTTTAATTCTAACTTTTAATTGTATTTCAGCTTTATTTTAAATGCTGAAAATTATTTTTAATATTTTTACTTAACAATAACATCACTTGTAAAAAATTAAAACAAAGAAAATATGATAAATTATTTATTTAAAAAAAAAAAAAAAAATTCCACCCCACTGGACCATTTAAAGTGAACTAGCGAATGAAAAAAAAAAATTATTAAAAATCGGGAAAAAAACTTGGTGACAAGTAACAGGACCTATAATTTAGACTTTCAGTTATACATTCATAGAAATTTTAACCTAAAATCTTAGAAGTTCATTTAAAAAAACAAGTCTATGCTAGCGTTGTCAAAAGTACCGACCGCGACAAAGGCCAATCAGAGGTGTTTACGAATCTGCTCAACAGTGCTCAAAGCATCACATTTTTAAAATTTCAGTACCGGCTTGGTATCGCGGTCGGTACTTTTGACAACACTAGTCCATGCATTAACTACATCTATACAACCATAGCTAAAGCTGAGAGTGTAATTTTCCCAAAATCACACCCAGCGGCAACAGAAAGCTTTTCCAGACCTGTTCTCGCTCTCAGTGCTCTGGAACTGGCTGTAGAGCGTGCTGGTACTGGGCCGACCAGCTGCAGGCGTGGACGTGGCATTGACCTCACAGTCCAAAGCCAGGTTAATGGAGGAACCGACTCCACTCTCTTGCAGATACACACCCTGAGAGCGCCGCTGGTGGCTCATATTAGATGACATGAGCAGAGAGCTGGAAAATGATTGCTGAGGAAGGAGAAACAGACTATGAGTACACCATCCCATTAATAATTTGTAGATGGAGGTAAGATGTTATTTAGTCTCTTACCCTGCTCTCTAGTCTGGACTCAACCCTTTGGGCAGTCTTAATCTTGTCCCACGTGTCCTTCCATTTCTCCGTAGGTTGTCCCAACTCAGTTTCCAGATTCTGCACATCCTGCTCACAAACACACACATATATTAAGATGATCATCAGGATACATGTATAAAGAAGATAATTTAATTAGAATGAGGACTTTTGCTTTATTCCTCACCTGCAAGAGTTTGGTGATGGCATCAGGCACTACTTTACTGAGACTGTCATAGCAAGGCCAGACGATCCTCCGCTGGGACTTGGGGGCTGTTGTCTCCTGCTTTTCACCAGCTTCCTCCTGTAGCTTCTCCTGTCGACCCCGCACTAATTCCCAGTCAAAGGATGGACCCTCAGAAAGTGTTTCCTCCGTGTAAAAGTCCCAAACCTTCAAGTTGGAGATGAAGCTGTAGGGCTTTAAGACCTGCAAAAAAAAAAAAAGAAGAAGAAATGTGGGTTACACACACTAACCAACAGAGGGCACTAGAGTATTACTAATATAAAAAAACATCAATAGAAGGATATGTATAAATGTTTTTAGTGGTCGTTTAGTCACATTTAGTTGCAAATTACATAATGAAAAAAAGTCAACTTAATCTCAAACTAAACTGAGAAACACAAGAACAAAATTAGAAAGTGACCTCCTCCTCCTCAGGTGAAAACATGTAGTTGTAGAATATGGGGGTCTTCTTGTTGAGTCGGTCAATGTAATCCCAGACAGACTTACACACTTGAGGATTCTTCCTCTCACCTTTTTCTTCATACAAAACACCTAAACAGGAAACACATTGGAAAAGGGCCAAATAGGGTTTAATGATTGAATACTGTAAATATGCACCATGAAACTTCCTGCAAGGTAATTTGACTTTTTACAGTACAACACAAAGAGGGAACAATAACATGAAAAGATCACAATCTCATTACGAGAGTCAAAGATTATAGTTGGCATTATGTTGAAAAGTTTAATGGTTGTCAATTTAGACTCACCAAGTTCTATGCGCTCATAGTCTGAGTCCAGCAGGAAGGTGCGGAAGCGGTTGGAGACGTAGTGGTAGGCTAGAAACTTCAGGTAGTACTGACTGAACTCAAATTCCATGGGGAACTGCAGATGGATCTGTTGTGAAAATGAGCAGATGGGAGAATATTAAAATGTAACATCTATCAGATCTTAATGTGCAGAACAATTAATTAAATTTGCTTGCATTAAACATGGACTGACTGGAAAACCATCACAAGACCAGGTTTATATGCCCAAAACCACAACACAAAACCATATATAAGAGTATATATGACAAAAAGAACCGGGCCCAAGACTGAACCTTGTGGGACACCTATAGAAATATTAAGCAGTTCATCTGTAAATCATTACTATGCATTTTGCATCAATCATAAAAGTAATTATGAAGGCATCTACAAACTGTGGAGTCATAGCAATGAGGTAAAAGCCATTTTAAAGGAACGGAGAATATACTGGGCAAGTTTTCTTACATATTGTCTTCTACTTGATAAGGATGGCAATATATTTTTTTCCCCACTACAGTATTTATCTAATTTTTTTGCATAAACAATGAAATGCTAACTATAAACTAAGAACGTCATCACAACATTTGAAAAATACCATATATACAGTATATATATGAAGAAAAAAACCTGACCCCCTAGTGATGAGATAAAAGCCATTTTAATGGTACAGATATAAGTGAGAAGGACATGGGATAAGAAACAGGATCTCCTGGATTTCTAGAAGCTTAATCGTTTTTATTGTGTAAAAGACTACTATTAAGCAATCTCATTCTTTATATGTGCAGGGAAAGAAAGAAAGAAAGTCTGTCCTTATCTTCAGGGTAAATTAACTGGATAAGTCTTGTGCAATCCGGTGGAGTTATAGTACGGTATCTCATCTTTGAATGTGTGGCTGGTTTAGAGTGACAAAGCAGGAAGTTGGGACATGTATGTGTATATCAGCATGTATTAACAAGCTCCCTTTCTATACCTGATGCATTTCTTGTACCTGCTCATATCATCACCAAACAGATAAGGTTCCTTCCTTTTCCCTTTCCTTTGGACAGCACTTTCAAAGATTATGGTGATTACTTTTTATCAGCACCCAACAAAACAGTCACTTGACCATGCACATGTAATTTTTACAGTGAACAAGATAAGACCTTTCCAGAAATAGATTTTAACAGCTTCGATGAAAAACTGAATAAATATAACTAATGCATGTAAACAAGTGACACATCCTGCATAAAGAAAATGGGGAAACATTAACAAAAAAAAAAAAAATCTTAAAATACTGGCATACATTGCAAACAATTACTGATAGTGATCCTAATTTCTTGACCAGCAAAATTTTGGGAAGTCTGAGATTATTATCAGCCTCCTTGCTCTCTAGCTACTGGTGTCGGCCACTAGAAAACCTGTATCGAACAGCCACCAGAACACATACCTGGTGCACACAGTCGAGGAACTGAAGGAAGATAGGTGTGAATCCGCTGCTCTGGCTGGTTAGCGTCTGGGCTCCACGGTGGCTGAATCGATGGCCAAACGACAACCACTCTTTCTCCACGAGCAGCCTGAAGCCATCAATCGTTCGGTAGTATGGATCCGACAGCAGCTGCACCAAGGACACCACCTACATCCAACGCAGTATTAATACACACATGGCCCAAAACCGATAGCAGACACAGCTCATGCATGTTTAAGTGTGTGTCCTACCTGTGTTGTGACATCCCAGCCATCTTCCAAACTAACCATGACAGAGGAACCAGTGTCCAGCAGCTCCACAACAAGAACGGACACCTGTAGAACCCTATGAAGCTATGGGACACAAACACAACAAACATCAATAACATCAAAAATTGCAGCAATTACTGACTAATACGCTGGATTTTAAAACGTAAATTAAAGCAATTAAAATTAGAAAAGGTGTAAGGTACCAGATTCATCCACTCCGACTCCTCCAGGCAACGGTGAAAAGTCATGTTTTGATCATTTGGGTTGGATGAGGTGGAAGGCACACAGGCTTTCATCAGCTTCTTGAAACTGTTCTTCACCTGCCGTACATCGAAGACCTCGATCGGCACCACCTCCCACTGTTGGAAGGAGTCCTGCTTTCCACCCTGAACAAGACACCACAAGGCTCGGAGTTTAACTTGTGCACCCACAATACAATACTGCAATTAATAGGTTTAATTAAATCTAGAATATACGGAATCTTTATTGTAGGAAACTATTTGCAGCTCTTGAAGATCAACTAATATTGTTTTCTTAAGTTACTTTATATATAGAGTCATATTCCTATGAAAGTTTATATATTTTAAGCCAGTAACCTTGAGCTGGGACTTGTCTCCAATGATGTAGAGATACGCTCTCTGTTGGCGAAGGAAATAGGTCTCAGTTGGGCCTCCATTAGCCTGGGGAGACTCTTTCCCAGCCAGCCTGTTCCCCACATCAGGGTTATACGTACTGAGCCGCCCACTTCCACGAATACTGCCCCATTTCCCTGAGAAACACAAAGAGGACCAATGGAGATCATTTACTGCTGGAGAATGGTCAATTAATTCTGCTATGTGGAATCGTTTGTGTGTTTATTTGGGTATTGGTGCAGAGAATCTGGGATTTCTACAAACACATTATAGACAATGACAATCTGGTGGATCACATGCAAAGAGATGCTCATCACATCCGCACAAACAATACAAATCAAACAGACATGGTGGTCAACGATTAGTTAGCACAGATAAAAGAGGATGACAACACTACATGGAAACTTAGTGCTCAAACTTGCTGGCGTCATTGTCGAGAAATCTGATTGGTTAGATTTGAGAGCAGGGGCGGGCCTACTGTACCTCTAGGCGAGTTGCGGGCCTTGACTGAAACTCTAGGCTGGGAGAGGGAGATGACCCTTGCCCTCTGACCCAGCGCTAAGGTCAGATGACATAAAAATGCCCATTACTATCAGCAAACAAATATGGGCAGCTATTTTAGCCCAATTAATTAACATTAGCAATAAGCCAATACAACAATATAATTTAACCAATATAACCAAAGCCAATACAAAAATGCACACAATGACTTCCTGTCATGTAGGATTGAATGTCAAAATATATTTGAATATAAATGGTTGGGAACAGAGGAATGAATGGCGGGGTTAAGTCGTGAGGATCTTAAAATGTCTCAGACACACTTCTCACCTCCTCGACTGAAGGTTCCTGGCACGTCCTCTTTAGTCCCCATGACTTGTTTCATTAAAGCTCCAATTTTAGGTTGCCTCAGCTTGTCTGATGAGTCTGAATATTACACACATAACACATTAGGGTGTGAATATCACAAGTGAATTGTTAAGGTGCATCTAATTGTCTGACATGGATTTTGAGGATTAGAATTGGTAGGGTAGAGTAAGGTTAGGGTTAAATGTTAGGGTCAGGGTCACAGTCTGACCTGAGGTGCTCATGTGTGAGGAGGTGAAGCTGCTGAGTGTGTTCCTCCCGCTGGCTTCACTGTACGAGGGCATGGAGCTGATGATGGCCTGCAAATACTTCTCCTGCTCCAGGCTGGTGGAGTCGGCCTGGGACGGGCCTGAAACCAAACACAACTTAGTTATATTCCATCAATATATTCTGGTTGGTCTCTTCCTGTGCTCATCTGCTTCATGTAAATGTGGCTTGGTGGTTAGAGAGCTGGGCTTAAATAGTAGAGCTCAGAAGAGCATGGTGCTAGCATGCCAAAGGTCATGGGTTCGATTTCCAGGGAATGCATGAACTGATAAAAGTGCATCTTGAATGTATAAAAGTGACTTCCAAAATAATAAATAGCCTATATAATGTAATATACTTATGTATGCATGTAATATACCAGTGTTGTTATAATTAATTACAATCAAAACGTTAATTAAAATAAAGCTAAAATAAAATCTAAGATTAGTTGAAAGACTTGGGGAAAAAAAAGAAAAGAAAAGAAATGCTGCCTTGAAATAAGGCTGAAGTACCAAAATTATTAAATCTGAAATTGAAATATAAATTAAAGCTAAATAGAAATATTAAAAAACTAATAAAAATGACAAAAGCACATAAAATTACTGAAACTAAAATTAAAATCAAAACTGAAGATATAAAAAAAGCATTCAAAATATTAATAAATACTATAATAGTATATAAAAAAATTGTAAAATAACACTTAAAAATATAAATATATTATATTTTAATTAATATTTATATAATACAATATATTACAAAAAATTAAATATTTAAAAAATCTATAAATAATGTAATAAAATAAAATATATAGCATAAAATAGCAAAATATATAATAAAAACAATTACTAGATAAGATAATAGCTACTTAAATATCTAAAAATTGCTAAACTCTAACCTGCAGTGGGTGCATTGGGTGATTTAAAGAAGCCCACGACGCCTTTAGCATGCAGGCCGGCCGAGCGCAGCAGCACAGCTTTGGTGCGGGAGTTCCTCCAGCACACCACAGGAAAACGGTTCTGCCGGTAGCAGCGGCAGATGCGCTGGATGGTGGAATCAGGGATGCTCTGAGGCACGATCAGTAACCCTGGGTAACTGAAACACATGGACAGACAGGCAATTAGATTTAGGCACAATTACTACGCAAATACAGTGGTTAACAGTGTTTGAAATTTTGTTTCTGAGAAATCTGGGACTCACCTTCGGCAGACCGTGTACATCCGGTTGACGGTGGAGATCCGGAAGGGTTCGTTTTTAGAGCGTGTCAGGCTGTTGCTGAGCGTTCCCAGTCCCAGGCGCTGATAGTCACGACAGCAGGCCCGCTCGACCACATTACTCATGGTCTGGCGGTCTGACGAACGGATGGTGGAGGAGAGCGTGAGCGAACTCTGGTCCGGCTCTTCAGATACTGTTCAATCAAAGAAATTGCATTATATTGCACAATCACGTGTTGGTGATCAAAATGTAAAGGTATGAGTGTATGTTTTTGTGTTCATCTTACCAGAGATCTCATCCTCATCAATCTCTGACTGCAAACTGCTGCGGTTTTCCCAAGTCGGTGGGGAATACTTCTTCCGTGTTACATGTTGACGTCCAATGGTCCTCTTTGCGGTCTTAACCAGGTTTTTAGACAGCGTTCTAGAAGAAACAGCAGCTCAAACATTTTAACCACTTGAAAAATCATACTTATGTTAATATTCAGGAATTATATTATATTATATTATATATATATATATATATATATATATATAATATTATATATATATATATATATATATATATATATATATATATATATATATATATACACACACACACACACACAAACAGTTAAATACACCTTGAATATTCATATTTTAAGGCCAAATATAAAAATAATAAAACCAATATAAAATAATATTTTATAATATACATTTTCACATAGCCCACTGTAAATCATGTTTGCATGTAAACATCAAGCACTTTCCAAGCCTAGAGGGAAGACTCATCATTTAAATACATAACATGTCTGAGCTGTTGTCATGGTGTATTTTTCTAAAACACTAAAAGCTGCTTTTAAAAGAGTTTGAAGATAATTGGTCCTGCCTTCAAGGGCAGCGAAGAACAGAACTGCTTCTGAGTTTGCCATGACACCCATTTGCTGCTAATGCAGGATCTAAATGCAAAAGCTTTCGAATTTTCCACTGCTGAATAATTCACGGCTTGTGCAGCATCGCCACATGCTATTTCTTTTCCTCTCGCTCTCACTAGTTTTTAACCAGTGCCACTGGGACACATGACCCAAACAGGAAGAGGTTGGATTGAGAAAGCTTTTATGCAAGAGAAAGATGTGCTGAGAGCTGTGTTGTTTAAAGGAGAAGATCCTTCCATCCTACACTAACATCCATTAGTTCTTACCTTAGCGACTGGTTCTTGTCCTTGGTCTTGTGCTCCACCACCAGTTTTGCAGACTGACCCACAGTGAAGGCAAACGTGCCCTGGACGTGCTGTGGGTATCTAAGCTTATGCATGTGCTTCCTGAACACCTCAGCAAGATCTGACGCCACCTCCTCATCAAAGGCGATCTTCATAAGCTACAAAAGAAGAAAGATTAAAATAAAGGCTTGATCAAGTCGCATGACACTAAATCACAAATAAATAAATAAATAAAAATATTTGCAAGCAATTTTTTGCACCAAAACCCTTCGCACCAAGTCTGATACAGGTTTTTGTCATTATCTAAATGGTCAGTTGAGTTTTTTGTGGCATCTAAACAATTCCAAAGACTTTAGATATACAAAGATGGTGCACTCTAGGGCTGCACGATTAATCACAATTAACATGAAATCACGCTTAAACCTATTTGGCTTATTGCGATTATGAAATCTAGGGCTGCACTAGGGCTGCACGATTAATCGAAATTAAACTGCATGCAATTTGGCAAAGGTTGCAATTATTTTTTATGCGCAGCTTCTCAGTGAAGCATGGCTCTGTGATCAATAGTAAATGCTGCTCCATCTGAAAGCACTGCAAGTTTGAGGTGCTTATAATATGCATTTGAAAAAGCAACACGTTTTTTTGTAGTATTCTATACAGTGAAAAAGGCTATGTCAATTAGCACTGAAGTATAAATATACTTTATTATCTTGAAAATACCCAAGGCGGCTTGAAGAACTCATATAAACCATATATTGTCGTAGTTGTGTGTTTATTAGTCATGTTTAATCTATCAAAGCGTTCCAATCTTCTGTTTATTCAGCTACAGCAATAGTATGACGCACATAGGGATTTCCTGGAATGACGTGTTATCTTACTTCTGCGGTGCATATTTGGAGTTTCTGCGCGAAAGCACCCTCTGGCTTTCAGAAGGAGCAGCATTTACCACTGATCACAGAGCCGTGCTTCACTGAGAAGCTGCGCATAAAATAATCTCAACCTTTGCCAAATTGCATGCGGTTTAATTTCAATTAATCGTGCAGCCCTAGTGCACTCATATTACTATGAATGGGAGAAACTGCAACATGCAATATGGTGGAATAAGGCCTGCCTTCTAAATAAAGCGGCTAAAGAGCTTTGGAGAATTTGATCTTCCTCATTCAAAGAGATAGGAGCTGTACTTGCATGACTGACATAGCTGCCCGAGAGGAGTTTTTAAACATGGCAGCCGAGTGAAATGAGTTGCCTTAAAGGGACTCCGACAATACTAAATATACATTAAAATAAAATTTTTTGTGCACTTACATAACTTCATGTACTGTGAGTGATGGAGCAAAAGGAAAGGCAGGTGATGCTCAATACCTGAAAGGTGCAGGAACGCAGCTGGAGACCATCCTGTATGAACTGATCCATGGGAAGATTAAGATTAGATATCCGCTTCTCTTTTGTGAGGGAGGCGATAGGGAAGGAGCGGGTGACCACTTGCTCTCCAACTGCACAATACAAACACGTATGACAACATTTATTGCACCTCCAAAAAGGCTTTTTGTGTTGATTTCCATTTTCAAATTTCACAGAGTGAACACAATGAGTCATGTTAGTGTCCTACATCTCTTAAACAGAGAAAATTACTTGAGACAAGGACGACATTTCTATAATTCATGACCAACAGACTTCCTGCTCTCAACTAATCATGCAAAATCAATCCCTCTTGACCAATAGGAGCATACCGAGAGGGTCGGTGGGTGTGCCCTTGAAGATGAGCCGGTAGGTAGTGAGAAAGATGGCTCCTTCGGCAGGCAGCAGGGGCGGACCACCCATCGAGCCAGTGGCTTCCTCTCGGCCGTCTGCTATGAGGTGCACCCGCATGCCGTCCATCACAAACTCCTCACCGGGCAGTAGAGTCGGTCTCAAAAGCTTGGGCTGGAAACAGAAGAAAATAAAGAGGAAATAGAAAGAAAGGAGAAGTAAATTAAAAGAAAGAAATTGAGGAAAGCAAAAAATGAAAGTAATGACTGTCAGCATATATTATGTTCAAGTTGTTCAAATGTAAAATTAATACCACACTTCACATCAAGCATGCAGAATGCTTCAACATATCATGAACTGGAGGAAACAGATCATTCAAATCACAAAGGTGCATTTCCTCTCAGTTGGTTTGACATTTCTGTGGGTTAATGGTCTTGCATGTTAAAACACTTTCAGTCTAATGAGGACGTGTCAGTCCAAATTCAAGAGAAAGTTTCTGGTCAATATGAAACTGCATTCATAAGGTGACTTCTTTTCAAGTAAAACAGGATATTCCATCAAGTGGGACTGATTCTATTCATGGGAACTGGTTAGATCATGAGGGCGTTACATATCAAAAAAGAGCATCTCAACAGATCCCAAAGGTAACACTTCTTTTATCATTATATACCATTACTGCAAATTACATTTTTATCTGAAATCATATAATTTTTTATTAAATTACTTAATTTTTGAATTGACTGCAGTACCTAAAACAACAACAAAGCAATTCTAGTTGTAATATTTTGATGAAAGATTACAAAAGACATTTTTTTTTCTTCTGAATAATGTGCACTAGGGATGTGCCCGAAGCGAATACTATGTTCAGAAAGGAAATGACGCATTCTACGGAGGGACATGGTGATGGGGAAAAAAAAGAGATGGGAGGAAAAAATATGTGTCAATATATGTCGGTACTGACCGCACATTTTACAATATAAGATATTTGTCAATGATGTTCAGGATCTGTTGTGCACCAAATCCTCCGACATTGTCCTGTCAGTCATCTGTCCTCACCTTCATCATGTGATAAGTGAAATCATTTAGTACTGTAAAGTAACCGACTACCGCAGCAAGCCTAACCATGTCCCTTTAGGCACTCTGTAGAATGCGTTTTTCATTTTACGTGCCTTTACATGCCTAGGAAAACCCCTAATGTACACTGATGAATCATGCACAATACGACAACTGACGTGCATTACAAAGTAAATAGGGTCCATTTTGATTTCACGTTGGCTTAAAGCATGGGATACTTGAATGAGTCTATTTAGAATTCAGATTGTAAAACATTCTGTAAAACAACGTTTTCATTCCCACAGTTCTATTAACAAAATTTCATAAGTCCAGAAATGCCAGAAGCAACATTTTCATCAGGGAAAAGTAGCCTGTGTTTATTTAATCGATGCTAGCATTTTTCTCTTTTTTTTTTTCCAAATAAACAAATGCATTATGGGGCAAAAAACAGTGGGCTCTTTAACCCAGAATACTCTCCAGGAGCTTATGCAAGAGCAAGTTTCATCACATTTGACACTGTAATTCTGAATGATTTACAGATCTCATGACCATCTACTGTCTTTCAAAGGAACGTGTCCTCGATCTTAAGCCCATCTGTCTAGAGCTGTACATTAGTTGGAGTCCATTCGAACTCTCTCAGTTGAGTTCTTAGGAAAGTGTTCAATGCTAGCGTCCCGTGACAGCACTGGTTGCTAGGCAATGAGTGATGAAAGATGCATGACTGGCTTCTTAAGCACAGAGTACTTTTCTTCAGAACTCAGTAGAGTAAAAATAGTTAAAAAAAGTTAAAAAAAACAAAAAAAACAAAAAAACAAATAAGATAAGAAAAAGGTCTTTACCACACTTCACTGCGCAGTTCTGCCATTGTGATGAAAGATGGGAATATGACTCAATTTATTCTGTTCCACACCCATTTGACTGACTTTCTTCCATGGAACAAAAGTAAAATAAAATAAAATAAAATAGTAGCAGGTGTTCTTTTAAAATAAAATAAAATAAAATAAAATAAAATAAAATAAAAAAGCAGATGTTCTTTTAAAATAAAATAAAACACAACAAAACAAAACAAAACAAAAAACAAAAAAATAAAATAAAATAAAATAAAATAAAATAAAATAAAATAAAATAAAATAAAATAAAATAAAATAAAATAAAATAAAATAAAGGCAAACAGGTTTGGAACAACATAAGTGAGTAAATGAAGATAATTTTCGTTTATGGCCAAACTATCCCTTTAAGACTGCTTTGAAATTAGATAAAAGGGGAAGTAGATTGTGCAATACAGTGGAAATGTCTAAATTTGTCTCAAAACAAATGAAATGAACCATAAAGGTTTTGTTAGGGCATTCTGCTAGGACGTTATGGTAATTTTGCACCAGGTTCTGCGATAAAATCAAACCTATGAGTTAAAAGAAAGCATGGCAGAACATTAGACTAAAGTGTGCTCAGAACAGCAGGCCAATAAGACCAGCATGCATCACTCAGGCCACGGTCAGTGAGGCAGTGCCGTCACGCAAACGTACCTGCCGTGGCACTCTGACTCAAGGGTGGTGGGGTTGAAGTGGTATGTGGGTGGATCTGCCTGGTTTTCTACACTGCATTTCCTGCCCAGCGGAACATAAAACAATGAGTTGGTTACCTTTTGGATAGGCGGCAGTCGTTTGCTCTCCCTGTGAACAGCGTCCAATGTCTCGATATGCATCTGAACAATGTCTAAAAGAGAAACACAATGGAATATTAACATTTTAAAGAATTGCAATTAAAAGAAAAACTTTTTAAAATTTAGCACTGTTCAGACCCGTTCTGATGGCTGCATTGTCCGTGAAAGTCCCTTTACCTGGTATCATTGCGTGAAGGGCCTTCAGGTGTTCGTTGGTCACGCCGCTCTCGTTGCACACTTTGTCAACAAAACGGTTGATGAACCGAATGACCGAGTTTGCAACATCCGAGCTTTCGGCATCCTCAAAGCCGCTCTCTGTGTCGTAGCTTTCTGCCATGCTGCCAGCAATACTGGACAAACGAAAAAAACAACGTTAGTGGACTAATATATTTTATTTTTCTTTATTTTACTTTACTTTTTTGTTTTGTTATTCTTTGTTATTCTTTTTTGTTATTTTAATGTAATTTAATGTAATGTACTTTTAATTTAATGTAATGCCCAGACACAGTAGCACACACCTTTTAGTGATGTAGCTGTTAGTGGTCTACAATTTTTAATTTAATTGAATTTTATTTTTTGTAATTTTTAATTTTATTTTATCTTAAAAATGTGTTATTGTGCCTAGACACAACAGCATTTATTGTAATTTTTATTTGTTAATTTATTTTATTTTTTTATATTATAATATTTTTTATTTTATTTTATTAATTTGTTAATTTTTTATTGTAATTTTTATTATTTTATTATTATTATTATTTTTCCCCTATTTTTTTTGTATTTTTGTAAATTTTATTTTATTGAAATCTTTTATTTATTATTTTATTACTTTTTTTTCTATTTTTTATTTTTGTAAAAAATATTATTTTATTTTTTATTTTCAAACCATCTTATTATGCCCAGATGCAGAAGCACACACCTGTTAGTAACGTAGCTGTTGCTGACGCTCTCCACATCTCCCAGGCCGGTGTTGCGGAGTAGGCGGTTTTTGCTGGTGTCGAGCGGCAGCAGCAGGTAGCTCATGCGGTTGGCGTAGTGAATGGCCTGACTGAACACCGTGCTCTCCTCCTTCTGAACGCGCTCCTGTTGCTGTTCTTTACTCAACGTGGGCCATAGACGGCTCTGTTCTGACGCCAACTCCAGGGCGCTCACCGGCTTCTGACCCCCTGTGCCCTCCACCTCCTAAAAGACACAGAGGTCAAAGGTCAAATACAAGAGGCAACAGTTAAAGAAAATACACCTTATATACATCCATTTTTAAACATACATTACCATTCTAATGTTTGGGGTACCATTCTAAGATGTTTTGATGTTTTTGAAAGAAGGCTGCATTTATTTGATCAAAAGTACAGTAAAAATTAATATTGTATAATCTATTACTACAACTTGAACTTAAATTTGAACTGTTTTCTATTTTAAAACATTAAAATGTTATTTATTCCTGTTATACAAAGCTACATTTTCAGCAGCATCATTATTCCAGTCTTCAGTATCTTATAACTCCGATACATTTTTTCTGGATTTTTTTGATGAATAGAAAGTTCAAAAGCGTTTATTTGAAATATAATTATTTTGTAACAATTTTAAATGTCTTTACTGTCACTTCTGATCAATTTAATGCGCCCATGCTGAATTAAAAAAAAATTAAATAAAATCTTACTGAGCCCAGAATGTCCAGTTTTATTCAAATTAAATGCAACACTTTAAAATAACTTTTATAACTCAAAAATATTATTCAAATTCTTTAAAATAAAATAAAAAATTAATTACAGTGGTGGATGCGTCTCCCTCCTCGCCGTTCTCCAGGTACAGGGTCCGGATATGTTTCTGAACATCACTGTAAAACATGGCTTCCCAGAACTGCATATTTGTCCACACCATGTGCTCCTGAACGCAGCTGTAAGGCGAACTGAGTGATGCCTCCCCCTAATTTCTGTAACGCACACAAAAACGGCAAACTCACATGCTTAAGTCAGAGAAAATCGACCATTTATCCAGTACCTTTTACAGAACAGTCATGCATTTATCACTCATTATTAAACTTCTCAAATCGGCCGAATATGTCCAGTTGGCTAGTCATTATCACAAAATAAGTTCACTGTACATTATCCCACTTATTATATGGCTACTTACCACAAAAGTAATTGCATGTGAAATACTATAGTTTCTAGGTATCTACCAATTTTTACGATAACCATGTATATTTTACTTAAAAGTCCTCCATTCACTAACCCGACAGAATGCGGTGACCAATGGCAGCAGGGCAGCAGCAATACCATGTTCATCCATATGTGAGCAGTCCTGAAGACAAAAATAGAAGCGCAATTGGTATGCAGACATCAAAACATTTGAATAACACAATTTATGGAGGCAAACAATGATAAAAGCTGATCAACAACAATCATAAACTAAACAAAACATCATATTTTCCACTTCCTTATTGCACCACAACAATCCGAGAAACATCCTGTATCTGATTTCTTGAAAATCCACTCTCTTTAGAGCACATTCCTGTGATTTACCTGCAGGGTGCAGTTCATCATTCGGATGATGTAGTCAAACTGTTGGTCATCCAGAACGGCCCTGTTCTGCAGCACGTGCAGGTTGAGCTCCTGGGTCAGACAAACGCGTGCCGCCCGACCTTTCAGCGCCCGCAACACTGCCGGCATCAACTGCAGACACACACAAACAAGTTAACACACACATATCCACAAAAAATGATTTATTTGAGATCATAAAAGCTTCAGCTGAAACAGACACCATAAATCTGGCTCATGTTCAAAGTGCCCTTATTATGCTTTTTCAGATATTACCTTTCATGTAATGTGTAATATAAGCTGTTTGTAAACGTAAAAGGTCTGCAAAGATCAAAGTGCACGATAAATGGAGTTATTGTGTACCAAAAGAAAGAACTGATTTTGAACTTCTCGTTCCAGGAGTAGTCAGTAATTCCAGTCTTACTTCCTACATGAACCTACATAGGTTTTTAACAAATTTGCATAATGCCAGCCTGTGGTCTTCAATGGCTGCCCGTACTTTAATCACCCTCAAACGCTGTAGTTACAGCTGCGGACTGACGAGTTTGATTCGTGTTGTCAACATGTTGAGAAGACGCTGTTTTCTGTGCTGCAAAAGCAAATCCACTTTGAGCACACTTCCAAAAGATGAGGACTCGCACTGATACGGTGAAACCGACGCCATCGTTACTGTTCATTTCACTGTGTATCAAGTGCGGAGGAGCTGAAATTCAGATATGATACACTCAAAAAAAATGTGAAAACTTTCACTGTTGTTAGTTTCACCCTTGTTCACATTACTCATGTAACTACATCAACGTAATTTAACTGAGTTGTTTGTAGAGCTAATAGTTCATTAATAAGGTAAATTAAGTCAATAACTGTGTTCACCTTACGTAATAAACTTTTATAATTTTAACATAACATTATTAAGTAAACTGCACATATAAATATTATGCAACAGTGACAAATTCAAATGATTTGTATCTACTCAAAGAAATTTTGTCAGCTTTACTTGAATTTATTTTGTTCATACAATTAAATTGTTATTTGTACAAATTACTCAATATAGTTGCATGGAACCCACTTGACACTGCTTTTTTAAGTAAATCCAACAATTCATTTTTCTGAGTGTAATGGGAGTTTCCTTTCCAACACATGCTGTAAGCACTAGACCAATCACAACTGACTGGGCCGTCTGACCAATCAGATCAGAGTAAAAGGAGAAACAGGAAACCGCTTCAGACACTGTGAGAAAAGAGGTGATGCTGTAATGTATATTATAAGAAAATAAAAGTGTTTTTGGACCTTGGATGCATGTGAACCTATTGTAGAAGACATCCAAAACAAAATTAGGAACCTTTAAAAGAGCATTATAGGGGCACTTTAACAGAAAAACCTGACAAATATTTATAAGAGGTTCTTACCTTCTTGGCTTCCAGCATCTTGTTGTCAAAAATATACGTGATGCAGTTCCTGACCACCTCTAACCTCCTGGCGCTGTTTGCCATAACATTCCCGTTCCTGTCCACTATGTCACCTAGAAGCCAGAGAAATAAAAACATTTTATTAAGATTAGCACGACATATCAATTAGTGTGACAAGTTTTAGTTGATCTGAATCTTAAAATGAAGCACTGGAGGTGATGTTTGCTACATCAGATTTGCAATCTCACCCAGTGGAGGTCCGGATGGAACCATGCCCTTCAGTTCGGCCTTGACCACAGGCGGGGCGGTTTTGAGTTTTGCTGTAGCGTGGTCTATAAAGAGCTGCACGGAGACCTCGTCCAGGTGGGGGAAAGAGGTCTGTGGTAGCCGGTGATGCACAGCTTCAGCTGTCCTCTGAACTCGGTGCATGGTCACCGCTGGGTATGGGTTTTCCTACCAGAAAAACGGTGTTTAGAGAGTAAGAAATAGCGATGCACCGATATTATAAGCCAATTCTCATGTATTATAATACTATATTTAATATTTTAACATATGTATTTATATTTAATGTCAATATCAAAATACTATACTAAATTTAAAACAATACAATTTTAAATCGATCATTGTAAATGTTGCAAATGAATGTATGCATTACAACATTGTAATGTACTTATGGAAAATGAATTTTCATTTTGAGACTAACATTCTGCATGACAAACTTTCTTCTGCAGAACACACAAGAAGATATTTTGAAGAATGTTGGTTTTGGTTCCCATTCCTATTGTATTTTTTGTTCATAAAATGGAATACACTGGGAACCAAAACTGTTTGTTTACGATCAATCTTCAATCATTCTTCTTCTTTTATATTCTTCTTCTTTTATTTTCTTCTTCTTTCACAGAAAAAAGAAAGTCATACAGGTTATGACAATGCCATCCTAAAATGAAAATGAAGCCATCATTTACTCACCCTGGTGTTTTTCTAATGCAGTATGTAATTTTTTCTTTTTCAGACCACAAAATGAGAATTAAAAAAAAAAAAAAATGTTCCACTCGCGCTCGTTCATATAATGGCAATGAATAGCGAGCAGCATCAAGCTTTTAAAAAAAGATGCAAAAGTATCACAGAATAATCCCATGCAACGTGTCATATGTCCTACCTGTCCTGGGGGTATATTCTCGCCCAGAAAAAGCAGTCAAGTTGTGAGAAATCAAGATTAATAAAAATGCGACATGAAATATAACGCCTATAAATGCCAAAAAAATACCCGTGTTGATGACAGCTGTAACTTCTTGTTACGACGAACACAACGGATATATTCACCTTAGAGAAGAAAGTACTTAGATTGTATTTCATGTCGCACTTTGCTTAATCTTGATTTTTCACAACTTGTGTGCTTTTTTCTGGGCGAAACAGAGTGAACTGAGGTGCCATTAAAGTCTCACAAACATTCACGTTGTGTAGCCGTACACAGAAGACCAATGGCCATGATCAGGTTTTGTTATATAATACATTACATTTCAGTTAGTTTTTTTCCAAACCCTATTGTATACCCCCAGAACACATAGGATATATGACGTGTTGCTTGGGATCATTCTCTGATACTTTTGTGTCTTTACTTAAAAGCTTCATACTGGTAGCTATTAACTGCCTTTATATGGACAAGCGCAAGCGGGACTTTTTTTAAATCTCCTTTTGTGGTCCAAAAACACCAGGGTGAGTAAATAATGACTTAATTTTCATTTTAGGGTTCACCATCCCTTTAAGTGAGAGAAAATACAAATTTTTTTTTCATTAATATTTGCTGATAACTTATTGTACTGATATATTGCACAGCCCTAACTGCAAATATTCTTTATTTATGTAAAAAATAAAAGGTTGTGAGTAAAACAACAGTAAAAGAACCAAAAAAAAAAAAAAAACAGGTCTCAATTTTGACCTGGAAAGGTTTAACTTTTAATGTTGAGAAATGTGACATGGTGCACAGCAGATTAATTAAACATACATTTTTGAAAAGTTGCTCCGCCAGCTCCTTAATATGTTTCATCACTTTATGAGGATTTCCTGCCTCCTGTCGAATGCGCTCCACCTGATTGGCTATGAGCTACAGTGAAAGGAAAAGACGGAGAAAGATCAGAGAGCTTGAAATAGGCAAAGAGAAGACATCCTTCTCAATTGCCTTTTGGATGTCAGCTATATCCATCTTACACCCATAACTTACATCATCAAACAGGTCTGTGGCTCGGTACGGAGGTCCCCGCTCAGACACAAACCCAGCGAAGGCCATTCCGTCCAGCACCTTCATCAGGAAGTCATCCTCAGCTAGTGATCTCTGCCCCAAAAATGCAGCCTGAAGAAAAAACAACAAGCTTTATAGGTCTGTTCATGCTTCTTTATTATCATTTTTTCTGTGTGAAATTGAATTTTGGGGCTCTTCAGTACCTTATGGAAGCGTATGACGGGTTCAGGGTGGATGCGAATTATATGCAAACACCATCGATAGCCCTGAAAGAGCTGCGCGAACAGCCACAGGAAGACAGCACGGATCTCTTTATCCTACAACACACATAAAACAATGGCGCTCTCGTAAAACAGTCACTTCCTGCCATGTCACAACCATCATAACAGTTTTAACATCAATTAAAAAACCTTTGTATTTCTAGATGTGATGTCAAATGCTGATGATTACACAAGGAAGGAGGAAAAACGTATTTATAGATTAAACAGAAATTTTACAAAGAAAAAGTACCTGAATCTTAGGTGTGGATGGTTGAATGGAAGGTGGAGGAAAAGCGTGATCAGCCACTTCAAGCTCTGGATCAAGAATCTTTATCACACAAAACATACATATATATTAAGATTACAGTACAATCCCTCTATTTGATTGCCCACTACATACACCTAGTCACTCTGATAAGAAGCGACAATGACGTTGACAAATTTTCTTTTCGAGGAAAATAATCTAGTTAAACAATACAAACAATGACGGATGTAAATATTTGCTCTGACAACGATTCTCTAAATGATTCAACACATGAAATTATGTTTGGTCATAATTCGCAAAATAAGACTATTTTGTTGCGATTCATAATTATTTAAAAAAAAAAATATGCTGAAGGCACAAAGGTTAATGTTTCATTATAGTAGTTAATGTTTTAAATGAGCTTAAATATATTTCATTTTAATTGTAATTTTATTACATGCTTTTGTTATTAGTAGTATTTTTTAAATATTTCTATTTAGCTTTTTTTTTTTAGATTTTTAATAAATTAATATTTTAATTTATTTTTTCAATTGAATAAATTACTATTTTAATTTATTTTAATTGAATTTATTTTATTTTAATTTTTTTCTTTTCATTTTTTTTTAGTTTTTTTTTAGCTATTTTAGTACTTCAACTTAAACTAATTTCAATTAGTTGCTAAAGTTTTTTTAAAAGTTTTTTAAGTTTAAGTTTTTCATCTCATATTTATATTTTATTCTATTTCAGCTTTATTTTAATGAAAAACAATTTAACAGTTTAACTTTTTTTTTAGTTAACAATAACAACACTGTCTAGATGGCTTTTCATAATTTTGATCTGTTTGTAAACGTAATTTATTACAGCATAAAATTGTTATTATAGTTAATTATTTCATTCTGCAATGAATGCACTGAATTTTCATTGGTGCATCACACATTTTTAAACCCCGACTAACAATGCCACCATTTTAAGCGTCTAATCATAAATCTGTTTAATGTCAGCAGCAACAGCTTAAAACACAATGTTCATTGTGTCCGTAACATGACAAAGCAATAAATCACATATCTTCCTTGAGTTCTTGCCCAGCCACAACAGCAATGTTATTCCGTCAGTTGTTTGGTGTTACATTTTTGTCGTACTACTGTGCAGCCCACAGTAAGATCTAACTGGCCTATTCCATATAGTTCTATTTAAACATTAAATCACTTTGTGCAGTAACTCACTTTCAGTGATGATGACTAAAAAATTAGGTGCAAATATCTTTTTTACTGTGATTCAATATACAATTCCCACTAAAAGTATCCATATCTGGCTCATCTGTGCACACAAGCGCTCCTGTAATTACAGAAAGCTGCCGTCCAAAGCTGGAGCTAATAACAAAACTCACTTAGCTAATAGAAAAGGTACAGGATTAGGCACAGGACACAAACCAAAGACGGTAGTTACCTACACAACTATCAGAAGCATCTTCAAGAAAAGTGAGAATCAGGAAAAAGAAAACAAAGAAACCCTGCATTTCCAGGCAATTAAATGGATGAAATGGGTTTATTACTAAGGCATAGCGATCTCTTTTTTCTCAGCCATGATTATCATCTATTTCCCTAAGGGGATGCGGTTATGTGAGCCCTGCTCGCTCAAACACACATACGCAACCTCTGCCACTTCTGCTGGGATGGTCTGTCTGCCTTGGCGCCACAGACGCACATTTCAGAGAGACAGCAGGAAAAACACACACACACACGCGAATAGAGGGACTCTGGGCTCGTTTCCAGGGGGGCAAAATGTGAATGCCACACACAAGGACCTTTCTGTGCCAATGTTTGATGCAATCTAAAACAACACAGACAGACAACCGAACACTTTTAGGTATGAGCACAGAACGGAAAAACTTATTCATTGTCACTTTCCTGAAAAGAAAAATAACTTCCTTTTTAGAAAAGATCCAGGTATGCATCTGACTCATACATCATACTGTAAATTTAAAATGACATTTCCTAATTGTTAATAATAAACCAGAGATTAAATGTGATATTTCTGCTTGTGTTTCTTCATTTGTCCTTTGATAGAGCCTGTATAAAAAGTGTTTTGAGTAATAAATTAGTACCATACCAGTTATCAGCCGAAATGTGAGTTAAATTTATTGGTGTCAGTAAATAAAAAATATATACATATACATACACATATTATATATATATATATATATATGTATATATATATATATATATATAATATGTGTATGTAATATGTGTATGTATATGTATATTTTTTTTATTTACTATAAAATATATACATATATATATTGGATGCACAATGCAATCTGTAACATCAGTTATTAGTCAATATTAGAAATGTTTTAATTTAGCATAATCAGTACATTACAAAAAATAAAATTTAATAAATAAATAACAATAAAAATAAAAATTCTGATAATGGCCAATAACTGATATGGTATGTATGAGTATTTTTTTTTATGCATTTTTTTTCTCTGTACTGATGTTTTTTTTTTTTCTGTATCAGAACATTTTAAAAAACTATATAAATTATACAATTTAATAAAATTTTTGTAAAAGGACAATGTGTAAACTGAGATCTCAAGGGTAAAAATACCTTTAAATATTATTACTTTTGATTGAGAAATTAGTAATGAAATGTTTTATGGATCCACCACATGTATTTGCACTTTTTTTCCTGTAAACTACAATAATATAATATATTGCCCAATAACTGCAACTACTTTAAACCACTATAAAGCTGCCTGTAAAAATCACAATCAGCTCCATCAACTTTCTCAAAATACATCGTTACTTAATCAAGGAAGTACGCATGGTTGAGTAATGTGTGCCGAGAACCATTTAATTACCTCACAATGAAGATAAATATTTATTTCATGTGCTTTTATAGGTCCAGTCCATTAAACCTGCAGCACTTCCTCAATCTGTACTATGATTTGTTAAATTATCTTTAAAAACTTGATGTCACCATGACATTGTCATCAGTGATTACACAACACTGAGACTGGCATACATCCACCTAATGGGTAAAACGGGTTGATTACCATGGAGATGGCCGTCTGTGTGTGATGAAGAAGTGGCTCAGGCAGCAGGGATATGTGGACACACTCCGGAATGGTCACCGTGCCTCCGTCCAGGTCTGCAATGATTACGTCGAGCTGTGAATATAACACACGCATGGGTAAATATGGACCCACATTGAACTACATTGTTCTATATGGGCAGATGCATAGCATCAACTCATATTTCAAAAACAGTGAGCTGAAAAACTCTTTTAAACAAGTCTAAACTGGTTAAACGATGCACATCAGACCCGATTCAAGCTTTTCTGACCGGACAAAAAGTTACTGAATGAGACCCAATGTCCTTTGCAAATGTCTTTTATTTAAAATTCTGACATGTAGGAACGTTCAGGTCCAAACAAAGTGACCTCAGGTCAAGTATCATTCCCCAGTATTAAGTATCATATCATCTCTCATTTGAACTTGATTACACACAGGTCACCGCATGTCCAGAGATGTCCAACATTCCCTTGTAAACTGAGCTAGAGTGGCTTAAATGTTTAGAGAAAAACAGTGTAAAAATAAAAAAATAAAAATTAAATATATAAATACATATGTTATTTAAATAAAAATTAGATTACAATAAATAAATGATTACAATAAAATTGATTAAAAAAAATTTTAAAATAAGAAAAGTAAATAAATACGCATCTAGTACAGTTCTATAATGAGTAGGAAAAATGTAATTAACTTAAAATAAAATAATACTTATTTATAATATTTTTTCACAATATAATTTGGGTCTTTATACAAGAAACTAAATAGACGCCTTTAAAAATGTTAGGATGGGGGCCTCTCGCATGAGGATGATCATTTTTTGGGGGTCCATGGCATCTAAAAAAAAAAAAACGAAAAACCACTGAAGTAAGCTAACCGAGATAATCACAGTCAAGCAGGTTTAACTGTTGGAGTAAACCTATTGTTACAGCACTTGGCAGTACAAAAACAAGCAGGTGATATATATATATATATATATATATATATATATATATATATATGTTATTATATGTTATATGTTATTATATGGCTTTTGAAACAAATTCATGATAATTCAGTGTTTATGTTAAATAAACTGTTGGGTAATGACCGCCCAAAACAATGGGTTACAGATTTGATGCAAAAACCAGAACAATTGTAACCGAACATAATCAGACACAATAGCAAAATGAATATGCTTATTGTTAATAAGGGCCAAAAACTAGTTGAGATGCACCAAGATAAACCAAATCAGGTGTATGAGGGTACATGTATTCCTGCATCTAATCCCATGTTGTGCATTGCATGGAACGCTGTATCATCTTACACGTGATTTTGTGTGTTACACAGCACCATGTGTCAGATATCTGATCAAACCTTATCTAAAAAGATGTGTGTTGCATTACATTCTCAGGCTCACGGCACAGAGAATGAAAGAGGGGAGAAAAAAAAAAAAACACATCTCACCAGCTCCTGGGTCTCCGAGCGGAAGTGTGAGTTGACTCCGATGATGAAGGGCGTCGGCGTGCTGAGCACCTCCAGCAGCTTTCCCGGTAAGATGGGAACATATGTAAAACTGGAGAGAGTGGGAAGTGGGAAGTCATGGAAGAGGTTGAGATGAAGATAAGATTAGGAGGAACAGAACTCATTTTAAATAAATAAATAAAGGGGCAAAAATAAGTCGTCTTGTTTTTATTATTCTTTTTTTTTTTTTTTACTTTTTTTATGCTTTATTTTTTTCTAAAACGTTTTTATATTCTGTTATATATTTTGAAGATTTTGATCTGCATTTTATGCATGAAAGGTACTATGCAAATCAAATATATTTTTTATGCTATTTTGAGTTGGCATTTTGTATTTTTATGAATTTTAAAACTAGATTAATATTAGATTAACCTAATTAATCTATTATTAAAACAGATTCATTATTAGCAATAATAATAATAAAAATAACAATAGTTATAACAGCAATGACAAATAAATAAACAAATCAATAAATAAACAAATAGTCAATTGTTGTTATATTATTAAAAATAAACCAGAAATTTTAATAATTAAATTATGATAGGGAAAATGGATGGGGATGGTCAGAATTTTACATTATTATTATTATTATTATTAAAATAGTAGTAGAAATAAATAAATAAATAAATAAATAATGATAACAATAGTAATAACAGCAATGATAAATAAAAATAAATAATAATAATAATAATAATAATAACTATTATTATTATTATTATTATTATTATTATTATGTATATTAAACTGTAATCTTATATTATCAAAAATCAATAAAATGTATTATTTTTTGTGCTATTATTAGTTTGTATTTTTTTAATGAATTTTAGATTATTATTGATAATAGTAGTAGTAATAATAATAATAATAAATAAATAATGATAACAATAGTAATAACAGCAATGATTATGTATATTAAATTGTCATCTTATTATATTATCAACTTTTCAACTTCTATTTAAAATTACATTTATCCAAAGCTAAAAACTATGACATGGGGAAAAACAGATGGGGACATTCAGAATTTGGAAATAGAGCAAATCAATAAAATGTATTATTATCTTGTGCTATTATTAGTTTGTTACTTTTATGAATTTCAAAATTAGATTATTATTGATAATAAAAGCAGTAATAATAATAAATAACAATGATAACAATAGTAATAACAGCAATGATAATTAAAATAAATAAATAAATATTAAATAAATTATTATTATATATTAAATCATCAATTTTTATTATATTATCAAAAATCAAACAGAAATTTCACCTTTTATTTAAATTAAATTTATTCAAAACTGGGGGGAAAATGGATGGGGATGTTTAGAATTTTGTACATAAACCAATCAAATTCGCTGCCAACATATAGTCCCTCTTTACCTGTATTTGAGCGGGAACATGATGGCCAGCAGAGCTCTGCAGGCGTCCGTTAGACGCTGGTAACTGCTGGAGAGGAACAGGATCTTGTGCTCCGTCAGGGCAGCACAAAACAGACAGAGAACATTTACAATTCCTGCAGAGACAGAGAGAGAGAGAGAGAGAGAGAGAGGTCAGCTTAGCCTAAAAATATCAGTCCAACTTCATCTATTACTTATTTAACAACACAAGGTGGAGATTACACCGTCCACATCTGACACTTGACACCAACTGTTGCTGTTTTAATGAAGCTGATTTGCTGTTTAGCACCTAAGCCTGCTGCTGATTGGCTTACCGAGCTGTCTGAAAAGCTGGGCCACGCTGCAGCCGCTCACAGGCAGGGAGTCGCTTATGGGCGTCTGGATAACCTGCCTGTCGCCCGCACCAAGCGTTATGGTCCTCTGTAGAAACCGAAAGAAAAAGCGAGAAAACAAGAATAAAGATAAGGGGAAAAGAGATCGGGAGATAATAAAAGAAAAAATGAGAGTGAGCTCGTCTTTAAAAGAAAAGCACCACCATCTAATACTTCCACCACGGCATTATGGGAAAGATTAATATGTGTGCGGCAGGCTGGTCGTAGAGTGAGCTAAAGACAGGAGGTTATTTAGAAGAAAAAGAAATCGAAGCCATTCACCATTTATAAACCAGCACCAAAAAGAAAACAACATCTATGTCCTGTTATGAATAAGTCACATTTACATTAAGAGCTTTTTTTGTGAATGTTACAAATGAAAAAGTTGGAAAGGTTCAGGGAGAGGATGAAAATTTGCTGTTGAACACCAGAAAGAATTTTTGAAATCTTAAAATCAGAAATTTAATTTTTAGGAGTATAAGGTGAATAATACAATGTTTTGCATTATAAATTATAAGGTAAGGTCATACAAAAAAAAAAAGTTGACAATGACAAACATCTCCTCTTCAAACATTAGCTGGAAATAATAAGACAGTAAGGCAATCAGCCAAAGGAAATCACATTATGCAGTTATAATTAGTCTATATCACCCACACAACCCAACACATACTGCTGTTATGTCCATTTTAGGACTTGTATATCTGATTTTCAGTTTCAGAGAATCAGTTAATTAAGGCAGAAGTGAGGTCAGTAAGAGTCAAGAAACCAGTCCTTTTAGAGTAAATGTCACATCAGGACAGGAAGTAAAGTGGCGGCTGTAAAATGAGAGCCCAGTGGGGGTGCGGGATGGGGGGTGATGTCATCACTTCAAACAGCCACAGCACACAAGCGTTTAACAGCCTCGCATTAGAGCACGTGCACGTTATACACCCTCATAAAATGCTTGCTGTAATGAAACCTCATGACAGGACAAATCCACAGTGATAACGTATGGACCTGCATAGAAGCGTAATTTGCAATCATGCACTCATGGCGATTATTTGCAATAATCGCATTCATTGTGCACTTGAAAGTCCCATCCAAATATGGATGGGAATTTTAAGTGAATATAGAAATGCCATGCAATGCACATTTTTTTATCCTTTTTTTTTTTTTTAAAGTGTGTCAGTAAATCAAACTGAATTGTAATTGTTTATACATACTGAAAATGTAAAGATTAAAATAGGAGGGAAAAATGCAAAAATGTCTAAAACATCTCTAAATTCATTCTATTTAATGTGCTGCTGCTGAGATAGATAGATAGAACAAATTTATAGTGTCTAAAACAATGGTTAGTCACATATTTGATTAATTTTGACCATAATTTCTGTGATGTAATTGGTTCCCCTGATGTTGAGCGTGTATTTTAATTGGTGCGGCAAAAAACAAGGGGAAAGCAGGATTGACAGTGAGAGAAAGAGCTGAACGAAATCAAACGGGGCGTACCGAGCTCTCCTCTCTGTCGTCCTGGCCCGGCTAGATTAGCACCACAAAGCAACAAAAAACACAAACCGTTAGACACACCAAAATTGAGAGGCATTACAATTAAAAAAAAAAAAAAAAAAAAAAGAGCGAACAAAAAGCAAACAAGGAAATACATGACACAAAATGCAAAACACAAGACTGTGATGATAAAACAGCTGTGAGGGCAAGGGTCACAGGAATATGAAAATACAGCTGCTGTAAAATCAGGTAAAACCCTTACTGAAACAGAAAGTGAGGCCTGGGTAACTCTGACTTGTGTAACAGATTAGATATTACATTGATGACTTCTGAAATGGCCGTATCGGTATGGATTATCTTGCAATTGGGAAAACAGACAGACATGCTTTACCTGGCATTGCAGCCCTGGGTCAGGGACAGTAAAACATGCCCTCCAGGAAGTCCAAAATAATGGATTCTCAGCACTACTCCAGAAAAACTGCTTCCTTACACACACAGATTTCTGACCAAGTTACACCTGACTCACCAAGTCCACTGGCTTCCCAACACACAGATACTTGCCAAACACCTTGTCTCTATCACAAAGACATTCATTAAATCCAGGGCAGGCATGTTTCATATTTTACAGATTGTGTTTTAGTACTCTGTCAGGCTATCTGCATGTTTAAGGGAAAGAAATTTAAGACTTTTTAACGTAATTGTAAACCTAAACATTTTAAGACCAACTTCGCAACAAAAAAAATCAAATATTTAATTAAAATGTAAATATTAAAAGGGGCTGTATGTTAGAATTTTTTTATGTATTAATGGCTTTTTATTGCCAACGCGTGAACAGCTTGTAATGAAACGAGACCTTCCCCGACTTCCTAGGCTGTCTATGAAAGCCTGTTGACTGATTTTTATGTGAAGGACTCTAGCCGCTTTTGCCAGGAAAATCAAAAGGATGCATAAGTTAACGCATGCTTCTGAGAGCCTCTCTTCTGTTCTATGACACATGAAATGAATGCTTATTATAATGTTCAGGATAATGCCGAAAGAACTGATTTTAACTTTTCTCTATGTACAGATATGACAAGACACGCACAGACGAGTGACATACTGTATGTACGCAATATTACAATACATCGATTATCAATTTGCGATACAATTATTCTGGATCGATTTAGATATTTTCCGAATGTATCGCGAATCGATTCACACCACTTAAACCTAAAATAATCATTCATAAAGTTCGAAAAGGTTGAAGCAAATTACAAGGGCGTTTGCAGTGGGCTGTGTTTACGTTAATCTCGCATTATAAAAGCATTCTGTATATTTAACCACTTACATGACTCAGCCGAACGCACAAGCGCTTTCCAGCACTCTTCTTCCTGAGCATTTGAGTGTGTGGTTAAAAACTAGCCTAGAGAGCCATCTGCTGTTAAAAACTAAGCTCAGAATCGATCCACAATCATTGAATCGTGAATTGAAAATCGATGTATTGTCCCAGCCCTACGCAATATCCCACAAAAACCATCTAAAATATAAACAGTTATAACGGGCTTACCATAATAAGTCAAGGTAAGACAAAAACACGTTTTGGAAAAAGGATTGATGGTGTTTTTGAACAAACAAACAAACAAAAAAAAAAAAAGGTTATATAGTGCACCTTTAATTTCAACATTTACTGACAAGTAAGACAATAAGACAATAGTACTTAAAGTTCTTCTGGCAGGTTAAAGTCTCAACTATAGGGTTGAGAAAAGAATTTAGAAAAGCATTTTATAATGGCTTAAAACATGGCTGATCCAATTAGAAATTGATTCAGAACAATCAATCATCATCAATCATCAAAATCAACCATATTTTCAAACCAAAAGTAATAATATGATGTACACAAAATAATCCCTTTCCAATACACACAAGATAAAAGCAAAACAACGGAAACACCGCACTGAAGCTGTAGTATGTTGTTTGCGTGTTTCTAAGGCTGTCATTCATACATGCTGCAGTGTGCTTAGACACCATCTGCCACCATCCCCGCCCATATGTTCAATCCACGCCAACCAGGCCCAGGACACAAACGCTGGCCCCATAAGCCTCTGCGTGTGTGAGGAGGTGCTTAAGTGTTTATCTGTGCACTGTCCCATAAAATAAACAATGAGCAGATGAAAAAAACTGTCACCAAAACAAAGTTGATCAATGCATTTCAGGTGCAATCAATTGCAGCCAAAGAATCAGAAAGAAATAAGGCACGTTGTTGATTTGCATGAGTAGCAGTGATTTCGAAATGACTGAGAAATGCAAAGCATAGATTGACGATTGATTATCAGGCAGAATCACAAATGGGTTGATTGGTTGAAGCCACTCAAAGGCAAATGTTACCTGGAAACAACCCAGTAGCCAGTCAGTTAAACTACAAAGAGGGGGGTCATTTATCTGGAACACAAGGGAGTCAGGTTTACACTTGAGGGGAGGGAATCACAAAAACCAAACGTGAACTTGAGAATATGATAACATGTGAGCATGTTATAGAAAAAACAATCATATTTAGTCAATAGTTCACTCAAAAACAACTGTTTTCATGTTGTTCCAATTCGTATGACTTGCTTTCGTGGAACACAAAAGGAGAAATTGGCCAGTCATTTTCATATAATGAAACTGAATGGGGTTATGTGCAGTCAAGCTCTAAAATTATGCTTGCTACGGTATTCTGTGTTACCAGTGTTCAGACGCAACACCGGTTTCATCACTTGCCCATCACTCGCGACAAGGCAAAAGAACGCTCTGTCTGAATGTCCTGCCTATGTGACACACACACACACAACGCACGCGCACCAGTATCGAGTTCTCTTCAGCTCTTAACAAACCATAACACACACAAATTATGCCAAAATGTCAGTTTTGTTGAGTGTTTTTCAGTAAGATTAACCCACCATTCAAGCAATTGCCGTTAATTTGAAAGTGAAAGTCGGCCTTTCAGTAACAAAACATCGAAAGCTCAGCCGAACAGCTGATCATAGCTGTACAGGGCAGGTTTTTATTTTTCATGTCAAAAACATTCCTCGTCGCGGAGAGCGCAGCTCATGGTTGCACAGCAATGACAGACTCCACGGGAGCGCAAGCGCTTTGTAAACAAAGAGAAAGCGACGTGGCCGCGCTTTCCACGCGTTTTAGACGCGATATGTGAACGGCCCCATAAGCGGTTTAAAAAAAAAAAAAAAGGTAGAGGCCCTGCCCCCCGGTGACACCGGTGTTGTCACATGTCGATTAACCGGTGGGAGAATTTTCTCACAGTCTCATCCCTATCTAAAATTAATGTTTTTCAGAGAATAAATACTTACATTTAGGTCCAACCTCACATAAAGTGATCTTATGACTACTCAAGATTCATTTACACCACATTTATGATACTTTTATAGCGTTTTTTGTGTAATTTTGGAGCTTGACACCTTAAACCCCAATCTTCTTCATTATAAGAAAAAGAGTAGCCTGGATATTATTCGAAAAGAAAGTCACAAAAGGTTTGGAATGACATGAGGATGAGTAAATTACAAAATTTTCATTTTTGGGTGAACTATCCCTTTAAATTTTTAAAACCTGATATGGGGTTTAAATAATTTCATTGGTCATTAATGAATTTATTTAGTAAAATATCTTTATAAACTAGGATTACCCTTATATGTTGTGTTCATTCATTCAAGTGCACTAATGTACTGTACATAATGTACACAGTATTCACGGTCATCATGAGTCCTTCATTCTGAGACAGAATTAAGACTAGAGCATCTGTGACATCCATAATAGTGAAGATCTTCCACACTACCCATGGTGCATGGGATTACAGCACCATTTACAAATGTCTTTAACCTCTGATAAGAATCCCTCAGGAGAAAAACACTCAAACGTGTCTGAGTTAAAGTCAATAAAACAAATTGGTTTTGGATTAAAACATATTAGATTGTGTGCATTTCTTACCTGAGAGCCTCCAGCTATAGGAATAATGCAGGTCAGAAGGTTTCCGATCACCGTTTCCATGGGAACGGTGAGGCCATCCACATGAACAGTGTAGATGAGACTCAAGCAGTTCTGCAGAGTAAAGAGATGCAAGGGTAAATTTAAATATAGGGAAATCTAATAACATCATACCTCCATTGCTCTATTTTTAAGGTTTTGACAATTATTAGAGATTCAGACAAGACAGGAAATTATTAGGAGGATGGAAATAAGATCAGGACACACCATAGGCCGGATTTGAACCTGTATTTCCTGGCTCAACATGACTGGAGCACATGTGTAAAACACTACGCCATGGCTCTGACCTCAGGGCTCAACAAATGTGATGTCACTTGACCAATCAGGCCACTTCTGTGTTGTTACTACATCTTACAGGACTTTATGCACTTGCGCAAAATTTGTTTTTCTGCTTAACATTGCAAATTCTGTGGATTTTAACATCACTAACCAAACATTGCCTAGCTGGCTGACATAGATGAGGTTGTGTCAAAATTTCAGGAATGACTCCATTAGATGACTCTGGGTTGGAAAATAAAAATGAATCTGTAAAAATTTGATAGTTGCGCCACTGCTTTCCAGCAAAATGTGACTGTAATTATGAAAGCTTGTTTCCATTAAAAATTAAAAAGGTAACTGCGACTTCTCAATTCTGACTTTTTTTTTTTCCTCAGAATTGCAAGTTTATATCTCACAATTCTAAGGAAAAAGTCACAATTATGGGACAGGGCTCCAGACAAAAAAAATTCATTAAGGAGCCATTGGCTCCTATGAGGGAAAAAACAGGCGCCAAATAATTTTTTTAAGAGCCACACAACAATGAACTTAAAATTTTAATATCATTTACTTTTAGTCAACCTGTTGTGTTTATATATTATAGTTTCAGCTTTTTCATCTTGTGACTTTTCTGGGAAATGAATGTCACTATTTTCACTTAATACTATTATAGTTTTTGTTAATATTTTGAATCCGATTAGATTTTTATATTTTCTGCTTTCATTTTTTGTTAAGTTTTAATTTTTTTGTTTTGTTTTGAGTTTTATTTTTTGTTGTTTTTAAACATGTCTGTTTAGTTTGTATAGATTTTTATTTTAGTATTAACATTTATTTCAAGCAATAAAAAATGTTTTTAATGGTTTTAGTTGACTATAATGCAATAGTTTTGCTGCTCATTCAAGTTCAGATGAGGATTAAAAAATTATGTTGCTACAATCGTTTACAACACAATATAATATAAATTAAACTTTGTGATAATTGATCAGCATTAGTTCATAAGCAATTGGTTGACAAATGTGCGCTAATCATTGAATGTGACATAAATGGTGACATAAAAAGTTGCAATTACCGTTTCTATTTTTTTTTATTTCATGGCGGAAACAAACATCCATATTTAGTTAGTGTTTAATGTTGCTGCTTGAGCATAAACAGCATATGCAAAGTTACGACACTGAAAGTTCAATGCAAACAGAGATATTGTCTTTTTATGGCAGTTTAATGCCTACAAAAACCGGTTTGGACTACAACGAGCTTCTTCCCGGGTTGGTGACATCATAAACCCTGCAATAAACACTGCCCCCGGGAACACGCAACAAAGTGGGCGAGGCCATGTCGCGTGCATACAAGTCTTCTTCCTAGGGACGCTGGACTTCGGGAACAATGTTTAAAATTTATGTTTAATTCTGTTCCTGATAATTATAATGCTAATTTAGCTGTCTGTGCTGCACATTTTATGGAAGACAGCTTCCAGAATCTACATGAGTTCAATGCTGGATTTGCACAAAGGCTATTACTGAAAGATGGAGCGGTTCCCATTTTAAAAGCAGAAGCTGCTGTTTATGGGCCCCAACCTGTAAGTATGGTTTTTTTTTTTTTTTTTTATAGTTATATAGTTTCTGGGACGTAAACAAAGACAAACGCGTTATTGCTTCGTTAGCCAGTTAGCTAAATTCTATTTCATACTTCTCCAACAAATGCCTACAAACACCAACAAACTTCTATGTAATCACACCAGCGAACTTCTGTTGGTATTTGTTGGCGTTTCTGTTATCAGTGTACAGCACTGTTTAATTATGGCTTTTATGTTGTGTTTACCCACATGCTCGTTCATGCTATAAATTACACAATACCTTTACAAAAATGCTACTACTCAGTCATGTATTCAGCTACAGTAAAGCTTTAATCAGAACACTATGGGGCAGCAGTAACATTTACAAGTGACAGCATATCTAAACACTTTGACACAAATACAATACTTAACATTAGGGATGCACCGATACCATTTTTTAAGGACCGAGTACGAGTACCGATATTTTTTTTTCTGGTACTCGCTGATACCGATGCCTATACATTAATTTCTTTCTTTCTTTCTTTTTTGGTGATGTGGCAGTTTTCCAAGCAAAACACAGTAAGACTAATGAATGTAGGACAGCTTCTTTATTATTACTCCAATGAAAAAATCGCTTGTCACAAACTTAGGTGTACTCACACTAGGCACGGTTGCCTTGAACCGAGCCCGAGCGCGATTGTCCCCCCTCCCCACTCCCCCGCTGGTCTGCACTCACATTGCCTTTAATTTATTTATGCAGCGCAGCGATTTTCACTTGCACATATCAGAGGATTATTACAAAGGCAGCTAACGTTAATGGAGGAATTTGCAGCTTTATTTGCAAACTACAATTCCTGTTCATCAATAAGGTGAGAAGCAGACCCGCTATAAACCCAAATACACTCAAATTAATTACATGAATTGATAAGTGTACTATCAGAGTAGTAATAAAGATGTTTGCCATTGTAATGATGACAGTAGCGCACACAAAAGTAGTAGCTTTTCCGTGCTCAAGCATGGTTAGCGCTCAACCTGCACGCGAACCGTGCTCAAGCCCAACCGAACTGCGCTCTGGCCCACCTCTTCCAAGCGGGCCAGGGCCGGCTAAACGAACCGGGCCCGGGCACGGAACAGAGCAATCACACTTGTCAAGCGAACCGGGCTTTGCCTGTCAAACGCGCTCGGGCACGGTTCAGAGCGCCTAGTGTGAGTACACCCTTAAAGCACAATTTTCACAGTGTCCATAAAACTTCAAAGGGCATAATTACCAAAGTCATGATAAAAAAAAAAAATAAACCGTCTTTTTTAACCTGTCTTTCAAAAATATATATCATTTTCCGTCTGTCTTAGTACACAATGTAACTACAGAAGAGTCAAGTTTTAAATAGGAAAAATATCGAAACTCTTTGGTCATTTTTGAGCGAGATGCTAACGGTCTATACAGATTCAATGAACTATGCTAAGCTATGCTAAAAGTGGTACCGCCAGCCCCGGAGATCGGCTGAATGGATTCGAAAACGGTAAAACTCAACTCTAGGGGAGTTGGAAAATGAGCCTATTTTCAAAAAAAGTGGAGTGTTCCTTTAAGACCGAATCCATGGATGTAATATACTGACACATATCCTTTTTTCACCCACCTGTTTACGTCCACTAAAGCCATAACCGACTGTATTTACGTGATACACTCCACACGATGGACATTTTGACAACTATTTGTGCATTTGACCATTCAGGCGCAAGGAGAACTGATCACGCGCTGAGAGAACTGGGACTGCGTGCAAGAAAGAGAGAGAGAGAGAGCGCGCTTCTGGTCTGTGTCATCCAGTGCGATTTGCAAGCAGTTCGCAATGTGTGGGTTGTCGTCATTAATTTTGAAGTATTTCCACACTCCTGAGGATGATATTGTTTCTGCTGCTGCCGCTGGTGTCTCTGTGCACGGAAAATTCTGTCAGTTACGCCACGTGAGGTATCGGTCTTTGGTATCGGGGGTATTTTTACGAGTACGAATACAAGTACATGAGCTTGGTATCGGTATCGGTGCATCCCTACTTAACATTCACAAACGTCCATTAAAAGCTGTGCTTACAGAGGTTCTGCTTGACCCTCTTCATCATTACTGCTATCTGGGTCTGATTCGGGCTCAAACTGATACGGCAATATTGACGCCATTATTTTAATTTCCACCTAAGCAGAGACTGGACTTTGACTGAAGCACATGCGACGTTTGCCCATAATGGTAAGGGGCGTGACGTTTCCGGACAACGTGAATCGTGACAACGTATTCCGGACAGTGAATCACAATACACTGGGCCAGCTAACCAATCTCAGTCCATTGCGTATTTCTGAGGGAGGGGCTTCATAGAACCAGGAACTCAACAGAGCGTTTTTAGGAGAAGGAAAACAGCGGTGTAGAATAAAAATAAAATATATGAAAAATGCGGCTTTTTTTTTTTACTATTAAATAATTTTCTTTAACATTTATATTAATATAATTGTTTAATTATTTTTTGTACAGAATATTTGACAATTAAAGATAATAAAATAAATAATAATAAATCTAGATTTTTAAAAGAAAACATAGATATAAAAAAAAACAGCTAGAAAAAAAAATGTCTGATATATAAAATATGTTGGTTTTTTGTGATACAGGTCAATGAAAATATTAGCAGGACAAGAAAAAAATGCTTATAAATCCATACAGTTGAACCGTAACTTGACCATGTTTTAGACTCTGTCATGTGCAATTTTGTGTGTGCGCGTCTCTTACCCTAAAGACCTCTGTGTGGTCCAAACGGGACACGAGGACCAGGCTTTTAGGGGCGTAGAGTTGAGCAGGCTGAAGCACGTCTGGACCGTCATCTTCATCGGCCTCACTGGGCTCTCCTTTCTGTAGCTGAACACACACAACCTATAAAACACCCTCAAACTGCACCTGGAATTACCACACTCCAAATCAATTTAAACATTATATGTCCAAATCTACAAAAAAAAGTAGTTCCTCAAACACCATAATACATTTTCACACAGCAGTAAATCACCCCACCCATCAGCCCCACTGCATCCTGTTATATAATTTCTATCTTCCCTTCTCTCTCACATTCCTTATGTTCATCTGCAAGTGCTCGGCACAAACCTGCGGGTTATCCACGGACTCCCAGAAGGTGAAGCACGCGCAATAATGCCGCTCAGAGTTGATGTCTGTAAGAACTGACACAAAGAAAGAGGGAGGCTTTCTCTCTGGGACCAGCTGCCATCCACTGGGCTGACAGAACTGAAAGAGATTTCACAAAAATCTTCATATCATTCTTCATATCAGATCCTATGAAAACACTCCCAGAATTATTCAATATTGTTGGACAAATCTGTGAATTCTGAGATATCGGGACATGCTCTGAGTTTGTTTGTGATGGGCTTACCAGCTCAAGGCCTTGAGGAAAGGGGTTATCTTCCCAGTCCTTCTCTGGGAAACGCTGGTGAATCCGGCCTTGACCCTCACTACCTCCTATACAAAAAGAAAGAGAAACAAAAGATAAATAGATGTATAAGGACTGAAAGTAGCTTATGTAACTCCGCAAATTTGACTCGAAAGAGACTGCCTTTAGCTCGGCTTACATGGCATGATAACCCCATAACCCTCTCTGGAAAAAACATAAATTGACATAATAGGCTGATAATGAGTACTTCCTGACCTATAAACAAGAACCTTATGATGTTTTTGCCTTTGTGACTTTACGTGTTTTAGGATTTATTTGTTATTAGGTTTATTTAGTCGTTTAAAAAAAAACAAAACAAAAAAAAAACAGATTTGATTTCTTAATTTTTCAAGTGGTTTTGTGGGCTCTGCTTTCATAATCTTGCATAAAAATGCAAAAGAAAAAAATTTAAAATACAAAATAAAATAAAAAATTTTATACACAAAATATAAAATGTTCAAATATTAAAATATATGTTAAAATGTTCAAATATATCTACACATATGAAAAATTTCAGTGTTCTAAAGTATGAAGCGGGTTGAAAAGTAAAAAATAAAACAAGAAAAAGCACAATATAGTACATAAAATAATAAAATAAAAACTAAATACAAATATGACAAAATAACCAAATAAAACTTTAAAAAATAAAAATAAAAAAAATAATTTCAGCATTTTTAAAAAAGAAGCAGGCTGAAAATAAAACTTCGAAGGTAAAAAAGAAAATAATAAAAAGCATAATATTTTCTATAAAAAAAAAAGAAAAAAAATCTACAAACATTACAAAATAAACCAAACCAAAAGAAAACAAACAAACAAAAAAACTAAATATTTCAAAATTTTGAAGAATGCAGGCTAAAAATAAAATAAGAAAAAGCATGTTATATTGTAAATATAAAACATAAATAAATAAATAAAAATAAAAAACCACAACTCTTCAGCGTTTTGAAGTATGAAGCAGGCTGATACAGTGCAAGTGAGAGCTGAAAATGTCACAACAGGCGAGGAGAGGAGGAACAGCACCTGTCTGGAGCTTTCAACAGCTAAACAAAACCATGAACAGACCCACCATAAAGCAAACAATGACTGGGACGTCTTCCAAGACCCGATACACAAATCGGAAAGTGCATATGCACACACACACAAATTAAATCATCTTGCAGGGCTGGATGTTCCAATGTACAATGCTGACAGCACTCCAGAAAACCATCACACAGGAATTCATCCGTCTCTTTGAACATTTTATCAGATATGTGGCAACCACACACACACACATACACATAACTGAGCTACAGTAGAAGGTCTGGTGAAAAGCAAGTGTTGTGAGATTGAACACAGGGACTTTGTCAGTTAGAGAGCGCTCTTATTGCACAGAGGAATCATGGGATTTGAGGCTGAGTTCATTTAGACAGCTGTCCCTCTTCACCCAGAATAAATGAGTTAGCGACCCAGCCCCTGTGCTGTTGACGGCACGATGACCAGCAGGACAAGACTTTAAGTGTCAAACCAAAGCCTTATCCAAGAAAAGCCCTCCTTTTGAGTAAAGGACAAAGGTCAAAGGTTAAGAATGAACACTGTATTTGAGCTCAGAGTCTCGTGCTTTGGACGCGGCTCACTTATTTGAACAATATTCTGGAAACTTGGTCTAAATATGCACTTTTTTTCTTCAAATCAAACCTAAAATTTTCATGACTTTTTTTTTTAAACTTTACTGAAATTGCATTCCCATCAATTTTCCATGAAAATGAGGAAAATATAACTAAATAATTAAAAATAAAATAATTAACATATTAAAATGATCAACTTCTCAAATCCTCTTCCTGAAGAATATTTTTAACAAACATTAATAATAATAATAATAATGACAATAATTGTTGTTGTTGTGTATTTATTTATTTATTTATTTATTTATAGTCAACATTTTTATTAAATTAATAATTTTTTGTTTTATTTTATTTTTGTTCATTTTATAATGGCTTTGTAAAACTATATAAAAAAATTTGTATTCCCACTACTTTTCCATGAAGGTGTGGAAAATATAATATTAAAATAACAATTAAAAAATGAAATAATTTTAAAAACATTAAGATTATAACTTCTCAAACATTCTTCTTGAAGAACTTTTAAATTAACAAGTTCGTTAACCAGTTAAATAACCCTAACCGTTAAATCATAAAATCATAAACTGTTAAATAATAAAAAGCCTAACCATTTCCAGAGATTGGATTTCCCCCAAACCCTCATGTGTGTGTAAGCCTGCACGTTTAAAAAGGCGACTCACTAGTTGAGTGAGTGATGTGCTGCACATGGTTGATGGTGCTATAATAAACTGAGGTGTAAACGGCCACACCCTCCTCCTTACCTCAGCTTGGGCTCATGAAGAGTGTCATGTTTACTCGAGAGCGATCCAGGTGAGCCATAAACAATGAGGCATTGTGGGAAACTGACTAAAGATTGATACGTGCAGTCTGGGTGTCATCAAACAAGTATGGAATAGGACTTTAACCACTCCCTAAACAAAGAAGCCAACCTACTAGCCATTAAAGGTTAGAAACAAATAGCAACAGAAACTCAAATACTCTCATCTCGCAAATGATGCAGATGACTTTATGATCTCACCAGACAGGGTGAAAATAGTAAAATTATTAATAATAGTAATATTAATAATATATAGAATTGCTATTCAAAAAATACTGTTCCTACATATTCTGACCAATGAATTACATAAATTGAATTGTCATTTCATAGATATTTTAAAGATTAAGGATTAACATTGTAAATGAATGAATGAATGAATGAATGTCCTCTGATACTTTCAGGTTTTCCAGGACCATCCATTTATTTCCTCACAATCTAGACCAACAGGGTGATGAAACCACTTTTTGGTAGTTTAAAAAGGAAAGACTCTAGCCTACAGCAGTAAGAGATGCAATCCAGCTCGAGTGGATACAAGGCAAAATAATACCTGGAGTCTATCTGGAGTGTGTCCAAAGCACAGGCACCACAATAGAGCCTATTCACAACACTGTACGCTGCCAAAATTAGCCTTTTGTGAAAATTATCTTTGGATGGCACTTGCCTGGAGTTCTCCCGTATGTCTCCAGAGATTGGGACGGATCAAGATTAAGACAGTCGGTGCAGAGCAAACGCACCAACTTCAGGTGATATTCATATACAGTTCTGGCCTGCTGCCAAGGCCCCCAGGCGGTCACTCTATATTCTACCCCCATTTAGTGGAAATGACATGTTATTGCCGCAGGGTGAGAGTGCAGACTCAGGATTAGTTTTGTTTTCTCTTACAATAAATAATAAAAAAATCAAAAAAAAAAAAAAAAAAATCAAGAAATGCAGCCAAGCAACGAATCTGAGCCAGAATCAGCGTGCCAACATCAAACTGATATTTGAGTCCTCCAGCGTGTTGGGAAATCTAAAACTCGCTTTCTTTCCCACCCCTCCTACTTTTCTGCTATCTTAGAATGAGAGTGAAAGTGACTAGATGAGTGAAGGAGAAAAATAGACGTCCAAGCACAAACAGGCACTGTTCTTGCAACATTAATTCATGCCGAATTCCAGCATTCCGTAACATTCAGATTCCAGAACTCTGGTGCTCCCAGATAACAGCTGAGTCGGCAAAAGAGGCTTGCGTTTTTTCAAGAATATTCCTGAGGGGAACGTTGTGAAAGACCTAAACAGAAGTTATCAAGACATACACAAACATTTAGCACATTTAAACCCAAGATTTTACATACATGCACAATTAGGAATGCTGCACACAAGGCTTTGGACAAATCGAAGCAGAACTCTGACCTCATTTTTGGACTCCAGGGACAAAACAAAAAGCTTGGAATCAAAACAAGTGAGTTGAGAACAAATCCAAAGCCAGCCAGAGTCAATGCAAGTCTGAGAACCTTCTGAAATCCGAAAGGATAAATGGGGTCAGCAGGATTTTAAGGAGGTCGTATAAGGTTTCTCAATGGTCTGTCAATGCAATCCACCTCATTTGTGGGACCAGACTACCAAAAACCTTGCACCTGAGATATTGGCTCATGAATGGGGTCGTATGGTATGTGGACATGGGGAATGTGCTCGGATAATCTCACAAGACGGATCTGGACATATGAGACTTCAATTAATCTTTCCCAGACAAGGCTTGCTTGTTTAGAACGAAGGAAATGCTCAGGTGTATGTGATCCAAAAGCTAAATGTGCCTTTGATTATTATTTATCGGCACACAACAGTGATGACTGTTGGGATTTGTTTCCGCAACTTTCATGTGATTATCGCCACAGAGTTGCACTGTAAACTTATTACAGGGCCAATCCCCCGGAGCAACCTAGGGTTAAGTGCCTCACTTGTGGGCTCCCGTTTTGCAAGAAATCGAACCAGCCCTGGGCTTTAACCACTACACCACACCACCTAGTCATTTAATGTGGCCTTGAAAGAACTTAAAGGAATAGTTTACCCAAAAATGAAAATCATCCCATTAATATTCTTGCTCAAGCCATTCTAGGTGTATCTTCTTTCAGATGAACACAATCTGAGATATATTTAAAAATATCCGGGCTCTTCCAAGCTTTATAACGGTAGTGAAGGGGGGCCAGATTTCTCGCAGTTCAAACAAATAGGGCTGGGCAACAAAATCAAGCTCCTCTTCTCTTATATCGAAATGCTCCGACATTTCTCTTTAAAAATTATTGTTTTAGACTTCTAATTTTTGACCGGTGTTTTGTTTTGCTCTATCCTCTGCGCTTCCGCAGTCGGGTCAGAGGTTACTCTTCCGCCGCAAATCGATGCGTACGCCCATCTGCTGGAAGATAGTTATTAATAAAAAAAAGTGTTAAAAATTGATACTTTTCATGCAAAAACCCATCACATCGCTTCAGAGGGCCTTTATTAACCCCCTGGAGCCGTATGGATTATTTATGATGGATGGATTGTTTTGTTTTTTTTGGCCTTTACAACCATTATAAAGCTTGGAGGAGCAAGGATATTTTTAAATATATCTCCGATTGTGTTCATCTGAAAGAAGATAGTCATATACACATGGTAGAGGGTGAGTAAATCATGGGATAATTTTCATTTCTGGGTGAACTATCCCTTTAAATCCGCTAAAATCTGTTTATAGGTGAAAGTTCAAACAAATCAATGGGTCTAAACTATGTAAACTATGATCCTGGCACACAACTACAAAGCTCTAAAATCTCATTTATGCAATTAAGAAAACATGCAGATATACATGCAACACGTTGCAAAGATATCTTTTTTTGGAGTAAGATTGACATATACCCTGAATGATCAAAGTACAAAGCACTTCTGCTTTACCATGACTCACAAGAGTGTCTGGTTATTAATAGGGAAATTTCACCCGTTCCTTCATGAAGGATCTGAGAGAGACGCCACGAGACAGTCACATCAACCTGCTAGTCTGACTGAAGCAGGTGAAGTGAAACCAAAGGCAAGTGACAATACAGCAGTCACTGTGGGACAGAAATCACAAGATTCCATCAGATAATTCAGTGAGGAAACTGATGCATGGATGCCATCAATGTGCCACACATGTATCAATCACAGAGATGACAACTGAAGTATGTGGTTAGCCATGAGTAATACAGACTTCCTTAACATACAGACAGCGCATTCTGAAGCAACTGCGCCTGTGCACCACAGGAATTCACTATCACGCTTGTGTAAGAGACAGACATGCAGCATGGTTGCGAATGTGTGTTAGCGCATGTGGGTGGAGCAGCAAAAACAAGAATGTAGGCTCGCAAAGTGAAAAGACTGGGCTGCATTATATAGTTCTCAAAGAATGTCTCACCATTATCTGGCAGTTTTTCAAGAATTAACAGTCTAATCGTAAAACCTGTCTCTTTAAGAGTTCAACGTGGATTTTCGAGAAAGATTTGGCACAGTATCAAAACCTAGAAAACCACAGCCTGCTCCTTTGGCCTGCGCCCCACGTTGTCAAAACAGTTCGTCGCCATGGCTGCAAGGACCTGAGAAGCCACAGTTAAGCGTGTCAGGGAGTACAGCACAGGCTAGGTGGGTAGATGCAGGAAGTTGTCAACCACCCTCTATGTGAGTGGTTCTCAACTAGTGGGTCGTGGCCCAAAATGGGTCATGGGTCTGTTCAAAATGGACAGACTAAATGCTAAATATAAATAATAATGAAAGATAAGTTTTAAAACAGTCTAACCTGTCAAATCCATGACATTTGAACTGCAAAGTATATACATGCATTTTATCATCCACTACTGTTCAAAAATTTGGAATTGGTCAGATGTTTTCGAAAGAAGTCTCTTATGCTCACTAAGGTAACATGCGTTTAATCAAAAATACAGTAAAAACAGTAATATTTAAAATAAGTGTTTTCTATTTCTGTGAATTTTCACATCACATGATCCTTCAGAATTCATTCTTTTTATATTTAGTAATGACTGCAAAGATTAAAGGCCCCAATACACTTCAAGCGAAATCAAAGAATGAACAGATGTGACATTTCGAACAAAAACAGGCCAAAACGAAGTTCGTTTTGTGTTCATTTTGGGAGTTCAAAACGACTTGCCAAAGCTAACTCTCAGAAAAAGTTCGCTCCAGCTGCAAAACACCTTCGTACCACCATTGGTTCATGACAATAACATAATAGGTGTGTTCTAAGGCTCCGCCTTCTTTCACGTGGAACTCATTTCGTCTGTTTGAGCTCGTTGAGGAAAGATCTCCACGTGTGAAAACATGAACACACTAGATAGCCGCTTTATAGTAGAAAATGAAGTTGTGCTTCTGATGAAATGAGGCACTGACACTGTTTTTCATGTCTGATACTGTAAAGCTGCTTGATTTTAAGCAATCTATTGAATAAAAAGTCATAAATAAACGTGACGTGACTTTACTGGAGTGCTAATTTGCAGAGCTTGTGCTAACATACACATGTTGTTATGATCAGATACTTTTTTTATGCTTTCTATAAAAAAATGCTTGCTGTTTCTCATTTTTGTTGTGTTCATCTTGTTCCTGAGAGGAAAATGCACAGCACATATTTACATATTCATCTAAACGTCGCTCTCAGCGGTGTAGGCGGTGTCAGATGTTCGTTAACAGTACAACTCTGCTCACGTATTTTGAACTTTGTTTTACCCCTTAAAGAATATTAAACAACATTGCCGTGAGTATATCGGGGCCTTAAGTTTGTTTTAAAAAAAAAAGCGTTGTTAATGCTTTATTTTTTATTTGTTTAGACAAAATAGCAGAATATTCATTCTAGTTATCGGCCAAAAGAAAATATATTAATTACTGGCTTGTTGACATCAGCCAGATATTGTTGCCTCCCTAATAAACACAAATGCTATTTCTGATGCAAGATTAACCACTAGTTAGTAAATGGCTCAATGGCACCTTGTTCAAATTCAGACCCAAACTCTTGGCCTTGGTCGCTCTGGGTGGACTTGCACAGAGAGAATTGCATCTGCCAAAATCTGCTGTTGCTCGGGGATACCGTGAGCGCAGTTTTCTTTTCTTTCTGTGCAGAAAAGCTCTTCAACAAACTCACATCCTTCCTGCACGCCAGCAACCACCCGTCCCACAACCGCATTCAGCCCTGGCTGCTTTTTCAATAGAGGAAATACTCGAGCCTCAAGACGATTTCCACACTTTTTTTAGAGAGAGCACTAGTTTTGAACAACAAAACAACACCTCATTACTTCTAGAAATACAACGTGGCTTTTTGTGTCATTCAAAATTAAAAAAAAAAATCTTAAGCACAGTTTTATGAACACCAACAATTTAGATTTGTTTGCTCAGCCACAATGACGTCAGTGATGTGTGAAACCGTGGTGCTCCTCTTGTCTGTGTTCTATGCAAAGACCTGCGGTTTTGATATTTTAGGTCGGGCACTTTGGTTTTCAGTGGACAAGTACTGGTCTTTCCAAAAACTCTTAAAGAGCTTATGGACTTCAAAGACAAACTACTGTCACAGCATGAGACATAAATCGAGTTTTATTTAGATTACGGATAAACACTCTTACACACACTGACACAGAGGCCTTAACTGCTGCATTAACAAGGATTAGGGCTGGGAGGGAAACATTGCAATGATTTTAATGAGCTTTTTATTTGGCTGTTAAGTTTCCAAAAGGCCACAATATTAGATTAGTTTCATGCCCCACTCACTGTTATGTGACAGACGATTATGAGCGCATTCAGAAGTATTAAAACATTATTCTCTACAAGCTGATTCAAACTGATTCAGTGATCAAGTGTGGCATTTCTTTTTTGAAGTTGTTCTAACAAAAATATTTGTTGGTAAATATTGCTTTTTGTTGTTAAATTGGTGCATATAAATGAAATTTATATTTATAGATTTATAAATTTGTACCTGAAAATATATATTATTGAATTCTTATCATCATTATATATATGTATTTATATTTATATATATTAGTGGTTAAACGGATCGTTGTTGATCCGTGATCCGTACGGACCAAGCCCCACGGTTCGGGACGCATGTGATTCGTGGAACAATTGCAAGTTTAACTGCAATAGAGAGAAAGGTTATCATTTGCTCGTGTTTTGTCTTGCTAGTTTACACGTTAAATAGATATAAAACCATTCCAGCGCTAGAAGAGGCAAAAGAGGATTTAATTCGGTATCGCACGCCACGCTGTTATCGGTGCACACAGACGCACATACATACAAGGCTCGTGCGCACACACAGAGAGAGAGGCGCGTTTCAGATAGCTCGCAAACTCCAAATTGATTTCTCTTTCGCATCCTCAATGCACTTGGATGGACACATACACACATTATGTCAGTCAAAATACCCCTCTCGGCAAGTATTCTCGTAAACGCATACAGTTATGTCTTAATTGAACGAGGTGAGAATTCGGATGTGTATCTATCAGATGTGTGTGTGCGTGGGGTCTTACTCTTAAAGTGACAGCAACCTATAAATACCTGCTGTTGTCTGTTGTGTAAATCAAACAACACAACACAGCTTTAACAAACACTAATCTATATTAAATTTATACAGTGAACAGTGTCATTTTACATTTAATTATTACATTTCTGTACACGAAAATTAATACTACAGTTAGACCTTATACTTTATTTGTAACTTTATGTTTGCTATGCTTGTAATTGGTGTACAGTATTTGTTCTTTTTACAGTCTGTTCACTTGCCTTTAATAATGTATTAGTTAAGCTAGTAGTTTCTGCTGTGGTATCGGAGTAGTTAAAGTGCAAATGCAAATAAATGCAAAGTTATCCCCTAATTTTTTTTTTTTTTTTTGCTGATCCAAAAAATGATCCAATCCGTGACTTAATAACCGTGATATGATCCGAACCGTGAGTTTCGTGATCCGTTGAACCACTAATATATTATATATATATATACTTCCTAAATCTAACATTAAAACCAGCATTTTCTTTAAAGCTGACTAGAAAAAGTCTGCAGGTGCATTTGAAATGTTTTAACTAATCATCTTGTAATGAATGTCATTTTAGTTCTATTTTCTGAGTATGAATTATCATATGCAGTAAAAGACAGCAATACTCAAGCACTGTAAAAGGTTTTGCCACAACCTCAACTGACTGGCTTCTCTCCTCTATGACTTCATATCTCTTCGAGTCTCTTCAGACCTCAGATCTGTACATGATTAATGAGCTTCTCCAACTTTTGACCTCCTAACTGAACTCCTTTCCACAAATTGATCACAAAAAATAAAAACAGTATAAATAAAAACGAACAACACAGCTCTCTCTTAGTCTTAAGTTCAACCATAATCAACTCTCTCAATATTCAATGTGCAAACAGAGACCAAATTTTTCTTCAAGAACGATACAGAGCTAAGATATGGTTACAACTACACAGCCCAGCTTAAGATAGTTTTCATATTGAAAGATATTTGCATGCATCAGGGAGCAGCTTCTGAATGGGATCGTGTTTCAATGAGCGCTCGCATTTTACTTTCGCTTTCGATTTTGTGATCGTGTGTACTCTGTGAATAGTGAGCGGTGGTGCTGAGCGTGTATTCTACAAGAGAGAACATCTTTCGGACGCTTAGGCTCTGTTGTGCAATGAATCCTCCGCCATGGTCTTGTCAGCCATCTCGTCACTTACTCTCGTCACGTGATCAGTGAACTCTGATTCCTGCTGCACTATGTACGACTCTGCAGCTCGTGCTGGATGGGATTGAAGCGACCGTTATCCAACTGAATTAAATGGTTTTTATTTCTATAAAAAGCAAAATGACAGTGGAGGCGTAGTGGTGGCATATTTTATCCTAATTTCACCCTCACACTCCCGTCATGGCAATATCGCAAGACAGCTTTTCACCTCGACGAGAAATCTTGTCACATTTTAATCTCGCAAGATCTTGTGGCATGAGATCGTCACACCCCTATTAAATATCACTCTTCCTTATGTTTAATCATGAAAAATAGTGTGGGAAAACAAACATGTATTATTTTAACAAGGTTTTTACTGTGTTTTACCTTATCAAGTATTCTAAATGTACTTCACAACAACAGCTGTTTGCTCAAAATGATAGATAAATAAAGAAATAACAATTAACAATATTTTAAATATCATCAAATGCTAACAAATTTTCAGAACTTCTATTAGCCAAGCCCTAACAAGGATACGCACACATTTTACAACTAATCTCTTCATGAAACTAGATAAACACAGACACCCATTCTCTCTCACACACTTTAATATATTTAACTAACCTCCGGCTAATATCTACTAAGAGATAAGAAGGTACGTTTTAGGTACCTTGTACACCTAGTTGTATCAATAATTAAACATTGAAAAGGACTAAAGCTCAGTGTGTGACTGATATCCTGCATGAAATGCGAAAAGCAAACTAAAGAAACGCACTTGGACTCCTTTTGCTTACATAATGCTGACGTCATTGGATAGGCATTCCACCTCAGCAGAAATTCCAAGCCTTCCAAAAAGGTTTGGAAATCATATGGAAAGTAGTAGTGGAATTAGCATCAGGGTTAGTTAGTTTTTCTCCGGCAAGGCCAGGAAAGAGGCAGCCAGAAGACATGAGGCTGTGACCAGTGTTTAGATTGAGTGAAGAGATTATTAGCACAGGGAATTCAGGGAATACACATAGAAAAAGTACCAACAGTTAAAAGTAGACGTCTGACGTCTCACCATCCTCCCACAAGGCAACAACACATTCTGTGAGAAAGCATCTATGGCATGCTGTCAATTAGGACAAGAAACAATTTTAACATGCCAGTCAGTTTTGCACTTAGAATGAAAGTCTCTGCGGCAAGGTATTGCATAACACACACACTGTTTTAAAATTTTAGCCACAAAACATTACACTTGATCAGCTGAGGCTAGTGTGACAACGCAAAGTTTTGAATTACAATGACAGAAAAAATATTGAATTTTTCAACTCGTCTTGACTGTGTAGCTTCACATTTCTGCTTTGAAACGTCTCGACCCATAGACTTCCATTGTAAGTGCAGTACTGTAAACATGGCATTTCAATTGACAGCAGGACACAGATGATATCGTTAAAAACATCACAGATTAAACAATGTCTTTTTTTCAACTGACATTGACTTTGTAAGGTTATTTTGTCATTGCCTCTATCCGTGAGGCTTAAAGCTTCTCATGCTTTTAACCTAACACTCAAGAGTACTGCCTCTCTTTCTGTATAAATGATTCATGTCTATGTTAGATGACTCAGAAATGTGTAATAATGGCAAAACAATAACAACGGACTCAAAAACTGAGAAAAAAAAAATTAACAAGCCAAGCGCCCAATGAAAGGTTTGGAGAAACTGACTTAGGGAAGCAAATAAAGCAGTGGAGTTTATAATAAACTGCCACATAATGGCTTAAATCGAATTACAAAAATTATAGTCTAACCCTCGCTGATGTGAGTAAAAAAAAAAGCGGTTCAAATCAAACACAAAGAAAAAAATAACTACAATATGGAAGAAAAAAAAATCAATAATTTTGCATTAATTCATAATATTTATTTATTTACTATTAATACATGTATTATTTTATTATTAAAAATATTTTATTATTAATAATAATTATGAATATTATTAGTTTTATTTTTAAACATATAAATCAACAAATGAATAAATGAGTGAATGAATGAATACAAAGTTTTTACAAAAATTATAGCCTGAAAGCTGATGAAACAAAACGACCTCTGAAGAAGGGAAACCCCCCAAAAAAATCCTACTAACCACACCAGAGCATTGAGCTTCACTTACACCAAGCCAACCAATCAGATCCGTTTTTCTGCAAATGGATACTTTTTATTTTCAGCTATGGACCAATCAGCTTCACTGCACTCTCTACCAATGGGTGAGCGGCAGCTGAAACCAAGATTAAGACAGGAAGAGTGGGACGCCAGACTATAATTCACTCCTCCGTGTCTGAATCCCAACAGCCACAATGCCAAAGACCCCTAAATATAATCCAGTGGGTCAGCAATGAAAAAAAGAGGATTTAGAAGAATTACTTCCCGCAACCCCATAGGCATGTGAAGAAGAAGATTTTCAGTCTCCACCCGAGGGGTTTGGGAGGAGGAGAGGGCCACATTCCCAAAATACCAGGGAAGACCATGAAAGGTTTGTAGCCACGGAGAGCTTGCTCCCCCTTCCCGCCCTGACCTCCACGTCCCTCCAGTAGAGACTGCTTATTGACCCACAAGACCTCTGGATATGAAGCATACAAACAGCTATTAACTAGTCACTGCTTACTGTGTTCCATTACCAGATCTAATTATTTTGTGTCTGTGTATGCGTGTAAAGAAAAACCCAAAGTTGAACAGTAAGTTCTTGTAGGATACTTGAATAGAGAGTTCAAAAAACATGCTTCCAACATGCAGTCATGCTTCCAAGACGATCACAAGTCCCTCTCACAATTTCGACAAAACCTCATCTACGATGGCCAGCTACATAAGTTTTAAATTGCAACAATATCCAATGCGTCACACCAAACCAAATGTTTGGGACTGCACGGCATAGAAATGCACATGTACAAGATCAACGAATATAAGATGACAATGCAGTACTGGCCCAATGAGGCATGTGACAGTTCCATTACACGGGCCCTGGGACAGCAGCCCAACACTGTATCATGTGAGTTAACCACATTCATAATGAAACTTAACCCCTAGGAGTTTCAAATGTATTTACTAGATTTTGTCTACACAGTATGTTACTGTGCATATGCATACAACTAAATGCCTACAGTGCAAACTCTTTTAAAGACAAAAAGAGATGGAAAATGAGTGTGTGTTTGTGTGTGTACTGAGCCCCCGTGTCTCTCAGAATGAGGGCAATCTCCATTGCCCTCTAGCCCCTCGGCTGCCACATGAATGAGAAGTATTCATCCACCAGCTGGCCGTCGGAGCTTTGCGGCCATACGCTGCAGGCATGGGGACCGGGCTTCTGTATCTACGGCCCTGCCACCCTTTCCTTGGCACAGAGCCGTTTATAGTCAAGCCAGATGACCAGAATTGGGGAGTCATGGTAACACAGAGCGGACGGCGTATCACGCCATGGCCCCCTTCTGCCTTATTCTTCCTCATGAATAAGAATCTGTACTCTATTGGTGAATATTTCTAGACGTCCGGCTGAGTCAGTGCATTTATCTAAGGCTGACAGAGAGCAGATTTGTTGAAAGTGGGCCACTGTTGGTAAGCCACCCCTTTTGACCAACTTTTTTTTTTTTTAAGTATCACATTTTGGCTTGTTACTCCAAAGACTTTATATATAGGAAGACGGTGCACTCATATTATTATGAATGGGAGAAAGTGCAATGCGCAATATGGTGGAATAAGTCCCACCTTCAAAGTAAGAGCCAATCACCAATTGGTAAAGTCATCGCGTCACTGCAGCTGCTGTTAGAATCTCCAGTTCCCATAGAAACAGTCAGACGCGCGCTTCCTATAAAGACACGTTCCTATAAATACACGTTTCATGTGAGCGACAGGTTGCCCCGCCCTCTCGCCAGTAAACACATTATCAGAGAAGAGAGATGTCGTTGCAAGTAGGGAAGTTATTTTGATTTAAGATTACCAGGGCACATGAATTTAAAAAAAACTAATGACGTGCATGGATAAATCATATATAATAAATGCTGTAGTATTCCATAAAACCACACAGAACACCATAGCAACCACACTGAAATGCACTAAAAGGCACTCCGAACACTTAGCTGATGGGCCCCATCACTTTGGAAGTCACTGGGGCCCATCAACTGTTTGGTTACCCATATTCTTCAAAATATCTTCTTTTGTGTTCAGCAGAAGAGAGAAATTCATACAGGTTTGGAACAACTCTAGGGTGAGTAAATGATGACAGAATTTTCATTTTTGGGTGAACTAACCCTTTAAGTAAGCTGTATGTGCTTGATTCGCTAAATTGAATCGAGTCATTCGTCCTGGAATCGTAATAAACTAGTTGTGATGAGAGTTTTGATTCAAGAACCAGAGTACTGGACATCCACTCAAAACACCCTTGTTTCGAGGCAGCAAGTTTTACAAGGTCATTTTTTACAAAATTTAATAATCAAGTTTTACATAGAATTATTTTACATGACTGGTTATAAGTTAAAAATGTAGCTCATCATACTGCAGACAATCATTTTTAACATATATTCTCAACAGCACGCAGGGGTTAAACAAGAAAATAGACTGGCAGAGCCAGAGACAACTCTCACAATGAGTGTGCAACAGAACAAACGCTCTCCTCTTTTGTTTAGGGCCTCTCTGTTTTCAGCCGGGCTCCTCCCAAGAAAAAGCGACAAGAGAGAGCAATAGAAAGAGGGCCGTGAGAGGGGGGAGAGGAAGGGGGGGCTGTACGCCGAACCCCAAAAGACATTTTCATGGATGTCCACTTCTAGTGAAGCCCACCCCAAACTCTGGACCTCCATTTTCTCACTCTGCAAGCCATGGACAATCTGGATTCTCACTCAATCATGTCTTCTCCCTAGAGCCTCAACTCCCATTTCCTGTTTTTAAACAGAAAGCCCCTCGTCCAGAGAATCCTATTCACCGCCGTTCTCCTCGCAGGGCCTGGATATCAAGCAGACGAGTGGCGTTGCACAGTTTCACAACAGACGTTGGGCGACTCCACCCTGTCAGCTCACTGCCCTCCAAATGATGCAGTCATTCTGGCTCAAGAATGGCGATTTAGGGATAGAAGAAACTTGATACTGTGGGCTATATGACTGATGGAGACTAAGGCAAAGGGCCCGAGACGGGGACATGGCCCCTGGGTCAGTTGGACATGTTCTGCACTGGTAAACAAAACACTGAGCGAGGTTATCTCGTTTAAGAGCGCCAGCCCTCTGGGTGTTAAGTAGGCACCACTTCAACAGCACTTCATAAAAATCCCTTGAAACATGTCCAGGTTCACATTCACTACATGGTTTCAGAGATGTGATACCTCTCAGAGACATGTGTCAGGTAAATATAACAGGACTTAAATGGATAGTTCACCCAAAATTCACTCCAAAACTCTTGAGCGAACATAAAATTACAGGGTTGTTCCAAACCTATATGACTTACTTTTTTCGGCGGAACAAAGATATTTTAAAAAATGTACTTTTGCCAAAAATTTAAATTCTGTCATCTTTTACAACCTAATTGTTTCAAAACCATTTGAATACAATGAAAGTCAATGGGTTCCAATGGGGTTGTTTCGGACCCCATTGACTTTGATAATTGCATGGACCAAAACAAAAACACTTTTTTCAAAATATCTGCAGAAGAAAAGTCATACATGTTAGGAGTGATTTTTGGTTGAACAATCCGTTTAAGCTTACTTCTTTCCACTTTTTATATGGGTACAACAAACAAAAGACAGGAAGTTGTGAGGAAAAAAGCAGAAACAGGATCAGATGTTATTGCAAGCGAGGTTCAAACTCAAATTTCCCTCATGAGCACCAAGGCTCAACTTGTAAGAGCATGTCTGCTAACTGCTAAGCTTTGTTTTACATATTTAAAAATAACTTAACTTGTGAGACAATGTCAAGTGTCAACAGATGGGAAACATGTGGCAACACTTTCACTCGCCGAGTCCTTACAGATCTGACTCTTGAATGTGATGTCAAACCACTTCCATGACAGTACAGCATTATAACGTCACAGGTCTGCCCATGAAACAGCTCAATCAGGACCATTCCACCTGATTTAGTTTGCTATGTTGCATTGCATGCTACATATGAACAATTGCTGCTCTACTTTAATGTTATTTTTAGTATTTCATGTGTATTCGGATTTGTATTTGGATTTATTCTTGGATATCATTGGACATAAAAAGAGCAAATGCCTGACTTCAGGAGAGCTCAGTTTTTTTCTCTCCACACACCTTTACTGTAACGTGAAGGTCTGCTTAGCAGATGCTGAAACGCAGCAGCAGACTAGAAACAGGAAAGGAAGACATTATGCAGAGCGTGCAGCCTTTCAACATCCTGCCAGACTAAGCGTACGGCCACATGCGAATAGCTGCATCTCACAAGTAGCAAAAACCAAAGACCTTTCTGCGCCGAACAAATCTTGAAGCGGACCACTGCACACAGCATGCAATTTAACATGCATATTCGTCTCGCGAGCCCCTGATATTGTCGTTAAAAAGGGGACTCAACATGTTTTTTGTGTGTGTGTGCCTCATAAATAAGGAACAAGACATGCACAGAGGCAGCTCTCTAAATAACGGTTTCAAAGGTTTGATGCGAGTTTCCAGCAACTTGCTTTCTTCGGATGAGGGTTGGTAAATTATGCATGCTCACCGGGACCATTATATGGCACGAATCTAGGACACTAACCAAAACACTCAAACTACCGATAACAAAACACACTAATGACAGAAGATTTCACAGATACTCAAAACTCACTATATTCATTCAAATTAAAATAAGTATGTATGACTTTCTTTTTTCTGAGGAACCCAAAGAAGATATTTTGAAAATATGTCGTTATCTCATGTTGTTTCAAAACCATTTGACTGTCTTTCTTCTGTGGAACACAAAAGAAGAAATTTTGCAAAACGTCCTGGTGACTCTTTCACAATGGATTGTGACTTCAAGATGTCATGTCAAAGGATGCAAAAAGAAATAAATAATCTGGGTCTTTTCCTCATGCAAAGTTATAGTACAACTTATCGCAATATGGCCCACAAATAATATGGACCACTTTTATGATGCTTTTATTGTGAGTTTACTTCTTTTTGGATTCTTGACATTTTCAGTCACAATTCATTGCCATCGCTTAGACCAACCAGGACATTCTTTTAAATGTCTCCTTTTGATATTTGTAAAACTATTAATGCTGTTCAAATTCAGAAGGACAAAATCCTGACACATTTTTCACTTTTAAGAGGAACTATTCCTTTAATAATGCAGAATCATGCAAGCTGAAACAGTACTAAAACTAAGGCTGTCTCAAAACCTAGTTTGTTGCCTAACAAGACAGCATTTTGTGTATCACAGGTGACCAAGCATGCTGTCTAGGTAGGCAACCTATTAGGTTTAGACACAACCAAAAGCGTCTGTGCCATGCTCCATGTTGTTGATGTTTGTTGACATGTCTTAGGGATGAACTGGAGCAGCTTTTGCATTTCTATTTAACTCTACAGACGCATACTGGATAATATAACAGGCTGTTACTTGACAAACACAAGTGGCAAAGGTTACGCAGTTAAATCCCTGTTAGAACAGTCACACCCTGGCAAAACAACAAAATAGTACCCGCTGGCAAACTTCTTATCATGAATCGTGTAAAAGGGCATATAGACAGTCCAGTCTTCGTGCAACTTCGGTCGGGTTCGGCTTTTGAGTTCGGGAGTAAAGATCCAGAGGCCTGGGACATCCGCGGCTGATAGTAACTCGCCCATCCCAGGCCGGAATCAGCTGTGTCGGGACTGCGTCCCTCTCCCTCCGCCTTCTGCTGTGTTTACCGTGAATAAACCGCGACTAATACACTCCAATCTAACAGATCAGGAGGAGGAGGAGGAGGGGAAGAGGAGGAGGAGGAAGAATCGCTTGCTGTGTGTCTCTCTCTTACCTCTCTTATCGAGATCGTAGCCGACTACCACGAAGTAATCGGCGAGCCTGGTCATCTTATCGAGATCACGGCGACAGGCCTCGGGGGTGACTGTAGTCTTTCCGCTGGCAGACGATATTCCGTTCACATTGTGAAGGCAGCGGCGACACCAGCATCCCTCCAGCAGCAGCCCGCCGCCATACTGTCGCTGTGTGTGTGCCGTGCCCTGACAGCGCTCTGCGCATGCGCCGTGAGCTCAGCGGCAGCAGGGAGGGGCGCACGGTCAGGGAATGTTGCGTAGTCATTCATTACAGCGCGTGTACAAGATACACTGCAAATAAAAAAAAATAATAATAATAATATAAAAATTCTACAATTAAAAAAATTTAATTTTAAAGTTAATTTGTTAACTTTGTTACATTTACGTATACGATGAAATATTTTAAAAGGCTTTACGTAGAGTAAAAATGCATAGGCCTACTTGTGCAGTAATTTTTTTTTTTTATCAGCAAAAAGTACGAATCTCCTAATTCTTTGAAAAAAGAAGCATTCGCAGAATTTTACCGTAATTTTTTTTATAGAAGTTTTTAAAAGCTCACACAAAAACATATATTATCTCGAGACTTTAACATCAACAACCTGTTATGGATAATTGTAATAATGAGAGAGATTAATAAGTAAGATTATGTTTAAGATTGAATGCATGCAAATACAAAGCGGGCAAATTATTTGGAGGCATGCAAAAAAATACGCAAATGCTTTTCGGATGAATTTGAATTGATCTAAAGCACTTCTTTTTGTCCCTAAGACTAAGCAGGAAAAAATATTTACTTATTCATGCATAGTTATGTTATTTTCATAATAGCTATGTAAACAAAACAAAAAAAAAAAAAATCATATTTAATGTTTAATGGACTCAAGTGCTGTCATATGAACTGCTTTCAGAAGAGTTTGCAGATTTCTTTATCTCAGTGGAGGTCAAATTAACCCTCATTACTGCACATTTTGTCTTCTTAGGTAGCTGTATAAACCATAGGTGGTTCTAGACCCTAATTAGGGGGGCTTCAGTCACCTGTCTTTTATCCTCCTAGCCCACTAAAAATCTGCGATTAGCTCAGCTGTCATTGCTTAGGTAACAGGATCACACTGACTGCATGAACACGTGGCGCAGTTAGTGGATTTTGCTATAAAGGTTCAATGTTTGGACAGTTGTTGCATAAATGTTACAATTCCGAGTTTCATCACAGAGGAAAAAGCTGAAAAGGCCTACCGGATAACCCCCCGATCCCACAATCTGAGGCCTGTGTCCTTGCCTGTCAGCATCGACACGCCTCCAAAAGAATTCCAACACTTCCTGTGTAAAGTCCTTTGACCCAGAGTACTTATCACAGTAGAATTAAAAACATTCACAGGCATGTTATACTGTCAGCATGCCAACTCTGAATTTATCTGAATGTTCACAGGAACAACAAGCACTTTCCAATTGACAGTAATTTCCCTAGGAAAATGCCCCAGGGAGTTGGCTGTGTAAATATATATTATCATTTTTGGTATTTTTTCTAGTCACTGAGGTTGTTGAAGTCTGAGAGATACCCAGCCAAAGGAGTCGTGTAATTTCATTGGGTCAGGTGGATCACATGACACTTTAGCCATCCATTGTGGCAGCCCAAAAGAGCAAATTAATTAAAAAAGTAGAAAGTCTAAAAAGGGGAGAAAGACAGAAGAGTGGAGTCAGTAAAGATGAGCCCCATCCCTCCTGTTTAACAATGGACTCAGGGATCAAGTTTCCCACAATGCCTTGAGAAAAGCAACATTAACAGTAATGAAGTCTTTCGTGCAGCTGGGCCACCTCCATATCCAGTTCCCAAAAGGAGCCGATATCGAGCCAAAAGGGCAACCATGCACTGCACCTGCACCTGCACCAACCAAAGAAGCATGAAATGATATTTAGCTTGATATTGCAGAATAATTCTACCTGAACACAAAAACCTGCTCATATATGTCTTTCTCCACTACAGAAGCCAAGTAATATTCTTATGAAACAGAAAAGTGACAAGTGAAAAGATCACAGGAAGAGTCGTGGGTTGTGCTTTGGTCCTTTAGTCGTCGCCGTGTGACAGGAAGGGCAGATAGACACATTTCTAAAGGTAGCGCTCTGAGTGTAAAGGTGTCTGGGCCTCCGTTGATGACACGTAGTCTTTTGGGAGAATATAAAGCAGAGCTCTTTTTGGCCGGATTTGAAAGTCACATGACATCCTGTCAACAAACCAATAGACAGGAAGAGGTGTCTTGGCTGAGTGAAAATCATAGGTCATCTCAGAGCATCCTAAATCCTTATGTCACAATCTGGACTATGAGGAAAACCCTGCTTAATACTGATAAAAGTGTTTTGGAGGCTAAATATTAATGCTTGAAAAAGAAAAATTTTTCTTATTATTATCTTAATTAACAGTTTTAATGTGTTTTTCACTGCTCAATGTTTCAAAGCATATATAATTTTAGTGACATTTAAAAAAAAAAAATACATGTATTGATTCATAAGAATGTATGTTTTACATATGAAAAAAATTATATGAAATACATACATTATAATACATATACAATTATATAAATACAAATGTTCAGTATGCATATTGTAAGGCATAATGTGCAGTCATTATTACAAAACAATAATAAAATCACCCCAAGCAGGGTGATTACTCTTTTTTTTTTATCACCCTGAAGTGTTTATTTTGTGCTAATAACCAGCTGATTGCACTGTATTAATAAAGGACCATAAAATATTGATATTGTTGACATTATTTTATATGTGAGAAGACAGCATTTCAGAGAGCCGCATATATATATATATATATATACTGTCTTGAAAAAAGACCAGTATTTAGCTGCTATGATCTTTATTTTGATTCTGCTCTGTGTATAGTAAATTCAACAATTATGAGTTTCTTAAATTTCTGTTTTGACATCAAACATAAAACATGAAACATGTTGTTTACAGAAGCAACAGATATTCCACCTTAACAATCTATGTGAGACTGACAGGAAGTGACATTTGACCAAATTCATTGACACATTTGCATGAAGAAACAGGCAGTACATAAAAACCTGTTTCTTCTCCTCTATATCAAAAGATTGAACTGACACCCCTAATAGTATCTTGTTGAATGTTTATTTTACACTATTTTATTTAATAATAATATTGATTTATTTTTATGACTATTCTATTACTGGCACCTTATTGATATTTTGGCAATATTGTATCCAAAAAAAAAAAATCATGTTAATCACAAAAAAAGAAATGGTTCTATACAGTACCTTAAAGGGTTCTATCAGATGCTTCATAAAGAACCTTTTAGGGGTTCCATCATGTGATCATTTTTTTGGATTTAGTTTTAATTCATTTTTAATGTAAATTAAATGTTATGAATTAAACAGCTTGTAAACATACTTGATCACTAGAAAAAAATCATATTAATTATATTAAAATATAATTAAACTCATTAAACATGAAAGTACTATGCAACCATTTAAAACATTTCTCCTTATATATATAACATATATATGTAACCCCTCACCCAGGTCTTACTCGCCCCGCTCTGTGCGGGCCACAAACTTGGATTTCCGGCGTGGTAGTCAGATGCTCTAACAAGGAGGCTAAAGGCTTCTAGCATCAGGCGCCAGAGCATCTCTTGATATCAGAGAAGTAAGGTTTACTCGCACAGCAACTATAGCTGGCCTCAGTTACACACACACATATATATACACACACTTTTTTGGCATATAGTGTACTTTGAAAATGAAAACAACAACAACAACAACAACAACTGGCAAACCACGTGGATTATACTGCTAATCAACTAAATTAAAAGTTAAAGCCTAATAAACTTGGAGAATGTAACCGGTACCTGCCAGATCAATCCAGTTCAGTGACAGGATGGGAATATAACAATGAGTCATGTGATGATGATGAAATGACAGGATGAAACAAGGCAGTCGGTGTCTGTGTTCATACACCAACATTCATTCATCTTTTATAACCATCAGCTATTTGATCCACTATCACACAGTCTCATGTCTTTGTCTTCATTCATTTCTGGAAATATACATGCATTGTTCCCCTGCAGTCACACCCAAACACAACCGCTCAAGCAGACTGCCATTCCCACACACAGATCCAAACATAAGTGTATAGCATAGATGCACTGGCTGATGGGTAATAGTAACAGAACAGAAACAGAAGCCCCGTAAAACAAACATGACCGCTAACTGTCCATCCAAGCAGTACAAATAAACTTGATTGTGAGCCATAACAAACCAGTCACATTCTCAAACTTGACGTTTGGCCATCGTAAACATGCGAGGGAAACAAGCTCAGTGGGAACAAGCATGTTTTCAAATTGATTTAGCACAGGGATTTACCATGGGGAGGAGGATGAGTGAAGAGACGTCACTGAGATTTCAACAAAAGGGCCGTCATTGGAGAGGTTTGTTTTTGTGTTTGAAATGTTTAAGAGATGTTGTTTACGTGCACTGGTTTGAACGTAATGAGAATTTTCCCCTGGGAGATCAAATACACTATTACTTTCTGTTTTGAACCCCGAAATCCCTCATTACATTGATAATATTTATTCAGTGTAGTAATAGTAATGTTCACTAGGGGGCAGCATACAAGAGACAACCGTTTACTAACCGTTCTAATCTATCTATCTATCTATCTATCTATCTATCTTACAGAATAGAAATATTCAGTCACATTGTGCAGTTATACATTTACAGTTTTTCTTTTACTTTTGACCCATTTATTAATACTTAAGTCACTTTTCCAAAACTCTTCACACAGTTCTCCTAATCAACTTCAGCTTGGCACAGCAGTAAATTTCACATTCAGAATAAACTACCAAAACACTTCATACAATTCTTTTTTATCTCAACTATTGCAATTGAAAACAATCATGTCATCATAGGCAGCTTGTGCGTTACGGTTTGAACCGGATTCATTGGCTGTGGTGTGTGTGGTTACTCATGTAAACTAATTGGCACATACAGCTGATGAGAGATCAGAGGGGAAGACCAGCTGCTCTCATCTGTGATTTGGCGGCCAGTTGACAGTTCTGTTGTCACATGATTTTTCGCGATTATGTAAATGGAGGCACTTGCCAACTTGATTAATTCCCAGACACGTACAACTTGCTGGTCTCTAAGAATTACTGGTTCATTCACCTTGGTTCATTACACTGTATAGTCACTTTGTTTGTGTTTTCCAGTAACACACACAGCAGTACACATTTACTTATTTAAAGACTGAAAAAAACTTCAATAAATGTCCAACACTGACCTGAATAAGTGACATATACATTCACCCTGGAGCCATGAGACATTTCTAAGGAGAAAAGGAAGAGAATGTGAAGAAATGTGATTAGTAAACTATCCAATTTCGGTAACACTTTAGTTTAGGGTCCAATTCTCAGTATTAATAGTTGCTTATTAGCATGCATTTTACTAGGATATTTGCTGTACTTATAATGCACATATTAATGCCTTATTCTGCATCCCATAATCCTACCCAATAAGTAAACTTAACTACCTTACTAACTATTAATAAGCAGTAATTAGGAGTTTATTGATGCAAATGTCAATAGTGAGAATTTCGTAGTTAAAGTCAATTTTTGTTTTTTATGGAATATTGAAGTATTTATTATAAATTATTTATTCGTGCACATCATTATTTTTATGACATCTCTTCTCTTCTCTGATGACGTGTTTACTGGCGTAAGGGTGGGGCAACCTGTCACTCACATGAGATCGACCAATAGCAAACCACAACCATCCAATCAATTCCCCATGGACAAAATCAAGTCCCGCCCTACATTTTTCTCATTCGAAAAGCAGTTTCACTCAGATATACATCAGAATTGAGAAGAAAAGACTATCACCACTTCCATTTCATGCCGACTTTAACATTAGATTTTACCTTGGAGGGCTGATGTCTAGGAAATCCCCTTAAATCTTTTGTGTATTTGTTACTGATGGCATGGTTGTTGCTCAAACATGGACAAAATTTGATAAAATCATTCAAAAGCTAAAATTAAACTCGTGACACCTTGATTTTTCAAGGAAAAGGGGGGAATACCACAAACAGTTGAAGTTCAAAGTTTGTTTGTCACATGCTCAACTGCCATTGAAATTGCACCATGACTGTGCGTAAGCGATCAAAGAAACAAAAGAGTAAACAAATACTAAATAATAATAATAATAGCTCATGATATAACCATTTAAATATTCATAATAACATATTGCTGTGAAATGAATGCATATTAGATAAGCTTATGTCATCATTGCTGAAGAATATTGAAGAATATAGACTCACTAGTGTACAATTCTCCATTCAAACCTCTATATATAGCACATTTAGGCCTTTTTGTACAATATAAAATGACTTTGCAGATAATATCACAACAAAAGTGCAAAAAAGTGGTTGCTTTCTGAGACACAATTAGAAGAGAATGTCTATCCAATCAATTATCACTAAAATGCACATTGAATAGTAACATGCAAGGGTGCGTCCTGCCCTCCTGAATTTCTGGGGAAGTCAACTGGTCTCTAAAGCATCCTTATCCCCTCTGCACACTCACCCCAATGGTTAGAGATAAAGGGGTTTAGTGAGAATGTTAGTGAAATGGTAAAACTAGGTGAAAAATTATCATCTGTTACCATTTAAAGGGTTGCATTTCGTTTTTGATCAGAATGTGGAAGATCAGTGCCACCAAATATAGCAATGCAATAACTGTATATTGCTTATCTCATAAAAATATAGTTCTAAGAAATATCATTTATTTGCATACATTTAACGAGATGCCCTAAAAATTCAATCAAACAAGTTATGCGTAAAAGTAATAACTGCATTTGACACTAATCAAGTTTGGCCATTTATCAAAATGACTCAGAAGCTGCGTGATCCAGCGTGAATAAGGGACACACCTTTGAAAAATCGTACTGTAGTCCCGCCCAGTCCATATTTAAACGCGTCAATGTCAGCTGAACCTCAGACTTCACGAGAGCTTGATCTTGGCGAGCGCGTGCGCACCCGTGGGAAAATTCTCAAGACCATTTTGCGCGTGGCACTAGACCTAAACCTGAGATAAAGGTCAGTAAAGTTTATATGTATGATAAATATAAAAATAACATACTCAGAATGTAGGCTATTTAAAAAGGTAACTAAGGGAAAGGTGTAGACTGTAATTAGTTGGCAACTAATTAGTGCTGATGGACTAATATAGCTACTTCTTGCACCACTCCAGATTTGTATATAATACTTAGTCATATAAATGTATGCATTTATACAGTTATTTGATGCACAGCACATTGCTAGCAATAATGTGTTATTAATCTGCGCGGGGGGAAAAAATCTAGTGGGCATCAATTAATATTTTCCTTTTCTTCATTTTATGAACAGTTGAAACACCACAGTACCTTGGAGTTGGAGTTTTGGTCCAACTTGGAAGTTTCAGTAGTTGGAAATTTAATACTGTCCAGGTGCATTGGAAGCCCCCTCCTGACCAAGGGGGCGTGAGAACATTATTCGCCCACGATGAGAGCACTTTTCCCGGTTTTTGTGTATTGCATCAGCCTACTCTCCTCACAACTGTTGGCACTACCGGTGAGAAACAGGTAGGAATTCGCCTTTTAAATATCTCAGATTTGTTGGTCGGTCTATTTAACCTTTTGTTTTGGGTGCTCATTATTTAATATAGTAGGTAGTAGGTTGCCTAAGTGTGTTTTTGTGGTGAAGTAATCTTACCAAGCTCTGAATGATGAACGAACGGTTGCGCTTCGAATCTTTTTAACGAATCCTCTGAACCGGTTTACAAAACCGGTCTGAATGATTTGTTCATTAATCGGCGGTTCCCGAGTGAACAAATCACTGATTTAACAAAAAAAAAAAAAAAAAAACGGTTTGAAAATATAAGTTACGTTACTTTCCGAATCGCATAAATGTTAAAATTGGGTTGGTTTTGATAAATAGCATTTTTTTTTAAATGGCCAAAAACATTTTGTTCAAGCGAGAAATGTAAATTTATGTCAGTATTTTTTATTATAAATGTAAAATATATTAACTACTTTATGTTTTTATGAACTGATTTAGAACACATGAAATTACAATAAATACCCTTATAAATAATAAAACACAAACAGCAACAAAAAGGCTTTATTTAAATGTTTTATGCCGCGCCGGTGAATCTTTAAAACGAACCGAGTCTTCAAAAGAACCGAGTCGAACTCGCAAATTCAATCTTTGCACCTTCAAAAAGTTTAACACCTGTAGAAAGGCACACTTAACTAAAGTTTTCCTCAATATTTCGAAGTAGACTGGCACCATGGATGTATTATATACAAAAAGAGTTTATTACACAAAGAGAGGATGTTGTGTCGTGCAAGATAATCGTTGCAGTGAACAAGGTCAGTTAGGATGGTAGACGTGACTGTATAAACGCACGCATCCCACCATTCACCGGCATAGTTGCTCGCCTGCTTCTTGGGAAAGCAAACTTTTACAGTAACACTTTACGATAATAGTTCATAAATATAACCTATTATAAAACGCTTAACAGAAAAGAAGTTCATATACATTCTTATATAAAAAAAAAAAAAAAAAAAAAAAAAAAAATTGCATAACAGTAACTATTTGAATTCACATTGAATACTGATGTAAAAAGTCACATGACCAGAGCTGTTAATTCCAGTTTGCGACTCTGAAGGATGACGGCTGTGTCAAAGCGTAGAAGCATGAAACGTGTACATAAATGCAGGCTAATACTTAAATGGTCTATTATTGATGTTTTATTAATGAATACTCATATAAATTATGATAACAATACATCGAATTTGAGCAGTCGAATTTGTGAGCGGTGGGGAAGCCCAAAACCTAATTTTGGATAAGGAACTATTCGCATTATGAAAAGTTGATTTCCAAGTACTGTTGCATTTGCATTTATTATTGTATTTTCATTTCCTTTTCCCCAGAATTGCCTGCTAATGAGAAAAGTTTCTATTAGGGTATCTTATTATTGTGGAATGTTTTGACTTATGGTAGTTTCCCGCCTGTAACCAGGAATAAAACACTTATAGTAACTTTATTAGAAAAGGCATACAGTTTGTTTACAAAGAGTAAAAACTTAGATGAAATGAGTTCAGATAATAAGACAATAGTAACGTTAGTAATAAGATAATAGTAGTTTTACTATATACAGTGTGCCCTTTTACATAAGGTAAGCAGCAAAATTCATTGCATCATACAATTTTTGGCTCCTACCCTCACAAAACAAGTCGTTAGTCAATTGGTGCTCATCGTGTGATTAACAGAATACTTTGTAATCCGTCATGTCTTCTGAAGCGACACAAATGAATGTACAATGTGTTTTTTTGATAAACATTTGCATCATTTCTGAGTCAAGGTTAGGCGAATAAGAAACAGCCTCACTGAATGGTGCTGGAAATAGAGTGCAATTCCTCAACAAATCTGACTAAATAGTAGGTTTTTTTACCAGACAGGTGTGGTACTTCAGTTATACTGTATTTTTTTCCAAATACACATTTGATTGGCAGCAAATCTCTGAAATATGATATTGGGGTAGTTATTCCTGAAAACCGCAATTTAAATGTATTAAAGCAATGACATGTTTTGACAAGTCATTATTTCTGGCTGATGACTGATGACAGCAGTCAATAGGAATGAAAGTGTCTGTGTGCCCTCTTCTGGCTGACACCTGTATTCTGTGTTCACGTCCGTTTTCCTGAACCGTGCATTTCTCTTCATCTTGTCGTTTTTTCCCATATTAGCCCATCTTACCTACATAGCAGCTCATTAATATCTTGTGACGTTCTTTCTCACTCAATAATGTCATGTGACAAACCATAATGTCAAGGGAAGGACTGTATTTGCCCTTGACCTACAGTATTTACAGTATAATTGTGGCACATGCATTTCACATGCTTTTCTGCTGGTCTATGCGATATTTGGTGAGGACATTAGCCTGATATTGAGTCACAGACGTCTGACTAGTTGATTTACAGTTACAAAGCGACAATAAACAACTGATAAATACTGTGGTGTCAGACCCTTTCTGATTACTGCAATAATGTCAGGTGTCTTTAAAGAGACAGTTCACCCAAAAATGAAAGTTCTGTCATCATTTATTCACCCTCATGTCGTTCCAAACCCATATGAGATGTTTAGTAGGATGTTCACACTGCTCTTCTGCATACAATGAAAGCGGCCGGGGGCTTCGAATCTCCAAAAAGCCTGATAAAAGCATCATAAAAGAAGTCCCTATCTCATCTCTGACCTTACAATATCTCTCCCTCTCCGTTCTTTGTCTCTCGCCTTAATTCGTCTCAGAGAACTCTTTGTTCGATAACCATCCATGTACACAGAACGTACAGCAACCTTTGCGATATCAGTCAGGGATTTTTATTGTTTAACATGCTGCATGCTGTCCCTGAATCGAACAAGGTGGTTAGTGAAGCCCGTTCTGGTGGATTTTGGTCTCTGAAAATAGCTATGCAAACATAGCCTAGTTTTCTCCGTTACATAATAGTTCTTGAGAGAATATGCAGAGACAGGAGCCAAGCGACAAGTCAAATGTAGATTTAAAACAACAGTCAGAAATCATTGTGTTTCCAAAAAGGTTTTCACAGCAATGCCATATAGAACAACCATTTTAGGTTCCCCAAAAGAACCTTTCAGTGATCAGTTCTAAAAAGAACCATTTTTTTCTTAGTTCTGAAGAACATTTCAATAATCTGAAGAATTTTGTCCACTATAAAGAACCTTTTGTGCAATGGAAGGTTTTCATGGATGTTAAAGGTTCTTCATGGAACATCAATGCCAGTAAAGAACCTTTATTTTTAAGAGTGTATCATCTGTGCTCCATAACTGAAGTGAACACCATTTGGTTCAATGCTGTGGTCGAGAGGATAGGCTCACTGTATGATAATTGACTGAAATATAGGATATTAGGTCATCTATAATCAGGATTTAAGGAAGTTGAGGTTACTGTCTATTATGTAGAACTACTGTCAATTAAGTAAAATGGTGTTTGGTTGTCATATTAAACTACAAATTGACTTCCTATTTTCAATGCTGGAGGAAGCAAGTCCTAAATACTCACTCAAGGGGAAGCGTGCGGTCTATGATACGTTGGTTCACACTCAATGGGAATCTGGGCCGGTCATGTTTGGACTTGAGTTATGCAGTCCTCCGTTTACAACATAAACATTAGCATTTTACACCACACCGCTTGGTCATTATTGTTAGAGGCGAGAGGGAAAACTCATCCGTCAGGCAGAATTCCGTTGTGGATTAGTAACTAAGACCTGAATTCCTTTCTCCTCATCCTCAAGCGGCATGTTTCCACTCTGAACAGAAACCATAAAAAACCATAAAAACAAACACACAAGAGGAGGGAGGACTTAAAAAGCCCCTAATCAACGCTATAAGCTAACCATTAACAGACTTAAACTTTCACTTTTTTGAGTTTCACTATTGCTATTCACAGTTTAACCCTTAAAGTGCCATTTCTCCAATCAATATCCAACAGTCAAGTATTATATGGATGCCTGGAGCATGTTTAAGGCAGTTTAGGGGACAAGGCTCATTTTCCTTGGACCTTCCCTGGTTTCATGAACTAACATAGCACTGGTCAGTTTAATTACTCAAATAATTAGCTTTGTGAACAATTTTATTTATATCTATCACCATCTCCCCACCCACATTTACTGAATGTAGATTAACAGAGTGGTGTATGTCATATATATACTTTGAAACTAATATTATTAAATATTTGAGGACCTTTCCAGGACCATGACCCCAACAAAAAATATTAATAAATATTAATAAATAAAAATAAAAAATATTTAAAATTATAGTAAGAACAATATATTATTATTATTATTATTATTATTATTATTAAATAATATTACAAAATATTTGAAAACTTCTCCAGGTGTGTAACTGCCATTGACATTGCAGGTCCCCCTAATACTGAGCATTCGTTTTTATTCTGAGCATAAAATTCACATTGTGTGCCATATGACCAGGATAGAAGCTGGTTTTAATGGAACAAACATCTCATAGTAACCAGAGAAGGTCGCTTGGTTTGACTCATGGTCACTTTTCCCATTGTATAATTACCTTTTCTGTCCAGCTAAATATAACCAGCTGATGACCAATTCACAAACAGCCATGACCAGTTTCAGAGAGGTGCAAAAATCACAGCCTTATGGCAAGAACAAACAATAATACTGGTTTGACCTGAACACACCTGACCTGCCACTCTCAGTGGAGGATCAAGAAGTAAATCACAATCAAATATCAGATCTCCCTGTTTTCCCACAAAGTATTTGTTCTCACAAGACATCACAGGGTTTTCGTGGCAGTCCGCCAGTACCAAGCCCGACAAGAGATGTGCAGCACCGAACATGTTGCATTTCAAAAGATTAAATCACTCAGACACAAAGTCCACTATCAAAGACTGTAGGCTTGTACTTGCAGGACATAACCAGATTGATTGCTCATTTGATAGAGCCTCAACTTTTATTCGACATAAAACTTGACTGTTCCTCTGGTTTCTGGGAGTGCCTCATCTTTTCAGCGCACTGCAAAACATGATTACCACCTTTATCCCAAGATGGGTTGAATTTCGAGGGGCAGGTGCTAATTTTCCTGCCTGAACACTATGCTCAGAGTAGAAATACCCCAGAATCACAGATCCTATTTCATTGTGGTCTGTTGGTTAAATGTCGCCAGGTGAGATTTTTAATTAGCACGTCTGTTCAATTACATGTAAAGTGGCAGCCCTTTTCTAAAACCGGACATTTCTAGAAACAACAGATACTACAAGTGTTGGGGAAAGTTACTTTTACAAGTAATGCATTACAATATTGTGTTACTCCCTAAAAAAGTAACTAATTGCGTTACTTAGTTACTTTTTATGGAAAGTAATGCGTTACTTTTTCTCATCTGGGCTGGTTTTGCTTGTTTGTTTTTTAATAACAAAAAAGTTATTATATTTTTGGCAAATATAAAGGCTTTTTCTCACCATAAGTGAAATGAAAAAGCCTCAGGCTGAAGGAAATGCAAATTCACGCTTGTACAGTAGGGGGCGCAGCTCAGACAAGAAAGTTCAGCACTCTTCAACAATAAAAACAAAAAATGAAACAAATGCGATGTTTTTCTAAAGTAATTTTTGCTTATCAGTATTGGATCATTGAAGGTCAGCAACAAAGACATTGGTTAATAAAGTGAGGTTAAATACATAAAGTATATTTGTGTAATTTAACATATTTAATTATTGCAGGTTTGCGTAATATTCTGAGTTTGCATTTCACTATTTTTATTTATTATGAGGAATACTGAATCAGTTTCTGTGCAAGTGAGATGAGTAAATGCATGTTCACATTTAGTCTAGATTAATGCGTTACTTGGAAAAAGTGATCTGATTACGTAACTCACGTTACTTGTAATGCGCTACCCTAACACTGGCTACTACTTGCTCTATAACAAAATCTCTTTGGACTTAGGTCTAGGAAACCTTAGCAACCCCATAGCAACGTCCTGGCAACCTCCCTAGCAATGTGAGTTTTGCTGATGGCATATTTAGGATGAGCTACGAGACAGGGTTGTCTAGCAGACATTTTAAAGGATTTGAGAAATATGGACGTGTGATAATGGAGTCTCAGAGAAGGTCAAAGGGCGAGTGGATGAAGTCTACGGGCAGCTTATCTCTGCTTAAGCATCTAAGAGTCATAGTTGGATCAAGCTCAAAGAGAAACTAATGCTCACGGGGCAAGCACTTTGCTTTGATCATGTGAAGCTGCTGAGATTTCAGAGGTGTGGAGGTTTAGTTGCTGAATATGCAAAAATTGAAATACAGCATAACATATTAGACCAGTGGCATTATAATAAAACTATTACTATTACTATAAAATTACTATTCATCAAAGCCACTTTGGGCAGATAATCATTATATTTTAAAGAGGTGGTATTTTGGTTGACCACGATGCAAAGGAAAAACAAACTAGCCGGCTACATAGTTTGCAGACTGAGCAAGTAATCTTTCTGAGGAAAGAAAATTCATGTTAAAGATGTAAGTAATATAAGGATATTATGTTAAATTTAAAATATTTGTATATTATATTAAGAATATAAATATAATACCAAATAAATAATAAAAAGGCCTAATTATTAAACTTTTGGACAAAAAAAAAAAAAAAGAGTAACTGCAGGACTGATATTTCTGGAAAGTTGAGTTTTTAAGCTTTCGAGAACGTGCGAGCAAAAATGCTAAACACATGTCTGGCAAGTCAGCGTTACTCAGCAAGCTTTTTCACTAAGTTTAGCATGACACTGTGAGATTAGATGGTGTGGTCTAAACTAACAATACACCCTGTCATTTCTCAAATCTCAGCTTTAGTGTTTTTTGTATAAATGGGTTGCTCTTTTACAGTTATGCTTTCCCACTTTTTAAGATCATTTGGAAATAAAAGTACAAAAATGCAGGGATCTTTACAAATCACAAAGCTTAAAATTGCCACCGTCTTGACATGCACCTGCCATGAGCTGCTAACTGCTGCTTGCTAATTCTAAGAGCAAGACCTGAATTAGTGGCCTGTGCAAAAACCAAAAGCCTCAGTGTTCAGTGTGATAATCAAACAGAGGGCAGATGGCCTCAGCCATTACAGCAAAACCGAAGTAAATCAAGTGTGTTTGCCGTACACTGTGTCCCAAAGAGTCATACCCTTTTTGAACAGTGAGCAGCTGACATATTTAGAAGTGTGGTTGCAGTAAATGTTTACACGGTTGACCAAACTGCACATTTAGTATCAGCAGTAAATGATGCTTAATGTTGGATCAAGCCTATTATGTGCAATAAATAGTTGCATAAAACTTACTTTCACCATGAAATGTGCCATTATTTTTGAAATTTTTATAGTTTTACAACCAATATTCTTCCACTAGCAATAAATAAAGTGTGGTTTGTTTTGAAAAATGATTTGATGACATGCTTGTTTCATGGATATTGCACTTGAAATATTAATAGTTTTATAACATAAAATAAGACAATAAATTAAAAATACATAAATGATGAAAAGTAAATAAATTATGTCTTTTTAAAATTATATTTATATATTATATTTATATTTTATATACAACATGTAAAAATAGAATCCCAGTTGGACTTGAAATATTCATGTAAGTTAAATAAATAATATTAATTATAAAATTTATATTATAACATTCAAATCAATTTTATTTAGGTGTTAAGTAGCCACTATATATATATATATATATATATATATATATATATATATACCTGCTTTTCCAATTACTCTGAAAAATTTGTCCCAGGAACTTTTTTCCCCCAAACATGTTGCTGTCTGCATTTCCATCGCGGTCTAAAGTACGTAGGACTGCACGACTTTACAGTTCCCACTGGATTTTGTCCTCCGCATATAAGCTTAATAAAGCCTGAACCTCGTTGTCAGTCCATCGGTCGTATTTTTTAAACTCCACTGTTGATTCGAATAGCAAACAACTCTTACTGCATGCACCGCAACAGACTTCAAAAAATGGTGGTTGAAATAAAATGCTGCGTGGAGTTAACCAATCAAAAATACTGCGTGAACTCAACCAATCAGCATGTTCAGCACCCAAGTCCCACCCCTGAAAGTTCCAGAACTTTGAAAAAGTACTACCTCGTGAGCAGGGACTTTCTGAGAGGGAAATTTTCATATAGACCCTGGTTCCTGCGGTCAAAACACACAAAGTACCACCCCAAAGTCCCTAGTTCCTGGGGAAAGTTCCTGCGGTGGAAACGCGGCTTATGTAAACTGATTAGAAAATAATCCTTACAATGTAATTTTTGATTACAGAATGGGTCTAATATTATTCAGATTGACCAATCAAAATCAAGTATTGCAGAGTATAATAAAATAACAAATTCCTATCTCTGTCTCATTGCAGGTTGGACTTCATGGCAAGACTCCATCAGCTAAGAGAGGAAGGCCCCATCTCTCCAGATGTGCGTCCAAACACTGACCACGGCGTCTCCATCGACCGCACCATTCTGTGGAGGGCCATCCTCTCTAGACCACCACCTCCAGACCCACTCTACGCAGGTCAGCCAGCAGCAGGAGAGCCCAGCGAAACGGGTGAAATCCCCAAGAAGAGAGGTCGTCGTAACGTGCATTCACGAGGCCACCACAACCATCACCACGCCCAGCTGATGCGCGTCGGATGCGTCCTCGGTACCTGCCAGGTACAAAACCTCAGTCACCGCCTCTACCAGCTGGCCGGCCAAAGCGGACGCGAAGACTCCCCCATTAACCCACGCAGTCCACACAGCTACGGATGAGTCTAGTGAGACATCCGGCTAAAACTAAGACCAAGAAAACAGCGTTACACATATCTGTCCTGGTGTTTGTCTATTTTATTGCGATACTGCTGTAGTACTCTTTCCTGCTCTCTGGTTTTCTGGAGTGTATACTGTGCCTTTTTGGACAGAAAGGACCTCTTGTTACTTGATGGCAACTTTTGAACTCTGTGCCTCTGAAACACTTTGACTCTGGCCTCTCATTTTATGGTACTCAAACAGATTCTTTATTTTGATATTGTCATTAAGTCTCCAGATAAGAGATTATTCCGGGTTATGCCGCATTACATCCAGACTCATCTAAGGCTGTTTACTTCTACACCACTGATCAAACCGGCTGAGCCTTTAATGTGGATTTCATCAAGGTGTGTCGGATTTCTGTCAGTCTGAGGGCCGTGTGTTCGAAAAGACTCTGAACTCTCCCACCTCTTCAGTGCACTTTTAAGAAGAAAGCAGACTTTCTCCGATGGCTTCGGAGGTTGTTTAAGACCACCTCACATGAATAGTTACTGCAAGTTTGGGCTTAAACCTTGGGTTTTAGACAATGGCGAATTGTGAATTTACAAACACAGTGGTCTCTTGATTGAACCCGCAAACAATATAGTAGCAATCGCAGCTGAATCCGGATTAACACATTGTTGTTTTACCATCCACTTTGAGGTCTGGCGCCTGAAATATTACACTTCACGTGATTCATAAAGTCACGAGAATGAGTTATAATCTCCAAGGTCTCAGTTTCCACTTTGACAGAATCCTGCTGGGCTTTGCCACATTTCATAAACAGAAGCAAGACTTTTCAGAGCATTCTTAAATGATGGCTATAACTCACCCATAAATACCCATAACCAAGGTTACAGCTCCATAACAGAGGCCAAAAAACTAGCTGAATGGCTATTTGAAAACCATTTGTCCCATCTTGATTGACGATTTACTCACCCTCATGTCGTTCCAAACCTGTATGACTTTTTCATTCTCCTCAGATATTTTGACAAATGTCTCGCTTTTGTCCATACAATGCAAGTCAAAGCGATCCAATGTTGGTTTTGGACCCCATTGACTTGCATTGTATAGACAAAAAAGTATTCTTAGTAAATTACACAATTCTTAATAGCATAAATGCCCTCAAAAATACTCTCAACACACATTGACTGGCATCCTTTAAGTAATTCACCAGATCATTCTTGTAACTCTAATTAAAGATTCTAGTTATACCAAAATATGAGGTGCTTGCATGCCAAAGTCTTTCGGGAACATGGCCTTTCAAAAACACTCTCCATCCGTGTCATGTATTTTAAGAATTCCCTTTTGTTATAATAATCATGTCTGAATACGTGGGTGGATACACACCAAAAATACCCAGCAGACACAGGAAAAGTAGCTGTAAAAACCGACCGATTTAAAACTTTTAGAAACTTTCCCTGGCTTTTGGGGGTCTCTGGATGTCAGGGGAATGCTGTGAGACATCAAAGTGCATGTCTGAGGATTAAAATAGCAGAAGTAATCCTAAAAGTCCCACTTAAACATCAAATACTCAATTTCTGCAGGGTGTCCAGGCCAAACTTTTAGAAAGCATTAGGTTTTCCCACTATGTGTTGTATGTTATAGGACAACTTGCTTTCAAATCACTCCAGAAAGGCAGAGAACCGACCAAAAAACCTGAATTTACTTGATACCTTTCTGTGCATTCAGTCTATACTGTTATAATCTTTACATAGGCTTGAATTTCAATTGGATTTGATGGTGTTGATAACTGTAAAAGTCTTTCTCTTTGTCATGGCTGATTCTAACGATGATGATCATAGGAAATAGTAATAATCGCTGGTGCTTTGGCGCTAATCTGCTCAAAGGCTCTCTATATATCCGACACCATTCTCTCTGCTGTAATCGATTAATGTCTCGTGACTGATCATTAAAAGGCTTTTAAACTGCTGAGAGCCTGGTTAATCTGTACTTTTTGTGCACATGCACAGGGAGAGCCTCTTTACCTGCCTTATGTTGACATATATTGATCACATTCCTTTTTTTTTTTGACTATTTAACTATCTATTTATTTATTGTCGGATGAGTTGTTGTGAACGTCTTGGTGACATGGGTTGGAACATAACAAGTGCGTCAGTATCTGGCCCTGATCGTTTTCTGTATGCGTGTGTTTTTGTGTGCTGTCCCTGTGTATTGCGTATTTTCATGACCTTTGTCCCACTTTAAAGTTTTACTTGGTTCATTAAGAATAATACAAGCATTAGCTTTCACGCTAATTTGGATGAGCACTGGACACGGACTGTCTTCGTGATGAAGGAATACAAAGAACATTATGAATCTGTGACTTTTAAAGACGTGTGTGTGTTTGTGTGTGTGTGAACGTCATCCTGACCATGAGCATAACCTTAAATGTTTTAGTTGATATTAAAGGTCAGTTGTGTTGTTACTACCATGCGAAGCACTTTAAAGCAGGAGCATGTTTCTATGTTTGTCACTTGAACTTCAGATTTGTGAGATTTGTGTTATGAGCAGGATCTGAATGTATTTTAAAGGGCGTTAGCACACTGAATTAGGACTGAGGTCAGTATCATGTACGCTATCTTTTGTGAATACTATTATTAGTTCTGATATTTAAGTTAATGTATTTATGTTTGCATTTGTGTATCTATGTCACCAAAGACGTTATTTATCACATACAGTGTTTTCTCACACCTCAGAGAGGCGTCTTCTGGGTATGAAAAAAAGATTATATTTTGGAAAGATGATAAAATTAGTCTGTCACACCCATACAATGTTCTTTTTTGTTTGTGAAATAAAGCACTACGTAGTAGTGAGATGAAATCTGATGTGTTGTTCTCTTTTAAATGTGAACAGCGGTTGTTTGTTACTTTGAAAGGACACACAGACATCACAAAACACAAATTGAAGGGATAGTTCACCCAAAAACACTCACACTCAAGTTGTAATAAACCTGTATGAGTTTCTTTGTTCTGTTGAACACACAAACACACACACAAAAAAATATATTTTGAATTTTATCTTACTGATTATTAAATATTACTGACCCCAATCTTTTGAATGGTAGTGTAATATTACTTTGATAATCATAAAATGATGTACAATCACATGGGTTGAAGATTCCAGTCATACCAGAAGTCTAAAAAAAATTATTTTATCTTGGTTGGACCTATTATTCGACACTTTTAGCTGCAGAATAAATGCATCATAAGTGACAAATAAGCCTGTAGGAAATTTGACAACCCAAATCATTTGTTTTTCCATGATGGCACATCCACACTGATGGTGTGGCAATAAATCCAAGACAACTGATATATCGCTCGTTTTATATATATATATATATATATATATATATATATTATATATACATAATTTTAATTATTTACAAAAACTATTTTAATTAATTGAATTTACAATTTTAAATATAATTTTAATTGTGTGTATACATATATTTGATTTTAATTAATTTTAAATATAATTCACTTATATTCACATACATTTATAATTACAAATATTTATCTTTTTTAATTTCTATTCATCGTAATTCGTAAATCTCTAGTCACCTTGTACTGCAGTTAACACAAAGTTATGTAAGGCATGACCGCCAAATACTAACTATTAGCAAATATGTCTGTGTCTGTCTGCAATATCTGTCCAAGCTTATCCATTATCTTTATGAATCTAAAGAGCACTGGAACTGCTCGAACATATTCCTGCAGCTCACTACAACACCCAGATTCACAAACTTTATAACAAACTTTATCTCCCAATGCACAGATCTGTACTAATAAACCAATGATGCCCCTTAGCAACAGACACAACAAGTTAAACATTGGATTGAAGTTAACAAGCCAATAAAATGCAATAAAACGTGGACCCTTTCTACTTATACATCAAATTCACCACCAAATTTCCATTCAGACAGGAAAAGTTGATTTCTAACAGAGCCATTAATAAGTGACCAGGCAACTATCAGATGAAGCACGCAACTAACAGCTGTGCAGATAGAAAAAGCAGGTCACTGTGAGATGGGTAAACCAATCAGCTGACCGTGTGATAGGGTGACCACAGCCTTCATAGAAAAAAAAAAATAGTATTACTTACAATGCTGACATGAAACTGAAGAATTTTCAATTACATTTAATATGCTAAATTAAAAATTTCAAAAGCCTGTAAATGCACGATTGTGGGTATTTTAATACAGTTAAAGGTACTAATATTTCATTTAGAGCAGAACATTTTCAAAAAGGTCAATGCGATTGCACGACCATGTCCTTCAAATGCAATGGGCCAACGTACAAGTCTACAAACTGCATATGACCAAATTTTTATGTCATCTGACACCATATCTCTCATATCTATGGACCAAGAGTGGGAATGTGGATGGTAATTTCAAGCCAGGATTGCATCATTCTTAACATATGACTTACACTCAGACAGTTCTATTTCTGATTCATGTCACAGGTTCTCATAAAATATGGCCAATTATGTTTGAAAGGTGAATTCCTGAGGCACTTCAAAGAAAACAAATGTCTAAAAGTTCAAGGTTACAGAGAAAAATGACCTTCTTTAACCTTTCAGTGATTCACAATAGATCTAGTGATGCTACAGGGTGTGTATGAAACACACTTATGAGAAGAACTATAATATATAGCCCCAATATAATATTTATGCCTACTACCGGTAAATATTATTTCATTTCATTCAAATAACATAAAAGCAATTGCAGGAAGGTCTTCAGCTATTATGTAATGAATCAGGGGCATTCAAACAGTGTATATTTAGAATATATATATATATATATATATATATATATATATATATATACACACACTATATTGCCAAACGTTTTGGGACGCCTGCCTTTATATGCACATGAACTTTAATGACATCCCATTCTTAATCCGTAGGGTTTAATATGGAGTTGGCCCACCTTTGCAGCTATAACAGCCTCAACTCTTCTGGGAAGGCTTTCCACAAGGTTTAGGAGTGTATTTATAGGAATTTTTGACCATTCTTCTAGAAGCGCATTTGTGAGGTCAGGCAGTGGTGTTGGACGAAAAGGCCTGGCTCGCAGTCTCCGCTCTAATTCATCCCAAAGGTGTTCTGTCGGGTTGAGGTCAGGACTCTGTGCAGGTCAGTCAAGTTCCTCCACACCAAACTCACTCATCCATGTCTTTATGGACCTTGCTTTGTGCACTGGTGCGCAGTCATGTTGGAACAGGAAGGGGCAATCCCTAAACTGTTCCCACAAAGTTGGGAGCATGAAATTGTCCAAAATGTCTTGGTATGCTGAAGCATTAAGAGTTCCTTTCACTGGAACTAAGGGGCCAAGTCCAACACCTGAAAAACAACCCCACACCATAATCCACCAAACTTTACACTTGGCACAATGCAGTCAGGCAAGTACCCGTTCTCCTGGCAACCGCCAAACCCAGACTCGTCCATGGGATTGCCAGACAGAGAAGCGTGATTCATCACTCCAGAGAACACGTCTCCACTGCTCTAGAGTCCAGTGGCGGAGTGCTTTACACCACTGCATCCGACGCTTTGCATTGCACTTCGTGATGTAAGGCTTAGATGCAGCTGCTCGGCCATGGAAACCCATTCCATGAAGCTCTCTACGCACTGTTCTTGAGCTAATCTGAAGGCCACATGAAGTTTGGAGGTCTGTAGCTATTGACTCTGCAGAAAGTTGGCGACTTCTGCGCACTGTGCGCCTCAGCATGCGCTGACCCCGCTCTGTGATTTTACGTGGCCTACCACTTCGTGGCTGAGTTGCTGTTGTTCTCAATTGCTTCCAATTTGTTATGATACCACTAACAGTTGCCCGTGGAATATTTAGTGGTGAGGAAATTTCACTAATTGACTTATTGCACAGGTGGCAACCTATCACGGTACCACGCTTGAATTCACTGAGCTCCTGAACGCGACCCATTCTTTTTTACAAATGTTTGTAGAAGCAGTCTGCATGCCTAGGTGCTTGATTTTATACATTTATTAACATTTATCTTTATTTATTTATTTATTTATTTCAGTTTTATTTTTTTAAGCTAATTTTAGTACTTAAACATAAACTTGCTTCATTTAAACAGTTAGTTGCCAAAGGCAAGAAATATTTAGAAATATTTATTTAGTTTAAGTTTTTCATCTAATATTTATATTTTACTTTATTTCAGCTTTATTTCAATTAACAAAAAAAGTTTTATTTAACACTGGAGGGAAAATATTCAGAAGCAGAAACACTGGGTAAAATTATGCTGAGGAAATTTACCAAATCTGGCCTTGTTGAAAAATGAACAAATATTGTTCATACGTATTTTTATACTATGTACTTAAGGAAATCAGGGTGGTACCAGCTAAGTAAAGAAAATGAGTCAAATACAGACGTGCCTCATTTAACTAAAGTAATCAGAACATAAGCACAGCATGCTATATTTTGCAGCATTTTAGTTTTTTTCTAAGGATGAAATGGGTAATTATAGTCATTTAACGTTGTATTTAAAAACCATCATCGTTAACGATATATCAGCATCAACCAGCATGAATTTCCATGCTGTTCCAGGCTGGCTTATTATCACCAGCATCCAATGCTGAACATATGCTATGCTCTTCTCAGCAAGGATCTCATAAGCTTCACTCTGAATACTAAAGCATGCACCCCTGAACATGGGACGGTGAATAAGAAACATCTTCAGGCACAGTGTGCGGGAGAGCACTGAATGGAATTAGAGGTGTGCATACAGTCATTGCCAAACTATAAGCTTGCCCAAACAAGCAGTCATTTACACGTGGTTGTCAATGTTAAAACCTTAGCTAGTTTGATCAGAAGTTTCATTTTTGCATTATAGCCTGTTTCCCAGTAGCGGAACACTTGGCATGCTTTTTATAGCCTTTTCCCCCTATATCACTTATTTTAGTAATCATCATAAATTAGGTGTCATTTGAAAGCTTAAACAATCAAAATTCATCTTTAAAAAACAGTTCTGAAATTGGACATTGCATTACCATGAAAACAGTACTTTAAATCCTTTTAGCGCGCTCAATTTTTGTGATATCAACTTCAAATTTGGAACACAACTTCAGACATATGGCTTTGTATTTCTAGCAACTGCATAGTGCAAATTATTTTGTAAAATTGCATGAAATAAAAATGTTTAGTTCAGTACATTTTTAACACTTTCATTGTTTTGAGGCACTTTTGCCTCAAGCTGTTAATAGCGAGAATTGGTCCCCAAACTAAGGTGTTACTCTTTCAGTTTTGAAGTGCTGCAATAACCTGCTGAGTGTCTTAAAGGGGGGGGTATCACACAGTTTCTGCCAATCTCATGTTAATTTTGATGAATAATGAATTTATGAATTCACTACATTCGTGTTGTTTACATTATATGCACTTAGGCGCCTATTGCCAACAAAACAGACATTTGATGCAGTTTTACTCACCACCTGCGGTTCTGACTCATGACCGGGATCATTATCGCTGTGACCGCTCCATCTTTCAGTTTCAAACGAACTGTAAATCCAGCGTCGAACTGGGCCTTGTTTATAAAACCATAAGCACCGATCCCGAGGGCTCGAGCAGCCATGGAAAAACACGAGATATTCACCATTCATTTTAACCAGTAAAAAAGTGATTTCAACTATCAGTTTCTATGATTATTTTAATAAAAAATATCGAGAGCGCATTAATGTAATGCATGAGCACAAAACTCTCAGCTCCACTTAACACTAGGTTCTTTGGGAAGCAAGGTTATCTTTCCCTCACAACCAAAAACACACTTCTTTGGTGACATTGTTGATTGTGTGTTCTAAAAACAAAGTGACAAATCTTTCTCGAGCCAAGGACTTCCGTAAAGCTGAACGAAGCGCATTGATGGGTGTGCTCTTGCTCTTTCGCTCTGGTCGATGTGTGCACGCGCGCTCTTCTGGGAGAAGTGGCCGTACAAGGAATTCCGCCCTTTATTACATAATAAAGGGCAATACTTGAATAAAACTGTCCGAAGTTTGTGAGCAATCTGAAGAGTATTTTTGGCACAGAAATACTCCATCATACGTCCAGCTCGTTTTTTGAAACTTTGGCCATGTTTAGCATGAGAATCCAACTCTTTAACAGTGTAAATAAGTCAGAATGCATGAAAACCTTTAAAGGGTTAGTTCACCCAAAAATGAAAATAATGTCATTTATTACTCACCCTCCTGCCATTCCACACCCGTAAGACCTTCGTTAATCTTCGGAACACAAATTAAGATATTTTTGTTGAAATCCGATGGCTCCGTGAGGCCTGCATAGCCAGCAATGACATTTCCTCTCTCAAGATCCATTAATGTACTAAAAACATATTTAAATCAGTTCATGTGAGTACAGTGGTTCAATATTAATATTATAAAGCGACGAGAATATTTTTGGTGTGCCAAAAAAACAAAATAACGACTTATATAGTGACGGCCGATTTCAAAACACTGCTTCATGAAGCTTTGGAGCGTTATGAATCTTTTGTGTCAAATCATGATTCAAATCGCGTGTCAAACCGCCAAACTGCTGAAATCACGTGACTTTGGCGCTCCGAACCGCTGATTAGACACAAAAGATTCATAACGCTGTCACTATATAAGTCGTTATTTTGTTTTTTTGGCGCACCAAAAATATTCTCGTCGCTTTTTGATATTAATATTGAACCACTGTACTCACATGAACTGATTTAAATATTTTTTTAGTACATTAACAGATCTTGAGAGAGGAAATGTCATTGCTGGCTATGCAGGCCTCACTGAGCCATCGGATTTCAACAAAAATATCTTAATTTGCATTCCGAAGATGAACGAAGGTCTTACGGGTGTGGAACGGCATGAGGGTGAGTAATAAATGACATTATTTTCATTTTTGGGTGAACTAACCCTTTAAGCAGTAAAAGGCAAGGTTACTAATAACTTCACAAGAAAGATTGCAGATTTCACCACCAATGTTTTGACGCATTTTTAGAGGCAATGAACGTCACATTCATATCAGCTGCTGTAAAACTGCTGTAAAAGTTGTTCAGGCTGTAGGCTTTAGAGAATGAACATGTTCAAGGGTTTCCCTCTAGACTCTCTAAAGGACATTTAGAATTGTGACTTATAAAATAATGGCTGCATGTGGTTAACATTATTAAAAAAGACTTTCACATTCTGTTCTACAACATAAATTACACACAGTCAGACCTCAAAAGTGAATTCCTAGACCGTTGTGTTCTTTAAAAATGTTAGTTTCCATATAAGGACTACAAATACCACAAGGATGTGAGTCTGCGTTTTTAACAATTGTAGTCTTTCCACTATGTAGCAACTTTTCAGCATTTGCCAAAATTTGGAGCACTGCGTGAGATGCTGTATCCCACAATGCACTACACTAAACTTGACCTTCCATTTAATATCAGTATCAATACCAGCCACTATTTTTTGACATCTTAGTTGCATCCCAAATTACATACTATACCAGTGGTCCCAAACACAGTTTCACAGCCCTCCATAATTTTACCTCCAACCCTACTTAAACACACCTGATCCAACTCATCAGGATCTTCAGGACTACTAGAAACTTCCAAGCAGGTGAGCCTGGAGCTAAACCTGCAAGGCTGTGACTCTCCATGAACTGAGTTTAAGACAACTGAACTATACATTATGCACTCTACTGTGTAATGCATGAATTTTATAAGGTTATTTTCTCATTCAACATCAGACTTTGATAGCCCTTCCCTCTCCGCTACATAATTAAAGCTGCGACTGTGCATGAAGTGTCCAGCATTCCACACTTTTACCCCCGGTTTCACAGACAAGGATTAACCTAGTTCTAGAATAAAGTGCATGTTTTAACTGTTTTAACTGAAAGCAACTTGTACTGACATATCTTAAAATATGTCAGTGCCATTGTTTTGTCTCAAGATGCACACCAGTGATGCTTTTTTCTAGTTTACGTTTATAAAAGCTACTTAAATATCCTAACTGAACTAAGGCTTAATCTTGGCTAAGGCTAAGCCTTGTCTGTAAAACCGGGCCATAAAGTTTAATGTTGATGTTTAATCATAAAATACATACTAAGTAAATTCATCAAGAATACCAGGAAGATCCAGTAATTTACACAGAAAAACACCTCAGAAGCAGATTTACATATATTGTGAACAGGAACAGGAGTTTGTGTCTTGACAGATAATAGCTGGCTAACATTTTGAGGGTCATGAGGAGTGCATGCAAAGACGCACTCTTCTGAAGGAGATGTCATAGATAGTCCAGCCACACGGGAACAGATCCTGACTCGAAACGACTCACACATTCTCTCATCAGGATTCTGAGCCGAGCAGAGTGTTGGAATCATTCTGCATACGTGCAGCTTCACACGGCAGGAATTCCCAGTCACCAGTAGCAGCATATGGAAAAAACGACAAAAAGGAACCAAGCACCACATGGCAGCTATTAATATTATTGCTCGAGTTGAATCCCCCCCCTCCCAAAAAAAAATGAGGTTGGAAAAATTTGGTAGGCTTTGGTTAAGTTAGGGTTTGGTAATGACTAAACAAGAGCCAAAACTTTAGGCAGGATTTAATTGCTATAGATGCTCAGAGAAAATAATGACAAGCTTGATTTGTGGTTAATGTAAATCATGTGAAAATTATGTGACAAATTTGTTACCTAGAGTACCATGCCAATGTTTTAACTTTTTAAACCTTGAACTTGAAATCAAAGATTACAATACTATTTCAGTTTCTATTTTTCACTTTTAATTCAGGGTATTACTTACCATTTCTAATGACTTTAGCAGTTGCCTTCACTCTTTTCCATATAATTACAATGAGCGGGAACAGAAGCTTCCAAGCTTGAAAAAGAACACTAAGGACCATAACAGTATTATAAAACTTGGATGCTATATTTCAAGTCTTCAGAAGTGATAGCTTCAGTCCCCATTCACTGCATGCTCAAGAGAGACCACAGACTGACTGAGCACCACAAAGCGCTTTTCACAGTGCCAAAGTCACACTTTCACCTCACAACAAGGCTAAACACGTCACTGTCCTTGTGTGTTTAAATGGCAAAACCAATTTTCCCTACATGCCTGGACAGCAGAATCCCTCCTAATATTCAAACACAGCCTTCAAGACTCGCCTTATCAAACAGTACATCAAAATAAACAAACGCTTTATTTGTATTAACTTGTAGCAGTTTATTACGTCATGCCTCCTTTTTCCCTGGTAGGAATTGCATGTTTACAATTTGAATCACTCTTCTTTGTAAAAGCTCTGGATTAGAGCATCTCTTATAAATGCATCTCCACGTACACATAAGAGTCTTGTAGTCTAATCTTCAGAATGGTAGCATGAAGTTCAAGCACAGAATAAGAGCTTTTGATTGATGTTTGGAGCAGCACAGAGATGCAGACAGTATTGTGTGCAGATGATGTTGAAGAGCAAGAACCACCCTTGAACATTTACCGACCGTAAGCGGTGCGTGCACACACTCGGTATTTTAGTATTATTTATATACTAAATAATAGCTTTTATTTTCATATTTTCAGTTTAAGTTTTAGTAATTATATTATGTGCTTTGACAAAACGCTACTTTTTTTTAGTTAGCAATAACAATGCTGACTCACACACACAATGGTTTTTATGTTTTATGGGGACTTCCCGTAAACATAATGATTTTTATACTGTACAAACTGTATATTCTATCCCCACCTACACTAACTCTACCCCTAAACCTACCTATTACAGAAAACTTTTGGCACTTTTACATTTTCAAAACACTTCATTTAGTGTGATTTATAAACTGTTTTCCTCATAGGGACCACAAAAAAATGTCCCCATTGGGTCAAATTTACTAGTATTTCTATTCTTGTGGGGACATTGGTTCCTATAACATAGGTAATACCAAACACATACACACTTTGGGTTTTCATGTTTCATGGGGACATTCTGCAGTTTTACATGTTCAAAAAACACCAGTTTTCCTCATGGGGACCATAAAATGTCCCCGCAAGGACAAAGATTTCGGATATTGCCATCTTTGTGGGGACATTTTGTCCCCCATAACGTAGGGTTTACCTAAACCACACACGCACACACTTGCAAAAACAAACAAGGTCAGTGAATCAAAATCCCTCACCTAAGGACAGGCTCCATGTCTGAGGCTCTTGGGCTGGACATTTAACATTCCCAAATGCCAATGTCTAACATCAAGGACACCTACTTACAAGGTAAATTGGTGTTAAGAATAATAAATTGTGGTTAAACATATCAATAAAGTAGCCTATCTAATGAGTTCACATTTATAATAGTGTGTGTGTGTGTGTGTTTGTTGTACTATACTAGGCTACATTGTTCACTTACACCAGTAATCAGCTCGCTATCAAATGAGGCCTTTACCGTTTTAAATGACTTTGATAAGCATTTGCCTCGATTACAGCCTACGCAGTTTATCACGTAATTTAAATGTCACAAAATTTATAGAAAAAACGGAATATATAATTTTATAACAATATCATTCTTCGTAAGAATAATATCAAATCGATTTTGACTGCTTTATGAACACATTTCATTGAAAAACGCACTGCTCATAGAAACTATTTCATTCCTATGTTCTGAACGGTTGAGTTGAGCGGAGGGGGCGGGGCTTAGCGAAGCGTCAACTGTCTCTCTGCTGCCATCTATTGATTTTTTTTTAACACTACAGAGAGGGCAGGTGGTTTTAAAGAGGGATAATAACAAACAAATAAAACAAATATTGTTTAAAAAAGGCAAAAAATATTTTGTGTTAGGTTGTTTATAGGATTTGAAATCATTTACCTTAGATAATTAGTTTATTAATTAACTAACAAATGCCACTGCCTCAAAAAAAAAAACAAGTAAAATAAAAGTCCGTTTATTTAAATTTTTTAAATTTACTTTTAGATATTTTAGTACATCAAATTCAACTAAATGAAAATGAGAAATTTTGGCAACTAGCTGAAATAAAATAAGTCACTTTTTTAATTACTTTATTTCAGTAAGCATGTAGGGTTGGATTCAGGTTGATTGGGACACTTTTCCCCAGTCATCTCAATGGCAAAAAGTGTCCCAGTCAACCTGAATTCACCATACATTATCAAAACGCTTGTCGAAACCTACTAGTGTAACAAAGGGAGAGTGAAAACTGCAGTACCACTTTTATCCAATAAAATCCGATAATAGGAATTTACTTTTGAATACTCAGAAATATATGACATTTATGCCGCTTCGGTCCAATCAGAATTAAGTGTCATAGAGAGCCATGTAATAATCCCTGGATTTGTAGAACTTTTATTTTGAAATAATGTCTGAACTTTAAATTTTATGGACGCAGAGCGGAAGTGGAATCCTTGTGAAGTTGTTGTTTTTGTTTCGGTGGACGCCTCCTACACAAGCTAAAATAAGATTGGTAGTTTGAAGAGTGTTGTCGTCTGTATATCATGGAATCGTCCATGAGAGGTAAATATTTTCGATTACATCTTTTGTTTTGCACTTTTCTCTTTGCGCGTCATGTTTGTTGTAAGTAGATACATATGTTTCTAAATAAATCACTACAAAGTCCAGTCAGTGCTGAGGTTCTAGTACGCATTCATCCCTGATTTTGTGAGTTTTGTCTGTGTGTTTTATGTAATGTAATTGCTTATTAGCTGTCTAATGCGTTTTACGTAGGTAATACGTGTTTTACATGTGTTTTCTATAGGAAGGGCCAAACGCAGGCACCTGGGGCCATCTGAATGTGATGATCTGGTGCAAAGCAGCTCAGGCAACCAGTCTCTCACACGGCCATTTAATGTCAACCTCAGCAACAGTAATCCAAACCGAGGACTTCAGCCCAGGACACCCACTAAAAGAAGCAGACAAGGTGATTTGTCAGTGCATTTTGCATCTTTCTGCACAAAATAGTGCTAATTTAACATCTTTAATTTTTGCTTTTAAGCTTCAGGTGGTTTGGACCAACAGAGGGGCATTACCGAATTCTTCTCTGTCACTGGAGTCATAAGCACCAGCCCCCAAAAAGGTACCAAGACTCCAGTGAAGGAGGAGAAGGTGGAAGAAGAGGAACCCATCGGACATCTCATTCCAGAGGAGGATAAGATGGAGGACTTTATGGAAGGAATCACTGAGGACATGTTCGATGATGACTTTGAGCTTGAAAGTACATTGGTCAAAAAAGAAGAATTGGTGGAAAAAATAAAAGAAGAGCATGAGGAGGACCTGGTTGAAGCCCTACCTGATGCCCACTACGGTCTGCTGGGAGTGCAGGGAGGACAGGAGGTACCCCAGGGGCACGTCCAGGACCTGCCCGAGGAGATCCTGAGGGAAGTGTTCGCTCACCTCCCAGCGGATGATCTCTATCGACACATCAGCCTGGTGTGCCAACGCTGGAGGGCCGTCGTCATCGACCCCCAGGTGTGTTGTTGATGCTTAAGAATGAATGGGGGAAAGTATGATTGGATATGATTGGTTTGTGCGATAAATCCCGCCTCTTGTTTTCGTGCACGTTCTCACGAATCGGTCTGAATGAAGGAAATGATGGTGTTAATGGGAAGACTAATTACGTCTAAATACGTCACGTCAAATTTAAACTTTAAATGCTTTAAATGGCCCAAAAAACATGATTACTCTGGGTTTTTTTTTTAGTAAACAATTAGCATGGTAAAATTAAAGGTACATTATTGTGTCTGTGACCATCATGACACCTGCAGTGTTAACTGAGTTTGATGACTGAGGAAAATAGATTGACCATTCAACAGCTGAACATCTGTTCACAAATGAAATATATTGTTTTAAATTGTTACTGTCTTTAGTTATTATTTTCGAATAAATGTAAAATGTGTAAAAATACTAACTTGATGAGAATTACACTTGGTTTTAATAAATGGAACAGTAATTACATAGTGTAAAAATACATATATTTGGTTTCTACCCTAGTTTCTACCTTGGAAGAAGTTGTACTGCAGATACCGTAAGCGGGAAAAGGAGGCTCTGAATGAAGTGAAGTCTATCCTCCATGATAATCAAATTATCAAAAAGGAGGATCTCTGTCTTCTCAATATGGTGAGGTAAGAATACACACTTCTCATCCAGTAAAGAAACCATTGGACTTAACACTTGTGCCTTTGAAGCACAACAAAAGAGGGTTCACAACCCCCACTTTCACACCCTTGAGCTGTTTGGTAGTCTACATCAGAACTGCTGATTGAGATCAAACCTGTTAGGTGTGACGTTTGTACATCAGGGGTCAACTCTAGTTTAATGATCTGCTGATTGGTCAGTTGATAGTCAGCAAAGCATCAAGATTGATAACATTTAAAATACTGGCAAAGTACTTCTAGTGCCACAATAGACAATACAGAAAATAAATGGAAAAAAGGTGAAAAGATATAGGGGCAACATAAAAAAAAAAGGAAATATACAATAAGGATGAACTCACATGCAAAAAATGGTATATAAAAGAACAAAACGTTTGTTAGAGTAATAATTTGCCAGTTTAGGTAAAATGTATATTCTTACAACACATGCATGATTTTCCAGGTACATGTCACAGTTCAAACACAGCAAACGGGTGAATGTGAAAGATGTGTTGGAGTGTGTGAAAGGACATCGGCTCTATGCTCACGCTGAAGGCTGCATCAAAGACAGACTCCCAGACATGGCGGATGATGAGGTAATATTATAAACCCACAGTTAACAATTACTGAAACTACTACTTTAGTGCCTTTGTTTTTGTTGCCACAATATGTATTATAATGTGTGTCAAGTTCCACTTTTCTGATGTTTTTATTCAATTACTTTTGTTTTGACTTGTATTACAGGGTCCGAACCCTTGGTCTACCATGGCCCTGATGTTGATTTTGGCTAACGAAGTGAAGGATGTCTTGGATCTGGTAGCTCTCTTGCGCAGGTCTGGGTGTCTGCTGACAGCAGGAGGAATCTCTGAGTACCTGTGGGCTGTGGCGACTTTGCTCCTGGCCATGAGAGAGAATAATATTAACATAAGCAACAGGTGAGAGACAAGGTCCAAACAGTAGTTGAGAAGATTTTTATTTATGGCAGCTGAGGAGCTAAAAGAGGGAATTTTCTGGTCATTTGACTTGCTGAATGAACACTATTTAACACTAACACTTAAAATAGACTGTTTTCTTTATTTTGTGGGCTGACCTAAATTATTTTTAACCTCCATCTTTAGGTGGCATTACAACATCTACTATGTGCTGCACTTAATGGAGAACGCGCCGCCTCCTCCGAGCTTGCATGACAACAGGTGGGCAGGATGCAGTATTTGTATATTAATTACACACAACTTTTTGTTTTAAAGAAGTTAATACTTTTATTCAGCAAATACTCATTAACTTGATCAAAATTGACAGTTGTTATTTATAATGTTACAAAAGATTCTATTTCAAATAAATGCTGTTCTTTTGAACTTCCTATTCATCAAAGAATACAGAAAAAGTGTGTCATGGTTTCCACAAAAAATACAGCACAATTGTTTTCAACATTAATAATAAGAAATGTTTCTTGAGCGGCAAATCAGCATATTAGAATGATTTCTGAAAGATCATGTGACACTGAAGACTGGAGTAATGATGCTGAAAATTCAGCTTTGTATCACAGAAATAATTACATTATAAAATGTATTAAAATAGAAAATAGTTATTTTAAATTGTAATAACATTTTATTGCGTTTTTACTGTATTTTTGATCTAGTAAATGCAGCCTTGGTGAGCATAAGAGACTTCTTTCAAAAATATAACAGCCAAAAATCATACCAACCCCAAGCTATTGAACAGCGTATATATTTATTACAAATAATATAAGATAATATTGTAATGATCTTCATCATATTTTCAGACAGCTTACCACTCACGAGCAACAGCAGATAATCAACCATGACATCCAGAATCATCACATTGTTAAAATAATGGCTTTTGCAGGTGAGGAAAAATCACTTTATATTATTTCGCAGCTGAAAATATTCGATTAAAATAAAGTGGGTAGTATTTTGTTTACATAATCCCATTCTTATTTGTCGCAGGCACTGGAAAGACGACCACACTCGTGAAGTACGCTCAGCAAAGACCACATATGCGCTTCCTTTACCTGGCGTTCAACAAGTCTGTGGCGATGCAAGCTCAGCGTTTATTCCCGCACAACGTTGAATGCAGTACCATCCATTCAATGGCCTTTAGAGCTGTGGGACTCAAGTTAGTCTATTAGCAGAGAAACATTCACCAAACAATCAGCTATTTTGAAGAATAAACAATAATCAATGATTATTTGTGTCTTTTCTGCTATGCAGGTATAAAATTGCGCGGAAACTGTCCAGTAATTTGCAGCCGTTTGATGTTGCGTGGGTCTTGCCTAAAGGACTCGGGGGATTCGTCAATGCTAAAGTGGTGACCCAAACCCTCCACAATTTCTGGGCGTCCACAGACCAGCGGGTTGGCACTCAACACGTTCCACCAGAGTACAAGAATACACATGGCAAAACAGTGAACCCAGACGACCAACAAAGAATGGTAAAGTGAAGAGATTATATCAGTTTACATGCGTGAATACAGCTTGTGCTTTTGGGAATGTTGTTTTAAGGGTTACTAAATGATAAAACAATTTAAAATCATAATGAAAATAGTCTAAATCGAATATCATGTTGAACTAATTGGGCTCATTTGTACTCATTTGTCAGCAGCAATTTTTGTGACAAAAAAAAAAAAATGCATTAAACTCTTTCTCTCCAGAGGTTTGCTGATGTCGCGCAGGATTTATGGGACCAAATGGTAGAGCTACAGTACAAAAGAGAGAGAGTGTACAACATGACCCATGATGGTAAGCACCAAAATTTGAAAATATCAGATATTTAAAGGGTTAGTTCACCCAAGTCACCTTCATGTCGTTCCAAACCCGTAAGACTTTTGTTCATCTTCGAAACACAAATGAATCTTTTTGATTAAATTTGAGAGCTTTCTGTTCCTCCATGGACAGCTACGCAATTGACACTTTGACACTTCAAAACGTTCATAAAGAGATCGTAAAACTAATCCATATGAATTGAGTGTCCAAATTTTCTGACGAGACTTGATCGCTTTATATGATGAACAGATTTTGTTCTCTTGAACACATGGGATGGAAATGGTGCTATAAATGTTTAAAGTGATATTCCAGTTTTGCGCAAAAGTTAAATTTGCAACTTTGGATGGAAACATGGCTCAGTGTTAATCATTTCTTTTGATTGTTGCAAATAGGATACCTCAAACTCTGGCAGCTGACAAGACCAGAGCTGGACCGGTATGATGCCATATTTATCGATGAAGCTCAAGACTGCACACCAGGTTAAAAAATTACCTATCATTGTTTGGTAAATTCATCCAGCTTTAGCTCATTTAAGATTACATTAAAATGTAGAAGTTTTTGGTTCTGGTATTTTATTTTATAATTATCTCACATGTATGCTTTTGTCTTAATTCTGTTCTGCTTGTGGTCTTGTTTTTTTCCAGTCATCATGGACATTATGCTCTCTCAAAGCTGTGGGAAAATCCTGGTTGGAGATCCTCATCAACAGATTTACACTTTCAGAGGAGCGGTCAATGCTTTGCACGCTGTTCCTCACACACACATCTACTATCTCACACAGGTAGACAAAACACTCACAAGGGAATTACAGATAATTATAAAGTATGCCTCACATACATCTGCCACTTGTTTATGGATAAATATGTTCAAATATTACCACTATTACATATTTTTCATAGAGCTTCAGGTTTGGCTCTGAGATTGCCTACGTTGGTGCTGCAATATTGGACAGTTGTAAAAAAGTGAAGCAGATATTGGTTGGTGGGAATCAGGAGGGTAAGTTTAAGAAATTATGTTTGGGCAATTCTACTAAAGAGATAATCGTTTATAAAAAAAATAAAAAAATTAAGAGATTTATTTTGGATTAAAGTATGAAGCTGTATAATTAAAATAATATATTCACATTTTCAGGAAGTGTAAGAGGAGAGGACACACAAACCTTGCAATGTCTGAAGATGGGACAGAAGCTGCCAGAAGGGAGCGTGGCCATTCTGAGCCGCTGTAATGTCACTGTTTTTAGCGAGGCTGTCCGACTCACAGACGTCAACCCCAGCTGCAAGATCTACATTGTGGGAGTGAGTGCATTATGCTTTTTTACATTTTCAACTTTCTTTAGTGGGTAATGTTGCTGTTTGAGCATGAAAAATGTCTGCAAAGTACAAAGTCACTACAAAGGGAGTTATTCTCTAGATCAGTAACTGCCTGAAACGCATTAGTAGTGTGTTGAAACTCATGGTTATTGTAAGGGGCATACTAAATTCCCCCCAGAAAACTTAGGACAAACGCACAGCATCCGAGGTGCAGGTCAAAGAGAATAAATCTGTATAAATTAGATCTGACCGCACGCTCACTTGAAAATACTTTATTATCCAACGTTTCGGCAAAAAGCCTTTGTCGAGGTATTGTAAGGGGCGTGTCACTTCTGAAACACACTCCAAACAGTTGACCGGCCAGCCAATCAGCACATTACACTATTCGGAAGGAGGGGCTTCATAGAGAGGAACTAAATAGTGTTAGACAGACTAGGAAGGGAGGTGCTGCAACAATGTTAAATATTGGAAAAATAAAGTGTTTTTTGAACATTCAAAAACAAAATCAAGACCTGGTAAAAGGGCATAATATGGCCTCTTCCTAATTAGTAATGATACAACATTGCCAATGCAGTGCGCTGCATTTTTCAGTCAGAAAATGTTCAAATGCTCAAAACAATTTTCAACCAAAATTTCAGGGTGTTGAAAACTTTGGACTGGAGAAAATTATGGATCTCTGGGTCCTGATGCAACCAGAGGACAAACGCAAGAAGGGTGAGTCACTTTCGCTTTAAAAGTTTTATCTTAGTCTCACTGTTTAACAAAATATCATAATTGCATTGCTCATGATGGTCTCTGTTGCAGTATTTTAGTTCTTGCTGTATTTTTATTGTCTGTAAAGCTAGCAAGTTATTTCAGATAATTATTAATGCCTTGTTGGATCTTTTAAACTGATGGTTGTTAAATTATGTTTTTCTAAAGTTTGGTTTGTTTGGGTTTGTTTCTCTACCTCAGAGAGGCTCGTGATCAAGGATTTCTTCATCCGAGGATTCTGCAGAGATAAGATGGGTGGATTCATGGGTCTGAAAGGATACGCCACGGCCTCAGAAGACCGCGAACTTGAGGCCAAGGTAGCTGTGGTGGAAAAATACAACAAACGCATTCCAGAGCTGGTTAAACGGATCTACGATCGTGCCCAGAGAAGCCCGCTGTACGCAGGTGAGTCAGACAGAAAGAGAGAGAGAGAAGAAGACTAAAGCACTGGTTTTGAGTTATACATACAGTAAAGTCACTGAGCGCATACAGCCCTCACATGCAAGTTGAATGTCTTTATCTCTCTTATTGTGACAGATTTTATCCTTGGTACGGTGCATAAGTCAAAAGGCTTGGAGTTTGACACAGTGGTTGTGACAGATGACTTCATGAAAGTGCCATGCGCTCGACACAACCTGCAGAGAGTGGGTGGTTTCAATGCAGGTTTGTGGTAATTTATCGAAAAATCTTAAAGAAATGAACAGTTCGTTTATCATTTGTACATTAGAGGAAGTATAAGATGGTTATAAATGACGGAAAACAAAAGCATGTTTACCTAAATTTGTTTAATAATAATTTATATAAAAAAAAAAAAACAATGGTGCTACATGTTGCATGCCATATCTAAAATCACTAAATGATTAATGAATGTGTCTGCACATATCAAAATAAAGCCCAGCTCTTACAGTTATTGCAGTCTCTCTATCTGAGCCTCAAAGTCTGTCTGGGCTTTAGCCAAGTGACATCTGGTAGATCAAAGTGTGTATGAAGAGTGTACATTTTTGATGATCTAAAATCTGTGGGTACATCCTGTAGGTTCCACCCATTTTAGCCAGTCAATAAGATGTTCTTTCAAAAAAGGCATTAAAAATAAAAAAAGGAATATTGTATTTTATCTTATACATTTTACTGAAATGTGTAGAAAGAATCTTATCCCTTAAAGGGATAGTTCACCCTAAAATGAGTAAAAAAAAAGTCATAATTTACTCACCCTGGTGTTGTTCTAATGCCATATGGCCCACAAAAGCTTGCACTCATCCATATAATGGCAGTGAATAGCGACCAGCATCAAGCATTTCAAAAAAGATGTAAAAGTATCACAGAATGATCCCATGCAACACTTGCCGTATATTCCAAGTGTTCTGGGAATATACGATGGGGTTTGGTAAAAATCCAAATAAGCATAAGGCTGAATATTTGCTCTCTGGCTGCAGCAAACGTCCCAGATGACGAGTGGAACCTGTTATATGTGGCGATCACACGAGCCAAGAGAACGCTGTACATCACCAAGACCATCAGCAACATCCTCACATTCACTGGGGTGAGCTATTGCTGTTTCATCTTCATTCTGATCTTTATAATCCAAAGAATATCCAGATATCATGACATTGAAGCATTATTCTTAAATTTCCCCGCCTCTTCCTCTTTCACAGGAGTACTTCCTGAGGTCAGAGCTGACCAGCACACTGCTCAGTAAAGACCCGTCCCTCGTCTGCTCCATTGAAGACTGCCAGAACCACATCACCGCAGACTCCGTCCTCAGCATGTCCAGACTCCCCATCCGATATGTCAGTGTCTCTTTGCTCAACCACTCGTTTAAGTTCAAAAACTCACTTCCTGTATTGATTACATGTATGTGTTTCAGATGGACAACGCGGACGCGGGCGGCGTTCTGTGTTTGACCTGTGTGGTGCAGCGCGTTGGACCTGCAGCCTTCCTGCTCTCTCCTCCTGAACGAGTCAGATCCATGACCTATACCAATGAAAGAATCGAGCTGCCCATTAACGTCGCCATGCTGTTATCCTTACTTTAAACGCCATCATGTGCCTTTGTGTCTTTTGTGGTACTTCTGCAAAGTTCACGTATATGGATTAATCTAGTCTGCTGTGGAGGCTTTTTTTTTTACATTTTTAGTTAAATTTATTTAAGAATGTTCTGTAACCATTTTAATACTTCTTAAAAAAAAAAAAAAAAAAAAAAAGATTTTCGCTTTTCATCTCAAAAAATGTTCTCCCACATTGTGACTTGCCCTTTTTGGGATACAGTAAACATTGATGTCACTAAGCTTTAGAAGGGCCTCTTCAAGCCCTTGACATTTACAGTATTACAGTTGTTGTAAACGACACAATAGCTGATGAGGAACACTAATGTTTAAGATTGTGTTTATGTCCGTGTTTGTAACATCAGTGACGTGTGGGAAGAAAAATAACCATTCCTACATATAGTTTCACATGACGGATTGTGTAATTAGACTAACTTAAGTTTTGCACTTTTATTCTTTCACTTTGTTATATATTTATTGTCTAATCTTGTTTTTGTTTCCCCAAAGATTTTTTTTTTTTAAATTTAACTCTTTGAAAAAGTATGATCATAATTTATGTCATCTTTAATTATATTTTTATCATTTGGAAAAAAAAAATGTATGTTGAATCATTTTCTAAAAAATATTTTTTGTCTCAAAAGACATTTTTTATTCAAAGTGACTTGTCTGAGAGTGTATAATCATATGTATATCTATGTTGCTTTACAGACTAACTAAATATTGGGCAGATCTGCTACCCAACAAACATCTCAACAAATTGCAGTGTTTTTCTTCAAACTTAATTATTACTTGTGAACTTGGTTAAACGAAACTCCATTTTTATAGTGTTAGTGTGTGTGTGTGTGTGTGTGTGTGTGTGTGTACAGTATAGTAGTGCAACAGTAAGATCCTTAGATTGTTTAAATTAAATTAATAAATGAAAGTATAATTAATCATATACATAAATGTACAGTATCAAGATTATAAAAGTCATCTTTTATAATGTGAATTGTATATTAATATATAATAACATCATTAATGATTATGTATTCTATAATATTAATATATCATTATAAAATGTATATAATAATTGGTAAAACAGTATTATATTTGTATATATGCCACACCCACCTTTGGTATAACAGAAATGCACGGGACGTCCCCTGTAAGAAACAATAAGACTCAACACAGTGGCGTGTGTGGATTTTAGAGAGATATTAGGAAGAAATCTGAACAAAAAATGCATTGCTGGGTCTCGTGAGGATAAGGAAAAGCAGCACGGAGCATCCGCGAGTTTAGCTTGAAGGCTCGTGCGTTGGCCACGCCCACTCCACCGCGCCGTACAGAATAAATGAACAACGCGCGACTTCTGGAAACTGGTAAGTGGGAAATAGTATAAACAATTCAATGTAAATCGATGACAAGCGAGTTTTTGCTCTTATTTTGCCCCGTCCGCACCGCTAAGTTTTACTTACACAGACTCGCCTCTTTTATGAAAACTATCAGTGATATTTGAATGTGTGTCCGTTATTAAGACTTGAAAACCTATTTTGCGACACTTTCTTTACGGTGTTCAGACATGGAGAAACTCCTCCAGCTCTTTCTCTATAAGGTTTATGTTTTAGAATAATGTTAACTATATCCGTATCCATACATTATCTAATGGCCTGTTGCTGATTTAATAATGTTTGTTATTGTTATTAATGGAGTTTTGTTGCCTTGGCACGAACTGTCTGAGGGATACGGTGACATCAGTTTTTGTCGTTTCAGTCGATGTCGTTCTTACATTTAAGCTTTTAAAATCTGAAAGCCACACAAACTCACTGACCACGGTAATTATTACAATAAATTGTCTAGTATAGCCCCTGTCTAAGAAAGAAGACAAGAAGTTGTACATGTAGGTGGCATGTGAGAGCTTTTTAAATATAATTTAATTCCTAAATAAATCAACACAATAAGAGCTCAAGGTGTGCTTAACTTAATGTTTTGTACACTTGGTTTCTTGCTCATTTTTAGCAAAGCCAGAGTAAGTTTTCTCTGTGTTTGGAGGCCTTTGAAAATGTGATCTTAAATGTGGAGAGAAAAGAATCAAATAGATAACTCTTGAGTTTAAGGCTTAGTGAAGAATGCCACCAGGAAGGAAAGGCCAGGAGACTCCCGATAAACAGTCCCACATGTGTGCAAGAGCCTCAAGAGACCCAAAATCCACTTAGAAATGTGTCCTAAACATGACCAAAAAACTGGGATGACATTATCCAAAAAAGTAAGGATTCATTAAACCTTTTAAATTTCCTTTTAGCTCATTATAAATATAATATAACAATAATTGAATGTTTTAATAATTGTAAACAATATTACTGAACTTTTAATAATAATTAATACAAATTATTGGATCATTTTTAAATGATTCCGTATTATCATTTCAAATTTTACAGTGAAAGCCCTAATATTTTAAAGTAATCATTTTTGTTTTCTAATTTTAACAAAACAAAATCCATCTCCAAGTATGAAACAATTTTAATATCTGTGATCCATCTCATTCTTTCTCTCCGTTTGCAGATGCTGATGGGGAAAAATGGCTTTGTTGAGGAAAAGTAAGTAACATGCAAGTTTTGTGTTTCAGTTGTTTATTGCATCACTGTTTCATAATACATGGAAAAACATCCAAGGCCAGTGTATGAGTCACACTCCGAATCAGACTCTTGCTACAAAACTAAAGTCTTACGTACAAGATATTAGATCATTCTCATTGTGAAATCTCATGGATAACTGATATCAGTGATCTGAGAGCGCACGGTGATGGTTTAGTGCTTCGTTTTTGCGCTGCTGTCCTGCAAAACTGGAATGTGTCCAGTGTGTGTATGTGGTGGAGGAGGGGTCAGTCCCACTGGTCGTCCCAGAGCAAATGAGGTAACCAGACAGATTCGGAACCATAAATGTGATGTATAGCGGGGTCTCTGGAAATCCCACTCAGAACACATTTACTAAAGCAAGATTTAACTTTATATTTGCAGGCCTTTATTGTAGTTTTGAGTCATTATTTGAATCATATTATCCTCTCCCCTAACATTATTAATAATAAATGCTATGGTATTGTAATGATAGAAACTGTTTCTTTTTAAACAGATTTGGTCAGTTTAAGCAATCATTTCCTATTCTTTTTCCTCAGTTTTACTAAGGTCTTGACAGGAGGTAGTAAAGACATGTTTTGCTTTAGTCAAGGAATGAAATGCAACAAAATACACAGATGTTTATTTTTTCTTTGTCAGCTGACCTCAGCCTGGACTGTTGTAGCAATAACTTCCCGCAAAGAAAGTTCAGACACCTTTTTGTCTGACTGGCAGTGATATTTTAATAAAATTTATATATTATTATAGTATTTATTCATATTTTGAATTAGCTTTTATTATTATATTTTAATTTTAGTTTACGTTTTATTAACTTTGATATGTTGTTTTTGTCATTTTGCTCTTTTATATAGATTTAATTTATATTTATTTCAGTTTAAGAAATTATTAAATTAAATTATTAAGAAATAATTTAAGAAATTTTGGTATTTCAACAAACTTATTTTCAAAAAATATTTTTCATCTAATATTTATATTTTATTTAAGATTTATTTCAATTACAAAAACAATAGTTTAGTAGTTTTAGTTAACATCAACAACACTGCTGACTAGTACAAATGGTAGTTGACTATTCGTTAGATACTAATGCTTATTTTTTATGAATTATTATGATTATTATTACATTTTATGATTATTATGAACCGTTTTAAATGAGGGATGAGAAAAAAATGTCTTAGTCTTAGTCAAAGTCTTACAGTGACCTCTAGTGGTCATCCTTTTATAAAGTACAGCATTTTAAATAGTTGCAATCTCTGTCTCTGTCTCTCTCTCTCTCTGTGTGTGTGTGTGTGTGTGTGTGTGTGTGTGTGTGTGTGCCAGTCAATCGTGGGCTCCTCATTCTGCTCGTCCTTGTGGCTTTTGCTCTTCTGTACAACAAGACCAGACTTAAGACGCTGCCCAAGTATTCAGGTACACATGCAGGGCACTGATACGCAAGTATACGCATGTTCTTGGTTTGTTACATATTGATTTTATTGTGGTTTATGCAGTGCTCAAGAAAGATGAGGCCAAAATGGGTATGGAGGACGAGAAAGAGATGGACACTGACATTCCTGTGGTGATCTGTGCTTCAGAGGAGCGTATTGGTGCTTCCATGGCCACCATCAACAGTGTCTACAGCAACAGTCGTGCAAGTGTTTTCTTCTACATAGTTACCCTGAGAGATGCCATCAAAAAAATAAGGTGCTAGGTCTAACCTTTGACCTTTGATGCAAATATACCACATTCTGATGGCTGTTGCCACTTACTGTGTTTCTCAACTGGTTTTGCTTCACAAAACAGATTTTAGTGGTGACCAAACACATTAAGTAGTTTATTGCACAAAATGTCAATAAAAATATTTTTAAAATCGAATATATAAAGTAGTATTAACATAAACTTGTATGCGTCAAAATCCTAGAGTGTTTAATTAGACAATTATCATTTGACATCAACAACAAAAGCTATGAGAAGCATATTCTCCTCCCTTGTGAGGTTAGATTATTTATTAGGGCCCGAGCACCGATGGTGTGAGGACCCTATTGTAATTGCTGAGTCAATTTTTCTTCTTCTCCGAAATGAATCGCATTTTTGAGGGCGTAAACATGCTCGAAAACTCATGAAACTTTGCACACGCATCAGAAGTGGTGAAAATTTACATCTGATATGGGTTTCAGACATTCCTACATTTCACGTACAGATATGAAAATCGGTAGGCAGATGTAACAGCCCAATACCTACAAAAAAGCCCCAGGGTGCAAAATTTGTAAACCTAACAGGAAGTGAGATATTTTGAATTTTCTCTGCAAACTTTTTGCAGTTTTTGCCATTTCCAGACGTTGTACTTTAACAAACTCCTCCTAGAGCTTTAATCAGATCAAGGTCATATTTGGTAATTCTAATCTAAAGGCCTTTGTGACGTTAAATTGCGAAGATCTTGACTTTTCACTGAAGGGCGTGTCCGTGGCGGTTGCCCCAAACTTCACATGATTCATTAGAGTCCTGACCTGAAGACTCTCTATGCCAATATTCAGGTAGTCATAGTGCCACCTGCTGACAACAGGAAATGGCATGCTTTGCACAATAATTCACTCCCAGAAACACATTTAAATATGCCATGAAGTACCAAACATACTAGAAACACATTAAATCATGCAACACTTGGCTAAGTGCTAATGTATGCGATTAATGCCACGAAACAGGAAGTTGTTGTAACTCAGGCATACAATGTCTGATCTGCTCCAAACTTCACATGTTTTATAGTAGTCCTGACCTGAAGACATCTGCTTAGCAATATACAGTAATAGTCAAAGCGCCACCTGCTGGCAGCAGGAACTGTGGCGCATCAAAATGACTTTGCCATATTTCTCCTCTATTTATCTGCTTAAATGAATATCGCCCACTGTTCAGTTTTCCTAAGGCGGGTGAGAGACATGCTCAATCAATAATTATTTTCCCAAATGCCTTAATCAGTATTCTCTCTGGACTCAAAAACAGGGAATACATAGAGAAGACCAAGCTGAGAAAAATCAGATACAAGATCCTGGAGTTCAATCCGATGGTATTGAAGGGGAAAGTCAGTCCGGACTCGTCCAGACCAGAACTGCTGCACCCTGTGAGTTCTGTTGTTCTTCTGTGTATTTTTATGTACAGTTGAAGCTTTAGGTAAACTCTTCATTATTTCTAACTGGTGTGATCACTTTAGTACACTACATGACCAAATGTAGGTAGGCACCCCCTTCTCTCCAGCTACACCCTAAAATAACAGGCGCATTAAATCAATCATACAGTCATGTCTTTTTCTTAGACAAACATTGACTGTGGGTGGTGCTGACAGACTTATGGCCAAGTAGTGTAAGTGATCTTGTAGGTCCATCATAGACTTGTTTCTCAATCCTGGTTTCTTTGGTGTTGCAGCTAAACTTTGTGAGGTTCTACTTGCCACTTCTTGCCATTGAAAATCACGAGCGGATTGTTTACCTGGATGATGATGTCATAGTACAAGGTGAAATCCATCTGAAATTGATACTAACCTTACACTTATACTCACTGGAGGATGATCTCATATGTCAAGTGCATGAAATAAAACCACTTCACTCCAATAGTCACTGTGATAATGAATTATTTTTTGTATATCTGGCTTACAGGAGATATACAAGAACTGTATAACATAAAACTGAAAGCGGGGCACGCTGCTGCGTTCGCCTCAGACTGCGATCTGCCCGCCACACACGAGATGGTGCGCAGTGTGGGGATGCAGGTGGGTGTTTCTGGATGTATGTGATAGTATTTTGGATATGGTTAATCATTTTTCTCTTTCATTTCATCAAAACACACTTGCCTCTCACAGACAACCTATATGGGCTTTCTGGACTACCGCAAAGAGGAAGTCAGAGAGTTGGGCATCAACCCCAGCGACTGCTCCTTTAATCCAGGTGTTTTTGTGGCAGACATTGGCGAATGGAAAAAGCAAAAGATAACTAAACAGCTTGAGAAATGGATGGCTAAGAATGTCAGGTGATATAATGGTTTATAATGAGTTGTAATTAATGATTTTAAGAGATAAAATTAGTTCAGTAGAAACAAATTTCTTTCTTTTTCATGTAAATTTAGGGAGAACCTGTACAGCAGTGCTGTGGCAGGGGGTGTGGCCACCCCTCCAATGCTGATCGTCTTTCATGATAAATACACAACTATTGATCCACTGTGGCATGTCAGACACCTGGGTAACTGACTTTTTTTCTGCCAAATCTCACTGAGTAATGACTTATTTTAGATCTCTTCACTCTTTCTATTTGACTCAATTTATGTATTTCAGTTACTTTGGAAAACAATCACTCCCTATTAATTGTCCATTATGCTGCAATGCAAATTAAACCATACTTGTGTTGATTAAATCTAAGAAGTACTTAAAACATTGAACACTTTTAAGATATTTGTATATAAGATATATATATGCACAGCAGTACTTGAGTACACACAAGAATTTACCAGTCAGTTATTATATACATGATAAAAATATTAAAATATATTTCATATGTTTGGAGTTAATTTCTTGCAAAAACACAAACAAAAATATTAAACTGCACAACTGTTTTCAAACACTAATAAGCAATGTTTCTTGAGCAGCAAATCAGCATATTAGAATGATTTCTGAAGGATCATGTGACTCTGAAAACTGGAGTAATGATGCTGGAAATTCAGCTTTACCAGCAATAAATTACAAAAAAAAAATTTTAAATTGTAATATTTCACAATATTGCCGTTTTTACCCCAGACTTTTGAACAGTAGTGTACAAAAGCAAAATATAGGTTTGTCAATCTGGCTCTTGAACGTCACAATGTCTCTCAAGAGAAAATGTGAAAAATTGTGAACTTATATTTGCAGTAATGTAAATTTAAACACTGTTCTTGCGTTCTATGAAGGCTGGAGTCCTGATGCCCGTTATCCCAGGTCCTTCCTCAAAGAGGCACACTTACTGCACTGGAACGGCCGCTTCAAGCCCTGGGTCTACCCCTGTGTACATCTGGACCTCTGGGAGAAATGGTTTATCCCAGACCCCACAGGATCATTCACCCTGGTACGACCATAAGACTGAATCTCTGAATTCAAACTGAGGTCACCTCACCTTGAGACAATAGTTTGGAGTTGGCAATTTTATGTTGGACAGTACTATTTTGGCAACTAAATATTACAAAAATAAACTAAAAACACCCCAAACAGAATCCTGTTATTTTGAAGGGAGTCTGTAAAAATGGGTAAAACAAGGCAACATGAAGAATTGCACACACAAGGTCCTTTTTCGGAAACATTTAATAGTTCTGTGGACAGGAGTCAGCACTCCACAACTGGGTCAGTTAAATATTAACAAATTTACAATCATGGAGGAATGTAAAAAAAAGAAAAAAAAAAAGAAAAGAAATCTCAAACACAAACGCAGCGCCTTAAAAAAAAAAAAAAAACAGCTCCTATCCCCAAACCCACCCGCAGAGAAAAGACAACCAGCTGAGATCGCCATATTCGTTCTGCATCACAGTCCGACACCCCAGCCCTCCCAGATTTACACTTTACAGCTCATCTTTGCCTGTGGTATCCTGAAACACAGAAGTACGTGTGTTAAGACATATCGGGACATAAGGAACAGCATCTCAAATGATAAAAGGACAGTCCTCCCGTTTTGCCACTCTCATGTAGTTTCAAACCACTTTATTTCAGTAGTCCACTTTAGAGATTCTTCTAAACTAAGTAACTTTGCAAGTTCATGTCAACTTATTCTACTAACCCTAAACCTAACCTAGTCTACCAATACTCTAATGAGAGTTAAATGACATGTAGTTGCAAAGTTACTTAGTAAAATGTCTAAATTGGAATATCAAAATAAAACATAACCCTCTTAAATTCTCCATTTGCATTTCACAAAAGAAAAAACAGGTTTGGAACAACATGAGGGTGTGTAAGTGACTGTTTCCACACTCACTGATTCTTCTTCTGCCTCATCTGCCTGGATCTCCTCCTCCTCCTCCTCAGCCTCTGCTTCCTCTGTCTGTTCTTCTGGTTCATCCTCTGGCTCCTCCTCAACCTGTGGACATGGTAACAGGATAATGAGCCAAACTTCATTTGAACATCTCCATTTCGTATTACCAGTGCTCGACTGTGTGTGTACCTGTGCGTCGAGGTCCACGTTCATGCTGAGCCGCAGCATGCGCTCTATTCTTTCTCCGTATGCTTTGGTGTCTGAGAGCTGGTAGCCAGATCGCAGTGTGGCCGTCTCAAAGAGCACTACAGCTAAATCCGCAGCTGTCTGATCCTCGGCGTCTTCCTATGAGACAAAGCACAGTACATCAGACCATTTGAACTCAATTTGCAGATTTAATAAAAGTGAATTGAATCAGAATGATGTTTGACTTACTTTGACTCTCCTCAACATCTCCTTGATGAGAGGATGTTTGGGGTTGATTTCTAATGTCTTCTTTTGACTTGCGTAATAACTAGAATGAGAAAATGGGTTTACTTAGTTTTTGACCAGGTAAATGTAATAATGTGTAGAATATTAGCATTTTTCCATTTTCACATAGCAAGCCAAGAAGTTGTGGATTGCTTTGTCAGAACAATTCTAAAGGTGTGGTCACATTTACCAACGTTTCGCCAATTTTAATGGGCAAAATTCAGTCATTTCAATAGGAATCCATGCAATCGGAAATTTCATGTGAGGGTGAAAGATTTCCACACACATTTTCCGTAGCGGGTTCAAGTCGATCATATGGCGATTGACTGAAAGAAAGTGGCTTGGATTGAGCATTGCTTTATACATTGCTACACTACTGACAATAGAAAATTGCTTTTTTGTCAGCGATGTTTCACAAAAATTACGCTTGAGACCGCACCCAAAGTCCCTTTGAGGCAAGTCATTTCACTCGGCGGCCATCTTTGAAACGCCTCTCAGGCATGCAAGTGCAGCTCCTATCACTTTGAATAGGGAAACATCAAATTCTCAAACTGTTTGCCAAGCTTGTGATTAAATTTTTTATATTTGAAGTCACCAATGAAACAACAACTGTCTCATAAATTGTGTTTCTAAACGCTCGAATCAAGACAAACAGTCAGTGTTCTGAGACACGCGCATGGGACTGCACAAAATGCTGTTTCTATAGGAACCGGAGCTTCTAAAGGTAACTGGAGTGATGCAATGCCTTAATCAGCGATTGGCTCTTTTAATTAGAAGGCGGGACTTATTCTGCCATATTACGCGCTGCACTTTCTCCAATTCATAGTAATACGAGTGCACAATCTTTCTGTATATAAAGTCTTTGCCGCACCTTAAGATGTTGTTAATGGTTGCCAGGTTATTGCTATGCAGTTGCTAAAGTGACTGTCATTAGAAGCTGTATATGTGTGTTTAAGACTTATTCAGAGGACGTACTTTGTGGAAATGTCTTTTCCTGTCTGGTAAGCCTGGGCTTTCATGATCCGTTCCATGTTTCCTGACCATCCGTACTGACTGGCAACCAGAGCGCATGGAGAGTTGGTCAGCCTCTGGGACAAAATGGCCTTCTCAATCTGAAACAACACAAGGACAAACTTGTTTCAATTAATCTGCCACTTCTACAAGAAAGTCAGCTTATAATATGCAACAATACAAGGAAACAAAGGAAATAATCATACGTTGTCCTTCAGGGCCTTGTCCTTCATCCAGGTGGTGAGGGGTTCGAACTCTTTCTCCAAAGCTTCCCTCTTCTCCTTGGCCTTATCGTTCTCGTCAAACTTCACACCCTCCTTCGCCACGTTCTGGAAGCGTTTGCCGTCAAACTCGGGCAGGGCCTGGATGCAGTACTCATCCACTGGCTCTGTCAGGTAGACGACCTCATATCCTTTCTTAAGAAGCCTCTCCACGAATGGAGAAGACTCGGCCTAAAACCAGATGCAATATAAGATGTTACTACAGAAAGAGAAATGTAGTACCTTAGTAAACACGGTTAAAAGTAAAAACATTTAAGCACCTCCTTCCTGGTGGTTCCAGCCATGAAGTAGATTTTGTCTTGCTTCTCCTTCATCCTCTCCACATACTGCTCCAGACTAGACAGCACAGTCTCGCTGTGGGAGGTCTGGAAGCGGAGCAGCTTGGCCAGGCGAGTTCTGTTGGAGTGATCCTCAATAACTCCCAGCTTGATGTTGGTGCCGAACTCCTTCCAGAACTTGTCATTGTACTGCTCCTCTGCGATTTTCTTGATCATGTCCAGGGTCTTACGGACCAGCTTCTTACGAATGACCTACAGAACGAAGGAACCAACAAGAGTTTTGAAAGCAATTCAAAATTGCCTGCACAGCATGTATAATATAATTTAGCAAAACAAATCAATGTTGCTTTGAGTAACACAAGCTCACCTTGAGCAGTTTGTGTTGCTGTAGAGTTTCTCTGGACACATTCAGAGGTAGATCATCAGAGTCCACCTGAGAGATGAGATCAAACATTCATTATAATTATTGGCCGAAACTTAAAACGAAAAAAAATATTTTTTTTTTTATTTTTTTTTTATTTTTATTTAAGTGATTACACCATCTATCTTTCTGCCTTGGTATGACTATACAATATAAAATGTTTGAAATATTTTTTAAATAAGTCATCTATATGGGGAAAAAAAAAAAAAAGCTAATAATTCCCCATTTATATTATTGTCATTTTTTAATTTCTATTTAGCTTTCATTTACTTTTTATTTGAGTTTTAGTACTTCAATTTAAACATTTCAGTTAGTTGCTAAGGCAACATTAAGTTATTTCAATTAAATTATTTAAATTATTTTTAATTTTACTATTAGTATCAACACTGATTATTCCTGGGTTAAAGTATTAAATAAATTTGTTGAAAATGTTACAATTTGTTTATTTCAAACACTATTTTTGCAAAATAAAAGCACATTTGTACCCTCCAATGTATTGTTAACATTTTTATTGTTAACAAGATGTTGCGTTACTGCACACGTGCAATCTGCTCAATAATGGAAGTGCTCTTCACTAATGAGCCAATACGCAGGAAGGTTATCACTTCTGATGGAAATGCAATGCAAACAAGATATGCAGAACTAGGATTGTAAAAGGTTTGTCACAGAAATTTCAGTGTGTCCTGAATATCATAATGGCTAGACTTAAAAAGAGACAGCCAGCAGCACTTACAACGCCTTTGATGAAGTTGAGGTACTTGGGCATCATGTCATGGAAGTCATCGGTGATGAAGACTCTACGCACAAATAGCTGGGAGAAAAGAACCAAATTAGGTGCAGTTAATAACTCAAAACTACAACATAACAATGTGTTTTTTTCCCATTTAAAGGTTATCAAAATTACCTTGATGAAGTCATTCTTCTTGGTCCCATACTCGTCGAAAAGACCTCTGGGTGCAGCTGCAGGGATGAAGAGGATGGACTTGAAGGTGACCTCGCCTTCAGCAGTGAAGTGAATGTGTGACATGGGCTCCTCCGTGTCCTGAATGAAAGCAGAATTACACTTGAATTAATCCCAGAGGCCACAGAGGATCATAAGAGTTGATTAATTGTGTGCAAAGCACAGGTTCACTCACCCTGGAGAAGGTCTTGTAGAAGGCTTTGTATTCATCCTCCTCCACTTCCTTTGCAGGCCTCTGCCAGATGGGTTTAATGTCATTCATCAGCTCCCAGTCCCACACGGTCTTCTCCACCTGAAGGGAGTGAGGAATCATTGAAATCGTTCTCATCGAAATCAATGAGATATGTTCCTGCTGAAATTTATTCACATATTACGTTACCTTCTTAGTCTTTGGTTTGTCCTTGTCTTCATCCTCTTCCTCAACCTCAGCCTCATCTTCAGTGGTCTCTTCCTTCTCTGGCTCAGCCTCCTCCTCTTCAATGGGCTCCTCTACGGTCTCGGTCTGAGAAATGACACAAATCGATGAGTAAATGAAGTCCTACAGCTAGTTAAGCTACTGGTGAACTTCTTCGGTGGACACACTGACCTTGCTGCTCCATACATAGATGGGGAAGTTGATGAACTGAGAGTACTTCTTCACCAGGTTCTTAATGGTCTCCAGCTCAAGGTAGTCAGAAGCTTCCTCTTTCATCACCAACCTGATGAAACGAGACTTTAGTTATAACATGTCACAACCTACACATTTAAGACATTTCAAGTTCAGCTGCTTACGTAATGGTGGTGCCTCTGCCCAGAGTGTCACCACGAGGGTCCTCAATGACGGAGAACTCATTGGAATCAGATTCCCAAATGTGTTGGGTGCCGTTGTTGTGTTTGGAGGTGACGATGACCTTATCAGCCACAAGGAAAGCAGAGTAGAAGCCCACACCAAACTGACCGATCAGCTCAGAGGTGGTCTGACTGTCATCCTGGATCTCAGTCATCTTGTTGAGGAACTCGCTGGTTCCGGACTTGGCGATGGTACCAAGGTTCTTCACCAGTTCTTCTTTGGTCATGCCGATACCAGTGTCAGTGATGTGAAGCATGTTCTTTTCTTTGTCGGACTGGTGAGAGAAAACAAAAGACACAGGACTAAATATTGAATAACCTTGATAAAAATCAAGTAAAAAATATTGACTAGTTGGTTAGAGTTTTAACGCCATGCCAACTTCATTGGCTATTTTCATGGCGACTAACAAGCAATTTAAATTTGCTTTAGATTAAAACTCTAAAATAGATACAGGGTTGACTGTTAAACAGTTCTTCTAAAGTGTTTGCAGTGTAATAAAATTCCCTGAAAACTTAAACCATAATTTAATCAAATATATTTAAGAGATACTAGACTTCACTAAATGAACAAATAAATAAAAATGTAATCATTTGCATAATTAAACAAGGTGCTGAGCATCAAAATTAAGATATGAAAATTAGAGGAAAGAAATGCTCCTCAAATTGCTGCACACACTTTTGAATTCCTTTTGCAATGCAAATGTATAAGTGATGCTATTTCTCTCTCTCCACTGGAAATTTCCAGTACTGTAGGTTCGGTAGACGGGGTTGATCAGAAATGGTGAGTCTTAGGGCTCATTTTTAACACACCTTGATTTTAATTGTAAGCTCTTCATTTCCAGCAAGGGCATCATCGTTGGTCAGGGACAACAACCGGATCTTATCCAAGGCATCGGAAGCATTAGAGATCAGTTCTCTAAGGAAGATCTTTAGGATGAAAAATGAATAAATATGAAGCCTCAAACCATGACGAACAGAGACTAAAACTATCTTCTAATACCTCCAATACTCACCTCCTTGTTCTTATACAGAGAATTGATGATCAGTTTCATCATCCTGTTCACTTCCGCCTGGAATACATGCTTTTCTGCTTTTTCGCGAATTTCCTTAATTTGTGAGGCGTTCAAACCATCTAGCTGAATGGCTTCTTCCTCCCTGTTAGAGAAGAAACGAAATCATGGGAGAGTGAAAAGGATGCTTGTGACATGTTGGTTCCTCTGGGGACTTATTACCATTTACCCTTGGGTATTGTGGAACAAGACACATAAATGCATCAACCAGATGTTCAAACCCCATTGGGGATCACTTATGGTCTTTGTGAGGAGCTTAAAGTGAATATATCCAAATGTAACTTCGTAAGAGATAAACAACTTGCAGCTAAGAATACTTTAAGATCCGAGTCTAAATGAAGGGTCACAGTAATTTTCCTTGATCTTGAAAATAAATGTTCAGTCAAGTGCAGTTCAAGTCCATACAGACCTCTGAACAACCTCGTCATCTGTGCGGGATCCGTCTCTGCTCTTCCCAAGGTCCTCTTCCACTGTGCCGTCAACGTCAACGTCATCATCAGCTTTCACAGATGCTGCAATTATGCAAAACAAAGATAGCAAAAAAAAACCACAAATAATGTGAATGTGATGTTGGTGATAAAGCACTTTAAAGCCATATGGTGTTAATAACAATGATATAACAGCACACAGCACCAAAATACCACTCTTATTTGGATCACAAGTTTTCTAACTTAATTCCTAAGTATATTTGCTCAGCAAAAACCCTTTTGTGCCCAGCAAGGATGTTCATTTTACATGAATGAATATCTGTGATGTGAAATTTAATTAAAAATGCCAAGGTAAGGCTCTGAAATGTGCAAAATGCTTTTGATTTGTGTGCAAATGCACGTTTTTAATTCAGAAGATCTCAGTTAGGCAGTTTAAGGCCTTGATGTGACAGTTCACATGGTTCAAGATAGCTGAATCAATTCCTTTAAATGTGAAATTAGACTACACTGTTCAATTTGTCTTATATGACTATATTATTAGGTATTTTCATCGTACATTACTAGCCCAACTATTTCAATGCAATTTGTCATTTTAAAGCACCATATAACTGTATCATTATTAAACGGCATCTAAATATTATATGAAGGCCATTTCAATCTAAGGAAACTTCCAGAAGCACATGCAAGTCAAATCCACTCTCCAGGTTTTATTTCCTGTTCTGAATCATTCATCTATTTAGGAAGCGTTAACATTATCTACAAATAAAGTATTATCAAAAAACTGAATATATAATACTAATGCTTATATGGCAGAAAGAGGAAGCACACAAAGACAGCAGCATTACTGCAAACACTCACTGAAGCTTTGTCAAGTTCAAAGACAGCAAACTGCATAACGCTGCACTTCATGGCTATTTAATAATAAAACATACTCACCGAAAGCCAACAGTGTACAGAGGAGACCGATAATCCACAGTCGCCTCATATTTTAGAAAAAAAAAAAAACAGTTTATTAATGAGACTCAATAGCAGATTAACGCCTTGAGCTGCTGTTGCTGCTCCCTCAACGCCTCGATGGACTCTTGCAGTGCGTGGACAGAGAGCGAGAAATCGTCTTTATAAACTCCTGCACTCTAGGGCTGTGCTCAGCCGTCACGAGCCAATCACAGCACCCCACGCACAACACCGTACCAATCAGAGAGCGATCCGCAGCCGGTGTCGCCCAATCACCGCCTTACATGTCCGATTTTACACGTTCCGATCGTGGCTCGCGTTGATTGGCTCGACGGGATGTCAATTCATCGAGCGAGCGTTATATGAGGATTTTGTCATAGACTGTAACAGCTGGTCTGGGGACGGTGTGGGTTTTGTTTACTGCCTTGAGCGGGTCGGGGGAAAAGGAACTAGGTGATTCAGAATCAGATTAAACTTATAATTACGGTTACCTTAGCAACAGGTTGTTGACATGATTTTGTAGACTTTAAGAAAGTCCCGATAGGATTGTTTGACTTAAAGATACACTCATTTCTCTTTTTTACTTATTTTATGTTGACTGGAATTTTTAGTAATGGAGAGATTAAAGCATTAAAATATTTTTTTACTTGTGTACCCTTTAATATTTGAGCATTTCTTTTTCTCTCTCTCTGTTGAATGAATGTACATATTTTCGAAATGGTCACACACTAAAAATGCAAGGAATAAACATCCAAGAAAAAATGATGGGAGCTTCTGACAGCCTATACCTGGTGTTTCCTCTTCAGCCTTACCTGTGCTATTTTCCAGGTGATCTTCAAGAAGAGCTGTCTTACCTGAAAGCAAAGGTGTTTCCCCATCTAGATACACTTTGCCAGACAAGAGGCACCTGTTTCAGACCTGTGGACTTACAGCGAAGCAAACAAGAAAGGGATTATAAATATGACAATGATGGAAATCAGATGAATAAGCCTGATCTTTTCGACCAGCAGTTGAAAATCAGTTTGGATCTCATCGACCGCTCATCTTTTTTCATCTGTCTTCTTGGATACAGCTATGGACAATGTCTGCCAAGGGAGAACGGTTCTCAGTCTGATATTGGACCATGTTCTTTGTCTGAGGTGGCTAGGAACTTGCATGTTGCTGCAAAGGCTGGATACCCTTGGGTCATGGAGGACGAGTATCGCACCTGTAGCCTGACAGAGCTGGAGATCACCAAGGCAGCCTTCATTGACAACCACAAAAGCTGCTTCTTTTATTTTAAAGACTATACCCCACAGGACATGGAGGATGACAGCAGTGATGAAATGCGTATCTTCTTGAACATGCTATCCAATCAAAGCCAAAGTGAGAGACAGAGAATGAGAGATCTAAAAAGAAGGATCATAAATCATTGTCTTCCTGTCAGGTTTGAACACACACACACACACACACACACACACACACACACACACACACACATACAGTACCACTTGAAAGTTTGTGAACCCCTTGCAGAATCTGTGAAAATGTAAAAAATTGTAACAAAATAAGAGAGATCATACAAAATGCATGTTTTTTTTTTATTATTTAGTACTGTCCTGAGTAAGATATTTTACATAAAAGAGGTTTACATATAATTCACAAGACAAAAAAAAGCTACATTTATTAAAATGACCCCCTTATAAAAGTTTGTGAACCCTTGGTTCTTAATAAATCCAAGGTTACCTGGATGATCTACGACTGTTTTTTTGTTTTGTGATGGTTGTCCATGAGTCCCTTGTTTGTCCTGAGCAGTTAAACTGAGCTCTGTTCTTCAGAAAAATCCTCAAGGCCCTGCAGATTCTTCAGTTTTCAAGCATCTTTTGCATATTTGAACCCTTTCCAGCAGTGATTATATGATTTTGAGATCCATCTTTTCACACTGAGGACAACTGAGGGACTCAAACACAACTATTAAAAAAGGTTCAAACATTCACTGATGCTCCAGAAGAAAACACGATGCATTAAGAGATGGGGGGTGAAAACTTTTGAACAGGATGAAGATGTCCAAATTTTTCTTATTTTGTTTACATATCAAATTTTTTCATTTAGTACTGCCCTTCGGAAGCAACAGAAGATACTTGCATGTTTCCCGGAAGACAGATTAGGTACAATTTACCTTGATCTTCAAATTCAAAAAGTTTTCACCCCCCGGGTCTTAATGCATCGTGTTTCCTTCTGGAGCATCAGTGAATGTTTGAAACTTTTTTAATAGTTGTGTTTGAGTCCCTAAGTGGAAAGGGTTCAAATATGCAAAAAATGTTTGAAAACTAAAGAATTTTTGGGACCTGGAGGATTTTTCTGAAGAGCAGAGCTCAGTTTAACTGCTCAGGACAAACAAGGGACTCATGAACAACCATCACAAAACAAAAAAACAGTCGTAGATCATCCAGGTAACCACACACAGTATTAAGAATCAATGGTTCACTCAATGGTTAACTTTTGAACCGGGTCATTTTAATAAACTCAGCTATTTTTTTGTCTTGTGAATTATATGTAAACATCTTTTATGAAAAATATCTTACTCAGGACAGTACAAAATAAAAAATAACATGCATTTTATATGATCTCTCTTATTTTGTTAACATTTTTCACATTTTCACATATATATATGTATATATATATATATATATACTTATTTTTCTTACCACTGTGTGACAGATTCTTCAGAAACCTTCATGAACTTGAAGAAATGATAAAGGTGGACTGGGAAGGAGTCATTTGTAAATTTCATGAGGATCCAAAACATCCCATCTCAGGTAGACCTATAATTGTGGTCAAATTTGGGTCTCAGAGACTATGTAATACTAGTAATTTTGAACTATTTTTATTTTATATTAATTATTTTTCTGGCCTAATCAAAACCCAAAGAAAAGTATCAACCTGGTACTTCAATGTTAAGTATGCTTTTTTGAGTTGGGTTTTGAGCTCTGGGTTTCTCAGACCTCAAAACAGAATATGTAGGTTAAAATAAGATTTTTTGAATTGATTTGTTTTAGGATGGCAGGATTCATTCGATCGGCATTACCATGAGAGCCATGCACGTGGATTGTGTGACTGGTTTGTGCCCTCTGTACCCACCACAGAAATACTGAATGCATTAAACAAATTTCTGCGTTCTATAACCCATAATGCAAAATCTGAGACACACTCAAGAAATCCAGGTGCTCATTTCACACGGTAAGAAGATAAAAACCAAATAAAGCATGCAAACTGTGTTTGATATTATGTTATAGGTCAAATTATTGTTTGCTTTCAGTGATATTGACCAGAAAGACTCAGAGAAGTCTATCTTACTGGTATGTGGTGAAAGGGGTTGTGGGAAATCCACTCTGGCAGCGTGGTGGCTGCGGACCTTCTGCCGACAGAATCCTGATTTTCTAGTCATCCCACACTTCTGTGGAACCAGCATATCCAGCACTGATGTCAGGTCTATGCTCAGACAGTGTACTGCTCAACTTCGAAGAGCACATTATGGTAAATTTCCTCATTTTTCCAGCAGAAGTGTGTTCATGACTCTTGGAGATTCTTTAATAAATACAAAAAAATTATGTGTGAAAAATATTATTTTTGAAATAATTATATTTTACATGTAAATTCGTTTTCTGGGAGAGGGTGTGGGCAGTAGTAAGAAGCTAATCTAAGGCCCTGTTTCCACCTGGTATTAAAATGCGTTTTGGACGATCGGATCACTGGTGGACGACGCTAAATACAGGTGTAAACGTTATGAGCTTGTCCACTTTTGACCACTTCCAGAGGTAGTTGAAAACTCATTCGACCGGATTGCTTATGTAGTGTAAACGCTCCCCTGACAGCAACATAGTGTCGGCCCAGATCCTGCCCACATCTGGTCTGCGTGTAATCCACATGTACCAGATGTGGGCCGGATCTGGGCCACATTATGTTGCTGTCTGGGTCATTTGGTCAAATGTGTTCGAACAGCCACTAAATACCGCCTACTCTCCGTCTACTGACCTAACACGCAAACATTATGGGAGGCACGCTAGCCAGACGGGATTTAAACTTTGTCGGCTGAAAACCAAAAAAGTTGGGTTTGAAGATGAAAAACATACCAAGAACAATGATTTCTAACTCGCACTCACTGCGTTCAGCCGGTCTTGCAGCTATCAGAGCAGAAAGGAGAGCTGATGCTCTCTATATGTTTTTCCGTTGTCTCCGGTAGCGATCATATGTAAATTGTGCGAGCTTATTTAGTCCATTAGATCTAAATATCTGAAAATCCCCATACATTTACCCACCCATAGACCCTCCCCTTGAAGAAATCAGGACAGACATGGTTGTAAGTAGACAAAAGACGTATTAAATTACCATGTGTAAATGGGTATGTCTCCCTCGTCCACTTGTGATCCGATCGACCAAAATGCATCTTAATACCAGGTGGAAACAATGCCTAAGAAATCTGGACTACTGGCCTGACCAGGCAAAGAGAGAAAAAAATAATCTAAATCATGATTTAAAGCAGGGGTTCTCAACTCTGGCCCACAAAGTCTACTTTCCTGCAGAGTTGTTGTGTTCCATTTGTCCTCTGAAGTGGGAAATTCCTAGTTGCCAGTAGGAACTTTTAACTGGAATGCCCCCTCAAGTCAGAGTTGCAATTGGGAAACTCTGGGGATCCGCAACAACCCCGACTTCAGAATCCAATATGGTTGCTCAGCTCATCAGCCGTAGAAACTGTAGTAATATATTGTTTATTAGCACTTCTGTTTTTCTGTGTCTCAATAAACTCAGGGGTGCACACGGTACTATCCAACCTCTATTTGTGGACATGATACTTTGCCATCATCTGGGAAAAACACTGCTTTTATATGTGTTTGCATTCTGAAAGAGCAAGCATGACAAATGTTTGCCTTGACACCTCCATCTTAGTTTTCCAACCTACTAGAAGGTGGTCAACTTGGGTGTGACATCATTCCTAGCTTCGACATCCATCTTCTGTGGTAAATGATACGCAGCATTAGCTCCAACCCTAATCAATCACACCTGAACATGCTAATCAAGGTCTTCAGTATTACTAGAAAGTTACAAGCAGGCAAATTTGATCAAGATATAGAGCTAAACTCTGCAGGAAAGTGGATCGAGGACCAGATTGGAGAACCCCTATTTTAGATCATCATAAATAAACATCAAATACTATAACATTTTTCACCTAATTTGTTTCTGTAGGTGATTTTCCAGATTGGGAGGACGCCATTGAGTTTAAGTACCTCCATCGAGCGGTCCAGGCATTTGCTGCAGCAGCCAATCTTGGGCCTTGTATTCTTCTTGTAGATGGTATTGACCTTCTGACAGAAACACTTGGACTCTCAAAGCAAGAGGTGATCTTTCAGTCCCCTGCGTAGTTTGCTTTAGCAAGTTGTCTTTAACTTAACACTTCATTTCTGTATTTTGTTCTCCAGGTGAAGGAACTACGGTGGCTGCCAGATGCTCTGCCTCCCTATTGTAAAATGATCATCACAACAACCTTCACTGACCTCACTTACAAAAGTCTCACCAGCAGAAGCGATGTCCAGATTCTCAACTGTCCTCATATCTCCGATCCTAGTGTTCAGCGGAGCATTTTGCTCAGACATCTGGCTTTACCTTACAAGGAGCTGCCAACCAGTGTTTTGCAAAGAATCATGCATAACAAGCAGTGCCACTTGCCTGCATTTTTAGCAATCATTGGCACAGAGTTACGGACGTGTGCAGTGCTGAGGGAGAAAGAGGAAGAGATGGAGCTTTTGCAGGAGTATGTAGAAGCCGATTCAGTTCCAGAGCTCTGGGTGAAGGTCATACATCGCTGGGTAAAAGATTTCAGCAGAACTGCTCCAACAGAAGTCGCTGAGACTCATACAAACACTACATCACTCAGGGAGGGTATGTCATTTAGTACTTTATTATATAAAACCATGCTTGTCCTGACTTTCATATTTCATTAGTTATAGCTAATAAGCATTTCTTTTTCCTCTCTCTCTCTCTACAGATCTCTCAGGATGGGTGTGGGACACACTCTGCCTCATTCATGTGTCTCGTGCTGGCCTGACTGAGGCTCAGGTTCTGGCTTTGCTGGAAGATCTGGGTTACTGTGGTAAGCTGAGAGTCGAGGTTTTGGAATGGGTCCGATTGCGCTCTGCTTTTTGGCCTTGGGTTCAGGAGAAAGCCAATGGTCTTCTGACCATCATGCATCAGTCCCTCAGCCAGGCTATGAACCTGTTGTTGCATGGTGAGGATGGTTTTATGTTATATTCTTATTTTTAGTTATGTTTTTGGCCTTTTTTGTGCCTTTATTAGACAGGAAAGTATAGATATTTGACAGGAAAGCATGGGTTGGAGAGAGGGTAATGGGATTGGCAAAGGACCTCGAGTCGAGAATCGATCTTTGAACTTATTCCTTTTTATTATATTTCATTCCTTGCCAAAAAATAGTTGCTTTGAGTAGCCGAAAATTGATAAATTAAATTAAATTAAATTAAACATTTTTAATTAAAAAAAAATAATTAGTAAAAAAATAAAATAATTAAAAAAACTTTTTCAGTAGCAACGTGTCGTCATCTGACACTAGGATTTCTTGAAATAAAGTACAAACACTTTTGAAGAGTAATATAGTTTCCTTTTAGTAAAACAGGCATTTCCAGTGCGTTCACACACTTGTGCTTTTGTCTCTTTTACTTTCAGATATGGGAGGTCATAATTCCTGCCATCAGATCCTTGCTAAGTTTTTTCAGAAGTCCAGTTTAGAGCTTTGTAGCTGGGCAAGAAAGATGGAAGAGATTCCTTGGCATCTCAAGCAAACCGGTTCATTCAAGGAGTTGCATGACTTCCTTTGCGATCCAGCGTACGATAACTAGAATTTATCTTTGAGTAGAAAATATTTTGCTAATGCAGGCATTGTGTTTTCAGTCCATAATAAAATAAATTGTATATATCTCAGTCAACACTGATGCTTATCATACAGACATGTATGATAGATATCATATCTCCATCTTTTTCATAGTACCATGGAGTTTTTGTCAAGCAGCCTGAAGCGATACCCACAGATGACAATTGATGTTGTACATTATTGGACACTACTAAGGGAGAGAGGATTTGACCCTGTGACTTCATTCCAGAATCTGATGGCTCAGACTTGGGAGTGTCTTAATGGTAAAACTGACTATTTTTATTATCATAATCAAATAAAAATCAGCTTCTGCCTTTGCCACATAGACCATACACACAAAAAAGCAGAAATTAGGGCATAACTATCACTTCTTGATATATGTTAACTACGTTCACCTGGTCTTTCTTAGACGCTCACCCTCCAGATCACAGCAGTGTGTTGCGATTATCATTATTCTGCTCTAAAGTTCTGCTCTGTTTGGGTGAGATGCAGAAAGCTGAGGAGCTGCTACTAAAAGCAGATCAAATTTTCCAAAAGGTAAAAATAATACAAGACACTGTCTGTTATATGATAAGCCATAATCATCATCAGAAATTGTATGCATTCAAAAAAACGGATTATACTCTATGTAAGGTTTCATTCTGTTTTCATGGTTTCCTCCACAGGGAATGGAGTGGGATAGTGACAGTATGAGGTTACTGCTCAAAGTGCATCATATGCTGGCAGAGCTTTATGTCCAGAGGCATCTGCCGAAAGACACAGAGATGTATTGCCACAAGGCACTTGAGACTGCCAGGTCTCTTACAGTAACCCATCTTGACAGCGCAGAGGTCAAACTGATAGTTGGTAACATGTATTTCATATTTCATCCTGCAATTTACATAACTTTTATAAAAAGACAAGCAAGTTATATTTTGTCAAGCATACATATTTGGTAGCTCCAATCTGCTCTCACAGGACAGCTGCTTTGTCGTCTGTGTCTGGCATTGCTGGCGGATGGACGGCTATATGCAGTGCCAGGGCTTTTCAAAGAGATCAGCTCTTCTAGATACATTTCTGTCCATCCTTGTGCTGAAGGCGCAGCCATGCTGCTGAAGGCCATTCACAAGTAAGACAAAAAAAGTGTGAAAAAGTTTTAACAAAAATTTAATTTATTTAATTTTGAATTTAGAATTATTTAAATAAATGTAAGAATTATTTAATTTAATTTAAGAATTATTAAATTAAATAACATTTTAATTTTAACAGCATCAGAGACTGACACGGAAGAGAAGAAATTGTGAAATAAAGTCGTTATTTTTGTTTTGGGTTTTTTTGCGCACAAAAAGTATTCTAGTTGCTTCATAACATTAAGTTTGAACCATTGTAGTCACATGGACTATTTTAACTATGTCCTTACTACCTTTCTGGGCCTTGAAAGTGGGAATTACGTTGGTCTATGGGGGGGCAGAAAGCTCTCAGATTTCATTAAAAATATCTTAATTTGTGTTCCGAAAATAAACGAAGGTCTTACAGATTTGGAATGACATGAGGGTGAATAATTAATGACAGAATTTTCATTTTTGGGTGAACTAACCCTTTAAGGTTGAGTCTTTGTGAGACCAAGACTGCTGAGAGATGCTTCCAAGCTGCACTGGCCAGCAGGAGGCGCTGGTATGGCCATGATCATCCTCTGGTAGCAGAAGTGGAGGAGCAGCTTGCAGATCTTTGGGCCAGTGCTCAAACTAATGCAGAGTAAGAGATTGACTTCTGTGTAATGCTTAGTTACCTCAATCTGTCATAAAACCTCAAGGTCACATCATTTTATTTCATGGTTTATTCAAGGTCACTGGCTTGATTTGCACTTTTAGATGGACACAGAGGAGAATTGTTGAACTGTACCGCCATGCTGTAAGCACTAGAGAGACAGAGGCTCGGACATTGCAACTTCCCTCCACGCAACACAACCTTTCTGTCGTTCTTATGAAGCTTGGTGAGTGACTAAATAGTTGCTTGAACACAACAATGACCTCCCACTTTTTAAGTGGCCTTGGTTTCAGAGGCCTATTCTTCATGAAAAGCTTTGAACCAAAGCAAGCTGCTCCGAGATGAATCACAACTTTAGAAACTCTGATTTGAAGGTAAAATGTGTTTTGTCTATTTGATGCTGTCTGGCAGGTAAAGTGTTGTTGTGTCGCTGCAGTAGAGTGGAGAGGAGACAGGGGCAGGATCTGCTCCAGAGAGCTGCAGACATAAGGATTCACCTCCTGGGCCCTGAGCACCCAATGTCCCGAGACTTGGAGCAGCAGTGAGCTCAATTTCATTACAGTACAACTGCTTTTAAGGAATTACAACAGTCTTCAGACTAGGAGCTTCTCTACAGAAAGAGCATCATCTTGTAATCAGAATGAAACCCTAAAAAGACAGTGGACGGCTTTACAGGTCTCTGTATTTGGGCCACAGAGTAACATTTCGACACTGGTTTGTTTGACTGGTGACTGTCTCTTACCAGATCAACCAGAAGGCCTTTCCCAGGCAGACACATCATCCAGGAGGAAGCTCTGAAAGCACTAAACCGATTAATGAGAAGACTAATTTACAGCATATCAGCTTTGTCACATGGTCAGACCAGTGTCTTTTCTTACACCGATCAGGCATAACATTATGACCACTGACAGGTGAAGTGAATAACACTGATTATCTCTTCATCACGGCACCTGTTAGTGGGTGGGATATATTATTCAGCAAGTGAACATTTTGTCCTCAAAGTTGATGTGTTAGAAGCAGGAAAAATGGGCAAGCATAAGGATTTGAGCGAGTTTGACAAGGGCCAAATTGTGATGGCTAGATGACTGGTTCAGAGCATCTCCAAAACTGCAGCTCTTGTGGGGTGTTCCCAGTCTGCAGTGGTCAGTATCTATCAAAAGTGGTCCAAGGAAGGAACAGTGGTGAACCGGCGACAGGGTCATGGGCGACCAAAGCTCATTGATGCATGTGGCGCGCAAAGGCTGGCCCGTGTGTCCGATCCAACAGACGAGCTACTGTAGCTCCAGAAGTTAATGCTGGTTCTGATAGAAAGGTGTCAGAATACACAGTGCATCGGAGTTTGTTGCGTATGGGGCTGCATAGCTGCAGACCAGTCAGGGTGCCCATGCTGACCCCTGTCCACTGCCGAAAGCGCCAACAGTGGGCACGTGAGCATCAGAACTTGACCACGGAGCAATGGAAGAAGGTGGCCTGTCTGATGAATCATGTTTTCTTTTACATCACGTGGATGGCCGGCTCATGTGCGTCGCTTACCTGGGGAACACATGGCACCAGGATGCACTATGGGAAGAAGGCAAGCCGGCAGAGGCAGTGTGATGCTTTGGGCAATGTCCAGCTGGGAAACCTTGGGTCCTGCCATCCATGTGGATGTTACTTTGACACGTAGCACCTACCTAAGCACTGTTGCAGACCATGTACACCCTTTCATGGAAACGGTATTCCCTGGTGGCTGTGGCCTCTTTCAGCAGGATAATGCTCCCTGCCACAAAGCAAAAATGGTTCAGGAATGGTTTGAGGAGCACAACAACGAGATTGAGGTGTTGACTGGCCTCCAAATTCTCTAGATCTCAATCCAGTCGAGCATCTGTGGTATGTGCTGAACAAACAAGTACGATCCATGGAGGCCCCACCTCGCAACTTACAGGACTTAAATAGTTCTGCTGCTAACATCTTGGTGCCAGATACCACAGCACATCTTCAGGGGTCTAGTGGAGTCCATGCCTCGGTGGGTCAGGGCTGTTTTGGCAGCAAAAGGGGGACCAACACAATATTAGGAAGGTGGTCATAATGTTTTGCCTGATCGGTGTATAAGAGGCACATTCTATTCTATTCTATAAAGTACTATTAGAATAGATACATTTTCTGTCTGTAGAAAAGATCTTGAATATCCATATTAGCAATTTATTATTTGTATTTCTTTGATCAAAAACAATAAAAACCGCAATATTGTGAAATATTAGGATTGAATTTTGAAATGTAATTTATTATTGTGATGGCAAAGCTGAATTTTCAGCATCATTACTCCAGTCTTCAGTGTCACATGATCCTTCAAAAATCAATATAATATGCTGATTTGATGCTCAAGTAACATTTATCATTATCAATACTGAAAACAGTTGTGCTGCATTCATCAATCCATCCATTTAAGCCTGAGGGGGAGTTTTTTGTGAGGCTTTTATTTTGAAAATAGCTGGCACCGGGTAAGCTACTTGGCATGAGTGCTTCGCTATAACAGTTTCCGCTTTCATTTCTGTAGAAACGCAGATTAGAAATCAGAGAAATACAGAAGCAAAACAGCCCAGCAGTGGTCTCAGTTCTGCGCAGACATGTCTGGCTACTCTCGGATCATACATCATGCGACCAGCATATTATGCAGCAATAAAGGCTCTATGGAGATAGCTCAGCTGCACCGGAGGGTCTTCCAGCGCTTTGAGATAACCGAAGAAGATTTCTGGTACATCGTTAAGAAATGTGCCCGCTTCTCAGTGGTCCAGAGCAGCCCTAGAACAGAGGATGGAGAGTCTGAGTACATTGTTGTCGCGAAAACATCTCTGAGGTTATGCAAGAAATATTCAAAGAATGAATGTTACGAATGTCAGGATTTACACCTGTGCAAGTATTTTGTTTATGGCAACTGCAGATATGGGAAAGGAAGGTAAGGTTGGGAGAATATCTGGATATTTAGTGTAAGATTTTCCTAAAGTGCTTTTATCCTTAAAAGGACAGATGCGTTAATAGAAGACTAAAAATAACATCATGTCAGTTTTAGTGGCATCATGAGAAATTGTCAGTTCAACGCTTTTAACTTCTGTATGACCCATTGATATTTAGCATGCGATAACGTGTCTAGAATAATTTATTTTTTAATATTTATGACTTTAATTGCTTTTTTTTTCATTTGCTTCTTCGAACATGTACACTACCATTTAAATGTTTGCAAACACGTATATGTGTTATTTATTATGGCTCATTTCCGCATTTCAAAATAACATTACATTGGCGAGTATTTTTATTTGTTTATAACCTATATTAACATTTTTCCACGTAGTTGATTGTTATAATATGAACTACCACGTAATTCATTAATATTAATGATAGCACCCAGCAATAACTCTATTCAAACGTACATTAATATATTCAATGTAGCCTATTGCTTGGATAATTACTCAACTTGTAACTAATAATAAAATATTCATAATGCGTATTATGTTTTTAGTGTGGTATTAAGTATAAGGATCATTTAGTTATTATTGTGCCAGAAAACAGAAGTAAAACAATTAAAAATCAGTTCTGAATATCGGTTATTATGGACATTAAAACTTTGTATTGGTCATGTAAAGGCAATATTTTACAATCTCTTACACAAACAAACGTTTGGGTAACACCTTATTAGCATCCTTGTTACATATGTTACATGTATTTACTGTAGAAATAACAGTAGATAATGCATAATTACTTGTAACTAACCCTTATTATATAGTAAGTACATGTTACGCTTTATTTTAAAGTGTCTTTGTTACACTGTAATTATACATTTAAGTACTGAGTAATAGGGTTAGGATTAGGGTTTGGTTTGGTTTAGGGTTAGTTGCATGTAATTATAGTTATTACTATAGTAACTACATGTAACATATGTAACAATGACAAGTGTTATCAATAATTTTACTCAGCACTTAAATGCATAATTACATTGTAACAAGGAAACCTTAAAATAAAGTGTAACCAACGTTTGGGAATTTATAGAGACCAAAAACCACTATATTCTTTTTGTGTTTGTCAGGAAGGAGTGTAAATTCTCCCATAATATCCAGTCACAACATAACTATCCCCTTCTGCGGGAGTGTACGCTTCATGAACTGAACGAGGATGATCTCTTCCTGCTTCTGCTTCAGAACGATCCTGCCCTACTGCCAGAGGTGAGGAAATACAAACAGGAAGGCTTAAATAGCTGCCTAAATGTTTTTTGGACTCCGTTCTCATGAGAGAATTCCTCCCCAAAGCCAAACTCATGCTATGATTGGGATATTTCTGCATTGCAGGTACCTCTCCTGCCGTTTGAAACGCCCTTCTCCGTTTCTTTCGCTGTGCGCTCACTTACGAGACGTTTTCAGAGTAGAACAGAGCTCACGTAACCGCTCAGACGTTTGTTCTGGCTTGTTTGAATCGGTGACTGGTTACACCCAAATATACAATGTCACAGTGTGATGCTATTAAATATTTTTGAGTATGTCATTAGTCCATGAGAACACAAAAGGAGCTTGTTTTCTGCGTTATGTCCTGGATAAGGAGCAATCTGATCAATACCATCAATCAAAAGCCTGTAATCTTAAAAAAAATCTTCAGAAAAAGATCTAAAAGAAAAAAATCAACTGTTAAGTCATCCAAGTGAAGCTCTACTTCATCAGCGTTCCAGTCAGTATGTATGTAAAAAAAAAAAAAAAAAAAAAAAAAAAAAAACAGACAGTGAATTGAGAAGAATTGTGGTCTGCGTTCAGGATGAAGAGTTGCTCATGGAGAGATATTGATGTTCTAAGATCTTCAGGTGTCCTAAGCGTGTTACTCCACTTTGGTTTGGACAAAAAAAAAAAAAAAAAAAAAAAGAGGAAAAAAAAGGAAATTGTCCTGTAAACAGGTAAATGTTTTGCTGAGCTCTGTGATGCACTGGTTTAATCTAGAAGTATTTTTAAGGCATTTAATCCGTTTATATAATTATTAATGAATGCATGTGTGGTTTTAAATATATTGTAATTCGCATATAATTGATATTTAAAGAATCCATCCGGTGCTGTATGTACGCAGGTGTGTGCTCACTATAATAAAGGCACAGGGCTTTTCGGGGCCTGTACCTTTATGGAGCGCTGCACTAAGGTGCATATTTGTCAGCACTTTGTGCAAGACGACTGCCTGTTCGGCCCCAAGTGCAAACGGCAGCACAGCATCGACGAGCACAGCCGCAGGATGCTGGAGGAACGGGGTCTCGGTGGTGACATCATCCATGACCTGCCCTACATTTACCAGAACGTTTATCGGCTGAACTCACAAACTCTAAGCAGCGGTAAGGGCACTTAATTCATTCACACATATTATACTGTATATTTTTTAATTCATAATATACATGCATATATGTTTCAGAACTGATTTCTGATCAAGGCGTCAAACCGGTCGCTCAGATGGAGAAGAATGAAATCTGTCTGCACTTCATAAGACGGAAATGCAAGTTTCAGGGTTGGTGTCTTTGTCTTCCTGGTTACCTCTGGTTAATCTGGTTGTCTTTAACCTATTACTTTAAAGTTGAGATGTAATGGGAGTTTTTATTGCTTCAGACCAGTGCGTTCTTGTCCACTTTAATCTTCCGTATAAGTGGGAGGTTTATGATGGGAAAAGCTGGAGGGATTTAAGAAACATGGAGGAAATAGAGAAAGCTTACTGCGACCCAAAGAATGAACACGGGTCAGTACAAATACACAACGGAATTTTGTCAAAATTATTTCATTTAAAAAAATTACCTGTTTCTAATGGAAGCTTGTTTCTGCCACTAACTAAAAAATAAAAAAAGGTAATTGCGACTTTTTATCTCAAAATTCTGAGTTTTTTTTTTCATGATTGCGAGTTATAATGTCAGAACTGCGAGAAATCAAGTCAGAATTTCGACTTTATAACTCGCAATTCTGACTTTATAACTCACTAATTTGACTTTATAACTCACAATTGTGAGTTTATATCTCGCAACTGTGACTTTATATCACACAATTCTGACTTTATAACTCGCAATTCTGACTTTATAACTCCAAATTGTGAGTTTATATCTTGCAATTCTGACTTTATAACTCGCAATTCTGACTTTATAACTCGCTATTGTGTTTATATCTTGCAATTGTGACTTTATAACTCGCAATTCTGACTTTATAACTCGCTATTGTGTTTATATCTTGCAATTGTGACTTTATAACTCACAATTCTGACTTTATAACTCGCTATTGTGTTTATATCTTGCAATTCTGACTTTATAACTCGCAATTCTGACTTTATAACTCACTATTTTCACTCTATGACATACTTCTGACTTTATAACTCGCTATTTTGACTTTATAACTCGCAATTCTGATTTTATATCTTGCAATTCTGACTTCATAACTCACAATTGTGACTTTATATCACAATTTTGACTTTGTAAAAATTCTGACTTTATAACATGCAATTCTGACTTTATATCTCGCAATTCTGACTATATAACTCACTATTTTGACTTTATAACTCGCTATTTTGACTTTATAACTTGCAATTCTGACTTTATATCTCGCAATTGTGACTATATAACTCGCTATTTTGACTTTATAACTCGCAATTGTGAGCAAAAAGTAAACTCGCACTTGCGAGGAAAAAAAAGTCAGAATTGTGAGATAAAAAGTCGCAATTACCTTTTTTATTTTTTATTCAGTGGCGGAAACAAGCTTCCATAGTTTCTTATGACATCAGCTATTCCTCTTTTTTCATTATGCTGTCCCACTCTCTTCACTCATCCCTTCTTTTGGACTCAGTCCAGGCTCGAGACCAGTGGATTTTGTGTCCATGACCAGGAACTGTGACCCTGTGCGCCGACTTTCAACAGTCTCTTCCGTCTCTAAACCCGCCCACTACATCCTGACAACAGAGTGGATGTGGTACTACAAAGGAGATCATGAGAACTGGATAGAGTACGGTCAACCGGTGAGACTGGATAGCAAACATAGTGGCCTTACTCTCTGAGAGGAATTCATATTTCAGGTCAGGTTCTGGTTTTGTTTCAGTACTGTTTTTCTTTAGGATGACAAGGAACGTGTGACATCTGTAACGTCCCGAGAGCTGGAGAAAGCTTTTCAGGAGAACAGCAATGCAGAAGTTACTGTTATTAAGGGCAATAGGCATTACTATGTCAGTTTCCAAGGTAAAATAATGTAATTTTCTTGTAAAGTGACCTTGAGCATTTATTATATTATATTATATTATATTATATTATAAGTATTTGACTTTCTTTTTTTACAGATATGTATCAAAGGAACCCCAAACACAACACAAAGAGAAGGGTGCGCAGACGGCCACGCTTTGTGTCTATCAATGAGGTGGAAACTAAAGCTTCCCAGTGACAGACCAAACACACAAACACACTCTGTTTACATACATGAGGATAGACATTCAAATTATTAGTTACTGCTTCAGTTTCTTGCCATTTGAACACACTCACATGCTCTTAAAAGGATAGTTCACCCAAAAATGAAAATTCTGTCCTCATTTACTCAATCCACTTGTTCCAAACCTGTATTAATTTCTTTATGGTGCTGAACACAAAAGAAGATATTTTGAAGAATGTGGGTAATTAACAGTTTCTGGTCCCCATTGACTTCCATAGTATTTTTTTTTTCTATACTAAGGAAGTCAATGGTGTCCAGCAACTGTTTGGTTACCCACATTCATCAAAATATCTTCCTTTATGTTCAACAGAAGAAAGAACTTCATGCAGGTTTAGAAACTCAAGGAACTTCTCAATTAATAAATTGAAGGATATATAATAATAATATATAAGTGTTCTGAATGAAAAACAATGGCTTTGATTGAAATGTTACAGACGTATAAATATATGAAGAAATATTAAATATATTGCATTCTTTTTAACCAAAATAGATCTGTCTTTGCCAGAAAATTCTGTGGCTACATCTTTGACTTTAAGTGCTTATGATTTATTTAGCTCAAATAACCTCTCATACGAGAGGGTCGCATACTCTCAAATCAACACATTTAGATACTGTGAACTTAGCATTATTTTTCTATTGGTTTTTCATGCCTGGATTTGTCTGGTGTGCCTTCAGTGAATGTGGTAACTTTGTGGGATGATATGGATCAGCTCATGAGGTACAAACTTGCACTTTTTTCATATTGTGTATTCATCAATAAATACTGCCTGTTTTTCCTATTTTGTCACTCATTTGAATACAAAATACAGACTAGGTTTTCCAGTTCTACAAGAGATAGTCACTGCAATATTATACTAGTGAGTACCAGGGTTTTGAAATTAAATTTGCATCCTTTTTGTTAATATCTCTGAGAGCATATCATGAGATTTTCTCGAGGGATGTGCCCAATATAATGTACGACAATGATTTAATAATATAAAATAATTTTCTGCATTTTTTGTAATATATTTCTTATCCACCAAATACTACAATAATGTAAAAACATTTCACTTTTTTGCTGGGTCTCAAATGGTTCAACCCCTCAAGGAGGAGGACCAAAGAAAAAGGTATGTAGCTTATTATTTTAGATTATTACAGCTCTTATTAAAAAATACCATGTTGTTACTATAGTAAAATTGTCGTATTCATATCATAGCATGGTTTTGCTACAAATAACATGGTTAAAATACAGTTATTCTAGGCTAAACCATAGTTAATTTAAGGGATATATCTATATTAACTTTTCAAATGTGTTTTCAAACAAAATGTAACCAAATTTACATTAAAAGTTTGTAAGAGTGCGAACAAAAAAAAAAACTAATTATTTAATGTTAGCACAAATATATCACAAAACAACCGAGAAAATTACTAAACGAAATTCATTTAAAACATTTACCCTTATGAAAGTAACTTAATAATTACCAATACAAATAATTAGACTAAAATAAGATTAGCTTGTGAAGGTTGCTAAGGGATCCTGCTGACAGCCAATGACAGTGACTCGTTTATAGACGTTTCGTATGAATAAATACAAGGGGCGGGTCTTTGCCGAGCGCCGCAGATATCGATAAGGCGTAATTCTCCTCAATGGAGTGTTTTTTGCCGAAGAAATGGACATGGGCTGCCAACAATATCTATTAGAAGCGGCTCACATATTTATTTAAGCGCTGCAATTTGTCCAGCGTGTTTGGAGGGGAAGGAATCTTGGGAAATGGGCCGTTCATGGGGAGAGCAAGACCGTTGTAACCGCTTCTGCACAATTATATCTACACCGGATACCGGGAAATGAACCACGCACGAGCAACGAACTGGATACTGTCTTTACGAGGAGCTGTCGGCATAAATATATGATATGTTTCATCTGATTTGATTCCTTGCACTGATAACATCGATATTCTCTATTTATGGCCGTTCTGTCATCTTGATATCGGGTGTGTAAAGGGGCGCGCGCGAGAGCCGCATCCGCGCGAGGTGCATCTCAACATGACAGGTAACGAAAATGACTCCGATGTACGGTGCCATTCACCCTCTATATCCTTGCATGACAATATTCCATTCAAAAATACCACAAATATGTAACATATGATCTAGGGTTTGAGGAGATAATGCCGGTATTTGCGTCTGAAGATGCTGTTTTTCTATATTTGACCCTGTGCATGCGCTTAGTCTGTTCCTACACCCGCCCTTTTCCATCTGTACCGCTATTTATCTGCTTCAGATCATGCTCGTTATCTATATACCTGTCTGACATGATGCGCGTGATATTAACCTCACGGGAGCCTTGGGCCGCGCGCACCAGTGATCTGTCGTTATAACCTACATTCCCACAGTGTGTATATTCACTTTGTGGCATTATAGGTTTGCATGGCATTGAAATTAATTAAAATCAACATACTACGGATGATACATGTATGATAAATAGATAGATAGATAGATAGATAGATTTGATGCTGATACTATATAGTATTTGAAAACAGAAATTGTGCACTATTCATCATCAATATCGACCTGGGCGATGCATTGTTCTATCACTAATTGTTATGAACAAAATACAAAGAAAAAAATTGACATTGGAAAAAAGTTCAAGTTCATATTTAAATCATAGATCTTTGATTGCAGACTTTGGTATCTTGACAAACTGGACACAGTTTAAGACATTTCTGAGATCTCTTCTGAAATTTTTAACACAGTTCTTTTTCTCAGAAGAAACATCTTCAAAATATACAATAAACAACATATTCCACATATTATACAAGAGAATATATACATGATATAGCAGACTGAAGCTATTTGAATGATTGATTGATTGATTGATGTGAGGAGGATGATGATCCAATTCATTTTATTTTCAGCTCTGAACTAGGGATTTAGCTTTACTCTAACAGATTATGTTTCCCCTTCTCACAGCAATGTATAGAGGAAGGATACCAAGCGGGAAGACCTGTGGCTATCCAGGGGACATTTTATCAGGGTCAGATGGCCTGTCTTGAATAAGAAACAAGCAAAAATGGACAGCTCCAATTCAAGGATGGTCCTGAGGAGCTCACGGCGTCTGCTGGGATGTTGTGTGCTTCTGCTCACGACCGTGATGCTGGTGGGCTTCATGCTGACGTCCAGCACAACCGTGGCAGGTATTTCATCATAGAGTGCATTGAAAGTTTGGCATTGCTTTTTGTCACTTCTGTCACATTTCATTTGGTTTCTGTGAACCTAGTGTGAGTCAATATCATAAATAGTATGTCTTTTCAATCACAGATGATCTGAACGTCAGAGGAACGGTGGGCGTTTGTACGAGTGATGCTCTCTTTGTGTGAATGACGTCTGTTGCAGTTAGAGGTGCAGAATGAATGGGATTCACAGTGAATTGTATTGAGATGTGTGTGAGACAGTTTCAACATTAAAGAAAGCGAATATCTGCCCACACAGTGACTTCTTAGATTGATGTATCCTTGAAATTACATGCAGAGGATACAGCTCAGAAAATAGTAGTTTTGTTTCTTTTTATACTTCTACTTTCTACTTCTGTTCTACTTTATTTATTCTTTATTGGCATCAATAGTTCCATCAAGAACCATTAACATACATGGAACCTTTCCATTCCACTAAAGGTTCTTTATAGTGGAAAAAGGTTCTTTAAATTATTAAAATGTTTGTTAACACTTTAGTATAGGGAACACATATTCACTATTAACTATGACTTTTGCCTCAATAAACTCCTAATTTACTGCTTATTAATAATTAGTAAGGTAGCATTTAAGTTTAGGTACTGGGTAGGATTAAGGGATGTAGAATAAGGTCATGCAGAATAAGGCATTAATATGTGCTTTATAAGTACTAATATTATTTAAAGTGGGAAAAGGTTCTTTAGATCATCAGGGGTTTCCAAGCCTATTTGTCAGCCAGACCTCTTAGATGTTAAATATTTACCCCCTACAATTTTTTAGGTTAATATTTAAATGATTTAACAACATATTCGCATGTTCACTGTTCTCTGATGCTGATGATAATTATAATAATAATAATTAGTAGTTGCAGTGTTGCCAAGTCCGCTGTTTTCCCACGGAATTGGGCTACTTTCACAGCCGTGGGTTGTTTTTCATGTCCGCGGGTTGAAGCGACCCCAAATAGCATGATATTTAGCACCTAGAATGCTAATTTTACCAGGGGAACCCTGCCAAAAATGCAGATTTTACCCCCGGAACGCGATTTTGACCCCCCAAATTCTGTCATTAATTACTCACCCTCATGTCGTTCCACACCCGTAAGACCTTCGTTCATCTTCTGAACACAAATTAAGATATTTGATGAAATCTGTGAGCTTTCTGGCCTCCGATAGACTGTTTAATGGCCTCCGGTGTTTATGTTGTAGACACAGTGCAGCACTTCAGATAATGCCGACTCATTATTGGCCGGCTCCAGCACACGCATGAGTCGTGCTGCTCACGTGATCAGCGTCGGCCAATAATGAGCCAGCGTTAAGACATAGAACCCGGAAGCGCTGCACTGTGTCTACTACGTAAACAACGTAGGAGAATGACACGAAAGAGAAGAAATTGTTTAATAAAGTCGTTATTTTGTTTGTTTTTTGCGCACAAAAAGTATTCTCATCGCTTCATAACATTAAGGTTGAACAACTGCAGTCACATGGACTGTTTTAACAATGTCTTTACTACCTTTCTGGGCCTGGAAAGTGGTAATAACGTTGCAGTCTATCGGAGGCCAGAAAGCTCTCGGATTTCATCAGAAATATCTTAATTTGTGTTCCGAAGATGAACGAAGGCCTGAGGAATCACATGAGGGTGAGTACTTAATGACAAAATTTTCATTTTGGGGTGAACTAACCCTTTAACATGCTCTTTACACAAGGACAAAAACCTTCACTGAAAGGTTCTGAATGTTTTTTCTAAGACATTTGCTGCAAAAACCAGCTTTTGGAACCTTTATTTTTAAGATAGTCACTCAGTAACTGGAGATGTGCTGTGGTTGCGTTTGGCTGACAGCAGGCTGATTACCGTGAGCGTGTTTACGCTGGTTACACATCACTGTAAGACACACACACATAAACCCAGACAGATGGATGAGTGTCTCAACACTCTCTGAAATGGAAGACGCAACTTTCAAATGCACGTTTGCTCACCCACTTCATCAAATACTCGAAAGGAAAGGGGTTTATTAGGAGTCATACACCCCGGCAAGCCCACAGCTGTGATGGAAGTGTGTCCTGTGGTGTAACAAGCCCCCCATTAAAGCCATTGATCTTGCGTTGAGGAATGGAGTCTCTCTCTCTCACACAATCTTTCTCTTTCTGTGGCTCTGCGGTATCTGATGGTCGGCATTGATGATTGGATTTAGTAACATCAAAGCTAAGTGGACTTCGGTCTGTAATAATGTGCTGCTATTCATAGACGTAGTTTCTCCTCTGTTTTCTCCTTTATGCCTGGGAATCTGTGTCAGTGTAATCGGTGTACGCGTGTACGTGCGCGCGTGAGCTCATTCTGTCGGTGTGAGAAATGCCTGTGTGCTTTCTCCGCTGCGTCTGTAGCATACTGATGAAGCGGTCGCCGTGTGACATACTCCTGCAACACACACACATGCAACACGCAGCATCACCATGGAAACACCTCGCCTGACCACGCCACAGAGCCATTCATAGGATCTGTGAGTGTGTGTGTGTGCATGTGTGTGCGTGTGTGTGTGTGTGACGGGGTCTCTCTTTCCCCCTGTGTGAAGTTGTGTTCTCCGCCGGGGATGCTCTGACAGTTAACTGAGTCTGAAGTTAATTACTGAAGTTATTTCGCATGTCGTTCCCCAGTGCTTCTGCAGTTTCAACACGCATACATTAGAGCCTTCATAGATGAGATGATGTACATGACCAGATTTCAAAAGGGACAGTTTACCCATTTTAAATTCTGGCATTATTTCCGCACCCTTATGTTGAACTTTCTTTCTTCAGTGAAAGAAATATTTTGAGGAATGACCAAAGTTGTTTGGATGCCAACATTCTTTAGAATATTGTCTAATACACGATTCTTATATTTTCCTTATGTTTCAACTTAAAAGTGTAGATTTTTACTGTAGTGAAGTTCCAAAAGTTTGCATATTTGTTTATTCAAATGATGGCCCAATTGAGAAATTTACACATGAATAAGATCTAAAAAGTGTTATTTTAGTATAATTGAGCTAATATTCTAGTTTTTATTAATATTTTGAATTATTTTTTTATTTTTATATTTTTCATTTTCATTTTACTTAAAGGGGACCTATATATAAATCTCTGGTGTCTTCAGAATGTGTCTGTGAAGTTTCAGCTCAAAATACCCCACAGATCATTTATTATAGCTTGTCAAATTTGCTCCTATTTGGGTGTGAGCAAAAAAACACAGTTTTTGTGTGTCCCTTTAAATGCAAATAAGCTGCTGCTCCCAGCCCACTTTCCAAAAGAGGGCGGAGCTTTAACAGCTTGCGCTTTGGTTGCTCGACAACAACAAAACTGAAGAATCTCACGCAGCAAAAATGATGATTGTCAGTAATGGTGTTCAGCCTTACATTGTTCAAACCAGAGTCAGACACTGTTGGAGAGACTCAGGAAGAAGTTACAACTTTTAGAATGTTTCCGAATGCTTAGTGGATTAATTTATGTAGTTGCTGTGGAGTTGATTCAACTCATCGACTAGCATAAACGAGTGGTTTATTTATAAATCTGTAAGATCTTACCTTCATGCTGTGGAAATACAAACCGCCAGACAGAACACAGGCAGAACTCAAATTTTCTCAGTATCATTGTCCAGGTATAAATTATCTCCCAGAAGCAGACGACATTGTCACATGGTGCCTTTTTTGCACTGGTCAAGATAGACAAATCAGTTTGGTCCAGAGATTATAAACTTATAAACTTTATATAGTTATAAACTAGCTATATAAAATATAGCAACATTTGCTGTCTGATGGTTGGCACACAGCTCCAGAAATATTTAATTTTTTTAGCGTTAACACTTAATGTCATTATGACTCACTAAACAGACGGATTGCTATTTTCGACAAGTGTGTTTTAACAAGATGAACAATGATATTTGGCCTAAGGAAACATGACAAGGCATATCTATGTCTGCCACTGTCTGGTGCCACCATGAAGTTTTGAAGCCATTCGAATTCAGTTAAAGGTTCATCTTTGCTACTGTATATGTGATGTTGACTTCCTTCTCTCTGTGTCCTCAGCTAGTATGACACACTGGCCTACTAATGTCACTCAGCTGTCCTGTACTTCCCTGCTCCCCCACACTGTGCTGTTCAATCAGCCTCATTACCCACAAACCCTCTGTTCTACCCTCAGTGGCCCACAATGCCGATGAATCACAGTCACATTAATAAAAGGGCAGCTCTCATAGGCAGCCTCAGCACCATATGGCTCGTTGAAATAAAGAACAGTCATTTAAAGAGTCAACAGTGTCACATTTACTGCAATAGTAAGACTTATAAGTATGAGTTTTAGTTTATCTGTTGTTATTTCAGTCCATGCTAAACCATAATTGGGTCATGATTTTCATGAAAATGGCAATTAATGTTTTATGCACTTTCAAGAAATCAGATCCACAAGCTGCATGGACAGTGGCCACTAGATGGCGGTCCGTGCATCCCAATATTCAGATTATGGGTTTTTAAATGGTTAATTCCTGAACCATCACCTGTATTAAGTAATATTTTGAATTAGCGTTTATTTTTTATATTTTCAGTTTTCATTTCAAGTTTAGTTTTCATTTCAGTTTTCTAATTTTTTTTTTTTTTTTGTTAAAGTTTTTCATGTAATGTTTATATTTCTTTTTATTTCAAATTTATTTCAATTATCGAAAATCATTTTAATAGACTAAATGCTAAAAACAAACTTTTATGTTAGATGTGATTAATCGCAATTGATTGATTTGACAGCACTAATAAATATACTTCTGTTTCAACCATGTGATCAAAAAGACTTGGGGCCAGCCGCGACGCAAATGTGTTTTTTGCTAGTTTCAGCCTGACGCAGTTATCATTTTCACATACAGCGCCACTTTAAATAGCAAATGCAGTCACGCCCATCTGTTCGTCCATGGGCATGCTGGTCTGAAAACAAGGTGTGTTCAGGTGCATTGTTGGCATGTTGCTATTTTGAGGCAACTGAAAACGACTGAGCCATTGACCAACAAAAACCTGGTCTAAAGTCAATGGCGCAATATTTTTTTTGTTATTTAAAGGGCGCGTTAATAATATGCGCCCATAGGCGGGTGCACAAGACATGTACACTGCTTATTACACACATAGGGACGCGCAGCAGCACACAAACATGCCAAATATTAAAAATAAAAGGATTACAATGTAAAAGATTATTGTTGTGTGCATAAAGATAAAAATGTCTACATGTCATAATGGATAGTCATGGCATGTATCAGAATTAACTATTTGCAGTAATGAAATTGGCTTATTATTTGACCAATCGTGGCAATACACACGTGTATTTAATCTGGCTCGTCAGGCTGAGGGTGTCTATATTCCGCCATGTAAATATCAATTCGCCATGGTGCAAGCGCACTTGGCTTTTAAATGTAGATTTAGATTGATTTAAATTAACTACATTAATTTAGCTGAATGTAGATTTAGATTGATTGATTCAGATCTTACATTCACTTTAATACTCCTCCACAGAGCTAGTTCCTATAGAGAAGTTGTTAAAAATGACTGTGTCTTTGGCACAATCTGGGCTTTTCCTGTACTGTGTGTTATGAAAGATTTGGATGAGGTGTATTTACAGTCTGTCCTTCTGCTGTTTGCAAATATTGAAGTTCTTGTTGTTTGGTTGTGTGCCATCCTGCGGCACGCTCAAACTTTTCTTCTTTTTTTTCCTTTCCTAAGTGGAGCTCCCATCCAACATGTCTAAAAGGAGCCTCAATCAACTTCCAACAAGAACACATTCACCTCCTGCCTTATCTTCATCATCATCATCATCATCTCCTCAGCGTTCTGAAAGAACCAGGCATCCAGCTCACACGCCACTAGGTGCCAAACATCCCTCGTCCCCTGGTCACCATGACAGTGCCTCCAGCATAGATCCCACCCCGTCCCTTGGTTCCGAAGGGTCGGGTAACCTAGGCGACGGGGCCCAGGGCATCCACCTGCTATTACGGCCCCCAGACCTTCTAACGCCCAGCCAGATGCCACCTCTCCATGGCGACAGACCGCCTACGCCAGCCCCCCCGACCCTGGTGCCATCTGAAGACCTGTATCCCGCCCACTCCGCGGAGGTCGACTGGGGTTCCGGAGACTACCTGGAAACTCTTACATTCATGGGATCTGAAGGGGAGGAGTTTTCTCTCGTCACCACCCTCCCTACCAATGGGTACGATCCGTACGATTCTGACGATGACGCCACAGTCAGCTATAACACAGCTTTCCCCTCTCGTCCCATCCTGCCCCTCTCATCTAGAGACCTCCAGCCCAGTGCGACCGTAAAATACGGGACTAACTCAAGGTCGGCCCATCCTACTGATCCCCGCCTTCCATTGGCTCCTGACTCCACCCACACGAGCGATATGGACGATGATTTGGATTTTGATTGGGCGGAGCTTTTTCCCATTGAGCCGACTGAAATGCTGCTTCCTGACATGAACAGTCTGGAATACTATAACACGTTGCAAGCCAAAGAGAATGCTAGTATTGCGAGGAATAGGACGCACCCTCACATTACTCCCACGCACACTGTGGGAACCCCCCACACTACCACTGCAACTTTGGGAAAAGTCCCAGATCATATTGACCTGACGGCCCCTCAGCCCATCCCATCAGTGACCCCAACTCCACCCCAAAAACCTATGAGGCCTCCCGTCCCATCCACCACCGAGACCCAACGACCTCCTGAAGCCCCAGAGAAGGGTGTTCCTTCCATACCCCATGGGGGCAAAACCCGACCATCACTGCCAACTGCCCTGCCACCACCCGGCACCTCAGAGGGTCCAGTAATACAAGCTGTCACACTGAAGCCCCCTGCTACGAAACCCCGTACGACCACCATCAAAACCACCACCAAAACTACAACTACAACTAAAACCACGACTACCTTGAGCCCCACCAGCCTCTCCACCAAAAGCCCACCGCCTACAACTCCCAGAATTCCTCTGTCCATCGCACCCCGACAGTATGTTTGCAACATCACCAAACCGGACATGTACCTAGTCCGAGTGGGTAAGGCAACAAGATATTTTAATTTTGAGAAATTAGGTATGCACAATATATCGGTATCATATCAGATACTGGCTAATATTAATTTTCTCTATGCACATTAATTTTCTCTATTTTTGCATTTAGTTAATCACACTAATAACTGAATAATTTGAATTTACCACTTCTTCTGTGACTCCTGCAGGCATGCCAAGTGGGTCATCCGTAGCGTTTGCCAAAGCTCATGTGCGGGAGATTCTTCGACGAGAGTTCAACCGTTCAGTTGAGCTACAGGTCAGTGCATAAGGTCACATCAGATCACACATCAGCATTTAAGCTCTAGGACCAGTGATATCAATCTGTGCTGTCCATCCAGGTGCTCAAAGCCCCGCCCAATTTCATCTTCCGGGCAGTGTCCGGTCCACTAGTGTACACTGCTATGTCCGTCATCAATGCTCTCCGCCAGTCAGCACACAGCACTTCCTCTTCTACCATTCTATCCGTCACAACCATATATGCAGTGCCCGATTACAAACATCAGGTCCACACAGGTGAGAGAGACACAAACATGAATGGCATGCTCACGTGTGATTAACGCAAAAAAAGGAAACAAAAAAGTTAATTTATTTTTTATTTAACATTATTTCTGAGCAATAATTATAAAATAAATTATATAACTTTTTTAAAATAAATTTTTATTTATAAAAAATAAATATTTTAATATTATTTAATATTTAATTTTATTATTTTTTTAGTAATTTGAATATATAATATAATAGTATAATATAAATATTGTGTTTATATTTTAAGAATGAGTGTTATATTAGTTTATTTTTCTTGCAGTGCTGCAGTTTGTCCCGAGTCATGTGGACGTGCGTCTGTGTAGCTTCAGCGAGCGTGTGGAGAAGGGGCTACTCATGGCGTACGCGGAAGTACGCAAGCGCTCGCAAGAAAATGGAAATTTCACAGTTCATGTATGTAAATCCTTTAGAACCACTGGCAGAGGCACATTCAAAATAAAACACATTTTTGCACACTTTACATATCGCTGTTCTTTCATGAAAAGCTTGTCAAAAAAATATCTTTTTCTCTTTTAGAGTATAATTCTGTGTATTTCATACATTTAAATTGTATTGATAATGCTGTATCATTGTTTTGTCTAGATTGTGAATATCACTAGTAGCCTTCCTAAGGGTCAGCGGCAACAGAAGGCTCCGGTGGACATCACCTTTGCGGTGCGTGATTCCCAAGGATTCCTAACGGGATCAGACGTGAGTGGCCACATGAGGCAGCTCAGCGCTGTGGAGTTCAGCTTCTATCTTGGTTTTCCTACCCTGCAGATCGCTGAACGTGAGTGACATATACACAGGCTCTTTGTCTTAATTTATTATAAAATATTAGTTTTGTCACTTATTTTTTTCTCAATTTTTGTCTTCCAGCTTTTCATTATCCTGAACTGAATGTGTCCCACCTTTTACGCACATCCTGGGTGAAAACAGGTATGTGGGTGTGTTAGAAATTCCTAACATTTTGAGATGAAGTCCAATAATTTTCTTCTGTGATCTAAAATATTGACACTTTTAAATCAAGTGTAATATAATATATATGAAAACAATCAATAAAATAAAATATTCATTGATATTAATTAATATTAAAGAAGCAATAATATTTTTGAGGTGAGTTCTTATGTTGGATAAATATTAACATGAAGTTATATAATTAATAAATATAATTATTTTTTCTTTGATTATTCATTACATTCAATATTATGATCTAATCTTTCTCATTGTGTAATGGTACAGTTACTTTCAGCACCTTTAAATGTTCATTATACTAAAAGATGGCAGGTAGATTTATACTAGTCTGTAAGTTATGAAGGAAAATATTAAACATATTACAATTTCCCTAGTACCTCATGGACATTTTCTTTTTTTAATGTGCATTTGCTCTAGTTTTATTGGGTGTGTTGGACCAGCGTGTGAATGAAAGGACCTTCCAGGCCAAAATGGAGAGGCGATTAGCACTGCTGGTCGGAGAGGGACTTGGGATCGGGGTTAGCAATCGGCGATGGAGAAGAGCTACTAGTATTGGCAACAATAGTGTACAGGTACATACAAACACACAAGTGTACGCACTTTTTCTATCCTTCCCGCACATGACATAAGCATGAACCCTGGCTTGCCTCAGATCGTTCGATCGTCCCGTCTCGATGGCCCAGACTACCCGCTGGAGCTGGTGTATTTCGTGGAAGCAGGGTCAGGAGAGAGACTGCCAGCCCAGGCCACTGCATCCATGCTCAACAGACTGAACCTGCAGAGAGCTGCCATCGTACTGGGCTACCGAGTACATGGAGTTTTGGCCACACGTGAGTCAAAATTGTTTCGATTAGGAAGTGGGTTTAAAAGGGTCATGACCTGGATTTTTTTTTATTATTTTAATATGTTTCTTGAGGTTCACTTATAATGTTAATAAAGTTTTTGCACAAAAAATTAAAGGTCACTCTTCTGCCAGAACTAGACTCATGTACGGCCGTTAGCGGAGTCAGTGATTATAGTTTATAAAGTTATAAATATGGATATTTTTCTTACAAAAACACATCGCTTCTCTTCAGAAGACCTTTATTAACCCCCTGGAGCCGTATGGATTACTTTTATGATGGATGGATGCACTTTTTTGGGCTTCAAAAAATATGGTACCATTCACTCCCATTATAAAGCTTGGAAGAGCCAGGATATTTTTTAATATAACTCATATTGTGTTTGGCTGAAAGAAGAAAGTCATATACACCTAGGATGGCTTGAGGGTGAGTAAATCATGGGATAATTTTCATTTTGGGTGAACTATCCCTTTAAATGACCACTGTTATGGTTGGCTAACGTCATTGTGAGGGAAAAAGTGTCAACAGCCCCTCACTATTGCAGGTGTAAGTGTTTTAAAAACATTACCCATATAAAATCAACATTTAAAGACAAAGCATAATGAAATTGTTTACTTACGATTTGCAATGTAGCTGCTGTCAGATTCAATACAGTTGGCTTTTTCATCTTTGAAAACAAGTTTCTTTGTAAACTCTCCATTACAATGTGTCTGCAGTCAAATGCTCCGAACAAACATATAACCTTCCGATGCGATTCGGGACGTGATTAAAAATAAATCATCCAGTTGTTCCTGACGCCTTGACCCTTCTGAAGTCTGTAGAGGGACGCAAAGAAGCTGTTTAAATAGGACGTGTCAAAGCAAATATTCCTTAACGCTTCAATTTGTCCTGTCTATCAGTGTCTTGCTCTAGAGGCAGTCATGTGCAAATGTATTTGCCAGTGTGACGTCACAGATACCACAATATCCAAACGAGCCATTTTTTGAGCTTGGTTAAAAAAAATTTATAATGAAGAGGACGTTTTAAGCTATGAAACTTGCAGGATGTTTTAATGGTACAAAGACCTCTTATATGTCAAAAGCTCAAGGAAAATTGTATTTCTCAAGTCATGACCCCTTTAAGACACTTTTTAAATAAGCAAATGGGATCTTATGATAATTTTTGTGCCAAATATCATGTAAATCTTTTTCAGCGGTGGAGAAGCTGGCCCTGCCGCCCTCTGAGACTCAGCCCAGTAACGTTTGGTTGATCATAGGAGTTGTAGTCCCAGTGCTGGTGGTCATCCTCATCATCATCATCCTCTACTGGAAACTGTGCCGCTCTGAGAAGCTGGAGTTTCAACCAGACGCCATGAGCACCATCCAGCAGAGACAGAAGGTTTGGGTCACTGAGTGTGTGTGTGAATGTGTTGCCCACTTATAGACACCACACGTGAAGGAGGCTCGTGACTGTGCTCATTATTACTCACCCATGTCAAGGGCTTTTACGGAAAAATGGGCTACTTTGCAACAGTCAATTTAGCATGTTGTATCATATTGATTCATGTGTGTTTGTGATTTTAGTTGCAGCCTCCCAGCGTTAAAGGCTTTGATTTTGCTAAGCTACACCTGGGGCAACACAGTAAGGATGACATCATGGTAATCCAAGAACCCTCCTCTTTACCGCCGCCTGTTAAAGAGGCCACGCCCTCAGAGGGCGGAGAATTGAACACTCCTAAATCGAAGAGCTCATCTACAAAAGCATCACGTGCAGCACGGAGAAGAGGCCGGTAAGGAACTGTTGATCATGTGCCATGTGTTTTGGATTGTATGTGAACAGGTTTTGTTTATATCAGTGTTATTTCAGTATTATTTGTACACTATTAATTTTTAGTCTTTTTATTGTGACTTTCTTTTTAAATTAAATTTTTTTTTTAAATTTTTAATTTTAATTTTTTTTTTTTAAGTATTACTATTTATGTTTCATTTACTTCTATTTCAGTTTTAGTTTGTATATATTTCCAGTTAGTAATTTTAATTGCTTCATCGTAAATTTATTTCAGTTAGTTTCCAAGGCATCATTTCTAATCTTCTAATATTTATCTAATATTTGTTTTATTTCAGCTTTTAGTTTTAGTTTTATTTACCAGTAACAACCCTGGTTCATATGAGGATTCACACAACTCGTGTTTTTGTCAGATTGTCTCCATCTGATGGAGATTCATTAGGAAGTGAAGCATCCAGCGGTAGAGAATCAGCAGAGGAGAGCACCAGACCTGCTGTGACGCCGAGTGACTGCAAACCCCAACATCGCAAGAGCAAGCATGGTACCATTAACACATTTAACGCACATGCCCCAGACATACATAGATCATCTTACATTTCATACAGTTGATTGGTGACGAATATGATGCAGGTCAACAGCTCACTGTGTGATGTACCCTATAGAATGCAGTTAGAATGACCCTAAAATTCAAGATTTTGGGGCAAAAATGCCCCTGTATGAGATTTTGTCTCATATTTATATGATATAGTTAAGTAATATCACATGAGTGCTGTTTTTTGTTCCAAATAGCACAAGTGTGACACACAGCGGTGTTTCATTTCTGAATGAATCCGTGTTTTGAATGAATCAGGTGAACCAATGATTCAGTGGACCATTGATAAAGAGAGCTTCATTCCTGAATGAATCAGCTGTTGGAACGAAACAAATAAATAAATGACTCAATGACTTACGGTGGCCGAGAGAGCTCAACGCGCTGCAAATGAAGAAAACACATGCAAATAGAAAAAACACCAGCAAATAAAGAAAACATCTTCATCATTTTGACAACACATGCGCCGCAAGTGTTGTGTACTTTTGCAGTGCGTTTGTCTATTTGTAAGTGTTGTGGACTTTTGCAGCGCATGTGTTGTCAAACTGATGAAGATGTTTTTTCTATTTGCATGTGTTTTCTTCATTTGCAGCGTGTTGAGCTCTCTCGGCCACCATAATGACTTACTCATTAAGACATTTACTGCCACATACTTTCTTATTTAGAGTACCATTTCATTAAAAAAAATCATTTTCATATTAATAAAAAACCAATTAATACCCATTTAAAACCCATTAATTGCAACCCATTGAAATTGCAGTGTAAATGCATTCATTCCACCTCTAAGCTGCAGTATACCGTTCCTTCTAAAGCTACTTGTACTTTTTTGTCTGTTTGATGCTTTTCTTATTTAACACAATAATGACTTTATCTTTTGGCGGGTAATTTCTGAGTCAAAATTGATGTACCATTTATTTGCGATTAATTAGACTAATTAATCAGCACATCATGTAATTAATTAGATTAAAAAATGTAATTGCTTGACAGCCCTAATATAAATACCTAATATTTTTTTAAATTAATTATAATACTTCTTTCTATAAATTAATTAATAATTAGAAGTATAATATGAAGTTGCTTTGGAATGATTTGTAATATGAAAAGCTAAATTAAATTACATATCAAATGAAATGAATTAGAGTTGTCAAAAGTACCAACCTGGTCAGTTCTGAAATTTTAAAAATGTGACGCTTTGAGCGCTGTTGAGCGGGTTTGTAAACACCTCTGATTGGCCATTGTGTTCACGCATTGATGTTGTAAATAGTCATCAATGACGCTCTTCACCGAGCGCTTACACAGATACACACAGGAGCATTTTAAAGCAGGCGTCTATGGAGGACCAGACCGCTGATAGATGCTTGCTTTCAAATGCTCCCACTCCTACTTTCAAAACGCTTTCAAATTCAAACACTTCCGTGTGCTTTCAAACGCTCCAGTGCGTTGATCATTGTAGCCAATCACAGACATATCCGATGAGCGCGTCAATACAATGGCCAATCAGAGGTGTTTACGAATCTGCTCAACAGTGCTCAAAGCGTCACATTTTTAAAATTTCAGTACCAATTGGTACCGAAGTCTGTACTTTTGAAAAATCTAAAATGAATTAAATATGACTATCAAATAAAATGAATGAAATTAAATCTCTTTCTCTCCCCCATTTGTTCCCATGGTTCAACAGCAAAAAACAAACTTGGTAAGTTTCTTTACCCACAGTCATGTTGCATTCACATATTGTTAGTTACAAATGTGTGACCTTTGACGTCTGGCCTTGATGTTCAGGTACTCAGCCTGGAAGTGGTGTGGATGAGCAGTTGTCCTCGTCGTCCATATTTGAGCATGTGGACCGCCTGTCTCGAGGTTCGTCAGATGGAACACGCAGAGTGTCCAATAAGATACAGCTTATCGCCATGCAGCCCATGCCAAGCCCGCCCTCTTATCCACATAACCAAGCCCTGAGTCCCAACCTGACGGACAAGATGCCTGACGGAGCAAAGGTCAACAGTGAGGTTAGCAAACAGGCCCACACCTTGCACAAACACAGATACAGCATTCACATGATGTTTAACTTGTATAATGTGACATATTTCCCAAAATTTTCATCAGTGAATTACATATGACTTGATTTCATGTCATCTTTAAGAAAACATTCATAACTTATTCCCATTCTTCCAAATGACGCAGATTCAAGTAGCCTTAAGGCATAAATCCGAGATTGAACACCATCGCAATAAAATCCGCCTGCGTGCCAAGAGAAAGGGCCACTATGATTTCCCCTCCATGGAGGACATCATGGCAGCATTCGCCGACAGCTCCGAGCAGCAGCGAGTGTATCAACAAGCTCAGGAGCAGATACACAAGATCCTGCATCCTGAGGAACACACACCTTCATCATGCGGAGAGCCACGCAAAAGGTCAGTGTAAATAAATCTTACTTGTATTTTCCTAGTTTGCTATCTAGGAAAGTGAATGCAATTTGTTTGGGAATTGCAGTTCCAGAGGAAAACGCTCTCCCAGGCACAGACAGAGACAAAATTTGAGTGGAAGCGGAAGTCTCAGAGACAAAGATCGCCTCATTACTGACGGAGATGCCACGTACAGGAAGTACCCCGGGGTGAACAATGTAGCCTATGTGGTAGGACACACACATGCATATATGTGATTTCACTGAACTAAAACACGCGAACTCACCATCACCAATTCTCTTCCTGTAGTCCGATGCAGATCAGCTCCCAGATGCAGAAAGCCCTTCTCCTACTGATGAGGTGTTTTTGGACCCTGGATCACCACCATCTGGCCCCGCCCCTGCTCCACCCAGCTATGTCCCCCCTCAGCCAACCATCGAAGAAGCCCGGCAACAGATGCACTCCTTATTGGATGATGCTTTTGCTCTGGTCTCACCCTCTTCTCAAGGAAGCCCTGCTCCTCTAACGTTCACTGGCATTACTGCAGTCACTGGCGTCGGAGGAATCAGCCCCGGTCAACCCTCCAGCCCGTCCTCACGCCCTGCACGCCAATGGGGCTCCTCTTCTTACCCAGCAGCCCCTGCACACAGTCCTTTCTCTGCGGTGAGTGACTGTGGATATTTGAATGATAGAATTTGAATGCAGCTAATGTGAAATTTCATGTGAAATATCTCTTCTCTCTCTGCTCTGTAGAGGTATGCCGAATTAGGAATGTCTCCCACATCAGTCCAGGGTTTATTGCAGAGGTGAGGAGGATTCTGGGAGGTTTTATGGAATAATCTAATAAGAACAGTCAGGAGGAAGGAGAAATTAGCAATTTAATATGTAAACATGATGAAGAAGGATTATGTTCTTTGTTAAATAAAAACTATGCTGATTTGCAAAAAAAGGCCTATTATTACCTAATTGGATGATGCTCAGTTAAAAAATATCAATAAAAACTTTCCAGCACATAGTTTTTTCACAAAATAAGAATGAAGATTTTTCAAATTATATATATGCAGTAACAAAAGTAGTAAAACGTTTTCAAAATGTATCATTTAACGTACAATCTGCAAAAGAATTGAAAAAAAAGTTCAAATAATCCATTTAATGTCGAAGAACTTTAAAATAAATAAGTACAAATTAAAACACAAATTTTCTGTTGCTGTTTGGATGTAGTAAACCACCCACAGATGTAGTAGAAAACATCTGGGTCTTCTTTGATTAAGACTACTTGATTTTACAAATTGTTGTCAAAAGCAAAACTGCTATGAAATGCACATCATATTTTGTTTTTTTGTTTTTTAGAATCAGCGCCCCAAAATTAGTAAGAAACAAGTATTGAATTGTTTGGTATTTTATTCATTATTTCTTTCTCCCTGATTCTCACAGAATATATTTCCATTTATTTTATTTAAAAAATATATTTAAAATGTATATATTTAAAATTAAATTTTATGAAATGCACATCGTATTTTGTGAGAAAGTGTGATGTGCTAGAGAAAAACAGGCACTTTTTTTTTGAATCAGCACCACAAAATTAGTAAGAAACAAGTATTGGATTTCATTCAGCAAATATGATGCACAGTGGTGTTGTCAGAGCAAAGAACAAGTCTGAGTACACAAAAAACAAACACGCCACTTTGTCTACTAGTGCTTATCTATTGATCAGTTTTAGATATAATATTTACTTAGCACATTGTTTGTATAATTTTCACAGGCAGGCGCAAGGCTCTGCATATCTGGCATCAGCAGAGATGCAGTCAGATCCTGGATACTCCAGCAGGGGACAGTATGGAGAAGAGATGCCATCGTCTTCTCGGCCACGACCAGTAGGGGGCAGCACAGGTAAAGGTCTTATTAGTTAACTCCTTCGGGTCGGCGGTCGTGCCGGCGATACCACCTCGCTTTTTTCTTATCAGTGTGAAAGAGACTCAAAATACTCAGCCGAATTTGGTCGCACATACCAGTGTTATACATCATTCTAAACTGTTAAGTGTGTACTTTTATTTGTGTACACTCACAAAAAAAAAAAAAAAAGTTGTGGTTTTCGCAAAATAAAGTAAACGAACATGATGTGCGATCTGATGTCTCCCTCTCAGTGAAGTCAATTCTGAAATGCGTTTTAAAATGAACTGAAACTCAGCAAATACTTGCCACACAGACATGAGAGACATGTCTACATAATGCTTAGAATGTCTACTTTTAAATGAAGTAAGTCAAATCAAAAACAAATATTCTCAGTTTATTTAATTCGTTTGAAACCAAGGAGATGTTCCTTCTTTTCCTTCTCACTTCATTATCTGTAATGAGTGGAGACCGCCACACCCCTTGCGCCGTTCACATGGTAAATAGTTTAGGTGAACTGTATGCATCGCACACTCCCCTCAGTCAATGCCACAAAAAACATCAGATTCACTGAACGTTCGTCGCGTTTTGATGATGGCGTGCGATACAAACAAAAGAGATACCACAAACACATGGGGGGCGTCTGATCAGGACCTGTCTGATCAGCTGATACAGTACTACACAACACAGCACAAAACCATGAAGTGGTACAGAAAGATTTTTCTGCACTTCTTGGACATTGCTTCCACCAACTCTTTTATTTTGCACAAAGAGCTATTGTCCGCATGATTACTGCAGCCTTCAGTGTCACATGATCCTTCAGAAATCATTCTAATATGCTGATTTGATACTCAGTTATTACCAGTGTTGGAAACAGTTATAACTGTTATAACAGTTATAACTATATCACTGACTGGAAGCAGGATTTTTTTTTTCTCCAGTGCAAAGAAACACCAAACACCTTGGAATGCCAGTAAGTGATGTTCACTTATATCTTTTAACAGGATTTATTTCCAGGTTAAACTGTATACTCAAAATGTGCCCTCATTTATTCTAAATGTGTTTCATTTATATTGTTAACTATATTCTGAATAAACTACCAGAAAAAAACTACTTTGTACTTTGATTAATTTTCACTCACATAGCCTTCCTACCTGAAAGAGCTCATTATGCAGGTCATTATGCAGGTCATTATGCAGGTCTTTGTCTTCTCAGGTGTGAATCACATCATTATTCATGAAGATTCATGAATACTGTCTTTCTTGACAAGAAGTGTCTCACAAAACTTAAATCATTATACTGTTTTATATCAGCGAGTAGGCAGGATCATTTTCACATCATTTTGAAGCAAAAACTCTAGCCTACAACCTCCAATACCCAGAAGTCTTGTGAACACATATTTATTATTGGTTTTGTGGCCGTATTTCAGTGACTTAAGTTTTTTGTTTTTTCAATAACCACGCATAAATGTTATTTCCTCAAAAATGCAAACATGTACATCTATTTTTCTCACATATTATTGTAGCAGAGTTTGTGCTGAATACAGCAAAATTACTTGTTGGCCAATAGTATAAGTAGCTGAAATAAGCACAAATGTCAGGGCATGTCAAAACATCTCAAGGGCCCCAGAATCACTCAGACCCTGGGGGTTAAATTTAAAATATGGTTTATGTGCTATAATTGCCATGTGTTGTGTGTGTAGGTGCACAGCTGCATCAGCTGACACAAGTGGGCTTGTCAAGTCGGATTGGACTGTATCCTGGAGTTGGCCGTAGTGTATCTGGACCCTCAGGATCAAGCTGGGCTCAGTACCGCTCAGATGAGGAGATCTCCAGACCAGGATCCAACAGAGAGGCTGTAAATCAAACATGCACATTCATAATAACTTTTTCAGAATTGTACTAGTAAATATAATAGTATGTCATTCAATATGGGATGTTATAAAATCCCAAAACTGTGCTTTTGTAATTCCAAAGCACTGCAGTTTAGCTGCATACAAATATACATATATTTAAATTTATATATATATATATATATATATATATATATAGTGTATATTTAATTGAATTTAAGTTTGTGTTCAAGCATAATCTGTTTTTTTCCCCTGAATTGTTGGTATTTTATTTATTTCTCTCTCCCTCTCTGATTCTCATAGAATATATTTAAACGTAATTTATGTAAAATATAAATATATTTTTATATATATATATTTATATAGTGCATATTTAATTGAATTTAAGTTTGTTTTTTTCTGAATTGTTGGTATTCAATTTTGGTTCATTATTTATCTCTCCCTCCCTCTCTGTTTCTCACAGATACTGACATTCCCAGAATACTCTTCATCACCTGTATTCCAGATGCCCAGGACATCCCTGCAGGATCCCACGACACCCCAGGCCCACCTGGAAGCCTCGAGTGCGGGGTACATTGGCCCCGAGGAGCGTTCTCCACCCCCTCACTCCTCTGCCTCTCTCATTAAGGCCATCAGGGAAGAACTGCAAAGACTTTCTCAGAAACAGGCTGCTGTTGTCAGCTACCACAGTTGAGAAAGACCATCCCAAAACCCCAGTCCCGATGTACCACATAAACAACCTCACAAATCCCCACACAGCTCGATGGCTGAGAAACTGCTTTCCTCAAAACCCAAACCAAAATCTTCAAATTTAAGTACGGCTGGTCTGTTACATATGAAGAAATGCTAGCAATCATCCATGCTTGTACTGGCAGGAAAAATCCACAATTTAAATTTCACTGCTGACATGCAGAAAATACACTTAAATACTTTCTCCTATAATTCACAAAGAAAAAACTCACCCTAAACGTCATGTCCAGACTGTTTAGAAAAATAGACAAAGTTGCCCCTTATTCAGACTCTCAATTTGCATGCTGAGAGCTGTGAACTTTCGAGACTTAGTGCTGACTGTTGCTAATGTGAAAATCACTCCCATTCAGTTCCATGTCTCTCAAAGTGCTTCCTTCAAATGGGTCATCTTCATGTCTCCGGACTTCCTCTGGTGCTAAAAACCATTTCTGGGCTCTGCCACAATACCACAAATCAGCCCTGATCAAAAACTCTGAAGTGGCGTTCTTTTATCTTTTTTTTTTTTTTATCTTTTTTTTTCGCTGTCCTGTTCTACCATTTATTCAAGATGGCTTATCAAGCGGAAACGAGCTCTTCCACAATCTAGTGAACTGCCCTGAAAAAAGTAGGCAACATAATTTCTCTTATAAGATAACTTAGGAAGTTTCAGCCAAATTATAAGGCAGCATTGCGTGAATTCTTCACAGAGAAGGCAAACCCACAAGCATGGTGGACGAGGCACGAGAAATAACCATTATAAAGTTATATTTCATTCGATAATATTCATGACTTAAAATCTAATATTTTACCCAACATTTGAGAGTTCTGTGTATTTTTATACTTATTAGAGTATCACAGAGTTAGCTTAGCAAACTCGATTGATTGAAATCAATTGCAAATCGAGTTGCAGCCAACATAGTGTGTTCCAAATGAGCCACTTATGAGGTCCATGATAATTGGGATGCTGCCCATGTAGGCAGTGCGGCAGCTCACTAGGCTTTGGAACAGAGCCACAGTCTGTCAAGGTCTTCAGGTCTTGCCTTACATTTGAGCTCTGAGTACTTCAAACTCTGCAGGGGAGGGAAACAGATTTTGTTGGGATTGTAAACAGTGAAGTTACTCTGCTGCGTACTCTGAGTTTTTGAGCCAGCCCACATGTGGTGATGTTTGACAGGTGGCCTCAGTTGCCAACCAGCATGGTTCCCATGCCGATAACATCATATTACTTTGTCCAACCTGTCTGCATCTGAGAAAAGGTATCAAAGCAAACATTCATGATGCCCGTGTGTATTCTTTTGAGCTCTTTTTGCCACTGGGTTATGAATATTGGCTGTCCAATCAGTTCAGTGTCTTTGTAAAGTATGGCTGAGGTAGTTTCTCAGATATTAATTTTGCACATTTTCTCATCTTTGCACATTCATATCATGGTGATAATGGAAGTCAATCAGTTAAAGAGTTTATTGTGGAAAAGAGAGACAACTATACAGTAACTATATAAATATATAAAGAAAGATATGAGTTCATATTCTATACAAATATATATATATATATTGCATATTAATGTATTAACTCATTGAGCACAATCTGATTATATGTTAGATTCTATGTTAAACATATTAGATTGTATTTATTTTTTATTGTTATGAAACGTATTGAAGATGTGGGAAAAGTGTTGCTATGGGACATTTAAAAAAAAAAAGACCAAATCACTGTTGAGGCATATAGTTCCTTTAGCTTCGTAATTCGGTCTCAATGTATTTTCATGTAAATGGTCATGTGGATTTGCACAGAGGTATTGTAAAGATTCCTTTAAGGAAATGTGTTGAGGTTAAAGGCCTTGTTCTGTATTTGTTCTGTATTTCTTTTTAATTCTCTGTCCTATTTTTCCTCTCTTTATTTTTGATCTTTTGGGTCAAACTTTTTATTTCTCTTTTCTCCTTGTTTTTGGTCATACAGGGTTCCCACACTCATGGAGAATAAAGTGGCTTGAAAAAAGGTCATGGAAAGATCATCAAAATTTCTGGAATTAATATAATATTTTCTAGATTTCAGGGTACATCATATATATCTAGTAAATATTTCATTAGCTCGAAATTGGGAGTGCAATAAAAGTCCAATAATCATGACTATAATCAATAATGAACTAATTGAATGTCAAAAAATGTATTGGCCAAAAGGTGTGGAAACCCTGTCTGTCTTTTTGATTTTCTTTTCTCTCCTTAATACCTGTCTTTTCTTACATCTAGACTTTTCCTTTTTTCATTCTTTCTTTATTTCTATCAATCATGTAGACTCCTGGCAGGCCTTAAATTGGTACGCATGTAAAGTGATGGATTATGCTTTATTTCTTCCTTGTTTATTTTGTGTGATTATGTCTTGATGGGCATGCAAATAGTCTTTAAAAATATTGAAAAATACTACAAACAAGCTTGATAGAATTTAGCCTACTTTGAAAGACTAATATGTAATGGTTCATTAGACAAAAAAACCAATGGTCAAAGCACAGAAAAACCATCCTGATCATCGAGGGGAAAAAAAAAGAAATTTTCAGTATTTTGTCATTTTTAAACCTGAATAATATTTTTGAAAGTATTTGAAAATCAATATTTATGACTAAAATATATCTCATAGAAAGAGTATTAATGTGTAAACGGACATTTCTCCATATTTAAATATTCAGTATGTAGAACACAGTTGACCAGTAAGAGGCAAACATCATTGGTAGACGCCCCCTTTCCCACTGTGCAAAGACCAACTGGGATTTTTTTTTATTTTCTTTCAGTTCTTTTTTATTTTCAATTTTGCAGATACCTTAATGAGAAGTGTACGCATTCATAAAAGATTAAGTTGTGAATAAGTGTTATATTTACAGTCAATTGATTAACATGGTGCTATACTCAATACACTTTCTCTGTGTGTGTGTGTGTGTGTGTGTGTGTGTGTGTGTGTGTGTGTGTGTGTGTGTGTGTGTGTGCGCAATAGTATACCTCCCCCTGTCCCTATGTCGGTGCCATAGAGGATGTTCTAGGAATGTAAACTAAATCTTACAGAAAGTTCATTTTTTGATTCATTTAAACTACCTGAAATCTAACAACATTTTATCATCTTTTTTTGTTGAAGATGCTAACACCATCTTTGTGATCCTATCATGGAGGTATATATGTATATTTCTCTCATTCTGTCTTGTTTCTTTCTCTCTTGGTCTCTGCGAACTGCATCCCAGTATTTGATGTTTAATGTCTCTATATTGTCGTGTAAATTAAATAATAAACAATGTGCCGTCAGTTATATCTCTTTTGTGTCAGTGCTGGGTAGAGGTAATTTGTCTAATACAATCTGTAATACAGCATACTGTATGTCTAAAAAGAAAAGATTAAGGTAACACTTTACAATTAGTTAAAATGAACTAATAATGAACTGCATTTATACCACATTTATTAATCTTTGTTAATTTCAACATTTACTAATACATTATTAAAATCTTGTTAACATCATTAGTTAATGCACTGTGAACTAACATGAACAATGAACAACTGTATTTTTATTAACTAACGTTAACGGAGATTAGTAAATACAGTAACAAATGTATTGCTCATGGTTAGTTCATACATTAAAGTGTTACCAAGATCAATAATCCAAATCTATTTAAAGCTAAACTGGTCTTGTAATATGTCCACAAGGTGAATCCCAACTGGCAAGTGGCAGTTAGCAATTAAGCTAAGCCACTTCCTGATTGATTGATCTGTCTGTCTGTCTATATATTTTGGAAGAAGATAATAGATCAAGATACAGATATGATTGATAACAAGGTTTCAATAAAAAATAAAATTATAACATGTAGACAAAACAGTGATTTGTTTACATTTCTGTATCCACATTAATTTAACATTTAATTCAATAAGAGTATGCGCCCAAATGTATGTCCGAGACTAGCCTACCTAAATAGAGAACTTTCTCAACTGTCAAGAAAGTAACCTAAAAGCTTTCATCGAATTTAGTAGGCTTAAGTAAATGGGACCTTTTGTAAACCGGTTGAACAGATTCGTTGAAAAGATTCGACTCAAAAATAGGATTCATTCACTATTAGCGGCTAATGTACGATTAGTTCATACACTAATGTCGCCATTCAGGATATTTTGGCCATATCTTGCCTAACAGGTCCGCAGAATTATAATTGTATCCTTTGAAAAGAATGTATATGTACACTACAAACATGTCAGTTCACACGGTTTGTTTACAAGATATAGGTCAGCCTAAAGGAGGGCAGCTCAAAAACCTGTTTGTCCACTTAACTGCTTCCACTCTCGATAAACTCCAAAATAATCAAATTCTCAATTCAGTATAGAGAAAAGTAACACGATCTTGGGTGTGTTCTTTGCAAAAAAGAGACATGGCCCTTTAAAAGCTAAGCCGAACCCTTACACGCTGAAGTTTGTGACGTTGTTTACCTGTCGGCAGGTGTATGTGTGCGGGTGTTGTTACTGCGGGAGAGGTTGATGCGGCATCTTTTCAAAGGGAGTTTTAACATTTCTACAGAGTTCAGAATCTGGATCATACAATCGAAGTAGGTAGGATTTTATAGTTCAGAAATCTCCTGGACCCGTGTTTATCAGCGTTTTGAGAGACTGATTTGCATAAATCGCTGAAAGGTCTTGGCTGAACATACGGGAAATTCTTGAACAGCTGCCTGTCGGTGAAATACAGTATCAAAAAAAGTGTCAATCGGGTTGAGATGCGATGAGAAAAGCTTCGACATGACGAAGATTCGTGTTTGATGAACTCATCATCCGATGTTACAGTAAGATTTTTTATTTTATTATGCTCACATATAGCCTACGTTTCAATAAAAAGTCATATAAGTAGGCCTAAATAAATAAAATAGGCTGCTGTGTGTAATGTAATTTTTTTCCCTCACTAGAGCACTTTCAAAAATATAAGGTATCAAGTGGTCATGCAATGCTACTGAATTATAAACATTCATATACCATGGTATTTGTTTAATAATCAAAAGGTAGCCTACATAATAGAATATCATGGCATTATCATGATATGTGTCCAGAAACATGGTGTATGTCCAAAAAAAGGTGATTATCATGGTACCATGTCCAAAAACATGGTAAATTTCCCCAAAACCATGGTATATGTCAAAAAATTCATGGTATTACCATGATACCATGTCCAAAGCATGGCAAATTACCCAAAAACCATGGTATTTGTCAAAAAAAATCATGGTATTACCATGGTACCATGTCCAAAAGAACGGTAAATTACCCAAAAAGCATGGTATTATCATGGTATTTGTCAAAAAAAAAATCATGGTATTATCATGGTACCATGTCCAAAAGCATGGTATTATCATGATATGTGTCCAGAAACATGGTGTATGTCCAAAAAAAAAGGTGATTATCATGGTACCATGTCCAAAAACATGGTAAATTTCGCCAAAACCATGGTATATGTCAAAAAATTCATGGTATTACCATGGTACCATGTCCAAAACATGGTATTCATCTGTTGCTTTTAGTTTTTTGCCTTGTTATTGTTAACATAAAGTTTAATCCAAACTTTTCAGTGCCTACGATTCAGGAAATAAGTCGAGTTTTCAGCGAGGATGGCATTAAAGCGATCGTCTTCCATGAAGACCGAGCTGGTCAATGCCATCCAGCTTCAGGAATTGGAGCTGGAGGAAGAGATCAACACCAGTAGCAGCAATAACACACATGCTGAACCTGCCGAGGACAAAAGTGAGGAACATACAAACAAAACAGCTTACACAAAGCAGTTTATACTTTCAGAGTGCAATGCAATTTGTCAAGTAGCTTCCAGTCATCTAATCGATGGCGATTTTGATGTTTGTAGCCCACACAGAACCGAAATGCTACACAGTTGAGGATGCTGTGGAAAGCATCGGCTTTGGACGCTTCCATATTCTGCTTTTTGTCATCATGGGTAGTGCCAATGTAAGACAAATGTGTGTGTTTGTCTCTGTAATTCATTAACCAGCATACTGTGTTTTTACAGCTTACATGTTTCATTGCTGATGTGTATGTGTGTGTAGATAGTCGAGGCAATGGAGATCATGTTGTTGGCTGTGGTTTCTCCTGAGATCCGCTGTGAATGGCGTCTAGAGGATTGGCAGGTGGCCCTTGTCTCCACGGTGAGGAGCTCGTCCAATCAGAGCCCTTTATTTTGTTTTTCTTTTGAAGTTTGACAGGAATGGAATGTTGCAGTGCGAGATGCACACATGTGCCTATCCGACCAGTTTGGTTGATGTTTTTGTATCTCTTTGAAGCTGATGTCATTTATTTCATGTTAAAATACTTCCTTCTATGCCAGATTTATATGCAAAGGAAAACTGTGTGATTTTTTTTTTTTTTTTTTTTTTTTTTGTGCAATTCAGAAATAATCATTAAAGGACTTATTTTGTTTGTGTATGTGTATGGTTTTAGATGGTGTTCCTGGGTTTTATGATATTTGGGATCCTCAGTGGCTATGTTGCCGACAAATATGGACGTTGGAAGGTCAGACGATATTTCGTTTAATCCATAAGTGGTATATTGTGTTTTTAGTGTGAATTAGATTTTAGGGAATAACATGTGTTTGTGTGCACAGGTGGTGTTTGGTGGCTTTATATGGGCTTCATATTTTTCTCTGCTCACTTCATTCTCTCCATCGTACGGCTGGTTCATCTTCCTGCGCTGTATGGTGGGCTGTGGTGTTGCAGCCACATCTCAAGGGTGAGGTTATGCAAAACATACTGTACGCACAAACTTTCAATACATACAAACCGGGAAATGTCAAGGAATTTTGTTTAAATAGTATTTTTCAGGTCTGGAAAGTATACATTTATACACGTATATACATTTTTCTAGATATGCTTTGCTGAAAAATATTTCAAAAATATGGCTCTTTGTTAGACAACGACTTTTTGCCAAATTGTTCTTCTGAGTCATTTCTTTTCAGTTGGTCAAACTGGTTCACAAATATGTTTGAATGATTCATTATGAAATCTGTCTGAATCAAAACTTACTTTTAAAACCTTGATCCAGTAATCTGGAACAACTGGAAAGGGCATGGAAATTCGTTGGTCATAAATTGTGGGAACCTTGATTTTCCAGTATACATAAAAACAATAATTCAAATGCATTGACTTACTCTTCAAAACTCTCTGCTATTTTCTTTCTAAAGGTTTGTTTTGAAGACCGAATTCATCCCGTCTAAATACAGAGCATTCCTGCTGCCTCTTGCCTCAGTGAGTGCCAAAAGGAAAATTATTACTTTAATTTTCTATAGCACCTTTAAAGGGTAAGTTCACCCAAAAATGAAAATTCTGTCATTAATTACTCACCCTCATGCCGTTCCAAACCCATAAGTCCTTCATTCATCTTCAGAACACAAATTAGGATCTTTTTGATGAAATCTGACAGCTTTCTGACCCTCCATTGACAGCTACACAACAGATACTTTGACGCTTTAAAAAGTTCATAAAGAGATCGTAAAACTAATCCATACGAATTGAGTGGTTTAGTCCAAATTTTCTGAAGAGACTCATTTGCTTTAAATGATGAACAGATTGAATTTAGCGGAAGCTCAAGCATGTTCAACATGACGTGCGAGAACCAATGAGGTTCGTTCTCATGTTACGCAGCACGTCTGAGCTTCCGGAAGAGGTTTGTTCTTGCACTTCTCAAGCTTCTGTTCATGTTCACCGATAAATGTTTATATGTGAATAAAAGACTAAATTCAATCTGTTAATCATATAAAGAGATTGTGTCTCTTCAGAAAATTTGGACTAAAACGCTCAATTCATATGGATTAGTTTAACGATCTCTTTATGAACATTTTGAAGCGCCAAAATGTCAGTTGTGTAGCTGTCAATGAAGGGACAGAAAGCTCTCAGAAAACGATCTTCATTTGTGTTCAGAAGATCTTATGAGTCTTATGGGTTTGGAACGACATGAGAGTGAGTAATTAATGACAGAATTCTCAATTTTGGGTGAACTATCCCCTTAAAAGAGCTTCTCAAAGTGCTTTTTATAATTGTTTGACCTGCAACTGGGAAACCTTCAATACTGACCTTACCTGTGTTGGTTGACAGATTTTCTGGATGCTGGGATCTATGCTTATTATCATTCTCGGTATGACGGTGGTGCCCACGATGGGCTGGCGTTGGATGATCCGTTTTTCCATCATTCCCAGCATTTTACTCATTGGCCTATTCTTGGTGAGTTTTGTTTAAATGGTGCTGAAACATGCTGAAGGAAATGGAAGCAGATGTTTGTCTTTGACTCACTCACTCACTCTTTTCCTTTGTCTTAGTTTATTCCCGAGTCTGCACGGTTCCAGGTCTCAGCAGGTAACATACAAGGAGCCATGTCTACACTTAATTGGATCGCCAGGATGAATGGCGCCACCCTACCAGAAGGAGAACTACGGGAACCTGAAGTGGTGTGTATGAAAAGTTCCTTTTTCTTTATTTCAGTCCTTTAGGACTTTAATAGAGTTTCAATAAAGCAGTAAGCTAAAGTAAATAACAAAATCAGTGTCAATCATTTTATAATGCCTAATATAATTTTAAGCTCTTCAGGAGTAATATATAGATCATATATAGTAAGTATGCACTGATATTAAAAATTTAGACCAAAACCAATTGGAATAGAGTGCCGTCATTTTACGCCGTACTGCTTCACAAACACACAAAAATGAAAATTTGCACAAAAGATTTACAAGACGGCACATGCTAGTCGATGAGTTGAGTCAACTCCACAGCAACTACATAAATTTATCCACTAACCATTCAGAAATGTCCAGTTGCATTCTAAAAGTTGTAACTTCTTCCTGAGTCTCTCTATCAGTATCCGACTCCGGTTTGAACAATGTAAGGCTGAACACCGTTACTGACCATCTTCATTTTGGCTGCGTGAGATTCTCCGGCTTTGTTGTTGTTGAGTATCTGAAGCGCAAGCTGGTAAAGCTCCGCCCTCTTCTGGAAAGCAGCGGGAGCAGCAGCTCATTTGCATTTAAAGGGACACACACAAAAACGGCGTGTTTTTGCTCACACCCAAATAGGGGCAAATTTGATAAATAAATTACAAATAAAATACTTAAAATTACAATAGTTTTAAATGGTACAAGGCATCACAACATAATCTATAGTATGAAAAATGGATATTCATTTTAAGATTTGATAAAGATTACTTTTTAACAGTGTTATTACATTAGTAGTTTTTAATGATTAACTTTAAGTGAGTGTTAGAACCTAAATGTAAAAATGGTGAAAATGAGCATGCACAATTAAATATATAATATTTACAGATACTGATGAATAAAAAATCAGCCAGTAACTGATATGTTGTGCATCCTTAATATTTTGAATCCTATACAGATATGTTTTGAAAAATGTATATCATAGACACAAAACCTATACAGATATGCTTTGATAAATGTATATCATATATACTTCTTTATGTATCAGTGTAAACTTCTTATCAGTACAATTGACAGGACTGTTTATATTCAGACAGAAAGAGGAAATGCCATCACTCTAATCAGCCCGGCCTTTAGAAGAACATCATTATTGTTGTGGTACTCATGGTAATGTTAACACATTTCCCTTTGGTTTGTGTGTGTATGTGCGTGTGTGTGTGTGTGTGTGTGTAATCAGCAAATAAATGTTTCCGTTCCTGTGTAGTTTGAATGCTAGACATGTGATGTATTGCACTGTTTATGCACAGGTTTGTGGCTTCCTTCTCCTATTATGGCTCCGTCCTGAGCGGCTCTGAGTTACTGGAGAAGAACCTTCTATGTATGACAGATGCCGACCTAGAGCACCAGATCAAACACAACCAGGAGGAGGCGCTGTGTTATTGCATCCCCTATAACATGGCTGATTATCAGACCCTCCTCATCAGCTGTTTGGGCGAGGTGGCACGTGAGTGACCTTTGACCTCTCACTCACCCCAGTTTCACATACTCCGCTTAGTCGAACGTTAAATGCTGATGTATGTTTTTCCATGTGTTTCCTCTGCAGTCATCCCCCTCAATATCGGCTTGTTAAATGTATTTGGACGGAAGCCCAGCATGGCCATACTGCTGGTGCTGTCTGCCGTTTTTTTCATGCTGCTTAATATTTGCACAACCCTGTGAGTATATTGATCTCTTGTTCTCTGTATGTTGATCTCTTGTTCTCTAAAATGATTTGATTTCTTAATTAAAACACTATTTGAATGCAATGTAAATCATTTTGAATAAAAGCGCCTGCCAAATGCATAAATGTAAAATAAAATAAAATAAACAACTCTATTTGTGGTCCTCTTGTGGCCATGTGTTAGAAGTGCAGCTGAAGTAGATGACTGAACTGTGTCTGTCCCTGTGCAGGTTTGGTTTCACTATACTGCTGTTCCTTCTCCGCTCTGTGGTTTCCATGAATTTTAATGTGGTCTATATTTACACAGCAGAGGTGAGACCCAACACATGAACACTCCACTTCCTCTTGATGTCTTAAAGGGATAGTTCACCCTAAAATGAAATTTCTGTCATCAATTACTCACCCTCATGTCATTTCAATATATCCAAAATATCCATTTTATATCCAATATCCAAGTCTTATGGATTTGAAATGACATGAGGGTGAGTAGCCTAATTGTTGACCGAATTTTAATTTCTTTGTAAATGAAAATGAAGGAACAGTTATTATTATATATATAAATATAAAAAGAGTAATGATTGGTGTGTGTTCACAGGTTTATCCCACATCCGTGCGCTCAATCGGAATGGGCTTTTGCACATCCTTCAGTCGAGTTGGGGGAATGATTGCACCTTTTATTGCACAGGTGCTGTATCTGTTTGACTTTGCATGTGTGTGTATCTAAACAAATATCTGTGTTCACTTTGTGTGTTTAACCCATTTGATTTACACAAAGATAACATTGTGTTTGCATGTGTCATAGGTGTTAATGTCTAGGTCTTTGATTTTGGCCCTGTCACCGTTTGCCACAGCGTGTGTGATTTGTGCGGTGGGAGTGGTTTTTATGCCCATTGAGACCAGAGGACGTGCATTACTGGTAAGCATCTTCACAACTCTCAAATGAACTTTTTACTGAGGTCAAATTGAGATGATTTTGTTTCTCTTTCTTACAGTTTAACAATTTTGGTTGTTTTCCCCTCTATTTCAGCAAGCTGCCTGAAATACACCTAAATGGAGATGAAGGACAATTGCACTTTTGTAACAAAACATAATCTCATATTAAAGCTGAAACCATTTTGTAATGAATTTTGGTGTCTGTGTTGTGTTCTTCATGAATAATTATTGCACAATCTGTTTAAAAACCCTTTTTCCTGTGTTAACATATTTCCTCTTGTAACAGTAAGGTTGTTAGGACATATTAAAGCCTAGCAAAACCATGATTTGCAATTGCTATTCACTAATATTAGGGGGCAATCTCATACTAGTGAGCATTTTTGGACCAAACTTTCTACGATAAACCATCAATATTTTTAGTCCAATTTTCCAAAAGTGTATGGATTGTCTAAGGTATCTGCTAATTTTTTTTTCTTTTCTTTTTTTCATTTTGGTGTACTCTAGCAGAGGGGTTTTGGTCATTATTTTTGTCTTTTGACAAAAATATTCTTTAGTCAGTATTTTGTTATGTCATTTTACATTTTAGTTGAAAGAAACCAAATATTCAAACATAGCCAATGGCTATGCTAATATTATAAACATGTAGCTTATCAGCATTTATCAAGAACAGTTCATGTTGTATAATAATAACATATGCCTATATTAAGTACATAATTGAAATACAATATTATTCATTGTCCGTGACTGTGGGTTGTTAGTATCCATACACTCATGTGTTCAACTAGGTCTGTACAATACCATAATGAGGACCCCGCCTCCGCCCTCCAATTTTGTGTCATCATTACCTCTATGAGGGTGACTCAACAAGGTCCGCTTATAGCGACTGTGTGTGTGTGTGTGTGTGTGTGTGTGTGTGTGTGTGTGTTACAGACCACTAACGAGTCCGCTGTCTTATACACTGCATAATCAGAAAGCCTCTCATCACAAGCGCTTTCTGAGTTTTGCCTTCGAACTGACGAAGTATATTCATTTGCAGTTCTGCCCTTTGGCCTGTCACGCACGTTCACAAAGTGTATTGACACAGCACAGCCTCCTCGTGAAGCGACCCAAAATGTAAACGCTATATCAGTCTTCCATAGCGATATAGATAATCACCCAGTTGGCACGAATAACTTGGTGGTTACATTTCTATGCGGCGCGAGAAAGACTTAACCCGCGCGTTCTACAGCCCCACAGACCTGGCTTTAGTGTTAAAAGGTTTGATAGGCTATGGCAAGCCGTTTTGACTTTTATTTATTCTCAGGATATGAATTCTTGATAACAATTCAATTTTCACTAGTTAAAATGCTAATTTTTGATATCAGGAATTAAATTTCCACTAGTAAAAACTAGAATTCTTGATATCTGTAATTGTATTTTCACTAATGAGATGTCACCATAGGCTTCCATTCAAATTCAATTGTTGATATCAAGAATCTATATCTTACTAGTTGAAATTACAGTTTCACATATCAGAAATACAATTCAGTTATTACTTTTTAGAGCTGACAAGATCTGCTTCCAATTTTTTTATATCCTTAATTAAGATGATATTTCATTCTGATGGGTGTTTTGATCTGACAAGATGTGCTTTTTTATACTGATTATTAATATGGTAGTTCATTCTGAGGTGTTTAGATGGTAGCGCATTATGAGAGGTGATTAGATGGTAGTTCATTCTGATAGGTGTTTTGAGAGGACAAGATGTGCTTTTTTACATCCATTATTAAGATGGTAGCTCATTCTGAGAGGTGTTTAGATGGTAGTGCATTATGAGAGGTGTTTAGATGGTAGTGCATTATGAGAGGTGATTAGATGATAGTTCATTCTGAGAGGTGTTTAGATGGTAGCTCATTTTGAGAGGTGTTTAGATGGCAGTTCATTCTGAGAGGTGTTTAGATGGTGGCGCATTATGAGAGGTGATTAGATGGTACACAGCAAAATCCCCAGAGTTAAATCAACTCTGCTCAGAGTACATATGGTCCCTCTCTAAATAGTGTTAAAATAACACTGAAGCAGAGTTAAATTTAATGAGATAATTAAGCAATTAATTAAGTAATGATTGTGCATTAGTGATGAACACCTGCTGTTAACAAGCAGAATCACTGAAGAAATAAGAAAAAACACAAGAACTACAAGTGATTTACGTCACAGCCTTATTAATTGCTTAATTATCTCATTAACTTTAACTCTGCTTCAGTGTTACTTTAACACTATTTAGAGAGGGACCATATGTACTCTTAGCAGAGTTTATTTAACTTTGGGGATTTTGCTGTGTAGCTCATTTTTAGAGGTGTTTAGATGGTAGTTCATTCTGAGAGGTGATTAGATAGCAGCTCATTTTGAGAGGTGATTAGATGGTAGCTCATTTTGAGAGGTGTTTTGAGCGGAAAAGATGTGCTTTGTTATAACCATTATTAAGATGGTAGTTCATTCAGGTGTTTTGAGCTGACAAGATATGCTTTCCCTGTTTTTACATCATTTTCTAAGGTGGTAGTTAGACCTATTATATTTATGTATTTTGTTAAATGTATTATTTATTTATTTATTTAATTAATTTATTTATTTATTTAATTTTAATCTCATTTAGTTATTTTAATCTTGTTATTTATTTTCTTTTTTACCATTTTTGGACAGTTTTTTAGACTTTTCCATGGATCCTGTCACTCTGTTGTGGCTCCCTATAGGGGTCCCCATAGCATACAGGCGTACAGCATAAAGCCAACATTTTTTTTTTTTTTTTTTTTTTAATTCTGAATTAGGGTCTTCAATCCAAAATGCAAAAACAACCACTTGAGGGAGACATTCCACTCTTTTTGTGTTCAGCAGCGCTAAAGATCAAGTAGTCACAAGTGTTATAGTTTAAGGTTATGTTCTCCAGATCTCTGTTTTTCTTTCACCTCTCCTCTCTCACCCGCCCTCATGTACGCTCTGTAATCTCTTTAAGAAGCCTCCGTCCCGGGGTAAATCAGATTAGATTTAGGGCTGCTTTCTATAACACACCAACACTAACCACCAGCAGATCCCCTGCAATACTGAATAATGAATCTGTACGATTAACATGCGCTGCCTGGGATATACGAATCATCTACAGTATGTATGTATGTATGTGTGTGTTTCCTGAAAGACAATGTTTGTGTTTGTTGCCTGTTTAAAAGCGTGTGTGAATAGAGGAGGAGTCAGCATGTGCCTGGTAGCTCCTTCCTCTGACCTTGGTTACAGAGAGATGGAGAGAGAAAGGGGACAGAATGTGTGTGCATGAGTGTGTGTGTGTGTGAAGCGGTGGAGCTAATTCCTGCACTGCAGCTGTGTATATGACACCAGAGTTAATGTGGCTCCAACAGCTCTAGATCCACTTGGGAACTTGCCAGAGAGAAACAGAGCGAGAGAAGAGGAAGGAAAGCATGTCAGCAGCATGTGCACGCCACAGAGAAGCAGCACGGTAAGTATCACTTGCTAGTGTTGAATTGAGTGTATTTGTGTGTGTGTCACTCCGGTGCAGCAGTGTTGATGCTGTGTGACAGTCTGATTCAGATGCTCAGTATGATATGGAAAGAGCTGAAAAGGCATATGACTGCAGCTGATGGATAGTCATTCATGGTACATGCTTGCATGGTAACACTTATGTACTTAATCATTAGCCTTATAGTTTCATTAATATGTGCATATGCTGTTGTAGTTTTACAGTGTAATCAATGTCTGAATGGCTGACTACAGGAAAAACTGTGATCGATCCTCTTTCTGCAGCACTTTCCTTGCTCTCTGATCCTCTGCTCTCAAACGGCACAGCAGTCAATCACTGAGACATTTGGGAGGAGAGAGAGGGGAATAAGGATATTGATACAAGTCATTCATTTTTATGATGATGCTCTAGGGTTTTGCCCTCCATTTATGGTGGACATGATCATGTATGGATGATGTCCAATGCAGTGGAATTTTCGTTTTGAGAGTCACTTGTTCTTGAGTTTGCATGAAAATGCTTGTATTGTGAGCATTCGTGAGGATATTCTTTGCTTAAAGTGATAAAGCATGTGAAAATTAAAATTCTGTCATCATTTACACACCCTCAAACCTGTTTGACTTTCTTTCTTCCGTGGAGCGCAAAAGGAGACGTTTAGCAGAATGTTCACGCTGCTCTTTTCTGTGCAATGTAAGTGAATGGAGACCAAGTTTTGTCAAGCTACAAAAATGACAAAAAAATACCATAAAAGTAGACTTGTGTGTCGTCCGAAGTCATAAAATAGTTTTGCATGAGGAACAGACCAAAGACCAAAATTTAATTTTTATGATTTGAATATGTACATATTGAAATGTGGGACTTTACAAGCAGTTTGCGAACAAATTATTTTGGCATCATTAATGTCAAACCTGGTGTCTTGATGTTACAGAGCCCCTAAAGGGACATGGTGGTGGGAAAAAATATAAGATTGGAGGAAAAATATATATTTCAAAACTTTTGTGTTCCCCTGAGAAACTTTGCTTTCGCAAATGCAAAGTTTCCTGGGGGAACGCAAAACATTTGTGAAAGTACGCAAAAGCATTGCCATATTATTTTTCCTCCCATCTCATTTTTTTTTTTTTTTTCCAAAATGTCCCTTTAGGGGCTCAATATAATGTGGTAAATGAGGTGGAAGATTATTACTGTAAAACAACTTAAAGGATTAGTTCACTTTAAAATGAAAATTACCCCAATATTTACTCACCCTCATGCCATCCTAGGTGTATATGTTTTTTTTTTCTTTCTGATAAACACAATCGGAGATATATTAATAAATATCCTGACACATCCAAGCTTTATGGGGCAACGAGTTTAAAGCTCAAGAAAGTGCAGCCATCCATCATAAACATACTCCACACGGATCCGGGCGATTAATAAAGGCCTTCTGAAGCGAAGCGATGTGTTTGTGTAAGAAAAATATCCATATTTAACAAGTTATAAAGTAAAATATCTAGCTTCCACCAGACCGTCTTCCGTATTCATAAAGGAATACCAATAAGTAATATACACCTAGGATGGCTTGAGGGTGAGTAAATCTTGGGGTAATTTTCATTTTAAAGTGAACAAATCCTTTAAATTTTGTTTTGTTCCTAACAACAACAACAAAAAAGCTATTATATGGCATCAGGAAACTTAAAATATAAGTTTAGGATCCTTTTATTGTGCTTTTTGTCATTTTTGGAGCTTGACAGCTCCTGGTCACCATTCAGTTTTGTAAATGATGACAGACTTTCCATTTTTGAGTCAGCACAGTCATTAAAGCTTATAGATGAAAGACTAGATTGACAGTCACCTTTTCTACCCATAATTCCCAAGAGTTAATGCCAGGCTGACCCCATGTACCTCTAAAGGTCCCCCATTTTCCAGACACTGTGTCTATGTGTCTGCTTTAGTTGGTTTAAACAATCAAAGCACACTTGATGTATCATATTCTGTTTTAGAGACAAGACACAGATGTGCACAGATTATACTGTCATCAATTTAAAAGACAAGTGAGCACAAGAGGGAAAGAAAATCAGCCATAAAAATGATTTGGACATCAAAGTCACACTTAAATAATCTGCTTATCATTGCATATAATCACGAGATATCAAACCAGGCGTCATCTGCAAACTCATTTAATGAGTCATTCTTATGTAGGCGCTTAGAGGTCAAACTATTTATCCAGGCTGGATTGCAGAGCTGAATAGTAGTGCTGAATGAATTGTGTCAATGCAGTTGCTGTAATCTTTTGTAATGTGTATAATGAACTGGCTTACTGTCTGTCATTTATTGATGACTCTAAGGAGCACTGCAAACCCCGCCCCTTTTATGCAACAGCCAATCAGAATCAGTGTGGGAGCCACTGACCACTGCAAACAAATTTAAGCTATTTTATACTTTTAATATATATATATATATATATATATATATATATACTGTGTATATATATAATAAATTTGTGTGTGTGTGTAATCTATTAACAGATTTAATCTATTAAATAGATTAGTCTAATCTATTTAATCTATATCCCTGATATAAAAATATATTTAAGATATAATTCACTATTTGAGATAAGATAATTCACTATTTGAGAACAGAGATTTTGCATTATTTTATTTTTTTTGTAGAACTGACAGTAACGATGATCATAAAATGTCAGCTTATCAATCTCTCTGAAACATATATTTATGTTATATGTATCCAATATTATATTATATTACATATAATAATATGTAGGATAGTGATAAAATATTGTTTATGTGTGCAGCACCGGAGAATGAGACAAATGATATTTCAATTTCAATTCAAATAATTTAATTTCAATATAAATATTTATTTTCCTTGAGCATTTTATTGACATTTGTATAATCAATGACACACTGAGTGTCATTGAGTTGAGGAGCTAATGAGAGACGTGTGTCTGAGTGGAATATGATGTGCAGATGAATAGAGAGAGAAGAATGTGGCAGAACTTTTGCTGACGCATCTGCTTCACAGCCTATCTATGCAAATTGCTTTTCTTTCTTTTTATCTCCATCAGACCAATAAAGATGAAATTCTCTATTCCCTATTCCATGTTCATCTCTTCTCTCACCCTGCAGTCCTGGAAATAATTTCTCTTTCTCAGATGTCCTGTGTCTGGTGTGTTCTGGAGGTGAGCTGACTCCTGTGTGGGTCTTGTGAGAAGCAGACATGTGGGACGGACGGTCTGAGACGTGTCATGCACATGCCCTGTTCGACGCCTTCGTGCAGGCCGGCACATGTAGGGAGACACTCAGGGCCTTCCAGGAGCTGTGTGAAGAGCTGAAGCTGCATCCCGTCGGTCAGCCGCAGTTCTACCATACCTTGAGGAGCAGACTGCACTACTGGAAGGCCAAAGCACTGTGGGCCAAACTGGACAAAAGAGCCAGCCAGAAAGAGTACATGAGAGGCCACGCTTGCACCAGCACCACGGTACAAACACAGGGTCACCCGCAATGCATTGCAAGAGAGAGTTCTCTTCACTAGTGAGTTGAAAGCTGTTTTACATGTCTGTTTTGTTGTGTGTTCAGTGTCTGATCATAGGTGCAGGTCCGTGTGGACTGCGGACGGCTATAGAGCTGGGATTTTTGGGTGCCAGGGTGGTTCTTGTGGAAAAACGCGATGCTTTCTCACGGAACAATGTTCTGCATCTCTGGCCCTTCACCATTCAGGACCTCCGTGGTTTGGGGGCCAAAAAGTTCTACGGAAAGTTCTGTGCTGGAGCCATAGACCATATCAGTGAGTAAACATGAGATCAAAATTGAATCAAAATTTGATTTACTTCAAGTTTTTTTACTTTCTTAATACACATTGTGCACAATTTATCATTTCAAAGGAAAAAAAGTTTGTTTTCATAATCCTTCATCAAACTTGCTCCGCCTCTAAAACGACTTTCTTTCTGGATGACATCATCTAGGCCACCGAACGCCCACTTTTTATAATCCAATCAATTCCCAGTGAATCAATAAAAGTCCCGACTTTTTTCTTGTTATATTAAATGTTACATTAAATGTTTTAGATGCTCATTAAGATAATTAAAATAAGATTTTCATGTTAATTTGATTTTAACAACATGTGTGCAGGTATTCCTTTAATTTATTGGTATTGGTTGATATTTGATATTTAAATTAGTATGAAATTTGTATTTCCTCTATTTTTATATTTTACATTTAATTAATAAAAACTTTAGATATTTAATAAGTAGATTTATATTAAATTTATATTTTATGTATTAAATAAATATAGCAAATATCAAAATGAATATCCTTTTTTGTACTGTACATTATAATGTTGTGATTCACTTGTAATATTTAAAATGACTAATTTTTGTTTTAGACTAAATAGTACAGAAATTTAAAGTTTGTCAAACTAAAATAATAATAATAATTTTTTATATATATTTTTAATATATTTATATTAAAAACTAAAACAAGGAAGCTGATTAATATGATTTTTTTTGTAGTGCATTCTGAAAGCATATTCTCATGAATTGTTTTTATTGTTTATTTACACTATTTACTGTCTCTACCTTTTTCTCGTTATTTATCCTGTTTTAAAGTTATGATTGTAAAATTGGTTTGAATGGTATTCCATGCTCAAGATCATTTAAATCACATTTTTATGTTTTATGTTCACGTTTTCATCAACATCTACGTATTTATGTGCAGGTATTCGTCAGCTGCAGCTGATGCTTTTGAAGGTGGCCTTGTTATTGGGTGTTGAGGTTCACGTAAATGTGGAGTTCAAACATCTACTGGAACCTCCAGAGAGCCAGGAGAAACGTAAGAGAAATGTAACAGTTTCACCTTAATTTTACATTCAAATTAATTGACAATTTTCATGTTTGTCCTGTTCAGGTGTTGGCTGGCGAGCAGAGGTCCACCCCAGCTCTCATCCAGTCAGACAGCTGGAGTTTGATGTGGTTATTGGGGCAGACGGCAGAAGAAATACTTTACCAGGTATATGCAAAAACATTTCGGTCTCAGATCTATTGTACTCACAGATTATCCTATCAGAAATGCAAACAGATGCTTAGTCGGTGGTTAATATAAACCCTTATTGGTCATGATGGCAGTGTCTTTCTGTGTTCACACTGTTTATAAACTGTAGTTCCTCAGTTTCCTGCTAATTCTTCCCTTTTTTTTCTAACCGAAAAATGTGTGCTGACAGTTTGTACTCTAATTTGTACTTGAGTCATAGGAAATGACGCTACTCATATTGTGGTTACTAATGGCAAAAGCTAAAAAAAATCCCACCGCTTTAGGCTTAAGATGTGCAAAGAAATTTAAAAGATGTAGTGGCAAAATATGTGATATATGTGTAATATAGGTAATATATATAATACTAGAATAAAAAGCAATTTTATATTTGATGTCTTGTTATTACAATGTATATTCCATGTTATTACTATATATATATATATATAGAGAGAGAGAGAGAGAGAGAGAGAGAAGTATAATACTGGAGTAAAAAATATTATATATCATCTTGTGCAGTGTCATCGTGAACTGAGGAATGTTTGTAAAAGACGTGACAAGAAGCATATCACATGCTCTCAGCTTTTCAGTCATTTATAACAGACAGTTCCCCTTTTCTAATTTTACCCTGTTTTGGACGTATTCATATGACTAATTAATTTTATGGGTTTTTTAAAGGGGACATATTATGCAAAATGTACTTTTATAAGGTGTTTGCACACAGATGTGTGTCCACAGTATGTGTAAACAACTAGCCTATAAAAATCCACCCACTCCTTTTTTTTGTAATCCCCATAAATCATAAACAGTCTCTCCAAACACACGGTTCCAGATTTCCCCCTACTCTTACAAAAGAGTATTGAAGCCCTGCCCATGACTGGTGACGATCTGAATCAACTCCACAGCAGCTACATAAATTAATCCACTAACCATTCAGAAACATCCAGTCAAGTTGTAACTTCTTCCTGAGTCTCAGTGTCCATCAGTGTCCGACTCCGGTTTGAACAATGTAAGGCTGAACACCGTTACTGACAATCGGCATTTTGGCTGCGTGAGATTCTCCAGCTTTGTTGTTGTTGAGTATCTGAAGTGCTAGTTGTTAAAACGCCGTCCTCTTCTGGAAAGCGGGCGGGAGCAGCAGCTCATTTGCATTTAAAGGGACACACACAAAAACAGTGTGTTTTTGCTCACACCCAAATAGGGGCAAATTTGGCAAGCTATAATAAATGATCTGTGGGGTATTTTGTGCTGAAACTTCACAGACACATTCTGGGGACACCAGAGACTTATATCACATCTTGTGAAAAGGGGCATTATAGGTCCCCTTTAAACTACTGTGTTAGGATTTGATATGTCTGTTTCCGGTAGGGTTTCGCAGGAAGGAGTTTCGGGGGAAACTGGCTATTGCCGTGACAGCGAATTTCATCAATCGCAACACCACCGCCGAGGCTAAAGTGGAGGAGATCAGTGGTGTTGCCTTCATCTTCAACCAGAGGTTTTTCCAGGACCTCCGGCAAGCTACCGGTACTAAATTATTTCAGTGTAACTATAACATCACCTCAGTTTAAAGATACCAAGACTTTATGTATTGCACTCAACTGCATTTTAAGCAGCTAATATACATTTTTGCACAGTGAGGCACTTTTGTCTTCTCTATTATGAGTTTATCATTTTTTAATGTGTTTAAGATGATGTAAACATAACGCATATCATCTTTTCTGTGCAGGAATTGATCTTGAGAACATAGTATATTACAAAGACGACACTCACTACTTTGTAATGACCGCCAAAAAACAAAGCCTTCTGGACAAAGGAGTCATTCTGCACGTGAGTCGTCAATGTTGTGTGCAAGTATCCGCATATAGTACACACTATTTTGAGTGATTATTCTCTTATATTTGTTTTGCAGGATTATGCTGACACTGAGATGCTGCTGTCCAGGAATAACGTGGACCAGAATGCACTGCTCTCGTACGCTCGTGAAGCAGCCGATTTCTCCACCAATCATCAGCTTCCTACACTGGACTTTGCCATCAACCACTATGGGCAGCCAGATGTGGCCATGTTTGACTTTACTTGCATGTACGCCTCTGAGAACGCAGCACTGGTGCGTCAGCGCAGGGGACACCCTCTGCTGGTCGCTCTGGTGGGGGATAGTTTACTAGAGGTGAGAGCGAGGAGAATAAACTGTGCAAAAAATTTTATTATTAAAGCATTTTTCTTGTTTTGCAGTTAAAATATCCAAAACCTTAACTTTAAAACAGGACAAATTAACCTGAGAGGAAAAATTGTATTAGAAAAACTGCGTACAAAGTATATCGGTATCTTATCGGTTATCGGTTTCTATATTGTTTTATTATTTATTGTTATAGTTTTTTAAATTGATATTAGATATTTAAATTAGTACAAAGTTTTCTCTACTTCTTCTACCACTTAAAACATTAATAATTTAATGAATAGTTTTATATTAAAATTATAAATAATATTTTAAAGTATTAAATAAATATCGGTATCATATCAGTTATCAGCGTATATCAAAGTTTTTTTATTTATCTGTATAGTTTTTTATTGATATTTTAGATTTAAATCAGTATAAAATGTTCTCTACTTTTTGTCTACCACTTAAAACATTAATAATTTAATAAATAGATTTGTATTAAAATTATAAATAATATTTTAATGTATTTAATAAATATAAAAAACAAATACATATCCGTTTTTATACTATATATTATAATGTTGTGATGCCTAAAATCATTTGTATAATTTAAAATGTTTTATTTTTTGTTTTTAGCATTTTATTTTTAATTTTACACTAGATAGTATAGAATTTTAAAATTAAGATTTTGGAGCATGATATTAATGTTTAATAAAAAGCATCAATAAATAAATAGCGTCAATAATTTATTGATTTTTATTCACTCTATTTATTTATTTATTAACAATTTATTTATTTATTAAATCGATATAGTATAGAATATTAATATTAATATTTCATATCATCTATAATATGAAAATATTTATTGGCTAAGTGATATCGGCCAGAATTGTCAATATCGGTAGATTTTAACTTAGCATATTTCATCACTTATTCATATACTTCAGTGTGTTTTATGCTTAAAAGTCTACAAATATAAACTATACTTTAAAATTAGTTACTTATATTGCTTCTCATTTTAATCCTATTTTAAGGATGTTTAGATATTTATATTGGAAAATTAGTACATTCTGAAAGGTTTTGTAATATTTTCAGGTGTTGTTGGCTCTGATTTTGTTGGTTTTTAAACATTTTTTTCCTAAAGCCATTCTGGCCAATGGGAACAGGAATTGCTCGGGGCTTCCTGGCAGCCATGGACACGGCCTGGATGGTCCGCAGCTGGGGTCAGGGCAACACCCCTTTAGAGGTTCTGGCTGAGAGGTCAGAGCTAAAATGGATCTAAATGATTTATGAACATTCAGTTTTGACAATGTAGGAATCTTATTTCTCTTTTAATATTCCCCTCTGTTTCTTCCCTATCTCAGAGAGAGCGTATTTCGGTTGCTTCCTCAGACAACACCAGAAAATGTCAATAAAAACTACAGCCAGTACAGCGTGGATCCTGCTAGCCGCTATCCCAACATCAATGTGCAACTCATCAGCGCTGCTCAGGTTAGAAACATGCAGTCCTAATCGAGTCATAACCAGTGAAGATGATCATGATGATGCTGAAAATGTGTGTACAGGTGCGTCATCTCATAGACACAGGTGAGGGTCCGGTTTTGCACCTTGATGCAGTTAGCTCCCCACACCCAAGACTTACACGGCAAGGTATGTGTGATTTCATATATAACATCTCCCACATAAACACTCATACACAATCTCACATGTTCTCTATGTGTGTGTGTAGAGTCAATGGCTCGTTACAGTAAGCTGCTGACCTGGTGTCAGGAGCAGACGCACGGTTACATGAATGTGTGTGTGACGGACTTCACAACTTCCTGGAGGAGCGGCCTGGCCCTGTGTGCTCTCATTCACAGATTCAGGCCTGACCTCATGTGAGTCCATGCTCTTTAATCTGGGTACGAATTAGGGTTGTGGCGTAGTCATTACAGATAAGAGCTGGTAACCAAGTTTACAGGTTTTATTACAGGTTGGCAATAATATGAAATTTGTATTACATGACTGCGACATCAATATTATATATATATATATATACTGATCAGGCATAACATTATGACCACTGACAGGTGAAGTGAATAACCCTGATTATCTCTTCATCACGGCACCTGTTAGTGGGTGTGATATGTTCGGCAGCAAGTGAACATTTTGTCCTCAATGTTGATGTGTTAGAAGCAGGAAAAATGGGCAAGTGTAAGGATTTGAGCGAGTTTGACAAGGGCCAAATTGGCTAGACGACTGGGTCAGAGCATCTCCAAAGCTGCAGCTCTTGTGGGGTGTTCCCGGACTGCAGTGGACAGTATCTATCAAAAGTGGTCCAAGGAAGGAACAGTGGTGAACCGGCTACAGGGTCATAGGCGACCAAAGCTCACTGATGCACGTGGGGAGCAAATGCTGGCCCGTGTGGTTCGATCCATCAGACGAGCTACTGTAGCTCAAGAAGTTAAAGCTGGTTCTGATAGAAAGGTGGCAGAATACACAGTGCATCGCAGTTTGTTGCGTGTGGAGCTGCATAGCCACAGACCAGTCAGGGTGCCCATGCTGACCCCTGTCCACTGCCGAAAGTGCCAACGGTGGGCACGTGAGCATCAGAACTGGACCACGGAGCAATGGAAGAAGGCGGCCTGTTCTGATGAATCACGTTTTCTTTTACATCACGTGGATGGCCGGGTACGTGTGCGTCACTTACTTGGGGAACACATGGCACCAGGATGCACTATGGGAAGAAGGCAAGCCGGCGAAGGCAGTGTGATGCTTTGGGCAATGTTCTGCTGGGAAACCTTAGGACCTGCCATTCATGTGTTAATTTGACACGTAGCACCTACGAAGGCATTTTTTGCAGACCATGTACACCCTTTCATGGAAACAGTATTCCCTGGTGGCTGTGGCCTCTTTCAGCAGGATAATGTGCCCTGCCACAAAAATGGTTCAGGAATGGTTTGAGGAGCACAACAATGAGTTTGAGGTGTTGACTTGGCCTCCAAATTCCTGGGGAATCTCAATCCAATTGAGCATCTGTGGGATGTGCTGAACAAACAAGTCCGATCCATGGAGGCCTCACCTCGCAACTTTCCGGACTTAAAGGATCTGCTCCTAACATCTTGGTGCCAGATACCACAGCACACCTTCAGTGGTCTAGTAAAGTCCATGCTTCGATGGGTCAGGGCTGTTTTGGCAGCAAAAGGGGGACCAACACAATATTAGGAAGGTGGTCATAATGTTATGCCTGATCGGTATATATTTCATTATTTATCTATGTAGTGATTTAAAGTATTTATTAAATCTTATAATAAATATTTATGGCACTCCCAATCCTCCATAGATAATAGTATATTGATGGGCTCAAACTAAAAGCTGGAAAACATTCATGGGCTGTTTAAAGTGGTTTCAGTCCATCAAAAAGAGATTTAGGAACTGAACGTGTGGGCCGACTGTATTATTACATTGAGATTTTCTGAATGTGTGATTCTGATACTAGTGCCTTTGTTTCTTGCAGTGATTTTGCGTCTCTGGAGGAGAGTGAGGCGGTGCTCAATGGTCAGTTGGGTTTGAACATGGCGGAGCAGGAATTTGGTATTTGTCCTATAATGACCGGCAAGGAGATGAGCGCACTGGAAGAGAGTGACTCTCTCTGCATGGTCATGTACCTTAGTCAACTACATGAGCTTCTCAAAGACACAACGCCACCTAGTGGTCAGAATAAGTCATTATCTGTTATTTTCTTTTTATTTATGTCATATTTTTGACCCTTTATGGTTTTTTATGTAAACAAACACTTTTTTCTCCACAGAAAATCAAAGTTCAGAAGAGAGAGCTGCTCTGTTCTCCAGCACCAGGTCACCCATCTCACTGCTCAGCAAACTGGGACAGAGTCTGTCCCGCAAACGCAATCCCAAGGTTCACACACACACACACACACACACACACACACACACACACACACACACACACACGCTTTTTTTTTAATAAAAAAAAAAACACAGTTTAGTATGTTTTTTTAAGCCATTCGGTTTACGAGGACACAGAAAGTGTCCTCATAAACCATGTTTATGTTGTAATACCCATGTCATTATACACATTTGTGTCTTCATAAACTATATATACAAGAACATACACACACACTCACTCACAATTACACAACTACTCTTTTACTGTCCATAACCCATATGTTAAGCTGATCTATTTTTCATCCCTATCAGGATAAGAAAGAGAAAGAAGCAGATAGTGTTGGAAAGCGGAGGAGAACAAGCCAGGCTGGCCAGTCAGAGGAGGTGAATCATTTTGACATGTTGTTTATATATATATATATATGTATATATATATATATTAAATATATTAAATGTTTATGTTATATATATATATATATACACATATACATATATATATATATATATATATATATATACTGTATATATATGTGTGTGTGTGTGTGTGTGTTAAATACTTATTTTTTAAACAGTGGTATAAATGGCATGACGCGTTTTGTATAATGACCCATATAGTTACATTATAATGTGTTTTTCTTGATCTTTCATCTGTTAAACCTCGTTTTTTCTCATTTCTGTGATGTTTTCCTGATTTAGGAGGACGTTCCTGATGATACCAAAGAAAATATGACTTCAGCAGTAACTTCCGGGTCAGAACTGAAGGTCACTGAGGGTCACAGCAAGGTTCGGTCCATGGCAACACTACTGTTGGCTAAATTTGAGGAGAACGCAACATCGGCCTCAGCCACTGCACTGCGCAGACAGGTGTGTGAGTATTTGTGATGCATGGTGTACTTTAACATGCATACAAGTTGAGTTACACCATGTCCAGACCTGGTGCAACACAATTTTTTTTGTATACTTAAAGCAAAATATACAATAATGTGGAGCAGGATTTTGGACCAATAAGATTTTGCTGTGGGCGGGGCTAGAAAGCATGATGCAAAAGAAATAGATACCTAGCAAGAGATAGGATTACTGGCGTCAAGCCTGGTTAGGACTTTGTGTCAGTCATTTAGCTTGATTACTCATGTTCTGGTTCTGACAGTCTCAAAAAATAAACATTTTTGTATTTTGTTTTGGTTGAGATAAAACGTCACAGCTCTGTTAGCCATTAGATGTTGTGATGTATTCCTAATATAGAGTGAATTAGCTCATCTTGCCCACAGGGAAAGCTGCTGACTCAACTTGTGGCCCATGCGCAAACTTACACATAAGTATACACACTTTAGCGTAGCCGCTAACAAGCTGAGGTAGAATTGGCAAAGCCTCTTTAACATACATTAGCCGGCATTCATCAGGCGTTTTATTAGATTAAAAGCCATTTAGGCGATTGACAGTAACAACCGCAGCATTAGAAGATGTTTCATTGGATGCGTACCACAACAGGGTTTACGATTCAGGGAAAAGATTCGATCCCTGCCAATTAGAAGCGAAAAGGTAAAAAGACACCTGTGCTTCAAGATAAAAGGGATCCAGTAGTGTACATTTTTGTGATAGAAATGGCTAAAATGGTTCTGTTTTTAGCTTCTGTGGTCTCTGTTATTGGTCAGGGACTGTTGGCCCAGTATGAATGGGTTATGAAGGAGCTCTGTGTGTGAAGTGACCTGGGGCTCAACAGCCAATCAGTGACTGGAGGCTGTTGAACATGTGATTTGAGGGTCTTAACTGAAGAATCTCAGAGAGAATGATTTATTATCTCCACCTTATCTTCTTTGATACTGACTGACTTTGCCTTTGACTGACAGGTTTTTTAATTGATTTTTTTATAGATAGATAACTACTTTATAATAATAACTATAACTATAAAGTTTTAAAAATCGTTTGAATTCTATGAGAATAGAGAAGTCTACACCAAAACTATAACAATAAGGACACAGAGGAACGATTCAGAATGATTTTTTCCAGCTGATGAATCAGAATTTACCTGACTTTTAAGAGCTTGACTATTTAAAGTGGCAGACGTCATAACTGCAGCGCACACTTATAATAAACAGAACATTATCATCCATTGGTGTGGACACTAGTTATTGTGATAGTTCCCTTTATAGTTATCGTTCTTGGTGCCTTTATTCTCTACTTTCCAAGACCAATCTGTCAAACCTTTTTACTCTCATTATTTCTTTTGTTTTTGTGATGGGTTTTCATCTCAGGAACATGTTCCATTGCTGCTTGTTTTTCCATGCTCATCTTTTGATTTGTAGAGCTACATTCAGATGTATACGGGCGGAGTGAGCTCATTGGCTCAGCAGATAGCCAATCAGATTCAGAGTCAGCAGGATCAAGCTCCCAAGCTCCTTCACAGGGGGGAGTTGGTAAGAGTTCACCTGTAGTGACAACAAATCTCCCCTAACATGGTGGATGTTCTTGTGTCCCTTTAAAGGGTTAGTTCACCCAAAGATAAAAATTATCCCATGATTTACTCACCCTCAAGCCATCTTCTTTTAGATGAACACAATTGGAGATATATTTTTAAAAATATCCTTGCTCTTCCAAGCTTTATAATGGTTGTGAAGGGGGGGCCACATTTTGAAGTCAAAAAAAATCAACCATCCATAATAAAAGTAATCCACACGGCTCCAGAAGGGTTAATAAAGGCCTTCTGAAGCGAAGAGATGCGTTTTTGTAAGAAAAATATCCATATTTAAAACTTTATTAACTATAATAACTAGCTTTCGGCAGATTTTCGTATGCAACGATTTGCGGCGGAAGAGTATCCTCTGACCCGACGCATGACGTAATGAAGAACGCGGTGGCCCTGAGGATAGAGCAAAACAAAACACCGGTCACGAATTAGAAGTCTAAAACGATATTTTTTAAAGAAAAATATTGGATGATTTCGATATAAGAGAAGAGGAGCTTGAGTTTGTTTGTTTGAACTGCGAAAGGCATCTAAGCTTACGCTACTCCTACATTCTACGTCATACATTGCATCAGGGGTTACTCATTTGGCGCAAGTCGAATTGCGCAGTATGCGTATGGTCGTCCGCCGGAAGCTAGTTAATTGAAAAGTTTTAAATATAGATATTTTTCTTACAAAAACATATCGCTTCGCTTCAGAAGGCCTTTATTAACCCTTCTGGAGCCGTATAGATTACTTTTATTATGGATGGATGCATTTTTTCAAAATGTGGCCCCCCCTTCACATTAAAAAGCTTGGAGGAGCCAGGATATTTTTAAATATATCTCCAAATGTTTTCGTATGAAAAAAAATAGTCATATACACCTTGAGGGTGAGTAAATCATGGGATAATTTTCATTTTTGGCTGAACTATCCATTTAAGTGCCTGTATTAGTGTGTGTATGAGGCCTGTAACCCAGCATTGAATTTTGTTTGATGGTTATATTTACTAATTACTGAGAGTGTGTGAGTTCCTGCTGTAATCCAATTTCTCTAATAAGGCTCAATGCTTCACATCTTTGTTAGACTGATCACATCCAAAGTGTCATTCCATGAAAGCGCTGCAATCAAATGTAATTTATTGTAATGATCAAGCTTTTGTCTATGGCATCTGGTGAAATTTAAGCTTTTGTTAGCCATATTTTATTTGTTATATTAATATTATTGTATATTTGTAAAAATAAAATATAAAATAAAAGAATTTAAAAATGATAATAAATAAAATAATAACTGGGTCTGTAACTACTACTGACCAGTGTGTGTCTGTTGTTGACTGTTGACCTTTGACTTCTCACTTGTAGAGTTCTCAAAAGGAGTTTTCTGTGAATATGGGCGGCAGTGATGTGTGTTACTTCTGCGGCCGTCGCGTTTATGTCATGGAGAGGCTGAGCGCGGAGGGAAAGTTCTTCCACAGGAGCTGCTTCCAGTGTGACCACTGCAGCTCCACGTTACGCCTTTCCAGCTACGCTTATGACCAACTACATGGTGTGTATGTGTGCAATTACCATTTAATACTTCCACTAATGAAATTATCATTATCATTACTTAGTGATTCTAAGATTTTATGCTCCTAATAAAAATAATAGGTGTTTAGCTTTTCATGGATGCTGTCACAAGATGGGCGACACAGAGTGTGAAACTCTCCTGTTGTTCTTTGTTGCTGTGGGCTACTGTTTTCGGCCAAACAAGCTACTCTTTTGTTACCATTGCACAGTCATAAGGTCTGCAATGTGTGTGTGTGTTGGGACAGGGCTTTTATTGTTGTCCGACAGTACACACACACAAACTGAAGGCCCTTAGCAAATTGCCACTTAAACATTTAAAAAAAAAAAAAAAAAAAATTGGAGTCAAAACACCAGTTCTAACTGATAGGGTCATCTAGTTCACATGATTCAAACACTTCAAGTTTAAAAAAGAGGCGGCATTCAGACCGACTTCTGCTACAGTATAAATAAGACATTTGCTCCCTGCATCAGCTACTTTTTTATTTTCTCGCTGTCTCACTTCTTTTTCTTTTTTTCGGTGTGTACAGGGAAGTTTTACTGTAAGCAACACTTCAGCTTCAGAATGGCCAGCGTGGCTCAGAGAAAGAGATCGGCCCCATCTGTGGCCCCTCGGCCTGCTCAGGTAACATCATCATTCATCAGATCACCATTATACTTTCTTTAGATCCTCTATGTATATATATATATATATATATATATATATACAGTACTGTGCAAAAGTCTTAGGCCACCACCAGCTTTGTTGTTTTACCAATGTTTTAATGACCATCCATATTTATTTTTCGATCTCTTTATTACGATACAAACAGAAAATACAGGAAATATGTACACAATTTTTTTTTTTTAAATCCTGTTTTTTAATACTGCATACACATTTACTATATTTTCTGGTTATATTCTAATAAAGAGACTGAAAAATAATTATATATGGTCATTATATCATTGCTAATGGTGGCCTAAGACTTTTGCACGGTACTATATATATATATATATATATGTATGTATATGTGTGTATGTGTGTGTGTTTATAGTACACATGCATTATAAATATAATGACTATTTATGTGTAACAGATTTACGAATTAAATGAAGTATAATTAGGAAGCACTTTTATAAATAGTATTAATTTTTGTTTAATATAATAAATGTAAAAAACATATTTAATTAGGCTTTTTTAAATATGTACTGCATTCAAATATATTTATGTATTTTATGTAAAATAAAATTTTATAACAATTTATGTAAAATATAATTAAAATTTTATAAAGACAATGTATTACAATATATATAAACATTATATAATATACATAACGACATGCATGCTTATAATAAATAGAATATTATCGCCCATTGGTGTGGATGCTATTATAGTAGTTGTTATAGTTATCTTTATAATTATTGTTCTTGGTGTCATCCTTTTTACTCTCATATGATACATTATTTCTTTTGACGGTTTTCATCTCAGAAGCATTTTCCAATTCTGTTTGTGCTTGTTATATATATGTGTGTGTTTCTGTTTCTTCAGGCTCCCCCTGCTCCATCCTCAACTTCTACATCTTTGTCCTCTCCTGGGTCAGTGGGCACAGCCACTCCACCAGACCTCTGGTCCTCCAGCACCCACCCAGACATGGCATCCAGCCTGGCCAAGAGACTGTGTGGTACGCCAGAGCGCATTGAGCTGGAGAACTACAAACCCTGCCCACAGCAACAGGACAGCCCACTGCTGGAGGTTCCAGAGGAGACGCTCGCGCAGCACAACCTCAGTGCTAGCCTGCAGGAGAAAAACACAGAGGAGCAGTCCAGGTATGCAAACATGCTCTTGTTGTGCTTCTAATATTTACTGGCATGTTTTGTCCTGGTAAATATGTTTCTTTTTTGGCCTTCAGTAGCTCTGAGTCAGACCTAGAGGAGGAGGAGATTGCCTGGAAGAAGGGGGAGGGGTTGCACTCCAAGACCAATGGAGAGAGAGAGTTAGATCTGGGGGAGGGGCTAAAGGAGGAAGAGGGAGGAGAGAACCAGGAAAAACAAGAGGAGGAGGAGGCTGAGGATGAGGAGGAGGAAGAAGGAGAAGTTTCAGAAGAAGAACAGGACGAGGGAGAGTCTAGTGATGGTGAGTGTTTGTTCATATTCAATATCTTTAGAAATAGCTCTGATAAAATGAGCATAGTTAAATCCTATCTGACATTGTTTTTGACTATATAGCTTGTTTATTTCAGAGAAATCATCTTAATATGAGGTATTATTCTATTTAATGTCTTATCTATTTTTTATATTCTCACAATATTTTGGTCTGTGTATTTGTGTGCGAGATAAATATTGTCATGCTTGATTGTATGTGTTTATTGTATGTGTGTGTATTTTGGGCTGTTGACACATAAATGTGTATGTATGTGTATAGAGGGTGAGTACTGCCCTTGGGAGAAGGAACGGCTCTCGGGGGTGTGGCTTGAGGAAGAGGAGGCGGGGTTTGTTAAAGGTAGCACCACCCCCGATGACCATCGATAGACTTCTTTAGCATTTGTTGCATTACTTTAACTTGTTTGCAGGTTATTTCATTTGCAGGCTGTGCATGAACAATAGTGTGTTTATCTGTGTATATCTTGTAATTGCTTTGGCTTTTTATGTTTTTGGGTTGTGCTGGATTTTATTGAAATAATTTGCAGCTGTTTCAGTTTGGCTGTTTTAAATATTTGGCAAATTACTCACTAACTGTGTCCTAACCAGGCACGACATGACAAGTTTTCATGTAATTTATCTGCCCACACCAAAAGTAATAATGCTGCTCAATGTAAGCAATCAGAACATATTTGCTGTCTATTTGTAAGTTGAATGTATCATTTTCAGTAATTTTTAGCTGTACAAAGCAGCTCATGATGCTTCTTGATATTGCAAACTGGTATTTCTTATTATATTATTTTAATGCATTGTTATTTTTTTAAAAACACTGGTTTATAGCGCAAGTAGTTTTACCATTTACAGCACTTTTAACCACAGCACTGTTATTCTTAATAAATTGGAAGTCTCCCACATTCACAGAAAATAGCTTACTTCCATGTTGCAAAATAGGGTGGATATAGTGTGAGATTTTGAACCAATAAGATTTCACAAAGGAGCGAAGCTTTGTAGTGCGGCACAACAGAAATCAAAAGCAACTGGCCAATAAAATGTTTTGTCGATTTAACTATGCCTGGTTAGCACATACTGTAGTGTAATGTTAATCACTTTTGCAGTTTATGAAGTATAAATAAAGAAATTAGCCTACTTTATAGATCCTAGATGGTAAAAAGTAATGCATAGAAAAACATACACAAAAATGCAATGTTGCATATGGTACTAGTAATGTTAAAAATATTACACAATGTTCATAAAGGTGGGAAAATTATATATATACAGTATATATATATTATATATTAAATATTTTTATATTAAATTATTTTAAAAAAAAAAAAAACTATTTAATTAATTAATTATTTTATTTATTTTTAAAGGCTATTGTACATGCTTAAGAATTGATGGAAAATGGTTCCAGAACATCTGGACCTACCAAAAGTGAAAAACCTCCAAAATTATAAAATTACTCTATAGTTTATTTGTGTCATGATTGACCCATCTTTATCATCTTATCTTTTTCAGACTGCTTCATGTTACTGCTTGTTTAAGAGCATCTGAAAGGATGCATCGCTTCCTTTGCAAAACTATTTTGTTAAGAAGATTCTAGAACTTGAAATTTTCTAGATTCGAGAATCCTTTCACATTCTCATTTTATTTTTTCTTTATCCTTTCATTCTTTTATTAACCAGAGTCCAGTGAAGTGTACAGTGACAACCAAGATATAGATGCCAGCTCAGTCAGAGACTCCAAACCATGTGACCAACAAGAACAGGAAGAGTCCATTCCATTCCACCAATCACCTGCCTCTACAGAGTCCCCACCCTCCTTGAAACAACCAGAATCAGGCCCCACACCCACACTAGAGCTGTTGACGAACCCCGAGATCCCACCTGCCAAGAGGTCAGAGGTCGTAGAGGAGTTCTGGCTGAAGAGTGCCGAGATCAGGAAGAGTTTAGGCCTGGCTCCGCTGCCTAGAGAATTCCAGCCCAAACATATGGCAGCCCAAACATCTAATGCTAAAGAAAGCTTTTACACCTCAGTCGCATACGTATCGTCCTGCAATACCACTGTTTTGGATTCTGCCAACCAAATGGCAAGAAACTGTGACTCCAGCACACAAACTCCCTCTCAAAGTACATCCCCACCTGGACCATCTCACACTATGGATGGCGATGCAGGTGTCACTTTAGAAGAAGCGATAGGCCGCTGTTCTGTAATCCACAGACTCAGCATCACTGTAGAAGGTTGTGTGATGGTGGACAAGCAGGGTTTGGACCCTAATTCCACTTCATTTGGTAATGAAAGTTTTTTGAATTCAGACGCAGGTCTTCCGACCCCTCCCTACAGCCCATCTCACTCTCCTCTTGTCGGAAAGCAGTGTCACGCCCTTCGCAATTCCGAACCCATATTGAACCGAGAGGTTATGGAATTCACATCTACCTACACTGCGCATGTTCTGGAGCAGGACAGTTTTAAACCAGAACTCACTCAAGCTCAGAGCCTTCCTCCGGATGAAATTGAGATCCTGTGCGGGGATGAGGCAGAAGAAGCTTCCAGACTGCCAGAAAGATCTGCCGTTGTAGAGGCCGGTGACGCGGACAGCCAGACGGACAACCGTAGGCTAGAGCACAGGAGGACACTCCCAGACCGGTTGGTCCCCCCACTGCTGGCAGGGGGACCTGAGGTCAGGCTTCGTAGGTCAGAGATAAAGCTGTGGGGGGCGGACTCGGGTGTGGAGGAGAAGGAGAAAAAGCGCAACTCGTTGTTTTCGCCCCGTAAAGGCAGGAAGAGCAACAATGCAGCAGCTGAGACCCAGCGGGAGCCAGGGAAGAACAAGTCCCTCTGGAAGACCGTTTTTTCGGTGTATAAGAAGGACAAAAAGAGGAAGGAGGCAGCGGTGGTGGCGGAAACTCTACCTGCCGCAGCTAACGTTGAGAGCAAGCGGAAAGTGCAGAGCATCAACAGAACCACAGGTGAGATAGATGGATCTATAAATAAATGGTGTAACATGAACTAATGGCTGTGAGGCTATATGTCTTTCCATATCTCAGACCTGTGTTTCCGGAAGAATCCAAGTTTTTCTGAAGACACAGACTTGTCCTGCCATGCTCTTCTGGAAAGATGTCCTCTCAGAGTTCAGGTAGAGTAAAACACTCACTCTTCTTGCATTCTCAATTTATTTCCTTTCCTTTCGGATATTAATAGTTTATTTATTTATTTTTTGTATATTTGTATTATATATATTATTATATTATAATTTGTGCATATTTCACATATTTTTTACCCCCTTAACCATTTTGAGCATAGACATGAAAATGCACTATCCAAACTTAAATCATTGTGATTCATGAATGCTTTGGAATATAGACCCAAGTTTGGTCTTGTATTAATGACACTCAGCAGATGTTTGTCTGTTTGAAGCACTTCAAAAAATGAAAGCATGAAAAAGTTATAGAAGTTTAAATTTACTGTAAATCAAATGTACGGTATTCAATTGTATTATTTTATAAAAATATATATTTTACAAAATAATTTTTGCTCTAAAATTGATATGAAATTAAAGCCATATGTCTAACCAAGTTGTGTTCCAAATTTGAAGTTGATGTCACAAAAATTAAAGTTCCCATGAGATTTTGTTTAGGCGTTGTACCAAAAATAGCCACGGGTGTCACTCACATTCCATTGAAATTTTTTTGATGCATTCTCCTGTAACATATTAATAAATTTCTGTCCAAATATCACTTCTATCACAAAACAGATGCCAAATATGGAAGCGTGAGATTCAGACCTTTCCTACGTTCTTTATAATTTTCACTATAAAGTAGTTAAAATAAATATTGTAATATGAAACATGACAACGCCCACTAGGGGGAGGAGCCTGCTAAAAGAATTTAGAGTACTGTTTCCATGATAACGCAGTGTTTTTACAGGATGAATTCTGAGTTTTTAAGATTTCGAATGATACCTAATTTTGATGATTACTAAAATATGTTATACGAAAAATAAATAAAAACCGCGCCAAGCGTCCCGCTAGTGGGACAATTTCAATGTGCACTTTCAATGTACTTACAGTGTACTTACCAAGAAAGTACTGAATAATATAAGGTAACTACATTGGTTAAGATTAGGTTTAGGGGTAGGTTCAGGACTAGTTCCTAGTTATAACCCATTTATTGTAATTACTACAATAAGAATGTACATGCAACATAGGACTGTAAAATAAAAAAAGTGCTACCAAATATTTTTCTTTGCACAAAAATTGTTTACTTTTTCATGACCATTTCGCCCCTCTCTCTGATCCTTGGAATTAAATGGACAATTTTTTCTGCTGTGCCTTTACTTGACTTGTACTGTACGTACGTGAACGTCCTTTTCACATGTGGAGCTTTGTGTCAGAAGTCTAAGGATTTCAGAATGAGTCAATTTTGCAGTTTAGTTCTAATAAATTGTGTTTTTATATTCTGAAAGCCACTATGAACTCTTGAACTCTTTTTGTCAAAAAATCAAGTACATTATATACATGATTTCTCTCTGTATAGCCTCTTTAATCCCATGCTTTTTATTTTTGCCTCTCAGTTTTCTTCTTGATTGTTTGTATTGATTTTTGTCTTTTTCTGTATGTATTCTTATGGTTCTCTTCAATCTTCTAATAGTTCAATTATTCTCAGTCTTACTGCATACAGTAGGACTCTTTGTCTGGCATTCATCCATGACTCCCAAGAGTTGTATAGCTGGACTGATTGAATCATTTAACGCTTTGTGGTTTTTATTATTAAACTTTAGAGGCAATTAAATGTCTTTTTTTCTGGCTGCTGCGCTCTCAGCTGGGGGAGGAATTGTCTGACATCAAGTCAGACCTTCTGAAAGAAACAATATATGAAGACGTGCATGAAGGGGAAGAGGTATTATATTATGGCACTGAATTTTCTTCAGACTGTAAAACAGAGTTTTCTGTGGTTGGTAGCACATAGGTGTGTAGTTTGTAATGGTTATACCTGATGTTTGTGCTGTGGTTAGCACTGTTTAGCTGTTGTATTCGAAATACAGTTTAGATTAATACAATTTCTACCTTCTCTCTCCCGAGTCGCTTTACGTGCCTCATGCATTGGCGTTCAAGAGGGCGTACGCTGTTAAGGTAGCATCTTTTTATTTCACATGTATTGAGCCCCTTCGACCTTTAATTCCATTGGCTGAATCAGAAACACTCAGCATCTTGTTCCTCAATAGAAACAAAGTGTTATTCCTGAGCGGCCAACCAAGGCGGCCACCCCAGTGTCATCATGTCCGTCAGAGGTGGTAGGTGTTTGGGTGGTGTTCCCGGACCCCTCCAGCATAAGTTTGTGTACCACGCTGTTTCAGAGAGCAGGAACGGAGGAGGAACTCAATGCAAAGCTGACTCGCCGGGTGCAGAGAGCAGCGCGCAGACAGGCCAAGCAGGAGGAGCTGCGGAGGCTGCACAGGGCACAGGTGTGTGTGACATGTTTTGAAGCATGTTTGTTTATTTGTCTCTTAAACGATGTGTATTTATTTTTGTGTATGTCGTCTCAGATTATCCAGCGTCAGTTGGAGCAGGTGGAGGTAAAGCAGAGACAGCTAGAGGAGAAGGGTGTGGCTGTGGAGAAGGCCCTCAGAGGCGAAGCAGGTACCTGTCAATCATATGTCACTTTCTCGTCAAACAGATGTTTAACTGCTTAAACCAGCCAAAGCTGGTTTGTTGGTCTTCGCTGGTTCAAACTAGTCTCCCAGCCTGACCAAGCTAGTATTTAGCTGGTCTCCCATCCTGACTAGCTGAAAGATGGCTCTAAACCACTCTAAAACCAACCAAAAGACCAGCAAACTAGCTTAAAGGGATAATTCACCCAAAAATTATCCCATGATTTATTCACCCTCAAGCCATCCTAGGAGTATATGACTAATCTTCTTGACTGATCTTCTTTCAGACGAACACAATCTGAGTTATATTAAAAAAAAATATTCTGGTTCTTTCAAGCTTTATAATGGTAGTGAATGTTGGGGCTCAAGATTTTGAAGCCCAAAAAAGTGCATCCATCCACATGGCTCCAAGGGGGTTAATAAAGGCCTTCTGAAGAGAAGCGATGGGTTTTTGTAAAAAAATAACCATATTTAAAACTTTTAAACTATAATCACTGGTTTTTGGTAACGACTATACACGAGTCTAGTCAGAGGTTGCCAGAAGCCAGTTATTATAGTTTATAAAGTTTTTAATATGGATATTTTTCTTACAAAAACCCATAACTTTGGCCCCCTGGAGCCATGTGGATTACTTTTATGATGGATGGATGCAATTCAAAATCTCAAAACACCATTTACTACCATTATAAAGCTTGGAGAAGCCAGGATATATCTTTAATCTTACTCCAACTGTGTTGGTCTGAAATAAGATAGTCATATACACCTAGGATGGTTTGAGGGTGAGTAAATTATGGGATAATTTTCATTTTTTGGGCAAACTATCCCTTAAGCTGTTTTTCAACAGAAGGTGGCTTGTTTTCATAGAATGTATATTTTTTCACTTCTTTAAGCTTAAATCTCACAAATATTTTATAAATTATATTTATTTATTTAATATTTTTAGGCATTTTATGATGTACTATGAAATGTCATCATCTCTCACTCTTCATACCCATTATATGTTTGCTTACCTTCATCAAAAACACCATCTTTTATCGCTACATTTATTAAATTAGCCTATTTGCTGAAACACATTGAAGAGACAGAGCAGCACAGGATATTATGTTTCCTGTGACTTTTAAGGGTCACGGTCCTCATGATCTGTCCTTCCTCGTGATATAGACTTCTGGGAAGACTCTAGTACCTCTGACCTCTTGGATGTACATCTGGGTGGTATGTATAACACATTCGAATGAGCGCTGATGCTAATGACACTAACAAACAGGTTTACAGGCTCATTAGTTAATGTGTTAACATAAACTAAACATCTGTTTTAGTATCTTTATGTTAACGTGGTGGTGTTTTTTCCGTGCTGTGGACACTGTTCTGTCTGCTTGCTGTTAGCTTTGTGTTTGAATTGAATCTAGATGCTTGTGTTAGCATTAATGGTTTGTATCGTCTGGTGGGTGTGACTGTGTGAGATGAGGTTTGAATGGCAGGACTGTTAGTAACACAAACACAGATTTTAGTCAGGGTATATTTCAGTGCTATTTTAACTTAGAAAGTTTTGGGGAAGTTTAGGCTAATCTCTCTGGTGGCCTACTTTCTGAGACAGCAGGTTTTCAGTCAGACCACTGCCTGGATATGAACATCCAACTCGACCCATTTCAGCTTTGCGCCTCACATTTCCACCATTATTCCCTCCCTCGTGTTGTTGCTCTCCTGAAAACCTCCTCTCCCTCTTTCTTTCTGCTCGTCTCTTCGGTCTTAGTCGAGCCTTTTCTAGGTTCTCCTCGTAGAAGGCCTGTCTATCTCTGTCCTTGCTGTTCCTCCGAAGGTAACACCACCCCAGCTTCCTGTCTTACCCTTCTAGTGCAAATTTTGTCAGAGCTATAATTACTAAATCCTCCTTTTTCTCTCCTCTCTTCTCTTTCTTCCTTCATTCTGCTGTACACAGCCAAAGCTAAAGGGACAGAACACGATCATTCAGTTTATGTCTGTACAGTGTTTTTTCTTTATGTAGTGCAAGAGCCTCCACTTCACCAGCTAAGTATGTTATTTCTCTCCTGCGATCGAGTTGCATGGGCATGGCACGTCACTGATCTGCATGGCTGTCAGTAGATCTAAAATGTCACGTCAAGTCTTATTCAGGAATTGTTATATGAAAAGACACAGTCTGTGTGTATGTGTGTGCAGATGTTTTTGAATTATTGTCTAGTCTGTATCAGAGCCCTGTTTGGTTTTGTCTGCTTGCACATTTTTATTAATTTATATAAATACTGTTTAAAAGTTTGGGGTCATTAAGATTTTTTTTTTTTTTTTTTTGAAAGGACGCAAGGATGCATTAAAGGGATAGTTCACCCAAAAATGAAATTTCTGTCATTAATTACTCACCCTTATGTATTTCCACATCCGTAAGACCTTCGTTCATCTTCGTTCATTAAGATTTTTTTGTTGAAATCTGAGAGGTTTGTTTTTTATATCCCCAAAAAAGCAACGTAATTACTACATTCAAGGTCCAGAAAAGTAGCAAAGGAGACTAACAGGGGAGAGACGAAATTGTTGAATAAAGTCGTTATTTTTGTTTTGTTTTTGCGCACAAAAAGTATTCTCGTCACTTCATAACATGAACCACTGTAGTCACATGGACTATTTTAACGATGTTTTTACTACTTTTCTGGACCTTGAATGTGGTAATTATGTTGCTTCCTATGGGGGATAAACCTCTCGGATTTCATCAAAAATATCTTAATTTGTGTTCTGAAGATGAACGAAGGTCTTACGGGTGTGGAACGACATGAGGGTGAGTAATTAATGATCAAAATTTCATTTTTGGGTGAACTAACCCTTTAAGTTAATCAAAAATGGCATTTCTAATGTTACAAAAGATTTCAAATAAATGCTGTTCTTTTGAAATGTTTCATGGTTTACACAAAATTATTAAGCAGCACAACTTTCATCATTAATAAATTAATAAGAAGTATTTCTTGAGCACCAAATCAGCATATTAGAATGATTTCTGTGTGACTCTGAAGACTGGAGTAATGATGCTGAAAATTCAGCTTTGCCATCACAGGAATAAATTATATTTTAAAATATATTAAAAATAGAAAACAGTTATTTTAAATTGTAATAATATTTCACAATATTACTATTTTTACAGTATTTTTGATCAAATAAATGCAGCTTTGAGGTTTATTTAAAAAAAAAAAAAAAAACTTAACCCCTAACCCCAAACTTTTGAAAAGTTTATAAGCAGAGTCCAAACAATATCAAAACATAAATAAAGTACAAATATTATTGATAATAGAATGAACCTATATATTATAGATTTTTAATTTTAAAAAAACTTTTTATTTTTTGTAAAATAAATTATATATTACCTTTTATATGTCTTTCATTTGACTTGCATATCTTTCAGACTATCATTACAGTTTAACCATATTATATTGAGAGACAAAAGCCAAAGCCAATTTTTATATGCATTTTAGTGCTTGACAATTGTTCATTTGGACCCTTTTATAAGCATATCCATGCATGTGTATGTTAGCGTGTCCATCACATACAAGGTCCCATCCTCCTCTTCTCTCTCTCATAGGAATGGGGAAGAAAGATGATCCTAGTTTAATGCATCAGTGGTTTAAGCTGGTGCAGGAGAAGAATGCTCTCGTGCGCTATGAATCTGAGCTCATGATATTGTGAGTATTTTTCTTTAATAGTCTCTAAACTGTGCTGATTGATCTGGCGATGTGTGATTACGCTTATCTGTATGGTCAGGTATTATGTAAGTGTTTTACTCTCTATCTGATGTAGTAATGTTTGATTGCTCTGTGCTCATCTGTGTGATCTGTCCGCAGTGCACGTGAACTGGAGCTGGAGGACAGGCAGAGCCGTCTGCAGCAGGAGCTGAGAGAGCGCATGGCCGTGGACGGTTAGTACACAGAGGATATAAATAGTTCCTCTTACTCCTCTGTGGCTTTCTCGCATAATCGTACTTCAGTTAATAACAATTTCATAGCAGTCACACGGCATCTCTTTCTCTCTCTCAGACCATCTGAAGGGAGAGGACGAGCTGGCGGAGGAGAGGCGTATTTTGAGCGAGATGCTGGATGTGGTGGAGCAGAGGGATGCGCTGGTGGCCTTGCTGGAGGAGCAGCGAGTCAGGGAAAAAGAGGAGGATAGTGACCTGGAGGCCGTCATGCTGTCTAAGGGCTTCAGTTTGCACTGGGACTGACTCGAACATGCACGAATCTCATCGCTTGAAGGGCTACTCTGTCCCTGTTTGTGCTACAAAAATATGCAGCTGCTCTGTTTTCATTGGTCCAAACAGGCCCGTCCACCTGCATTCTGGGCCGAATGTGCAACTACATGGGTGTCTAAATAATGAATACCCGCAAGATATTGGCCCATAAGTGATTCTTAGTTATCTGAGGTGCAAAATAAAGCCCCCTGATTAGGATGAGTGGCAATGTCTTGCTGCCAAATAATGCCCCTGCTATGCTACTATGCAAAGGAACATCTTTTTGTTTTCTTATTTCAATCAGCTGGATAAAGTGAAGGTACAGTTGTAATTTTTACACACATCCAACATGTTTTGACTTGACAGAAATGAATATGAAATGGCATATATAACCACATTGTCATTGTGCAGTACAGACTGACGCATGCAAACTTAGATACACAAGATAAGGCCTGACTTAATGTATGATTTGGATGTTTTTCTTTTCTTTTTTATCTAGTTTACAACTGTTCCTGTTGTTTAACCTGCATAAGCTAAACTCACACACATTGTCAATTCTCAGTATAAAGACTATATATTATATATACATTAATTTATTGGCTGAAATGTTTTTTTTTTTTTAATTATCTTGATTTTTTCAGAATAACAGCATTTTACATTTTGCTGTTGTTATATTTCATTCTGTAACACTTCCTTGCATTAAACAACTATTACATTTTCATTTTGAGTTTGAACACGCTTTTGTTTTTTGAAACCATGAATATGGTACACTTTGGTGTCCTGTAATTTTTTTATTGCAGTAGTATTAATACTCATAGTGATACATATTTTTTTTTTTTTTAAAAAGTCATACTTTTTTGTAATTACCAAAATAATTTTTTTTATTAATTTATTATTTGTTTTAAAAGGCCTTGTTTTATACCATTTGTCTATTTAATTTTAATGTTTATGTAATGTTTATTGGCAGAAAATGACAAAATTATACAAATCGGTGTTTAAACTCTATTTTGACCAAACATTTTGGTATTAAAAAAACAGCTCATAAAATTTAATTTGACCTCTAGAGGCTGTCAGTCAAAAATTTCACTTAAACCAATGCACTCACATGATTAAAAAAAAAAAAAAACAACTCCGCATTTCTCCTCCATTTCTCTAGTTTGCTTCCAAATATAGTTGTCAAGTAAACCTAGCATTGTTTATTACAAATAATGCTAGCTTCTTGGCAAATTGCTTTTGCCAACGCTTTACACGCACTCTGTTGAAAGAAAGGTTTCAGAGCCTAAAAGTGCTTTTTGCACACTTATTTCTACACGTAACATATTTTTGGGAATTACAAGTCTAGTTATTTTTTAATGTTTAATAATCCTCGTGTGTGACTGCGTGTGAACGGGCGCCCCCTGCTAGAAAACGCCAGAAGTTTTTTCCTGTGGATTTACAGAAGTGACGGCGAACGGAGTGAAGTCACGCCTCTCCATCTTTCCTGCTTCACTGTTTCCGTTCGTGGGAAAACTTACTGCCGTTCCGATTTTTTTTTTCGAGCTCCAGAACTTTTTCCGACTACCATGAAAGCAAAAGTCTGCTTACCGATAGTTTATATGCGTTTAACTTCCATTGGTAACAGTTAAAACATCGTTTATATAAACAAAAAAGCAAACGAAAGTGAGGAGAGTTTCATTCGGATAAAAGAAAGCAAGTCGGAAAACATAAGTTGTGCTTCCAATAAGGTGAGTAAGGCTAAAAAACGACAGAGAGAGAGAAAAATGTTATACTCTTATATGAAAATGTCTATATATTTAATATTTAGGCCTACAATTGTTTACTTTGGCTGCCTAGTCTATTCTCGTAGCTTGTTGTTCTGTTGATGTTTATCAGTTGTTCGTGAATGTTTCTATCAGTTTAAGGAAAATACTTCCAGTTTTGTTTTGTTATGTGGCTATAATGTGTTATTTAAACAAAAACTAAAGTAAATGGAAGTTTGAATGTGTCAAACTAGTTTTAGGAATAATATCCGCTACTACGGAAACTAGCTTTCTGATATGGAAAGATAAGCGAATTACGCAGATGTAGACGTACAGTAGATTGAGTAGATTTGGCTCTATTCACGTAGAAGGAGCGCAACAGTGTTCAAGGCCTACAGTTTAAGAAAACTAAGCTTCTTTAGCATTCAGGAAACTTCTTCTCAGTTGTTCATAGAGGTACTATACGCCAGTGTTGTGTGTGTGCGCGAGCCGCAGGCTGTGATTAGCGTTGCGCAGGAATGTGCAGAATTGGCGCAACTAAAAGCGCATAGTTGAAGGCAGCTGCTGCATGCCTGTTGCAGACTCATGGAAACAGTGACAACATTTGCATGCACATCATTTCCCTGTTAAGGTCTGTGTTTACGTTAAGCCTTTAATCTGAAAACTCTGCAGTTACTGGAATATTACTGTAAACATGTGCTGAATAAGCCCGAAAGGGCTGTATTATTAATGCAGCTCTCTCATTTGAATTTAAATGATTTGGGTAATTTTTGAAGATAATAAATACGGTATAAATAATGTAAATACATTTTAATTTGAATATATATATATATATATATATATATAATTTAAATTGTTATACTATAATACATACTTTGAATATTTATGACAATGTCGCAACACCTAGCTAATATCAAAAACAATGTGGTATTTACATTTATTATCTATCTACAAATAATAAATATGCATATTAATAGTTAATATTAATGTTCAAAACATTGGATGTAGGGTTAATTCTGTGGTCTAACCCTTTACAGGTCAAATTTGACCTATATTTCAAGAGTTATGAACTTTTGGCCTTTTGACATTTTATGCCATGTTGCTCAATGTTCGCTCAATTCTTTGTACATTACATACTTTACCACTTATAGGGATAGTTCACCCAAAAATGAAAGTTTTGTCATCATTTACTCACCCTCAAGTGTGGTTGCATCAGGAAGGGCATCCAGCATAAAAACCTGTGCCAAATCCAATGTGTGTGTGCGGATAATTCAGATAAAGCGGACCCTGCAAATGAGCGGGACTAACACTAGGAAAATATATATTTACTCACCTTCAAGTTGTTCCAAACCTGTATGAATTTCTTTCTTCTGCTAAACACAAAAGAAAATATTTTGAAGAATATGAGTAACCAAACAGGCTCAGAGAGCCAATGTATTTTTTTCCATACTATGGAACAATGAGGCCCTGGGTAAATGATGACAGAATTTTCATTTTTGGGTGAACTATCCCTTTAAATATTCATATCAGGCTGACCAAGTATAGCCAAACATTAGCAGCCAGCCAAGATAGTAGAGATAGCACAGTATCCGATTCTAACACCACTAGAGGGCAGTGCATTACAAAATTGCTTGCGCCCCCAAACAGGGCATGTGATTAGTGCTAAATAGTGTAATTAAAACAGAGAAAAGAGATCAAGTGTGAACTGGAGCAGGTCAAAGCACAGCGTCTTTTAAATAGAGAGCAGAATAAAGCACTAATGACATAATTAAGGGCTGAGACAGCGCTAGAGACAGCACATGCCCTCAGGCAAGAGTACGTCCTGTTCTGAATGTTCACATCAAAGGGCATTTTTACAATAACTGAACCTTTAATGTAGTTCTTGAACTAACCTTAAACTCTACACACATTCAAAACAACTTATGCACATTGGCTTGCTTTTTTTGTTAGGTTTCAGATGCTTGAAAGGGAACTCATTTACCTGTTAAAGGTCAAATCTAATTTATCAAATGCCTTCTTTCCGTTCTGACAATGAAAATTTAATTTTCTGCATGGAAGGCATCTCTAATATTCATGCGTGGGCAGGGAAACAGCTTGAAACAGTTGGTCTAATGAAAATGCCAGTTGTTATAAAAATATCGGACAGGCTGTTCTGTTTCTGCTGTTTTTTAGTCATGCTGCATACAGTCATCATAAGTTTTCAGTTCAATGTGACTTGTAATATTAAACGTATTACTCTCTAGCATGACCATGATGTGTGTTGACAGACATTTCAACAATACAAAAGCTCATTACTATTGTAAAAGGTACAAACTCAAGAGAATGGCTTTAAAGGCTTTTATGTGTGAATGCAGAAGTGCTGAAAAACATGAGTGTGTGTGGTATATTGCATCATAAAATTATACCACAGACATCTTTGTTGCAGACCTTAATATGTGGCCTTGTTAGGAGATGATCATTAATATTTGCTTCACCTGTGACTGGTCATAATGTTTTGGCTCATCAGTGTACATTTGCATCAGAGGACCTTTAGAAAACCTGTGTTTGGGGTTGTGTTCAATATTAGCCCTAAAAGCATGCATATTTTAATGCACATTTGGAAATAGTATGCATTTGGGGTACCCGTTAAATACTGTTTTTAACATATTATGATTTGGGGCCCACTAAAACTAATCTATGGAAGCTTGTTTCCGGCACTAAATGAAAAAGTAAAAAAGGTTATTGTGACTTTTTATCTCACAATTCTGTTTTTCTCAAAATTGCGAGTTTTTATCACCTAATTCCTGCTTTATAACTTGCAATTCTGACTTTTTTACTTAGAATTGTGAGTTTATATCTCGCAATTCTGACTTTATATCAAACAATTCTGACTTTATATCAAGCAATTCTGACTTTATATCAAGCAATTCTGACTTTATATCAAACAATTCTGACTTTATATCATGCAATTCTGACTTTATATCAAACAATTCTGACTTTATATCAAACAATTCTGATGTTATAACTCACAATTATGACTTTATATCTCGCAATTCTGAGAAAAAACTAAGAATTGTGAGATGTAAACTCGCAATTACCTTTTTTATTTTTATATCATGGTGGAAACAAACTTCCATACTAATCTGGCATGCTGTACAATTGCACAGTTAGTTTGCAAATAGTGTTTCATGCCAGGTTGAAAGGTTATATTTTAGGCAACTACCGTACACTTGTGTAGTTAATTAAGCCTTCGCTTAAGACACACCATACGTGACTTCACCTGTATTGTCATGCTCTTTATTGACTGTAGCTGCTGTTTGATTCTTAGAAAGAAAAAGTATAGCAGGTTGAAATAGCTTTTTGCTTGCTGGAGGATGAAAACAGCACTAATTCAGTTCCTTCTTTCCCAACACGCAACCCCCATTTCCCTAGAAAGTGTTGGAAAGTGCTTTTTTGCCAGCAAGTCAACTAACATTCCCTGGATAGAGTTAATGGTAGTTGATTTACATATAGGGCAGACTGTTCGGGAATAAATCCCTCTTGAGTGCCTGAAAGTGCGGTTTACATGCAAGCCAGCGTGTCCAGCTGAACAAAATGGCCTGTTTGGAACCACAGTCATGTACAATGAGAAATGTTCCTGTAACGACTAGAAACGTTAATTTTCTCAGAAGGATCTAAGCACATTGTCGATGTCATTGTCGTGTGTGCGTAAAACTCTGAGCAGATTGGCAGGCAGATGTTCATTATAGCGCTGTACGAGGTGGCAGCTTGTGCTTCCTCAGAGTCTGTTTAATTAATACTCCTTAAACACACATCTGGGCAGCATTTACTACATACAGTGGGATCCAGAAATCCACACTGACCACATTGAAGATCTGGGAAGAAAAAAAAATCAAACCTAGATATAAACAGCAATTTAGAAATTCTGGGGAAATTCTAATATAAATTTAATGAGAAATATTAAATATTCTGCACTATTTTTCCCACATATAATATAATATAATATACATTTATGATTATATAACTATAATTAAACATTTGTTCGAAGTAAAAAGCTAAATAAAAACATTTTTACCACTCAAACTACATATGTGATTTTGTACATATGTGCTTACTAACTAGTTATAAAAGAAATTGAATCTTTTCAAGCATTTAAAAAAATACAAAGTTCTCCAGACAGTACTTTTCTGCCATGATTTACATAATGCCACAGCACCATTACATGCACATGCACAAAATATGCAAGAAATGGTAATAAAAACAATGAACTTTAAGAATAGGCTCTTACTCTATCTCTCTCCATCAGAAGTCTTGCAATCCACTCTGTCCTCTATTCTCTGTATGTATAATAAATGACTTCTGTTCCTGACTGTAGATGCGTTAAGTACCTGTGAAAAGATATTCGGCACTGCTTCTTCTGTTATGTTCTATTCAGGCACCAAGACAGCAGCCACATGAGACCCACAAGCCATAAAATATTCTATAAAAGCATCCAATGTTATGTGCCGCTATTTGGGTCTAACAATTAGATATGTAGTACTACATGTGCTGTTCCCATAAGAACAGAACAGAATCAGGAGTTTAATTTTAGCAAACAGTTTGTATGTTGTATGTTGTAGTGTACTTGTTTCACAATACCAAATTATGATCTTGTAATCACACTGCAAAATTTGGAATGACTATTCAATATTAATGACTTTGAAAGAAATTGCTGTCTGTCAGTCGTGAAAAATGTCAGTTCTGGTTGTGTAAATTAACATTATTTAATCTATTATGAACGAACATTATACAATTAACAAAAATATATTTAGAAATTAACTTTAATCTAGATTATTAAATGCTTGTTAAAAAATGCTGTTCAAGATACCTAACGCATTAACTAATTATTGCAAAAATAGTAATATTTTTGCAAATTATTGTTTTTGACTGTATTTTTTAAAAAAAATATCAATGGTCAAACTATTCATTTTATTTATAAAGTATAAATTAATTTAAATTTTCTTAGTGGCTCCTAGGGCCCTGTTTTAACGATCTTAGATCTAAGTGCACTTAGAGCGAGTCGAATCCACTTTTGCTAGTTTAACGATGGGAAAAATGGTCTAAAGCCCGGGATACACTGCACGATTTTAGCAATCCTAAAAGATCATTACTTTATCACACTGTGCGACATGGATCTACTAAACTTGGGTACGACATGCATGTAGACTGTACGATGATGACACCTGTTGACTCGTAGGCTACGATGCAAGTTTCTGTTGAAGAATAAAACGTCATCAGCATGCGCTAGTGGTTAACAAAAAGACTGTGTTGAATCACACTTTGGCAGTTGTAGTTTTTATGTGTGCTGAAAAAAAAGAATAAGGGAAAAGAGCTTGAGGTAAGCAGTTTTAAGTTTTAGCGCCATGTCGCATTGATTTCATGTCACATTTTTATTGGCTGGTCAGTAGACATAGGTCGTAGCAGCAAACACACTGCATTGATCATGCTGAATTTCTGACACTGTCAGAAAATGATTGTAGGCTATGTTTGGTCGAATGACCGGGAAAACAGCCGTCTTTGAACCTCTCTCACTGTATGACATAGGACCACCGATTAAGAGCCACGATCACAGAAATCGCCACGATTGTTTCACAATGGCAATCTTTCGTCTGGGACAGCCAAATATCGTGCAGTGTATCCCGGGCTTAAAAGGGTTGTCCCTATTCTCTTAATGAGTAATGGGTGTGTTTTGGGCGTAACGTGCAATAAACCAATCAGAGTCTCATCTCCCATTCCCTTTAAAAGCCATTTGCGCTTGCGCCATGGCGGATTTGTTATTTACATGGCGGAATTTGCAAGTGGAAAAACTGAACGCTTCTCTAGTGAGGAAACAGATCGGCTCATGCGCGAGGTTAAAGTGTGGACCATCTACGGGACAAGCCGGATACCGCCAAAGCATTTTTATCTTTATGCACACAATAATAATCTTTTACATTGTAATCCTTTTATTTTTAATCTTTGACATATTTGTGTGCTGCTGCGTGTGTCCCTGTGTGTGTAATAAGCAGAGTGTACGTGCCCTTTAAATAACAAAAAAAAATTGCCCTATTGACTTTAGACCAGGTTTCAGTTGGTCAATGGTGCAGTCTATTTCAGTTGCCTCAAAATAGCAACACGCCAACAATGCACCTGAACACAACTCGTGTTCAGACCAGCACGCCAATGGGCGCACAAATGGGTGCAAATGCATTTGCTATTTAAACAACGTGGTGCTGGACGTGAAGATGATAACTGCATCGGGCTCAGGGTTGCCAGGTTTTCACAACAAAGCATGCCCAATTGCTACTCAAAACTAGCTTATTCGCGTTTCAGGGGGGGTCTCCCGGTAAAAATAGCGTTCTGGGGGGGTTAAATCCACATTTTTGGCAGGGTTCACATTCCAGGGGCTAAATATCACATTATTTGGGGTCGCTTCAACCTACGGACATGAAAAACAACCCGCGGCAACAGTGTTAAAGTAGCCCAATTCCGCGGGAAAACCGCGGACTTGGCAACACTGGTCGGGCAGAAACTAGCAAAAAAAAACTTGCGCCACGCCTGGCACTCGCGTGTATAATAGACATTGCACTGGGTGTATGATAGGGCCCCTAATGTTTGAAATGTCATGTACTGTATAGTAAAACCTTACGGTTTTTTTTTACTTTTTTTAAACTTAACTTTATTTTATAGTTGACTTAAGATGAAATTCCCCTCTAATAAAAAAAGATAGGCAAATTAAACACTGAGGAACAATATACATTTATGGGTGGTCCTCAGAAGTATAGGTGTACAAATTTGCTAGCAGTTTGTGGAGCTGTGGGAAAGTTTTATCCACCGTTACAGCTAAATAAACACTATTCAGTCAATAAAACCCTGTCTAATGAGTTTCCTGAGAATATCAGATCTCACAAAGCCACCGCAGGGTAAAATACACAGTCAGCTCCATACAACACACACATAAACACACACACTGTTACACAATATTGCTATGCCATTTAATTAGAGTGGAAAGAGCACTGGAGGGAAAGAGGAATTATAGCTAAAAAAATTCACCAAAATAGTAACACAGGAGGATCTCTACAGAAATATACACACACATGCACGTTTAGTTACATAAATAAGGACATACCATAGACTTTTTTTTTGCTTATATATGATTAACCAAATTATAATACTTCAAGCTAACCCTAAAAGAAACCTTTTTTGCTTTTTGTCACTGTTACACTCTTATTTGTGTTTATAATTAATAAAAAAAAAAACTGGGGAAAAAAAAGAAAAAAAAGAAACCTTTTTTTTTCCCAAACGATGACATACCCAGTGGTATATTTTGCTGAATTTTGTATGAATCTTAGCTAGGGTAGATGCCATGTTTAATTTCTCGTAATTAAAAACACAGCTCTGAGGAATAGACCTCCAGTCTGTTCTGTGCGTTGTACTGTTGTGTACCAGTGTCAATCATTCAGCTGATGCAACATTGAAAATATGTCTTCCCAGTAAAAAAAAACACCATGGAAAAACATGGATTGTGAAAATGAATTGTGACATTGGACCTTAAGACAATACAACCCATTGAACTATGTGTTTAATTTGGACCCAGTATCATTCTGTTTGACAAGCTGCATCATTCACACTTCACTGCAGCTCACATTAGAAGTCAGTAATCCTAGCCAGTGGTTAAATCAGGATTACTAGAACCAAAGCAAATGCATGTTGTCTCTGAAATGTGTTTAATGTGTAAATGTGTGTTTAAAGTTCATGAAGAGCACCATCACACAGCACCAAAAACAACTCATCAGATGCAGTCTTTACACTTGGTAGGCTATGATTGCACAATCTCTCTGCAGAATTGCTCTTATTAGGCGAGACGGCATGCGCACACAAACTCGCACATACTACTGCACATACATGTGCTAGGATTTGTTTTATTCCCTCAATCAGCTTTCATTTTCCCGCTTGGCTTGTGATACTTTCAAAAGGTACGTGGGAAGGGAGATAACGCATCCACTGACCTGCAAACAGATTGGCCGAAGTGCAGGAGGAGGAGCCAAAGAGAGACAGAGAGAGAGAGAGAGAGAGAGAGGGATGAACGGATGAAGGTAGGAGGATGCAGAGATAGGGACAGAGCAGAGTTGGGATGGAAAGAGCCGGGAGAGGAAATCTCTAATAATAGCACTGCAGGGAAGCGAGAGCATGCAGAGAAAAATGTGGTACATGCAGCAAAGCGAATCATGCCGAATCAGAGCAGTGAAAGAGTGCGATGGAGCGAGAGCGGGGAAAGTTGAAAGCACATGCTCTGCATTCCCACATGCATGATAGAAAAGGCAGAAAGAAGAAAAAGACAAATAGGAAGCACAGGGAGAAAGACGTGTTCAGTGCAGAGGAAATTACGGATCCCGTTGGAAAAAAAAACTACTGAAGACACTAAGACAGCTTTAAGTTCTCATGTTTATTTGAGCACATCTGTTCGTTTAATTTAAATCCGTCTCCTTCAAATGGCAACTTTGAAGACATGTGCTAAGTTGCAGCTTGTGTGATTGTGTGTGTGAAACATGCCCTCCGCTCGGCCTTCATCCGATGATGCAGAGGTGTGAGAGCCACGAATCCGAGGTCCAGCGGAGCCCCTCATTGGACAGCGCAGAGTCAGAATTCACCCGGGCGGCCCGTCGGGGTCACCGCCTGGCCGTGGGAGCCTTCTATGGCTCCCGGGGCTCAAATGTCAAAGATCAAACAGCACAGAACGACGGAGCTGTTGTTGCGGTCCCGCCGGGAGGAAAGCCTCAAGATAAGCGCGTGTCTGCCCGTGGGAAGTACGTTGTGTTTTACCTGGACTTGTCATTTGTGTTGCTCCTAGAGTTCGAGAAGCTGAAGATGGCTCGTGGATGCCTGTGCTGTGTCAAATACATGATGTTCCTCTTCAACCTGCTGTTTTGGGTGAGTATCAAACTACAGCATGAATTATCCAGACTTGCTTGTTGTCAAAATGATTTCTCTTATACAACTTTAATGTGCAGAGACTGTTGCTATGTGAATGATGATTTTTCCAAAAAGTGAACACTGTGTCTCTGTGGCACTTTCAAGACAATGTTTGAATGGTTCAACAATGTTAATTTCTGGTTCAGCCATTGATGTGAGATTGCAGCAGATCATTAGTGGTGGTTGATACGCATCACTGGCAAGCTTCAATATCATTACCACTCATAATTGGGATTGTAGAATAGACTAAATCTCTAACCCTAAAGTATTAAATAAATTAAATTGTGCATCTTAAGAGAAATGTGCTTTTGCTTTGCGTATATGCTATTACTTTATTGATGATACAACAGGAAACACAATCCCATCGATTTACACTCAAAAGAAGGATGCAAATCACACCTTGAGATGGACTTGTAAGTCCACAACACTCTCGCAGCCACATAGTAACATACTAAAACACCTAAGTAACCACATAGCAATGCCCTGACACTATTCTGGTGCTGTTAGTTGTGCCAATAGTGGCAAAATTCTTAGTGAAGATATTATGTGGGATTTCAGACAGTGGATGTTCATGTGAGATGGTTGACAGATGAAGTTTAGAATAAGATGCATGGTGTTTGTGTTTTGCAAATAGATACTGTGTGTTTTTATTTTCTTGTGTTGCACGCAGCGGGGGCCTACAATCTTGAAAATATTAGATAATATAGAAGCAATTTTGGCTTGGAAAAGCCATAGAAATTCATTAAATCTTTAGTTGTGTAAAATTGCTTGAAAAATATTTTTTCTAGTAGTTTTCCAGTTCATCTCTGAAGTACTTCAATGGATAGAAACTGGTAGTTGTGAATGCAGTCTGTATAAAACAGTTTCTAAAGATCTCAATTATTGCAAACAATTGGAAAATCATGCAAATATCATGTAACCCTTAAAGGTGACCTATAATGCCCCTTTTATAAGATGTAATATAAGTCTCTGGTGTCCCCAGAATGTGTCTGTGAAGTTTCAGCTCAAAATACCCCACAGATCATTTATTATAGCTTGTCAAATTTGCCCCTATTTGGGTGTGTTTGCAGTTTTTGTGTGTGTCCCATTAGATGCAAATGAGCTGCTGCTCCCAGCCCCCTTTCCAGAAGAGGGCGGAGCTTTAACAGCTCACGTTTCGGTTGCTCAACAACAACAAAGCTGGAGAATCTCACACAGCTAAAATGACGATTGTCAGTAACGGTGTTCAGCCTTACATTGTTCAAACCGGAGTCGGACACTGATGGAGAGACTCAGGAAGAAGTTACAACTTTTAGAATGCAACATGACGTTTCTGAATGGTTAGTGGATAAATTTATGCAGTTACTGTGAAGTTGTTCAACTCATCAACTAGCATGTGTCGTCATGTTAATCTTTTGTACAAATCCAGCGTTGAATTTACCCTCATTTTTGAAGCAGTCTGGCGTAAAATGACAGCATGGCAACAACACTCTACTTCAACAACTCTTCCTCTTCTCTAAAGCAGCCCAACATGGCCTCACCCCCTTTGTTGCGTGTTCTCGGGGGCAGGGTTTATGTAGGATTAGTGATGTCCCCAACCCGGGAAGAAGCTTGTTGTAGTCCCTATTAGACGTTTGTTGTAGTCCTTAAACAGAGAATTCTTTAAAAGAAAAATCTCCCTTTGCATTGAACTTTGAGTGTCGTAACTTTGCAGATGTTGTTTATGCTCAAACAGCAACATTACACACTAACTAAAGTTAAAAAAGTGAAATCAAGGACCCCTTTAAAGGAAATTCCAATTTCCATCAGAAATTAAACATGCTACCTTTCATTTTCAAAGATACTTATTATTTTTATTTACTTAATTATAAAATTATATTCAAAATGCTCTTGGTAATAACTGTAGTATATAGATGAAAATGGATACCATAGTCAATGTTTGTAAGGGATGTCATGTGAGCTGAGGAAAGGAGGTTCCTCATGAGGTGCTAAATGCTCTTAGATCAAAGGCAGTAATACATATTCATCTGAACCAGAGCACTCAAACGAACCCCCCTTTTTCCTCTCGCTCTCTCTCTCATTCTAACATCTCTTATAGGCTCACCATTTAACTTTTCATTCATCTGTGTCGTTGGTGTTGTTGTGTATATACAACAGGAAGTCTGTGTGTCAGATTATGGTTCTGTGAGTTGTGAGAATTTACTCGTTTGATCTGCCGTGTGTGTGTGTTGTTGTTTGTTTGATTCTGAGCGGGCTTAATGACGGAAGCACCAAATCACAAGCAGGAAACTTGAGAAAAACTCCCGACTGATCTGAAATCTCCTGCTGCACACACACCCACATATACACCCATATAGCGATGGAAAGGGAACATAAAAGAATAAGGAAATTAGGGAAAGATTGCAAAGGCCTGGAGATTTTACACTGTACACTTTAAACAGCGGGGCGGAGAGGGAATAAAAGAGAGACGGAGGAGGGCGATAAAAAGAAAGATAAAAGTGATTTAAAAAGGGAGACACAGAAAGCTTTAGATAAAATTTCTTTGAGATGGAACGGTTTGTCTAAGCAGTTTGGTTTTCTTTTGATTCGCTGGAATTTAATTTTAGAGTTCATTTTTCCATTGAAGTGAAATTACGTTTAATAAAGTCTTAACATAATACAAAAATCCTTGATCTTCCTGCTTATGTGAAACACAGTTGACAAATTGTGTGTGTGTGTTTTTATTATTATTATTATATTCTGACTAGGATGTAAATGGAGTGGTAATGAGTGGAGTTGAGTAGGTGTTTTAGGTCACCGTTAATCTATATTTCATGTGTTTGACATTACTGAGCCTGATGGCTCTCAGCTCCATGTTTAATACATGAGTCAGAAAGTTAAGGCCAGACTCACTTTACTTTTCACAAGGTCACAAACACACAGTACACTCATTAGTGAGTGTGAGGTCAGTTTTGCATGCGGAGTCTGTTAATGACTGACTCAACTTTGGTATTTTATTTCTAATACTTATTCATCAATGCTACCTACATTTAGTTCCTTTCCATTGTACTTTTCCTTTTCTATTAATTTCCTTTCTTTCCTTTCCTATCCTTTTTAATTTAATTTCCTTTCCATTTTTCTTCTCCTGTCCCTTTCTATTGATTTCTTTCTTTCCTTTCCTTTTTAATTTCCTTTTGTTATTTTTTTCCCTGTACTTTTTCCATTTCCTTTCCTGCCATTTTTTTGTTCAGTTCTTCTCTTCCCTTTCCTTCCTTTCTATCCCCTTTCCTATCCTATTCCTTTCTTTTCTGTCATTTCCTTTTCTATCCCTTTCCTGTCATTTGTCCTTTCCTGTTTCCTTGTTTCCATCTTTTTAAATTCTTTTCATTTTTCCTGTCTTTTAGAGTGGATTAGTGCCTGTCCCCTTTTTAGCGGCGCTGGTTCCGGAAGAATTCTTTCCATTGATTTCTTTAAAAAAGTCTTTGATAAAGATTTATAAGCCATGACTCAAACCAACCAGCTACAAGGTTAATCATAAAATTGCAAATGTTGATTTGAAGCCAAAAAGTATTTGAAAATCGGACAAAAATACAAAGATTCAAGGCTGTGTACTTTAATGACAGAGGGAACAACAAAAATTGAGAAATATAATACTATTCATTTAAAGTTGTTGAATATATGTTTGCTTAACAGCTTTAGTGAAGGAAAGAACTACAATCCCATGAAGCATTGCAAACAGCATAATTGAGTTAAAAATGATGGAAATACATATATAAAGCTATTCATTTAAAAATGTTGGTTATATATAAAAGCTGTGTCTTTAATTTATTGCAAAATATGCATATATATACAAATATTGAAGTATTTTCAGAGCGTAGGGAGGTCGACTCGATTATGTCATTGCAGTGCTTCATGGGAGTGGGCGGAGCTAACAAGCTCTTTTGGTATGTTTCGCTTGTTTCGACTCAGAATTTTCTGTTCAGCATCGTGGGTAATGTAGTTTTTTAAATATAGTTAAACATGATTTTTTTAAAAAAATGTTGAAATAGTGCTGGCTGATGGCTTCAACGGAAGCAACGATTAACAACCTCACGGCTTACAGTAGGTCTGTCTTGTCTTTTTGTAGGTTATCATTAATAATCAATTTCCCTATGGAGAAAATGAATGGCATTTTTACTTCCGGAACCTGACTTATTACACTCTATTCCTTTTCTTTTCCCTGTCCTTTTCTTCTCATTCTATTCCTTTGTCTTTCCTTTTTTCCTGTTATTACAGTTCATTTCTTTTCTTTACTAGGCCATTTCTGTTCAAATCCTTTTGTCCTTTCCCTATTATTTCCTCTTTTTTCTTTTTCTTTAGTTCTCACCCTTTTCCATTTTTTTTCTGCTTTGTATTGTCTCCTCTGTCCTTTCTACGATCTTCTCTTCACACACCTTTAATTGTGTTCAATGCTGGCTACTTCAGACCATTAATTTAGTGAATGTGTGCCTGTGTTTGTATGCAGTGCACTGAAAAGCAAAACCTCTCAAACGAACAGTCCTCCAGCTTGAAATGCGGGATTAGATTAAGAACAAACCCATTATGAAGGATTTTCCAAAGGCAGAGAGAATAGATTGAATTCAGTTTGTTTTGCGTGTGTGTCTTCATTCTGGTAGTGCATCGTGAATACTAAAATTTGGGTTAAAAGCTGTTTATTATCCAGCGTGGTCTGTCTGCTCCTGTGGACAGAATAGTCTCTGCTCTTCCTGTCTATGTTTTATTCTGTTATTTTCTATTTTGAGTGCTCTTTGGCTTATTTTGCTTGCTTGCATTTGCTCCCTAATTATTTCCTCTCAGACGTTTTGATTACTGTGCCATACTTTTCATTTTCATGGCTTTTAAAAGTTTTCATAATCTTTAACCTATTTTTCTGACTCGCTGTCCTCCTTCCCTCCCCCTCTCTGTCTCGCTCTCTCTCTCTCACACACACACACACACACACCTGTTTTATCTCTTATTTTTCATACTCATCATTTTCCGAGTGTAAGGATTCTGGCTTATTTCAGATTCTGCGTGGTTCTCAGAGTGCATGCTGGATATTTTCTCGAGGGAACTGAATGACACAGCTTTTCACCTTCAGTTACACTCAAAAGAAGAGTGTGTGGGGAGCCAGACCGCTGCACTGTAGGGCATATCTTGCAATGACACACATAATGTGAGAGAGGATTAACAGAGAACATCTTGCCCTGCTAAATTTTTCATTTAAAAACTTAAAAAATTAAAAAAATTCTTTCATAATATATTTTACATTTATTTTAAGTTAATCTTTAAAAACATAAATAATTTAGCATTGTTAAATGCAATCTTTAGCCAATTTTAAAATGAATGTCCATTTTTCATACTATAAATTATAATGTTGTTGATGCCTAAATTCACTTGTAGCATTTAAAACAACTGATTTTAGTTTTTATTGATTTAGTTTTATTTATGATTTTTATATTTTAATATTTATTATTTTTAATTGGTGCTGTCAAATCGATTCATTGTGATTAATCGCAACTGACATAAAAGTTTGTAAATATATTGTGTGTATGTATGTGTGTATATACTGTGTGTATATAATATATATATATATATATATACACAAACTTTTGTTAGATGTAATTAATCACAATTAATCGATTTTGACTATTTTTAATACTTATTTCATATTTATTTAGACAAATAGCATAGAATTTTAATATCAGTAATTTATCAGTCATCATCGGCCATAACATGACAATAATTACCAGCTTATCGGTATAGGCCAGAATTTTAATATCGGTATACATCCCTACTAGAGTTGAATCATCAAGATAATAATATAACAATAATGTTTTACAGATGTTTAACTTTATTTTACTAAAGGATTACATACAAATGTGATCTTAAAAATGTGAATGGCTTACTTAAACACGGTAAAACCTGATAAGTTCAGAGTACTCAAAATTATTGTAGACACAGATTACCTCAAAAAATTTAAATAAAGCAACTCACATCTTTTAAGTAAAGAATAATTATAAATAACAATTAAGTCAAACTGATTTTTTTTCATTTTAGTTGTATTTAATGTTTAAGTCCACTGTACTTAAAACTATTGTTTACCATAAGTAATGTTTCTTATTTTTCAATTATTTTGATGCAGTGGTTGTAAAACCCAAGAAGTTCAGAATACTCTAAACATTTAAGTAAACAACTCAAATATTATTTTTTACTACACAAATTCAGTAATTACAATTTAATTGAAATATTGAATAAACTAACACCTAATCTTTATGGTTAAGTGTTAGTTAGCAACAGCGCACCAGTATGCGCTAATGTAACCATCAAAGAGACTATTACTATTTACTTGAACTGTTAATGAACATGCAGTATATATAGCCTTGAAGTTTCACAGCCCATTCTCAACCTATCCACAGGTACTACTCTTCACCATGATGGTAACCCTACAAAACTTCAACATCACAGAAACACATTTACATACCAAAATAACAGGACATTAAACAATAACATCTTCCCCTGTATTAATCTTGTGCAAAAACACGCAAAATAACACTCAATTCCAATTCCATTTATTCCCCCTTACAGAGTGTGACGCAAAGCGTGCTGGGAACTTGAAATCTGCTGCAACTCAGTTTAATGTTGAATGGACTCTTCTGATAACGTCGGTTATGTCGGTAACATCAGCAACGACGTGACATGGATGACATCACTTTATATCGCTCGGTAAACTTAAAAATGATAATTTAAGTATAAGGGTTTACTCAAAAATGTTGAGCTACACAAAAATAAAACTAAACTCCTCATTCAGAAAATGTAATTGTTTTAAGTTGCATCAATGATTTAACAGACTTTAATTGCAGTGTACTCAATCTTTATAAGTTAGTAGTACTATCCGGGTTTACAGTGTAGTTGACTCTGCATGGTAAATTAGGATAATAATTTTGCAGCGATTCAGAAAAAAAATAAAATTTTTATCTGATTTAAAGTCCCTCGCATACACATGCACATATGTACCACCTTGTGCCGCATATACATCATATCTCGTTTTTATTTGGAGCTGGTCCAGGTGTGTTAGCTAACTTTCTCCTTTTGCCTTGCTTGGACTACTTTTACATTTCGGTTACCTGAGCATGAAATTACTAGAGTTTCTCCCCATGCGAGATGTGCACACCTTGTACTCTTCTACGGTCTAGACACACACACAAAATTCACACTTCAGTACTTTATTGCGGTTCCATTAGCATTTAAATTGCTCCCACAGCAGGGAGAGCTGACACGGGTATCATTTTGTTGATTAGGCATGCGCACAAATATCTACCTCAGTCCTGCAACAGAAACTATAGCTTACCTTGAGTGAACTTGAGTTCACAAAGTGGCACTCAGGTGCTTCTGAGGCCTACTGACTTCAGTGATGGAAACTGAAGAGTTGGTCTAAAATTTTTGCACAAGTAAAATACTTTCGAACTGAATGGTTATGCAGTTTCTGTGTGTTTATTAACATGAAACACTCTCTGTCTGTCTCTCCTCAGTTGTCGGGCTGTGGGTTGTTAGGTGTTGGCATCTGGCTGTCCGTTTCTCAGGGCAGTTTTGCCACATTCTCCCCCTCCTTCCCCTCCCTCTCAGCTGCCAATCTGGTCATTACCTTGGGCTCCGTCGTCATGGTAACGGGCTTCCTGGGTTGCCTCGGTGCCATCAAGGAGAACAAGTGCCTGTTGCTAAGTGTAAGTTGACACCTACAACTCTCACAATGCACACCAACTAATTGTTAACCCAGGATTATTTTAACCCAGGGTTAGTGTAATCCTGAATTGTCAGGTTTTGAGATTTCACATAGTGCATTTGCAAAACCTGTCTTATTTATGCATGTTATGTTTCAATTCGTCCTCTCTGGTTGTCTTCCAAAGGCATACTACAAAAACACTTTATCTTCATACTTCATAAATTCATTTGCCGTCACTGCATTTTTAACATGTTCTTTCAGGCGCATCAACAAAAGTATGACACTTGATAGTTGTTGTGATGCTACAAAGCACATAAATATTTAATTGTTTCATTTAGGGATTCAAAAAAACTTTTTTGTTAGCCAAGACCTAAAATATTTACTTAAGTAGCTTCTGAGATCTAAAGTTAATATTTCAGTAATTTAACAAAACGTTCATACTGTATGCTCATGGTCCTTTGATGTCGGTCAGTGGTCACATGACATGCATGTCATTTGCCCTTTTTTAGCTAATTATTAGCTTTTCATCAACTCATGAACCCACAAAGCCCAGTTTGGGATACGTAGTTTATGATTGGTTGTTTTTTGGTAAACATCTTGAGGTAAAATACAGGTTTAAGCATATAGTGTTAAACAACAAAACAAGATATTTTTCCTACCTTTAAGACTACCTTTGAGTGTGTCTATATAGTAAAGCATTTTTACCAGTTGTCCAGAAAACTCCTCAACAGATTTTTTGGACCAATGTGTACGTCATGTTAATGATTCACAATATGCCGTGCAGCATCAGGGGTCTTTGTAGCGCCGCATTGATGGAGAGTGTGGGAGTGGAGAGAAAGCTGCGCAGCTGAGATGCTGCAAGTGAGAAACAAAAGCGTGCCTATCTCCATTCCCACATTCAAACTGCTTCCATTGTCATGAATGGTGCAAAAACATGTCAAATTCCACTTGCTTATATTTTCTGTCAGCCTTTGGGTGACACTTGGTTAGTTTCAAGTCTTATGGCTTATGTGAACAGGCAGAATGATCTCTGATGTGGCACAGGTCACTTAAAACACTTGGTAACAGGAACACATATTCACTATTAACGATGACTTTTCCCTCAATTAACTCCAAATTTAGTGCTTATGCATGCTAATAAGCAACTAGTTAAAAGACCCTAAAATAAAGTGTTACCACTTTTCTACACTGATTGTACATTATCCTGTTTATTACAAATAAATAAATAAATGGTCATGAAATATTGATTTAAAGGGTTACTTCACCCAAAAATGAAAATTCTGTCATTAATTACTCACCCTCATGTCGTTCCACACCCGTAAGACCTTCGTTCATCTTCAGAACACAAATTAAGATATTTTTTATTAAATCTGAGGGTTTCTGAACCACACATAGGCAGCAAAGTCATTGCACCTTTCAAGGCCCAGAAAGGTAGTAAAGACATTATTAAAATAGTCCATGTGACTATACTGGTTGAACCTCAAAGGGTTAGTTCACCCAAAATAAAAATTCTGTCATTAATTACTCACCCTCGTGTCGTTCCACACCCATAAGACAGTCGATCATCTTCAGAACACAAATTAAGATATTTTTGATAAAAAACGATGGTTCAGTGAGACCTCCATTGCCAGCAAGATAATTAACACTTACAGATGCCCAGAAAGGTACTAAACACATATTTAAAACAGTTCATGTGACTACAGTGGTTCAACCTTAATGTTATGAAGCGACAAGAATACTTTTTGTGCGCCAAAAAAAACTAAATAACTTTATTCAACAATATCTAGTGATGGACGATTTCAAAACACACTGCATCATGAAGCTTTACGAATCTTTTGTTTCGAATCAGTGGTTCGGAGCGTGTATTAAACTGTCAAAGTCACGTGAACCATTGAAATTTCGAAATGTTTCGAAACACTAATGACGTAACGAAGCCTCGTTTATTGAAATCGCGTGACTTTGGCAGTTTGATACACGCTCCGAATCACTGATTCAAAACAAAAGATTCATAAAGCTTCATGAAGCAGTGTTTTGAAATCGCCAATCACTAGATATTGTTGAATAAAGCATTATTTTGTTTTTTTGGTGCACAAAAAGTATTCTCGTCGCTTCATAACATTATAATTGAACCACTGCAGTCACATGAACTATTTTAAATATGTCTTTACTACCTTTCTGGGCATTTAAAAGTGTTAATTATCTTGCTGCCAATGGAGGAAATTGGACCCTAAACTAAAGTGTTACCATATATATGCATGAAATATATATTGACAACTCAATGTCACAGTTGTCCACTCACAATCACATATTTCACAGTATAACAAGTACATACAGTATGTCTTCTGTAAAGCACTTTGTTGTATATAAATAATTTACTTACTCATACTCTCTTTTTACTTGTAGTTCTTCATTGTTCTGTTAATTATTCTGCTGGCAGAGCTGATTTTGCTCATCCTTTTCTTCGTGTACACTGACAAGGTACAGTACGAACACCAAGCAGGGCACACACACCCTCTCAATCTGTCTGTTGCACACACACAAACACAGAACTAACCACCCACCGTGCACAGACTCTCATTACCCACACGAATCCTGACAACAACAGCAGCCCACACACCTGCTATCCTGGTTAACACTCAGTATTCTTAAAGTTTTCTTCATTTCCAAACATAAGCTCTGTAACTCATTTTCAGATTACAAATGCTTCACTTGACTTTAAACTCTCCCGCAGGTGAGCGAGAACGCTAAACAGGATCTTAAAGATGGCCTGCGGCTCTACAACACGGACAATAACGTCGGCCTCCGCAACGCCTGGAACATTATCCAAGCTGAGGTGTGTGTGCATGAGTGCAGGTGTGATATACGGTCATCAGTGACAGTAATGGCGGGTCACCGAGAGTTCAGGTAGTTGATTGGGCCGTGTCTATCCACAGCTGTTCTCCACAGAATTATGGAAGATAACTCATGAAGCCCTCCAGTATTGAACAATATGCAGGCGTCTGCAAAAATGTCCTTTTTTCAGTGTGGGAATGATGCATGAATATTCACTCTGTCTCTCAGTGGGAGTGTTGTGGTGTAACTGGACACACAGACTGGCATGATGCCCTGCAGGAGAAAACGGTGCCAGACAGATGCTGCCAGGAGCACTACAGAGAGTGCGGTCGCAACGCCACTAACACCTTCTGGTCACAGGTACAACTGTTTTTTTTTTTTATTTAATTATTTAATTTAACTTAATTTAATTTAATTTAATTTAATTTAATTTAATTTAATTTAACTTAACTTAACTTAATTTAATTTAATTTAATTTAATATTTAATTTAATTATTTAATTTAATTTACAGAATATAATTTAAGAACCTTATTTTAATGCCCTATTTTATTTTATTATTTTATTACTTTTTATTTTATTTTATTACTTTTTATTTTATTTTATTACTGGAACCTTATTTTAATGCCTTTATTTTAATTCATCCTTCATATAATTTTTTATTTTATTCTATTTTATTACTAAAAACTTATTTTAATGTCTTTATTTTAATGTGTCATTTATACTGTTTTTTTATGTTGTTTTATTACCAGAACCTTATTTTAATGCCCTTATTTTATTTATTTTATTTTATTTTATTTTATTTTATCTCTGATTTAAACCTCAGTAGCGAAAATGCAGACTGGCTAGACTCATTTCTGCCACTCAATATTATTTTAGTGAATCAGTTCAAAACATTTATTCATCTGTACTTTCTTTACACTGTGTTAATATTAATTTATGTAGGTAAGTATTGCAGTTTATTGGGGCAAATAAATGAAAAATTGCAGTTTATCTGGGCATATAAATAAAAAAATGATTTATTATCAGTTATTATTATCAATTAGGATTTTTTTTGATTATTTTAAACTAGATTTTACTGTAAAAACAGTAGTTAATACAAAAATATTTAGTTAAACACTAAAATGTTTTTGATTCAGTTGTAGAATCAAAGAGCGTTCTAGTGCTAGTAGTTTATAAGTTATTTAGATGAAATTTCCCTAGACATGTAACTCTAGTTGAGGTAGTCATAAATACTTCTGTGATCACCCAGTTTAATAATGTAACTGAGTTATGTATTTTAAAGGGTATTCCCCATTTAAATAGCTTTAATGTAGTCAGCTACTCTTTGTTACTAGCTTGTACTGTAGCTGACTGCTTAAAAGGTAGTATGACTATACTTTAAATTATAAATATCTTGCACATCGTAAAGTTTCAAAACAGCCTCCCCAATATTACTCATAATCTTATTGCACATTTCAACACACAATCTTCTTTCTGACCCTTAGGGCTGCTACGAGAAGGTTGAGGAATGGCTGAACGACAACAAACATTTGCTTGGAACCATCGCGATGTGTGTGCTGGTCTTACAGGTACAAACATTACGATTACATTCATCTTGACATGTTTTGAAAATAGCTTTGCCTCTAATGATGTTACATCCTGTTTGATGCACACCCATGCTGATGTCACTTCCTCTATTCTGCAGCTGCTTGGGATGGCCTTCTCCATGACCTTATACCAGCAGATCCACAGGGCGGGAAAGAAGTACGATGCCTAGAGGAAGCCCAGTGTTACACTACAAAAACTCTTTGAACACCTTATGTATTATTTCAAAGCCCCGTTTCATGCCATCACAAACTATTACCACTGAAAAAACATTTTTTTTAAGTCTATCAGATTTAATTATGTAGAACAGGCTGTAGATAATATTGCTTGGCTGCTGAGTGGCTAATTTTTTTTTTTGGCCTGAGGTCTAACAGCAACTGTAAGATGAAAACTAATGAAGGGAATACATTGTGAGAAGCAATTATGAATGTTTGCAGCCATTAAGCCGATCTTGGAAATAGTCCATTAGCGTATGAACTGTACAAAAACGCCCACTTCATGTAAGATTGGACTTTGGAGATCGCGATGCACGTAAAAGGATGCGTTCACTATGTCTCTCTTGGACGGTTGCGTACATGTAGACGCAAGTCCGTTTGTTGATGTAATATATCAATCGCATGCTGTATATATTTCACATTGACGTAAGCGTACTGTACAATTGCACACAAACAATCCTTTATCTGATGACTTAAGTGTTAGGGAGAGTGGGGTAAGATGTGTCAACCCCTTAATCTACCAAAAACTGCACAATTTTTTTCATTACATTATCGGAAAGGCTCTAAATGTATGTTTTTAGCATGTTTAAGTAAAATGCGTGGCAAGAAACTTTATTCAGAGTATTTGTAAATTTTAATTTACATAAGTTACATAAATTATTTGACTAAATTTGGGCTTTAATTTTTCTGGATATTTTCAAGATATTTCTTTCAATTTCACATTTGAAAATGTGTCACAGCTTACCACACTCTCCCCTACTTTCAGTTAAAATGAGTATGAATGTGTTTATTTGTAAAAAGTATGTTCTTTGTATGAGAGAGAGAGAGAGAGAGTTTGGGCTAGTCATCTGCTCGCTCTGGGGCTTTGTGTCCTGGTGACTCTCTTCTCGTCTCTGTCTACTCTCTTTGTTTTCTCGCTCACTGATCTTTTCAAAGTGCATCTGTACTGCCGGGAGGCAAACGAGCTGTCCTGCTCCGCCTACCGTCAGGGAAGAGAGGGAGATGAGATCAAAGGATGCAGGATATAGAGGTTAGGAAATAGAGGGGGAGAAAGACCTAATAACGGCCTCTCCTGAAAACAAACAGTATTGTGCAATGACACCTGAAAGCGTGCAATGAGAGTTAACTTATAAGCCATAACCTCGGCGAGCTGTTACTGTCATTCTCCTAAAATACATTCCTACTCATAATCAGTTTGTGAGGTCTATATTTTAATCCACAGATGAAATAGCTGCATCATTACAAAGTATTGAATTATCTGGATAATTTATTACCATGTGACATATCTGCATTACTGTTTAACCGACATATTATTTTAAATAAAAAGAAAAAAAAAATGTTTTAAATAAACTGTTCTTGTCTGACATTTATATTACAAAATATGTGCTTTCAAAAACTAGGAAAAATATCCAATATTCATATTCCAGCATACATTATAGTTGCTGAATAATAATGGTGATTTTTAGGAAATACATTGTGTAAGTAAGGTAATTGTGACCTTTTATCTCACAATTCTGACTTTTCTTCTCACAATTGCGAGTTATAAAGTCTGAATTGTAAGTTATAAAGTCAGAATTGCATGATATAAAGTCAGAATTGCGAGTTATAAAGTCAGAATTGCGAGTTATAAAGTCAGAATTACAAGTTATAAAGTCAGAATTGCGAGTTATAAAGTCAGAATTGCGAGTTATAAAGTCAGAATTACAAGTTATAAAGTCAGAATTGCGTGATATAAAGTCAGAATTGTTTGATATAAAGTCAGAATTACAAGTTATAAAGTCAGAATTGCATGATATAAAGTCAGAATTGTTTGATATAAAGTCAGAATTGCGAGTTACAGTCAGAATTGTGAGTTATAAGCTCGAAATTGAGTGTTATGTCCAATTGTGAGGGGAAAAAGACTGAAGTTTTTTCTCAGAATTGCAAATTTATATATCACAATTCCGACTTTATAACTCGCAATTGCAATTCTAGGAAAAAAAGGCAGAATTGTGAGATAAAATGTTGCAATTACCTTTTTTTATTTATTTAGTGGCGGAAACAAGCTTCCATATAAATCAATGCATGTCTGTGGCCAGTTTGATAGTTTTTTTTAATGCTAGTTTTATAGAGTGCAAACTGTATTTGTCTATTGGCTGTCTAGTAACACTCACACCATGGGATGTCCAGATAATTGATCCCTTTCTCAAACTTTTGTGGATGCTCTATTAGGTAACCAAGGAATAAGCTAGCTGAGTCACATCCTGTGTTTTTCTATAATGAATGTCCTTGCTGAAATATTTAGTATTTTTGTAATACATTCTGCAAGACACTGACTGTACGGAGACCTTGGACCTTTATCCGTTTGGAGGATATTCTACTGAAATGGTTCTGGTAGCTAAAGAGTTGTACTGCTAGTCTGGAGTGTGTTTCTGTATACTTGAACACACTTGCTTCACGTTTAAAGCGCTCTTAAGTTTTATTAAAGCATAAAAGGAATCGGGTAAAGTAAAACAAAACAGATATATTTCAACAACTTTATACAGCTCAAAATACACAACAATACAAAATACAAAGTAGAAAACTGTACTGTCTCTTGTTCTCCTCAGAAGAGAGACGGACCTCTCTGTAATACATGAAGGAAGGGCTTTTGTTGTCTCTTTTAGATCTGCTGTGTGATGTTTGGCATTGAGATGAAACTAAAGCAGCTGTCTAAAGAAGCTCTGTGTTGCGGTAAGGCTCTTTGTCTCCATCTGTTGGCCAAATATTAGATATAGTTGTGTGAATGTTAGTGTGTGAAAAACATAACTTAAAAAGGAAGATATATATGGTTTCAGGCTCATTTTGCAGTGTATATCAGTGGTTTCAATAGTTGACACACCTGATTCAAATGTGTCTCTAATGCCCCTGTGCTTGGATGGACGTGTGTGAGTGAGATTTTTGTACGCTGAGTATATTATGCCTTTAATTTTACAGAGAGAGATTCCCTGCTTTATGACTCACACAGAGTCAAAAAGCAGGAGACCCTACAGAGATATGTTCAGAGACATTTGACGGGGGACTGCTGTAAATATTGAGAAACTGAAAAAGGAGTGTCAAAACACTGAAAACTCCATGAGTATTTGTCTCTTTTTCTTCGTCAGTGGTGGTCCTCTTTTTTTTTTTCCAGTTATCCCCAAACCCATCTCTCTGACTGAGAAGACTTCAGCTGTACTGACTCGCTGTTGTCTCCATCTGCCTGCAGCCAAACAAAGGTAAATAAAATGATGAAATGACAACAAAAACTACACAAAAGCTGTATGTGTGGCATGCTGTCAATTACCACAGAAAGTTTGTATCATCAGTTGATTACAGAAGCTCCAAGAGGCCATGAATTAGTTTGTCTTATTTTGTCAACTTAATTTTCTCATGATCTCAATTTCAACAAAAGTCGTTTTCTTAAGGTCTTGTTTGTATTTTTGATCAAATGAATGCAGCCTTGCTGAGCAGAAGAGACTTCTTTCAAAAACATTCTTTCAAAAAATCTTACCGACATCAAAGTTTTAAATCGTAGTGTAAAAAAATAAAAATTTGACACAAAATCTGGTGGTGGCATCAAACTCGCAACAAGTAACTGACCTTGCTTGCGATAGCTTTCAGTTTACCCAATAAGGAAGGAGTATTTGAGTAAACAACATCGTCCTCGTTCTCCTCCCCCTCCCCCTCTGCTAGTGCACAACTGTCCGCTGCTGGCAACTCACAGTCCTTATTGGCTGACATCACTAGTCTGGAGTATTTATATTCAAGCCTGTTCAAAAAAATGAAAAGGTGTCAAAAATTAAAAAGCACTTTTTTTTTAGATCTGAAGCTAAATTTCCATTGACCGCTTGTTACCTCTTGTTCTTTTTCCAGAAATAGCATGTGAGAGAAACCAAAAGGGCGGCCATGAATGCTCCGCCCCCAATTCCCGCCTTCACCCATAGGCCAACCACCTCACAGTGGGCAGAGGTCTTGTTCGGGAGCGGAACCCCTTTGCTACAGAGTTTTGGTTCGTTCCACACATAAAGGGTGTCCTGTTATAAGATGAAATGAGTGAAAGCTCAGAAAGATGTCAAATAAATTCAACTAGATGAATTTGTGGTACAATTAGAGATGTACCTGCACTCCTCCTTTGCACGCTCCTTCTATCGAGTGATAGTCGGCTTCAGTGCAGAGAGGACAAGCACTGGAGCTCTCCCAGAGGAAATGAAACTCACAGCCATTACATGTACCGGCTGGGCACTTGCTAAACACACACAAACACACAATCAGGAGTGATGTTGCTTCAACTTTTACATCTTCAGACTAACAGCATGACTGGGAGTATGATATTGCTTTTATATAACTAAATGTTTAAACTGAAAAATATTTTGGAAACAATATTGTGAGTTACTTTATAGTTCCAAAGTACTAGAATTGATGATTACGCGTCTCCAAGAAACACAAACTAGTGGTCTGGCATTCATGATTGAATCAATGTTTTTTAATGAATCTATTAAGTGAATAATTCAATGATTCACTACAAAAGTCACTTTTAACCACTGGTGTTACCATGTAAGAAATGAAGAAAGAGTTGCTGGAAAAACTAAATGCACAGACTGTCTGTCTAGAACACACAAACAGTCAAATTCGAAAGCCAGAACAATTTTTTTTTTAAATCAAAAGTAATCAAAAAACTAATCACAATATTGTTTTTTGTGATTAATGTGTTTCCGTATTGTCTTTTCTTTAAGCAAAGGAAATTGTTTGTAAATGTAATTAATCGGTCTGGCAATTTTTGTGGATGACATTTGTAGCAGAGTCGTACATTTCAATGCAATTTCAATTCAATTTCCTAACCCAACACACTCACATAATCAACATTTCTCATTTCACACATGGGAAATGTAAACTTAGAAAAGCAAATCTGCAAAAATTTGCAACTGGCTTGCAAACCTCCACTGATATTCATATTAGCATATATATTAATAACAGAGTTTCACTCGTGAAAGATCATTTGTTGAGATTTGATATTAATTCATCATACACAAAGAATACAAATGACTTTTGTTACGCATTCCATCTGGGTTTTATTTATAAATAAATTAATCCATAAAGAACGTTTTTCTCCATTTACTGAGCTACTCTGCTATGCACATTTTAATGGAACATTAAATGGAAAAAAGTTATGTCAAACTGAATAAATGCATCCTAAAATACTTTGTCATAATATACATAGATTTGTGAAAAAAAAACAAAAAACACACAAACCTTGGCACGGTGAGCTCCCCGCGTGAGCTCTTTTCAGGACTGCAACGCAGAGTCACGACTGTGCTACGGCCGTTCAGACAGGATGCTGTGGGCTGTGGAGAGCTGAGAATTGGGGTGTTATTAATATAATATCATTGCACCCATCAGCTAAGCATTTTTAACAATTTAATCTTTCTCCATTTACCGATAGAAGAAGTTGATATCTGGAACTTTCCGTGACAACTCAGGGAAGAGGTCTGAGCTGACAGTGACCCCATCCAGATTGTTATCAACAGAAGCTCCTGAGAAATGGAAGCATGAAGGAAGTTAGACACAAGTAAGCAATTCAGACACTTCTATTCTGAAGGGAACTAAACACAAAAGTGCATGAAAAACAGCCTTTATTGTAGATCAGGAGTTCTCAAATCTGGCACTCAAGATCCACTTTTCTGCAGAGTTTTGCTCTAACCCTAATCAAACACACCTGAACTAGCTAATCAAGGTATTCTTAATACTAGGGCTGTGTCCAAAAAAGTCCAAGGGATCTATTTGAGGGGACAGCCATTTGTAGTGTTGTCCAAAACCATAGTGGACATTATCGAGTGCATTCATTCAATCCCATAATTCACCACAATAACGAGTGTACAACTGATGTATGCTCAGCGGCTAAAGAATACCCATAATGCACTGTGAGGGTTGTGCTGAATGAATTCCCACGTCTCGCCAAAAGATGGCATCTGCAGCTGAATCATCCATCCATCCATTTTCCAAACCGCTGGTCCAATGTGGGTACAAAGTAATATCATACAGGTATTAATTCCTATTTAATTAATTATTAAATTGTTTAATTAAGATTTATACATAGTTTTAATGACAAAGTTCAAGATAAATCATTTCATTACTACTGGAGCTGCCAGTTCGCTAAGTGTCAAATGATTTTTTAAACGGCAAGCACAAACTATGCAAAAGCCGGCACACTCAGTGTCCGAATTTTCTCACTCTTTTTCATTCACTCCTTCAAGTGAACTATATTAGTGGACTAATGTAGGGAATAGTGAATGAGGGTAAAGGGGGCAATTTCAAACAAAGGGAGTTATAGGCAGGTGAGTTTTATCAAGATTGGAGCCAAACACTGCAGGAAAGTGGATCTTGAGGGCCAGAGTTGAAAACCCCTGCTGTAGATTATTGCAGATTAAGGGTTTCACTGTGACAAAGGCATTGACACAGGCTTGACACTGATCCCTGAGCAGACTCACTTAGAGATGGAGATAACAGACTGACATCAATTACATTAAAGTAATTTAACATACACTCCCATTCAAAAGTTTGAAGTCAGCAAGGATGCATTAAGACATTTATAATGCTACTAAAGATTTCAAATAAATGTTCTTTTGAACTTTCTATTCATCAAAGAATAAAAAATGTATCATAATTTCCACAAAAATATTAAGGAGCACAACCGTTTGCATTGATAATAATAAGAAATGTTTCTTGAGCAGCAAATCACCATATTAGAATGATTTCTGAAGGATCATGTGATGCTGAAAATTCAGTTTTGCCATTACAGGAATAAATTATATTTTAAAATATATTAATAATATGTAATAATATTTCAAAATCTTTAGATTTGGTGAGCATTAGAGACTTTTTAAAATATCTCACCGTCCCCAAACTTCTGAATGGTAGTGTATGTTAAATAACATTAAATAAGGTTACAGATCACATAATCTCACCAAGGAAAGTGTCAGCCAGGCTGATGGACTGAGATGACAGGGCTGTTCTGAAGCCCCGTCCATCTGCAGGAATGATGGTAGATTGGCACACAAAAGTCTCGACGAAATTGTTGAGGTCAGCGGATTCATTTTGCACGTCCTTACTGGACAGATCTGTGACATTGTCAGTGCACACCGCCACCTTTTTCCCCTGCGGCAGAGAATAAAATATGCAAGTTGACTTTGTAGATCGTCTTAAGAACTGAAAAAAGCAATTGTTCCTGTTTCCTATTAAAGCAATCTATTATTAGCTAGACTGAAGTCAGTTAAAGATAGAGATGTTTGTATGTAGGAGTACCTCAGCTCCACATAGACTGATATTAAACTGGTGGTAGTATTTGGTTCCTTTGGAGGTGAAACTAGGCCCATTCATGATTGACCCCACTGAACTTAAGGCACTCAAGTCGTAGGTCAATGTTCGGTTCTGATCCATATGCGAAAAGGTGCAGTCGTTAAAACACACAGAGTGCTCCTGGACACACACAAACAAAAAAAAACACACATTTTGGATGTTACACTGTCATACATATAGTCATGCATTTCCTCTGGTTTTACACTTACCTTGTTGCTCCTGCTACCAGGACCGCAGGGCTGACAAGCCTCTTGCCCATAGATGTGATGTCCGGAGAGGAAGGTGTTGGGCGGGCACTCCTGGCACTGGTTAGTGTCTTTGTTGATGAAGTGTCCAGCAGGACAGGGGACACAAGAAGAGCCGTCCTGCTGACTCATCATTGCACAGGCATGGCAACCAGACGCTGAGCCATCCATCGCATTAGTCACCGTGATCGAGTAGATCTTTGCGATGTCATTTACATACTGACGCACCTGGGAGAGAAAAACAGTGAATGAGAATGTTTTCCACACAACAAAAAGGTACTTTAGACTCATTTCTGGTGAATACTTGCATCAATGGCTTTGTTGGTACGTTGGAAAGCCCATGTGTAAGACACAGAAGCATTTTTGGTCATGATGTGGGTGTACGCTTGTCTCTTTTTACTCCCTACCCATGATTCCACAACATTTGTGCTCTTCCTGTTTACATCCTACAGAAAAAAACATTGATTTGTTAAATAACTTCATTCATCATAATGATTGGGCCACTTGCTAAATTAAATATACAACATTGTGAGGTCATGTGACAGTGTAGCATACTACATTTTTTATTTATCTTTGCATACAGCATAATGTTTCACAGTTTTTAAATTTTTTTTTTTTTTTTTTTTTTGTCTTACTATCATAAAATAGAGTTCACAGTCTGCACTGCAATTGGTCTCGAAGATAAACATGATTCGGCCAAACTCGGTAGCTGAAGCATCGTCCACAGAAGTAGGAAGTCTGAGAGAGATATAAGGTGAAGTAATCTGTAAATGTTTTTCGCACAACCAAAATTTTTACACTAGAATTGTAGATCTGACTCACTTGAATCCAGGCACTCGTAAATTTAAGATGAGGTAATCGTTATCTGAGCCGCCCACTCCACTACGAATATGGTCGCCAGCCACCTCCCAACCTACAGAAGTAAATGTATATATATAAATGTAATAGTTTTAAAGGCACAATATGTAATTTTCGCCACTAGAGGTCGCTTATTCAAAACAAAGGTAGCTTGATGTGAATAAGTGTAGAATCATGGGAGTTGTGGTTTTCCTCCACAGCCAATAGTAAAGAATCTCACTTGGGCAGAAATTATGTTCATGGGTGAGCTAATGTATTAAAGTTTTACTATTGTTGTGATATGAAGCGGAACGAGGCTGCTGGAGTAAATGCTAATGATAGACACCTGTGATACACACCCAGCAAAGCTTTTATTATGCTTATGCTGCAGTCGGTCACTTCCGCTCTTTTAGTTGCGTATGTGGGGCAACGCAGCACTGTTTTTCATGGTTAAAACAATCATACTAAATACATTTGAGTGTGCTGAAAGTTATAACGTTTCTCTGTGCGTTCGCTCAGTGGCTGCTATAAGAGACTTTTTGCACTTTGCAGTAATCTAGATCGATATTAGTAAAACTGGAAATCGAGGGTAGTGCGGATATGACGTCATTGACAGGCGACGCAATGACACGGTCCGTGTCCTGGTTAAAATTGCTGATTTCTCTGGATTTAAACATTGCTGGAAACATTTGGGATAATGTAAGTACACAAGTCAACAAAATATATAACATTGTTCTAGTGGTTTTTGTGGTTTTTGGATATTTTAATCTAAAAATCTTACATATTGTGCCTTTAATGTAATAGTTTTAGTCAACAATAACAACACATTTATATAGCAACACTTGAATATATATATATATTCAAGATTTTAAGTAAAAATACGTATTTATATATGACATACATATATAACATAAATATACACAATTTGTTTTTACACTTACCATTCATTTCATCACATTTAGAGTTGCCCACATTAAAACAAGATGTTTTCATATTCCTCGGCAGGATGTTCCACCACTTGTATTCATATCCTAATGAAGGTTCAGTTCCTCCCGGGCATCTTTGACATTCTGTGCCAAACGAAATCTTCTCCATTACAGTTCCAATAAACCAAATGTGTACACATATAATACACATGAGTATGTATCTATGTTTACGTGTGTGTCTATATACCTGCGGTACCATCAGAATAAGTCCCTTGTGGGCAAGGTAAACAGGTGGAAGAGTTGTGCATGTAGAAGCCTGGATTACAGGGTGGACAGTCCTCTTTCTCTCCAGAAGGGGGCAGAGTCACAGCACCAGTCACATTCTCCACGCACACCTGAGGCTCCACCCACCTGTACAATATCTGGGTCTAAAATTATACAGCAATATTAACCATTAACAGATTATCCACATAACATTTACAACAAAACACATTCTGCATTATATCCTACCTTGCCTTCACTATCACAGGCCGTGTGGATTTGAAAATAGTCTTTCTCTGAACAAGGAGGCCTCTCTTTACACTGCGACCATCCCTCCTCTAGAACACGCACACATGTAGAGAAAAGTGTGTTTTATTTACTGGATTGTGTTTGATTCATGATCACAATAAGCCATGTAGCTCGTTTAACACAACAAAGAATGATTTGTTTGCAATCTTACGAGAATACTGTGTCTCGGTGCAATGTGTACACGAACTGGCTCCCTTTCCAGAGTAAGTATTCCTGGGACAAAGGTCACATGAGGAAGAGCCTGGAGTTTTACTGAAGGTGCCCGGCCTGCACGGAAAACACTCTGACGTGTACGCCACACCTGCTCACAAAACATGTATATATAAAAAAAGATATTTAATAAATGATTGATTTGTCTTTAAGAAGGGTATGAGTCACATAAGTAGATATTATTTCGGCAGAATCTCACACCTTCGATCTGGATGTTCTTCAAAAGGACTGGCTTCACTGGTTTTCCACCCAAGAGCATTCCTGTGGTTCTCCAATACAGAATATTCGTTCCTGACTTCAGATTTACCTGTGACATACAAAAGCTACATTAGATGTCAATTTACTTCCAAATCATTCAATATTTTGGCTTTTTTTGCTTTTTATGATAGGACAGTGTGTAGACAGGTGAAATGGGAGAGAGGACAGGATCAGGAAAAGTCTGCGAGCCAGGACTTGAACTCGGGTCATTCGAGATGAAAGGGCGCTATATGTCGGTGCGCTGCCCACGAGGCTATCGGCTCTGACCAAATCATTCAATATTAATAAAATATGCAAGATCACTAACCGTATGGGTTCCCCATTCTCCGCTGGTGGTGAGTTTGATCCATTTCTCACTTCCTGTCTGGTCCATCTCTTGACATTGGTCATTCTGAATCTGCACCAAAGGTTATTTTTGGAGTTATATTTTCACTTACAACACATTTGTAGAATAAACTGCAAGATATATAAAGTAAAACACACAAAGAACTCGAAGAAGACGTTGCTGTCGACATATTGATAGTCAAAGGAGACGGATCCCTGCTTCATGAGATGCACTGCATACACCAGCGACACTGTGCAGTCGTCACGATTGGATTCCAAGTGAGTTCCCTGAGCTGTCCATGAAGAACTGCAATTGAACAACACAGTGTAAACAGATAGATCCAGATCTGTAGATACATTGCAAAAGCTTAGAGAATAGAATATACATACAGTATATATGTATATATATATATATATATATATATATATACAGAATATAACTTGGCACTGACTTGTTGCAGGTCATTGAGTCGTCCCCTGAGCCTCCTGAGTCCATGTATGTGGCCAGACTGCTGAATCCCGCAGGGATGGAATCCCACTGGTCGAAACGCACACCGCTGCCCAGCGAATAAGAGCCAGCCGCACATGATGTACACTGCTGGGATGACATCTCTAAAAACTCCCCAGCTTCACAAGAAAAAGCTGTACAACAAGTAAGAACAGGCCGTGTTTGCATACTGACGCAATACACTCTTAAAAATAAAGGTTCTTTATTGACATCGATACAGCTTTAACATTCATGGAACCTTTCCATTGCACAATATGACCTTTATAGTGAAAAACGGTTCTTTAGATTATTAAAATGTTCTTCACACTAAGAAAAAAAGGTTCTTTGGGGAACCAAAAATGGTGGTTCTATGGCATTACTGTGAAAATCTCCTTTTGGAGACTTTATTTTTAAGAGTGTACACATAAAAGCATTTAAATGGCATGAATGTTATTGCTTTTGATAACTAAATATAAAACCAAGGAAATGCTCCTGGAGCTTTTCTCCAAATTTACATCAGCATTTTTTCTGATCTAATTTTGCTCTTGTGGTTTCAATGTGATTTTGTGTATGCATGAAGCATCCAAATACTTTTTTATCTTCATTTTGAACAACACCGTGTGCTTGGGATTTAAATTAAATGGCACTTTGTTTGATATTTGAAGTAATGTAACGCATTTTCATTAAGCGTGTCTAAATTTGGTTGTTTTCTTACTGCAGTCTGTGCCTCTGACTGGCTCTGGTAGGCCTGTGCAGCTCCCCTGTCTGTGAGGGATGGCAACTCTCCATCTGGAGCCTGTGCTGTCACACTCTGTGTACTCGAAGTAGTATTCTGTCTGAAACACATGCAGATATCAACATATTCAGACATTTACATGAAACACAAGTTATGGTCATTAAAGGTGACTATATCTGTTTTTTGTTCATAAACCAGCAAGAAAAAGATTAATATGTGGATAAAGATCATTTAAGTTTTTTTTGGTAATGTTACTATACTACTTAACATATGTCTGAAAGATATACACATTGACATATTCAGATATTTACATCAGTGAATTGTTTTAGCACATTTTGTAATAGTGTTTCATTTGGTGGCAAAACACAATGATTATTTTATAAGAGCCACTGGCACAGCTCATCCCTTTACTGCACAACTATCATTCTGTGTAAAATCTGTGTGTGTGTGTGTGTGTGTGAGTATGATGGGAGGGGGGATTGGGACAATCTGTCTGCCTTCTGTCCCCGGACGCTCACCAGGGCAACGGCCAGGAGCCCTGTAAATGTTGTCATGACGATCAGTCATTGCTAATGTTTGTGGATGTATTGAACTGGAGTCTGATATACACTGATAACAACCTGAAATAATGAGGCCACTAAATACCTCCTGTGTGCGCGCGTCTTTGTTGAAAAATCTGTTATGCAAATCAGTGTGTTCAATGCCTTAAAACACAGTGATTGTTCTCCTCTCCTTTAGGGGCCTTCTACACACACAAAAGCCAAATCTACTGGATACACACACAGGGAAGAGTGCATGCCATGTTTTAAATTACATAACTTGGTATAACAGCATAAATGCTGTATAATATAGTGCAATGAAGTAGCTGGCTACACTGCCTTCAGTAAGGTGATGAATACATCCCCCCCGGTGGTGCTTGTCATCTGGTAATGCTTGGTTACAGCACACACATTATCACTAATGATGCACCTGCACCTGCCACTGTTGCCCCAGCCTCCCTTACATATGCTCTTAAAGGAACAGTTCACCCTAAAATGAAGATTCTGTCATCATTACTCACCCCATGATGTTCCGATCCCATATTTTACTTATAAGAACCCTTATTTTAGATATAAAGAATGTTTTTCTATACATTAAATGCAAATGGAAACTGAGGCTGTCGTTCTGAACCCATCTTTTTATTTGTGGCCCTTTAAGATGCGCGTCTTTGTATGCAAACATGGATGAGGTAAATCTGTGTATATGTAAAACACCACAGTCTTTTTAAATCAAATGGAGGGTGGAGATCAGGAGAGGTCATATAAAAATGTTTGAAGTTCATATGAATCCATTTTACAAGCAACTGCAGCGCATAACGCACAATAATCGAGCTGTCATCTGATTGGTCAGCTGAGCACCGCGTCATCATATTATAGGATCCTCGTCCGTCTCGTATCTAACCATTTTAATATGTCAAAAACAAGATGTTGTTTTTGCTTTTTTCATCGCGTATTTTGTACATAGATAACCATTATGTTTTTGTATTAAAAAACAATAATACATAATAATAACAACGTCCATTAAAGGCATTTTTAGAAGCTCACAGTCATCCGTATAATATTTTAAAATTAATTTTAAATATTTATATCATAAGCAGAAACCAGATTTGTCTACGTTGTGACTGGTTTAAAATGGTCGTCATATTTAAAATATACATGTTTTATAAAAAGGTGGCATGTTGTCGTTTACCTCTTTACACTGTGGCAGGTTGCTTGACGCTCGTGCGCAGAGGAAGAGGGTTACAAAGCGCACAAAATAACAGGATGTCCAAAGCGCCCTCTTCTCCATCTCATAAAGGCAGGAATTTAAGGAAAACAAGAGATGCTAAGGATCCGAATAAAGATAACGAGGTTTCTCGATGTCTATGCATAAACTACAGACTGAAATGCGAACACGCTGCTATCCGTTCAACGATAAGCTCCTACTGTAGTTGCGCTTATGGGGCTTTGATTGACAGGGAGCGTCTGACGTCACGTTTGTCTAGTCTCCCAGTGCCAGTTCACATGGCATCTTTTATTTAGGCCAAGTTAACCTTTTTGTAATCTCAAGCATTTCGGATTCACAAATTATAATGTTCCACTAATAAAAAATACTGTGTATTTATAATATAAATACAATAGCTAATACAATGCTTGGCATATGATTGTTCAGTGGTCTATAATAATTGTTTTGCATAATGCATAAAAAGTTGAACACTCACACAATGCTCTTTTATTATTTACAGTGACCCTCAGTAAGAAAGTCATGCTGGAAGTGCACCAGAGAGACAATGCACAATAAATAATTCAGTAATATTACACCATTACACAATCTCATTTATTGCCAGGATGTAAACAAAACAAGTTAACCAGCAGGAATACAGTGCAATTAAGTGGAACTTCATTACATAAACATCTGCATCTATCTATCTATCTATCTATCTATCTATCTATATATATATATATATATATATATATATATATTGTGTGTGACTTTTTTTTTTTTTGGCCTATGCAATCTTGTAAGAATATTACCAGTGATTAAAATAATTTTTACACTATAACAATTCAAACATATAAAGGAAATTCACACATTTTAATTTCAAAATTGTTGCAGCTTCATTTCAAAAATGTTTTGTTAATTTTTAATAAAGTAGGCTACAGTATTTTATATCACATTTCAGCTCATAAATGTTCTTACATTTATGTTTTCCCAGATAAATAAAAAAATAAAAATATATTTTATTTGTTCATAAATGTTTTGTGTGTGTGTGAAATAGGCTATATATGTGACACTGGACCACAAAACCTGTCATAAGTCGGTAGCATTAGCCAACAATACATTGTATGGGTCAAAATTATTGATTTTTCTTTTACACCAAAAATCATTAGAAATTAAGTAAAGATCATGTTCCATGAAGATATTTTGTAAATTTCCTACTGTAAATATATCAAAAATGTATTTTTGTGAGTGGATATGCATTGCTAAGGACTTCATTTGGACAACTTTAAAGGCGATTTTCTCAATATTTTGATTTTTTTTGCACCCTCAGATTCAATGGAAAGCTTATTTATCTCAATTTCAAGGGTCACATATACCATTCTTTTTTTATTGAAAATGAAAGGTTACAGGTATTAACAGTATGAAATAGCCTAAGGGGGCATATGGACATCATCACAAGAGGTTATAATAACTACACAAATCAACAAAATATAACATTTTGTCATCATGAAAAATTAAAGGTTCCTTACAACAGACTCAAGGATGTTATATGTTTTCGAGTCCAAAGGTTTTAACATATTCTTAAAGGAAGTAAAAAGCTTTATATCAGAGGAGAACATTCTACAATTGGGATTACAGTAAACTGGTCTGGCTTTGTGAAGAAAAAATTTAGCCAGAAGACAAAGTAATAATACAGATATGCCAAGTTAGATTTGAATAAGCCCCAGAATCAACAGCAGATGGCGCTGCTGATACGGCCACTAATCTGAAAGCGTTTCAATACATCAGCTGTAATTCAAATGCGTGTGTTTAACCTTCATAGTAAAACCTTAAACTCTACAAACGAGTATTTTCGAGATATAAGGTGACAAGCCATATAAACGTGCATTTTAGACAGACAGGCGCACACTTGAGCAAAAAACGGAAGTCATCACCGGGCTTCTGTAGACACTTCCGCTCTGACTGAGGAGAGGAAGAAAAAAAAAAAAGCGTATTTTCCTCCATCCTGGTATTTGCCTTCATCCTGGTCACTGCGAAGTCCCCGTACCCAAAACAGGAAGTAAGTACCAAAATCATAGCTAAATTTCACTTTCGCTCACCCTTGTGCGCTGGACCTGTATTGTTTTATTATTTACATAAAAAAATAATGCACCGACATCGAATAAATGTCGTCGATACTTCTCGGCTTCATGTTGCACATAAACATGGCGTCTCATTATTCCTCATCTGCTTATATTAAATGAGCAGATAGGAAATGAACAATAAGGCAATACTCAGAATGGTGCATAATATTATTTTATGCTGATATTATTCAGTTTGTTCACAATAATGTTTTAAATGAGGTCTCGAGTCGTGTATTTGTGTGTTTCATTCAAGTTTGCATTGTCTATGCTGAAATATATGTCTGAATTAAAATGCTAACATTTTTATATTAGTATAATGAATATCCAGAACAATACAAATGAAGTGTGTAGACTTATTTAGACTAATTTAGACTTTATTTAGCACATTATAAGAGAGTCTGTCTGTGTGTCTATTAATTGACCTGTAGGCTGAGCATGAACACAGGGGATGTCCCGGCAACTGTGACCCTTGAATCCGTCAATTCTGTCACATTTACTCAGGACACTGATGGAAACATAATTCTGCACTGCCCTCAGAATGGTAAAACACACCCCTCCCCACAACCTGTGACCTCATTGTGCTTTATTGTAAGTATTTGTTTATATAATATTCTTGCATGGTTTGGACATGTAGATGGGGAGGACCTTGGTTCAGACGGGACCTCTGAACCTGTTCACAAACGACTGCGACTGTCCAATGAAGATGGAGAAGACCCTCAGGACTCTACCTCAACGGAGTACTCTGTTGTCACTCTGCCAAGTGAGTAGAAACGCACATGGACATGTTTGTACACAGTTTATACCTTTATACCTGACATGTATACCAAATGATAGTGCAAATATTTTCCTGAATACTCTCACTGTTAACCATTGGTCAGTTAAACAGATAGTCACAGCCCAAATGCCTTTAGTTGAGCTGATGTTGATCAGCTTAAAGGTAGGGTAGACAATTTTGGAGAGGCTAGCAATAGCAAGCTAGCTTTGAAAGCATTAAATGCTACCCTCCCTTCAGAGCATCTTGTAATTATGGTTACGACATGGCATGAAAGCAGTATAAGCTTGTTGTTCTGGTTCAGGAGGAACTGTAAAGGTGTCTGCTGTTTGCTTGTTGCGTTCGCTGATAGGCAGGTAGGACATTGTATCAATGCATTCGGACCTGAATGAACTGAGACTTCCACAGAAGACATTTTTTTTATGTTTAGACCACTTCTATTTATTGCTATCAGGATGTGAAGTGAGTTTCAAGAAGTATAACAAAAGGTGTTTATGAAAAAAATTGCCTACCCTACCTTTAATATTAAATAATGCATTAACTAAAAATTGAATGTAATATTTTTACATACATGTCTATATCATGTATATATAATAAATAATGGCATTTATTTACTGATAATATTTTAATATTTATTTTAAAATTATGAAAGATGGATATTTTATTAACTGGTTTGTGCTGATTTCAGTTACAGAAGGTGATGAAAGCTTCGAGGTGACAATGACTGCTACAGAGATGAGAGATGCGGAGCTGGAATCGGATGATCCTTCTGAAACACCGGTAGAAACCCTAGTTCATATATTTAGGAGTACATATTGCTTAGTTGCCACCTTTTAATGCTAGTGTTGCATGGATTTAAAGGGATAGTTCACCCAAAAATGAAAATTATCCCATGATTTACTTTATAATGTAAAACTTTGTTTGTCAACAGGATAAGGATTCTTCTGTGCAAAAGAAAGGTGAAGATGTATCAGCTGTCAGTCAAGCCTGGTTCACCACGAAAGAGGATAAAGACACACTGGTTAACAAGGGTACGTTTGGCATATTCTGCAAATATACAGATCTGTATTATCATACAAACCCAGCATAAGAAATATAGGATCTGATATCAGTATGCACAGTCATAGTATCTGTCATTTATCCCCAGGTCACAAATGGAAACAGGGTATGTGGTCAAAAGAGGAGATTGATCTCCTGATGAGCAACATAGAGCATTATCTAAAGGTGAGCATGCTTTATGAATGCATTACATTTGCCATCTTTGATTCGCACCCTCACTCTTCATCCGTCTGTGCTTCCAAACTCAGAACCGAGGAATCCAGGACCCTGCGGAGATCATCTTTGAGATGTCGAAAGAGGAGCGAAAGGATTTTTACCGCAGTATAGCGTGTGGTTTGAACAGACCACTGTTTGCTGTATACAGACGCGTACTACGAATGTACGATAACCGAAACCACGTAGGCAAGTAAGGACATAGTTGATTTTATTTGTCTGTTAAAATAGATTAACAAATCATATATACACCAAAAATGTCTATTGTAAAATTTGATATGTGCTTTTCTTGTCATTTAGATACACTGATGAGGAGATTAATAAATTGAAAGAGTAAGTTGAACCATGAATCTTGAATGCCATGAAGTGTAATCTGAATTTGTGAGTCTACAATGTCAGATTTTCGGTGTGTGTAATTAGGCTGAGGGAGAAACATGGAAATGACTGGGCTACCATTGGAGCGGCACTTGGCCGGAGCGCATCGTCTGTGAAGGACCGCTGCCGACTCATGAAGGACACATGCAACACCGGTCAGTTTTTCCAAATCTTCATTTCAGTGTTTTCTATTATTAGTTTCTATTGTATAAGTTTTCTGTTATACTAGAAGAAACGTGTTTGTTTGAAAGTATATTAAAAATGCATTTATATATATATATATATATGTATATATATATATATATATGTATATGTATGTATGTATTTTATTATTATTAGTAGTTTATTACAAAATTATTTTTTCATTATTATATTTATTTTATAGTTTATTTTTTAATTATTATATAATTTCTATGTGTGTGTATGTGTGTGTGTGTGTGTATATATATATATATATATATATAGAAATGTATATTATCAATTTTACTAGTTTTTAAAAAATATATTTTTATAATTATACTCATTTTATTGTTTTTTAAATAAATATATATATATATATTTAAAATTATGTATTAAAGAATTTTAAATGTTTGTTATATATTATATCATTTTTAATTTATTATATATAGAACATAGAAATTTTTATTATTATTACTAGTTTATTAAATTGTTTTATAATTATACTAAATTTATATATTTTTAAATAAATATGCATATTTTAAATAATGTATTAAAGAATTTTAACTGTTTACGTTATATATATATATATAGAATTTTTTTATTATCATTATCATTATATATTATAGTTCTAGAAATTATATATAATTAATTTTATGATTAATAGTCTTATAAAAATATATATTATATATATATATATATATGTTAATAATGTTAATAATATATATATTTTTTTAAATGATTAATTATATTATAATAGTATATAAAACTAGATACTATTATTAGTAATACTATTATTAGTATTATATTATTGTAAATTATAAAATTTATTATACATTTTATATATAAAACCTATCATTCATTTACATACATATATATAAACTATATCTTATGTAATAAAACTCCCACGCTTTAGGAAAATGGACAGAGGAGGAAGAGAGACGGCTGGCAGAGGTGGTCCACGAGTTGACCGGTACGGAGGCAGGTGACGTTGTAACTCAGGGAGTCTCTTGGGCTTCGGTGGCTGAACTTGTCGGCACTCGTTCAGAGAAGCAGTGCCGCTCCAAATGGCTCAACTACCTTAACTGGAAACAGAGCGGTGGCACGGAGTGGACCAAAGAAGATGATATCAACCTTGTACGCAGGTCGGTCACATCAAAAGGGCCTTGGATGGTACTGTTTATCTGTTCACAAACTAAATATGAATCATTAATCGTAACTCTGTATGAGCAGGATAGCCGAGCTGGATGTGGAGGATGAGAATGATATTAATTGGGACATTCTGGCTGGTGGCTGGAGCAGCGTTCGCTCACCTCAGTGGCTCCGTAGCAAATGGTGGACCATCAAAAGACAAGTGGCCAATCACAAGGAGCTTCCCTTTCCCGGTGAGTCTTCAAAGTTCAGCATGTCTGCTATAATGTGAGTTCAGACACTGAAGCAGTGTTTGTTCTCTGTGTGTGTAGTCCTGTTGAAAGGGCTGCAGGATGTTGTGGAGGCACCGCCGTCTACGATGAACAAGGTCGTGGTGGTCGGTTCCCGATCCGCTAATGCATCGCCCAGCCCTGTCACTGCACTGCAGATCCCCGTCCAGATTCCAGTGCAGATCACACATGTCTGTGAGTAAAAGAATCATGTGACTTTCAGTGAACGGTTTGTGATGTTTGTCTGTGCAGTTGCAGGTTGAGGGGGACATCTAGAGGAGTTATTGTGGTTTTGTGAGTTTAATAGATTCGATGTGAACCATTTCAATGCACATTTACTCTTTCCACAGCTTCTTCAGATGGTGTAAGTGGTACTTCAGACAGTGAAACGATCACATTGAACTCCGGAGCTTTACAGACCTTTGAATTACTGCCTGTGAGTATCTCAGATTTTATTTGGTTATTTTTGTTGTTGACTTTTTTCAAAACTATAAGAACTTTTAAATAATAATGAGTTGAATTTATAAATAATTTGGGTCATTTCCTCCCTAGTCATTTCACCTGCAGCCCACTGGCACCCCTGGAACTTATTTCCTCCAAACAGGAACCAATCAGAGCCTCCCACTCACACTCTCAGCCAATCCCACGGTCACACTCACAGCTGCAGCTTCGCCGTCTTCACCAGACCAGATTATTTTACACAGCCTCACGGTAAAACTTTTGTGTGTTCAAGGGTTATTATAGTTAACTAAAATTATTAAATACATATTTGTTAATTGATATAAAAAAACAAACCTAAACAACATTTTTTATTTTAATTTAGGAACTAGTGCTAAAATTATTACTGAAAGTAAAACTGCAATAAAAATTTGTTGCTGTCAAATCGATTCATCGCGATTAATCGAATCTAACAAAAGTTTGTGTTTACATAATATGTGTGTATATTATTATATTTATATTTTTATATATATATATTATATACGTGTGTGTGTCTGTCTGTATATATAAATATATATTGCGATTAATCACATCTAACATAAGAGTTTGTTTACATAATATATGTATGTATATATATATATATATATATATATATATATATATATATATATATATATATAATGTGTGCGTCTTTTATCTTTTAAATCTTTTATGTTAGATTTAATTAATCGCGATTAATCGATTTGACAGCATGAAAATTAATAAAAACTATTTAAACAAAAAACAAATAAAAATTTACAAAAAATTTTGATAAAAATTAATGATACCGAAATGAAAAATAATGCCAAAATCTTTTTTTTTTGTGTGTGCTGTAACACAACCTGTAATTCTCTCTCTTCTGCCCACTTTTGCCCTCCCCATCAGACTGACACAGAGAATGTGACCGTTCAGATGTCCCACCCTGGCATTATCATCCAGACGGTGACTTCAGAGGACCTCTCGGACCCTCTCGGCCAATCAGAGCTGGAGGGAGAGCGGGAGCTTGGGAAGGAAGAGACTTCGGAAAACCAAAACAACTCTGGGGAAGAGGAACAGAGTGATGAGAGATCAAAAGATATACAAGGAGAAAAGGTATCATCTTTTTCCAAACTCCTTCCAAAAAATCTCATGCCACCTTCCTGTTAATATCATTCACCTTCCTTGGTTTAGACTCTTGACTCTCCTAAAGTCGAGGAAACAGTAGAGAGTTCTGGGATGGGCGAAGAAGCCGTCCTCATGGTCCCATCTCCAAGCAGCTTTATTCCATCTAATGAAGACATCAGCACCAATTCTGTCCTGCCTCTTGGAACGCTGACAGGTACTGCTGTTAACTAGTCGACTGACTATGTTTGATTAGTTATTTAGAAGGCTAACAGGTAGTGAAAGCACTCTATTTGTTTTTCCATGCAGATCCCATTCTGCAGAACCAGGAAGAGGGATCAAACTGAAGCGTCACTCCTGGAATAACAGAACTGTTGCTGAGGTTTAACCATGATGGAAATTCCAGCACAACAAAAAGACACAAAACACTGACTTTAGTGTATATGTTCCCTTGTACAGGGACAAATACCGCATGCAGGATCTTCCGAACATCATCAAAGAGACTTGCGTGCATCAAAACACTTTTCAGTATTTATTTATCATGCAAGTTCCTGAGCCTCATCTGTCTCAGTGCAGTTAAGAACATGAAATACTCTGATTAAGCAACACTTGTTTTTGGTGTATTTGTTTTACTTTTTTATGGTGTATTTAAAATTATGTAATGCGTTCATTATTTTAAATGTTTTTTTTTTGTATGTATATCTAGATTTACTAGTTTTTGTAGCCTTTTTTTCCTGCTTAACAGTAATACTTGATAAAGCTACGTGAAGCTGCACTGTTCTGATATTACAGAGGTTGTACATGAATGTTTGTGTCATTCCAAATGTCCACTAGACTAGATGGCCATAATTTATCAAATGGTTTAAATATTTACCTTACCTGTAAATTAGTGCCTGTGTTTATTTATTGAATAAACAAAATGTCACCACTTGCATGTGTTCTTGTTATTTAAATTAATTGGACTATAAGAGCTCAGAGATTAAGTAAATGTTATTGGTTAAATCTTATTCCTACGCACACCATTTTTTGTCACCAAAAGCTATTTAAATTATTGCGCCAGAAAAGCTGAAGGTTGTTTTTGTTTTGTTCAAGAACGTCTTAAAGGATAAAATGTGTAATTTCTGCACCATAAATTCCAAAAATGTTGATTATGGGGGCCGGCTAGTGAACATACATGATAAACATAATTTTTAATCAATAAAACTTAAAACTCCGCTCTCTCCTCGACGGTTTTGTGGTTTCATTTAATTAATGCTGATACACTTATTGGCCACAAGAGGGGGCTGATCATCGCCAATTTTTACCACTAGTGTACACACACAATAAATAGGGATTTTTGCTTTGAGTTTGCAAATGTTAAAGTACTCGAGACGTGTTGGAATTGTTAAAACCTCGTTCAATCTCTCGACACTATAACACGACTCGTATGGCAGAAACTGAAGTGCAGTTTGCCATCCTCTCCACTAGGCGGCGTAAGCAGAATCGCGTTCAGTCTGATGGCTTCGGATACATGACAATATGGCGTCGCTTGATGACAGTCATACAACACGTGCAGTTTTAAGTACAGATTTTGCAGATAACAACTCAGTGAGAGACACTTAATGTCTTTAAACAGCACATATTCCACCTCAATAGCAAAGAAACCTGACACACGCAGCTATAAACAGCGGAAATAGAGTATCGCTACTCGCTAGTAAATATCCTTCAGCATAAAGTGAAATTTTCTTGTGAAATGACTAGCACGCGCTATAAAACAGTACTTACGTTTCGTAAAAGTCATTAATACATAGTTTTCCTGAAATGTCAGAGCGGGCTTCATTTGTCAGTTTATTTAGATCCATCATGTTATGATGGATAGATTGTGTCAAACACTACAAAGTAAACGCACATGATCTAAAAATCAACAAAACTAATATTGATGGTGTCCTTAAACCTAAAATCATGTTGTATGTACTTATTTGACAGCTAATTATGTATGAAGGCAGTCGCATCTTCTATGACGGTTTATCACAGACTTGTTTACATGCTGAACTCACTGACAGAGCTTTAGAAGAACCAAGTTTTTGCGTTACATTTAGAAGAGGTGAACGAATCGCCATGTGATATTTATAATATAAAGTAGAATAATAAGGAATGCTGTTGTTGTAGTCTTACTGAAGGCAATAATCTACTGGATTGATGTTTGTTATTAGAGTCAGTTGGTGTGTGAAGCTCTCATGTTCCTGCTGCTTCATGCTTTAGTAGAGCTGCAGTGTTCAATATTTTATACATGTTTAACTGGCAGTATTAACATATGTCATCTTATATTTATGAACTGTTATTTAGACTAACTTTTTAGAAATACAATATGGAGTAATGTCTGTGTTTATTATGTGTGTATCCTACAGAATAAGGGATGTTTGGACACCCAGTCATCAGAAGCAGAGCTGTAGGAAGTGTGGACAGACATTGACTGTAATGATGGACTTCTGCTGATGGACAGGTAAGGCTTGTAATGTGTGAATGTTTGTTGTTGGCTTGTAAATGCGTAGGTTACTATCATTTTCTTTTTGGAGGGTCACTCCTTTAAAAAGCAAATGATGGTAGCCTAAATAGGTGGGGAAGGGACGGTGGACCAAAATTTTTATACAGCTAATTTTTTTTTTTCCCATTGTATCAAGAAGCATAACTGCTGCTGGACATCGTGCCGGGGTTTGGGGGGTGAACCGCCTCACCCCCGCCCCTCACACCGTTCACTCATATCGCAGAGATGTATACAAGTAATTTAATAGCATCATCAGAACTAAATTACGATGAAGAGTATATTGAAGCAAAGATTATTATTAATACAATATTACTGAAGTATAATATACTCTGTATTATGAAACTGCACAGCTGTAGGAATTCAATTTATGTCGTCAATTTACATTATTTAGACTAACTTTTAAATTATACAAAATAGCATAATGTCTTTTTGTCTTTGCCCTACAGAATAAGAGATGTGTTTGGACTGTTACACCCAGGGACGTGTGGACAGACATCCATGATGGACATCTGCTCATGGATGGGTAAGGCTTCTTCTTTTTTTTTTTTTTTTTTTTTTTTACTCAGCTAATTAAATTTTTTCCAGACAAAAGCATAACCCCTGCTGGACATCATGCTGGAGCTTAGGGGAGACCCCATGATCCCATGCACCTTCTCACTCACACCACACCTTCATATCACTGAGATCTGACTGGGATCGAACCAGCAACCTCTGAACCCGTGAGGCAGCGCTCTTAACCTGTGAGCCACAGATCTCTTGTTTGAACATGTGCAGGAACTTATATTTCACTGTTAACCTGACCTGTGATTTACAATAAACTAGTTAAAGCTTTGACAGACTCTCTGTTGATTGATTGTCACCTCTTTGAGCTGGGATTTGAACCCAAGCCTCTATCATGGTCTCATCACCAGAGAACGTGTGTTTAGCCACTTGTGCCACTGTGACTTTCACACCGAGTACTGGCATTTGGCCCACTTTGTTGGATATAATGTCAACAATTTTACATAAGCAATAGTGGGATTTGATCTCAGGACGTTCACGTACAACAAGCAGTTAATAATCCACTGATCCACAGAGCCTGTGATGATCATGAGAAGTTTTTCATACATTTTATTATCTTTAGCACATGTTTTTTTTTTTGGTAATGCAGACAGTGTATTTGTGTTCTTGGCTTTGTCAGCTTTTACTGGCTTAAGAACATTATCTGAGGGAAATGAGTGACTGTATGTAAATATTACCTACTAAATGTACACACACTTATAAAAATTTTCATTAAGATCTTTATTAATTCTTTACATGTCAAACTCAAACTGAAAACACACACATGACTAGTAAACAGCATTTGTTTATTCAAGTAAATAGATTTGATATGAATTAGAAACACAGAGATCAACACACCTGCCTGGAAGTTTCTAGTAAAGCTAAAGACCTTGATTAGCTGCTTCAGGTGTTTTTAATGAGGTTGAAGCTAAACTCAGGAACGTGGCTCACCAGGAGCAGGATTAGACAGACAGCCCTGCTTTATTTCTTTATTTTTTTTCTTCATATATTAATGCAGATACACTTATTGTCCACAAGGGGGAGACACACTGATCTCAGAGGACTCTTAGATTCACCTCCTCCTCATCAGAGACACAAAAGATCCCCTCACTGAGTCTGTTGGTGGAAAACTGCAGAAAATTTCACATGCTGCTGTATTTTCAGGAAAGCATGTGTCTCTATGGATGTCTGTCAGTACTTTAATAAAATAAATAAACAAATAAACCAGAATATTTAGCATAGTCTGATGGCTATGTTTTTCTTTCAGTAAGTTAGATTTAATGAGTACATACTATAGTTTTCGGTTAATGCTGCTCATACTACTGTGGTTCATGCAGATACACTTACTGTCCACAAGACGGCGCTGAAACACTGATATGAAACTTTGAAATGCATGTTCGTTATATTAAAGAGTAAAAAACTGCATTTAAACATCATTAAATGTTTCGTCGTTCAAAATTTGTTTAACTGTGAACAGACATGACAAATATCACCTAAAACAGATAAAAACAAATACACTTGACAGACAAACTAAAAGAATCTCGGATCTTTCGTCACGTGTGTTGTGTTTACGCTTGAGGCCTGTGACTTTCAGCAGATCATTTTATGTCTTACCCCATCAGATGAGAGCTGATCTGACTCAGATCCTGACAAAGCATAGATTAGTTTTAAAATATATGAAAATTAAACTTCAGCCCTCTCACCCAGACCACAAATTCACTCGCCCAGAACACTAGCTTGTCACTATAGTACTGAAAGCAGAAAGACAGAAACTGAAGCGCAGTTTACCATCCGCTCCACTAGGCGGCGTAAGCGTGTTTCACTGTCAGCGCGACACCTTTGGGTCCTTGACAACAATGACGCTTGACGACAGTCGCTACAACACGTGCAGGTGACAGCTATCACACAACTGCACATATTCCAGCAAATAAACCGACACACAGTGCGATAAAATGCGGGAATCGAGTGTCATTTAACTCCCCGGTAAGTAACTTTACACATAAACTAAATTTCTCTAGTAGCGATCCTTGTTTTGTATGATTGTGTTTGTACTGATACATCGTTCTGTTGATGTCACAGCAGGGCTTGTCAGTTTCATTTGATAGTGTCTTTAATCTAAATCTTGTTGTTTAAAATGGTGCTTGTTATTATATGAAGGCAGTCGCGTCTTCTGTGAACGTTTATCAGAGTTTGTTTACATGCTGTTCTCTTACTGAACTCACACTCACACCTTCAGAAGAACAAATGAATTGTAGTTGTTGCGTTTCCTTTATAATCTTTGAATGAATCGCCATCTGATATTCATATTATAAGGTGGAATAATAAGGAATGGTGGTTTTAGTCATTGCTGTTGTTGTAGTCTTACTGAAGGCAATAATCTACTGGATTGATGTTTGTTATTAGAGTCAGTTGGTGTGTGAAGCTCTGATGTTCCTGCTGCTTCATGCTTTAGTAGAGCTGCAGTGTTCAATATTTTATACATGTTTAACTGGCAGTATTAACATATGTCATCTTATATTTATGTACTATTATTTAGACTAACTTTTAAAATCTGATGTTTTAGAAATACAATATGGAGTAATGTCTGTGTTTATTTTGTCTGTATCCTACAGAATAAGGGATGTTTGGACACCCAGTCATCAGAAGCAGAGCTGTAGGAAGTGTGGACAGACATTGACTGTAATGATGGACTTCTGCTGATGGACAGGTAAGGCTTGTAATGTGTGAATGTGTTTTGTTTGGTGCTAAACATGTAGGTTACCATCATTTTTTTTTTGGAGGGTCAGTCCTCTAAAAAGCAAATGATGGTAACCTAAATAGGTGGGGAAGGGACAGTGGCCCAAAAATTTATACAGCTTATTTTTTTTTCTTCCTTATATCAAGAAGCATAACCCTTCCTGGACATCGTGCCATGACTCAGGGGGGACCCGAATCATCCCCGCCCCTTCACGCACACACCATTCACTCATATCGCGGAGATCTGACTGGGATCAAACCAGCAACCTCTGAACCCGTGAGGCAGCGCTCTTAACCTGTGAGCCACAGATCTCTTGTCTGAACATGTGCAGGAACTTATATTTCACTATTCACCTGTATGATTTTACAATAAACCAGTTAAAGCTTTGACTGAGTCTCTGTTGGTTGATTGTCATCTCAACATACCAGAATGGGGTTTGAACCCAAGCCTCAATCGCAGCTTTATCACTAGAGAACCTGTGTTTAGCCACTCACGCCACTGTGACTTCCACGCTGAATGTTGGTGTTTTAGCTATTTTGTTGGTTATAATGACAATAATTTAATGTAAACAGTAGTGGGGTTCGAACCCAAGCCTCTCTTGTAGCTTTATCAACACAGAACACGTTTAACCACTAGTGCCACTGTGTCTTTCACGTTGAAAACTGGTGTTTTAGCTGTTTTGTTAGTTATAATGACAATAATTTAATGTAAACAGTAGTGGGATTCGAACCCAAGCCTCTACCGCAGCTTTATCGGCACAGAACGCGCTTAGCCACTAGCACCACTGTGGCTTTCACGGTGAAATTTGGTGTTTTCGCTATTTTGTTGGTTATAATGACAATAATTTAATGTAAACAGCAGTGGGGTTTGAACCCAAGCATCTATCGCAGCTTTATCAGCATAGAACGTGTTTAACCACTAGCGCCACTGTGTCTTTCACACCGAAAGCTAGTGTTTTAGCTATTTTGTTGGTTATAATGACAATAATTTAATGTAAACAGTAGTGGGATTCGAACCCAGGCCTCTACCGCAGCTTTATCGGCACAGAATGCATTTAACCACTAGCGCCACTGAGGTTTTCACAGTGAAATTTGGTGTTTTCGCTATTTTGTTGGTTATAATGACAATAATTTAATGTAAACAGTAGCAGGGTTTGAACCCAAGCATCTATCACAGCTTTATCAGCACATAACATGCGCTTAGCCGCTAGCGCCACTGTGACTTTGACGTTAAATGCTGGTGTTTTAGCTATTTTGTTGGTTATAATGACAATAATTTAATGTAAACAGTAGTGGGATTCGAACCCAAGCCTCTACTCTACCACAGCTTTATCAACACAGAACGCGTTTAACCACTAGTGCCACTGTGACTTTCACAGTGAAATATGGTGTTTTCGCTATTTTGTTGGTTATAATGACAATAATTTAATGTAAACAGTAGTGGGATTCGAACCCAGGCCTCTACCGCAGCTTTATCGGCACAGAATGCATTTAACCACTAGCGCCACTGCGGTTTTCACAGTGAAATTTGGTGTTTTCGCTATTTTGTTGGTTATAATGACAATAATTTAATGTAAACAGTAGTGGGGTTTGAACCCAAGCATCTATCGCAGCTTTATCAGCACAGAACGTGTTTAACCACTAGCGCCACTGTGACTTTCACACTGAAAGCTAGTGTTTTAGCTATTTTGTTGGTTATAATGACAATAATTTAATGTAAACAGTAGTGGGATTCGAACCCAGGCCTCTACCGCAGCTTTATCGGCACAGAATGCATTTAACCACTAGCGCCACTGAGGTTTTCACAGTGAAATTTGGTGTTTTCGCTATTTTGTTGGTTATAATGACAATAATTTAATGTAAACAGTAGTGGGGTTTGAACCCAAGCATCTATCGCAGCTTTATCAGCACATAACATGCGCTTAGCCACTAGCGCCACTGTGACTTTGACGTTAAATGCTGGTGTTTTAGCTATTTTGTTGGTTATAATGACAATAATTTAATGTAAACAGTAGTGGGATTCGTACCCAAGCCTCTACCACAGCTTTATCAACACAGAACGCGTTTAACCACTAGTGCCACTGTGACTTTCACATTGAAATATGGTGTTTTCGCTATTTTGTTGGTTATAATGACAATAATTTAATGTAAACAGTAGTGGGATTCGAACCCAGGCCTCTACCGCAGCTTTATCGGCACAGAACGCATTTAACCACTAGCGCCACTGCGGTTTTCACGGTGAAATTTGGTGTTTTCGCTATTTTGTTGGTTATAATGACAATAATTTAACGTAAACAGTAGTGGGGTTTGAACCCAAGCATCTATCGCAGCTTTATCAGCACAGAACGTGTTTAACCACTAGCACCACTATGACTTTCACACCGAAAGCTAGTGTTTTAGCTATTTTGTTGGTTATAATGACAATAATTTAATGTAAACAGTAGTGGGATTCGAACCCAAGCCTCTACCGCAGCTTTATCGGCACAGAACGCGCTTAGCCACTAGCACCACCGTGGCTTTTACAGTGAAATTTGGTGTTTTCACTATTTTGTTGGTTATAATGACAATAATTTAATGTAAACAGCAGTGGGGTTTGAACCCAAGCATCTATCGCAGCTTTATCAGCACAGAATGTGTTTAACCACTAGCGCCACTGTGACTTTCACACCGAAAGCTAGTGTTTTAGCTATTTTGTTGGTTATAATGACAATAATTTAATGTAAACAGTAGTGGGATTCGAACCCAAGCCTCTACCGCAGCTTTATCAGCACAGAACGCGCTTAGCCACTAGCACCACCGTGGCTTTCACAGTGAAATTTGGTGTTTTCACTATTTTGTTGGTTATAATGACAATAATTTATTGTAAACAGCAGTGGGGTTTGAACCCAAGCATCTATCGCAGCTTTATCAGCATAGAACATGTTTAACCACTAGCGCCACTGTGACTTTCACACCGAAAGCTAGTGTTTTAGCTATTTTGTTGGTTATAATGACAATAATTTAATGTAAACAGTAGTGGGATTTGAACCCAGGCCTCTACCGCAGCTTTATCGGCACAGAATGCATTTAACCACTAGCGCCACTGAGGTTTTCACAGTGAAATTTGGTGTTTTCGCTATTTTGTTGGTTATAATGACAATAATTTAATGTAAACAGTAGCAGGGTTTGAACCCAAGCATCTATCGCAGCTTTATCAGCACATAACATGCGCTTAGCCGCTAGCGCCACTGTGACTTTGACGTTAAATGCTGGTGTTTTAGCTATTTTGTTGGTTATAATGACAATAATTTAATGTAAACAGTAGTGGGATTCGAACCCAAGCCTCTATCGTAGCTTTATCAACACAGAACACGCTTAGCCACTAGCACCACTGTGGCTTTCACGGTGAAATTTGGTGTTTTCGCTATTTTGTTGGTTATAATGACAATAATTTAAAGTATACAGTAGTGGGGTTTGAACCCAAGCCTCTATCGTAGCTTTATCAACACAGAACACGCTTAGCCACTAGCGCCACTGTGGCTTTCACGGTGAAATTTGGTGTTTTCGCTATTTTGTTGGTTATAATGACAATAATTTAAAGTATACAGTAGTGGGGTTCGAACCCGAGCCTCTATCACAGCTTTATCAGCACATAACACATGTTTAGCCACTAGCGCCACTGTAACTTTCACGCTGAATGCTGGTGTTTTAGCTATTTTGTTAGTTATAATGACAATAATTTAGTGTAAACAGTAGAGGGTTTTGAACCCAAGCCTCTATCACAGCTTTATCAGCACAGAAGACGCGCTTAGCCACTAGCGCCACTGTGGCTTTCGTGCTGAAAGATGGTGTTTAGCTACTTTGTTGGTTATAATGACTATAAATTAATGTAAACAGTAGTGGCGTTTGAACCCATGCCACTATCGCAGCTTTATTAGCAGAGAACATGAGTCTAGCCACTAGCGCCACTGTGGCTTTTCTGCTGATGACTGCCGTTTGGGACAATTTGTTGGTTACAGTGACTATAATGTAAGCAATAATGAAATTTGAACCCATGCCTCTATCACAGCTTTATCAATACAGAACATGTGTTTAATCACTTGCACCACCGTGACTTTGACACTGAAAGCTGATATTTGGGGCATTTTGTTGGTTATAATTACTATTACATAAACAATAGTGGAGTTTGAACCCATGCCCCATCACAGCTTTCTCACCACAGAGCATGTGTTTAGCCATTAGCGCCACTGTGACTTTCACGCTGAAAGCAGGTGTTTGGGGCACTTTGTTAGTTATAATGGCAATAATGTAAACAATAAAGGGATTTGAACCCATGCTTCTATCACAGGTTTATCACCAGAGAACATGTGTTTAGCCACTCGCACCACTGCAGCTTTCACGCTAAGGGTTGGTATTTGGGGTACTTTGACAGTGACAACAATTGAACATAAGCAATAATGGGATTTGAACTTTTAGACTCCAAAATGAAAATACAAATTTGTGTGACAGAACTTGTGTAATTTTTAGATGATTTAAAAAATGTCTTTATAACATTTATTTTGAGTCACATGTACAACAAATGATTAAAAAATTGTCAAATTACTGAAATGTGTAATGAGTGACTGAAATATTACCAAATGTACACACAATCATAAGAATTGAGAACTTTATTAATTCACATGTCAAAATCAGACTGATAACACATACATCACTTGCTTATTCAAGTAAATAGTTTTATTTGAATGAGAAACAGTCCATCACAGCTACCTGGAAGTTTCTAGTAATCCTGAAGACTTTGATTAGCTTCAGGTGTTTTTAATTAGGTTGGAGCTAAACGCGGGAAAGTAGAGATGGATGCTTTCGAAACACTGCTTCGTGAAGCTTTGAAACCTTTGCGAATCATTTGTTTTAAACCAGTAGTTCGGCGCGTGTATCACACTGCCAAAGTCACGTGATTTCAGAAGCCTGAATTCAGACCGTTACCTCAACTGTTTCGAAAATTTTAATGGTTCACCGCTAGGGGGCGACGATCTCTGTGAACCTATGAACCAGCGTCTATATGCTTTTTACAAATATTTTATAAATATGTAGATATTTAATGACACATTTGATTTTTGTAATAAAAAGGAAGAGTTGTAGTTAATAGTCTCTTATTGGTCGGATTAACCATAAAACACACAAACCAAGCCGTGCAATTTAATAAAATAACACATATTATATAGAAACCATATTTAATGTTATTAGATTATTTGTTAAAAGAAAAAAAAATGAAAGCCAGCTTATGACAGACAATTCAAAGAAACAAACAATAAGGCCTTCGTTGATTTATGTATGCTGTAGTGCAATCTTGTGTGTAAAATGTCCAGATGAAAACTTTTAAGTCTTTTTTTAAGTGGTCTGTGTGTCTGTCGTTATTCACAGTGCTGGAAAATAAAATCGTAACAGTGACTCTGTCGTGGCTAGATGGTAACCCTCATTCTGTGAAACTCGTGTGACCTGCATCTCCACATCAGCAATTGTGTCTCAAACAAGTGGATAGTTGTTCAGCGGGTTTGTATTACCCTCCTCAGTGGACAGTGCCCATGTTTAACACATGGCGGCGCTGTTTCCAAAGCAAACTTGAGAGGACAATGAAAATATAATTCAATAAATAGTTACAAAGTATTTGTTCATTGCATATAAATTAATATTTTTATATTTTTGTTAAATTATTTTAACCGTCAACAGCCGATTCGATCAGTGTAGATGTAGATGTGTGTCGAATGTGCGCGCGGTGAATCGACCCCTAAAAAGGCTCGTGCACGTGTCTGTGTGACACGTCATTCAGTAGCTCGAGCACGGAAGTGTTTGCACTGATCTGCCGTCAGAAAGACAGCGCAAATAAAGTATTTCATCTAAAAATGGGTAGGTCTGCTTGATTTAAAACTTATTTTGTTGGACATTATAGACAGCTTAGGCATCTACCTTAAAGTGTGATTTACCGCCAGGTTTTTTAACGCGCTTACAAAGAGACGTTTGTTCATCACGCTGGTAATGATGCTAGTTTGTTTGTTAGCATTCCAGATTACTAAACTCATATCTTATTGAAAAGCTCATTATAAAACTGTTTTGTTTTCATAATGATGATAAGTATTTTATTCGACGGTGTTGGGTATAAATCCTATATTAGATTTAGTGTGATGGTCGTGTTGTTTTCAAATGGTGTTACTGAATGTTGAAAATCTTCTCTGATTTCTTCCATATTTTCATATAATTGTTATATTTTTACAGGGGGGTTCTTTTCCAGCCTTTTCTCTGGCCTGTTTGGCACCAGAGAGATGAGAATCCTCATTTTGGGTCTGGATGGAGCTGGAAAAACCACAATATTGTACAGACTTCAAGTGGGAGAAGTGGTCACCACAATTCCTAGTATGTGTTTATGACAGGTTTATATACACAACTTTAGACATGTGATGTTCTGTGAACTAATTTGCATGTTTTTTTTAAACCCACAGCAATTGGTTTTAATGTGGAGACTGTGACATACAAGAACTTGAAGTTTCAAGTATGGGACCTCGGTGGACAGACAAGTATCAGGCAAGATGTTTTCATTTATTTTGCTTTGTATTATATGTATTAAGAAAGAAACCAAGCTGAAAATGTGATGTTCTTCCTCCCCAGGCCGTACTGGCGGTGTTACTACTCCAACACAGATGCAGTGATTTATGTGGTGGACAGCAGTGACCGTGACCGGATGGGGATCTCCAAATCTGAGCTGGTGGCCATGTTGGAGGTTAGTCAGATGTGGTTTCCATTACGTAACTATTATTTATATTATTATCAGTGCATTTGAACATGATCTTTCTTGTCTTTAAGGAGGAGGAGCTAAAGAAAGCCATCCTGGTGGTGTTTGCAAACAAGCAGGACATGGAACAGGCCATGACCCCTACTGAGGTGGCTAACGCTCTCGGTTTACCTGCGCTCAAAGACAGGAAGTGGCAGATCTTCAAGACATCTGCTACTAAAGGCACAGGCTTGGATGAGGCAATGGAATGGTAGGTTTGAGTTTCTTTTTTTAACATTTAAATACAAATTCTTTGCGTTGTTCACACCAAAAACCACCTTGTACTTTCATATTTCAGGCTAGTGGAGTCACTGAAGAGCCGGCAGTAAATGCACTCGCAGAAATATCTTGTATATAGGAAATTCAGAGACTTCTTATTGGGTGTCCCTTGGACCAGTGACTGCTTCTTCCTATTGTGTGAAGACCATCCTCTCTCTCCCGTCTAGTACAGAGAGACTGAAGTGAGTCGAGTGGCGTCAAACGGACTGAACTCTTCAAATGTTTTCCCTCTTTGGCTTATTGTTTTTGGTGAACTTGTATCCACTACGTTAGTAATTTCTAAAGTGTTGGCCTTTTAAATTTAGCCCTGATTCAGAATAATCATTGCAGCTGGTATATGCGTTGAGATTTAATATTACATGGGTAGATATTTAAGACTAACTGTCATTTGTATGGTTTGGATTTGTAATGGCATATTTATATTTGCACGTGTACAGGGGAGCGCACTCCTGCGTTATGGCTGTGAAATAAATATGCAGTCAACATATTGCATCATGCATAACATCAAAAAATAGCTGTTTTTGCAAGTTTTCTTTTTATTTAAAAACATTGCACAAATCCATATATTGACTATCAGTCCTCTTACCACTGAAAACAGGGTTCAGGTAATGTTCCCAGGGTCCCTTGCGGTCTCCCTCTTGGCTGTACTGTATTAATTTGCAAAAAAAACTTTAACCAGCAGCAAAACAGATCAACTGATCATGGCCAAGTCCTTTAGTGAGCTGCGTTTATGTTTCTTTGCTTTATGTCCTGTACGCACAAACTCGATTTTCCTCTTTTTGGCCTCATTTTTCTTTAGCTGCTTCTTTATCTTATTTCTGGCGGCAATGTCAGGATTTACAACAGCCTGTCAAAGGGAAAAAAAAAAAGACAGGTAGAATGCATGGTTTAAGAAACTGAATATAATCACTGTTTAACTTTTACTAATGTTATAAAGATGTGAAAATTGGAAATTACCCAACAAATGGTTTAAGGCCCTTTCACACTAAGAATAACTATATTAATGTCTATACGAACAATGTTCTATTTACTGTAACCGTGCTGCTGTTTTGTCATCTGCCAGTTTAAATGCGCAAGATCTAGAAAGGAGGGTGGATTCTGATTGGCTGTTGGATGTTTTTATCATTCATCAGCTTAAAAAAAAAAAAAAAAACACGTTCTAGAAGTGATTCCAGTGATATCGTTATAGTTGTGGTGTGAACTCTATCTGCTATTTTACATTTTAAGCGATTTTTAAAACTAAATTATTGTTATTGTCCTTGGTGTGAATGGGCCTTTACTTACTAGTTGTGTTTAAATATTAGAGTAAATATTTAAAGGGATAGTTCACCCAAAAATGAAAATTCTGTCATTTTCTCACCCTCAAGCAGTTCCAAACCTGTATGAATTTCTTTGTTCTGTTGAACACAAAGGAAGATATTTGGAAGAATGTCAGTAACCACACAGATCCCTCCCCCCTTTGACTACCATAGTATTTATTTTTCCTACTATGGTAGTCAATGGAGGGCGAGATCTGTTTGGTTACTGACATTCTTCCAAATAACTTCCTTTCTGTTCAGCAGAACAAAGAAATTCATACAGGTTTGGAACTACTTGAGTGTGAGTAAATGATGACAGAATTTTCATTTTTGGGTGAACTATCCCTTTAAATGACGCTTCAGGTTTAAGATAAACACAGATGTTCTGGGAGGACTTTTTAGAAGTTCTCATTGGCTCTTACCTGCAAGGCCTTGACTTTCTTGCGTGAAGCACGTCTCTGGCTGGCTTCTTTCTGCACTGCGACAAAAGCCAGTGAGAATCGCTCCAGACCGACCAGCTTCTTCAACAGCTCGATCAACTCCTGAGCCAGGTTCTTCAGTGTGGGGTCTGAAACAAGCCAAAAAGACTTGAACAATTAATTAAAAGGCAGTTTCAGCCATATAGTCACTGCTTGAGGGAGAAACACTAAGCATCATAGTTTTGAAATTCTAATTTAGTTTATCTATTTTACTTCCAATAATATCAGCATTTTTGATGGAATTTTAAATGTTTTAAAAGCTTAATCAGTACAGGTTATAAACTATGCATCAAGTTATGGAAATATTTTATTTTCAAGTGTTTTATTTAATTTATTCCGAATTTTTATTTTATTTCATGTTTCCTTTTAGTTTTTCATTTACACTTCTATGCAAACATGACATTCATCGCATTTAATTATAACTCGTTCTTTCCATGCAATGATAATAATAATGCTAACACAATATACAATATCTAAATTAACATGAACAAGCAACATTTCTATATAGCCTTTATTAATCTTAGTCAATGGTAATTTCAGTATTCACTAATACACATTTAAAATCCAAAGTTGTATTTGGTACATTAATGCACTGTGAACTAACACGAAACAACTATTTTGAACAAAGTTTAATAAGTACTTAAACATATTGCCCATATTGTTAATGTTAGTGAATGCATTACGTTAACAAATGAGACCTTATTGTAAAATGCTACCAAAATAATACATTTTATTTGTAATGCACCTTTCTAATACAGTGCAAAAAACAAGCAAAATAATACATAAAATATGATACAATAATTAAATATTAAAAAGCTTCACCAAAGAGATGTGTTTTGAGCAGTTTCTTAAAACAAATGTAGGTTTTATGTGTCTGTTGACTGTGTGGACTGACCTTGGTCTGCATATGTGCTGTCCAGCTCTCTGTAGAGAGGAGCAATGATAGTGGTCAGATATGGTCCAATCCGGTCCTTTCCGAGATCCACAGCCATGGCTCCCAAGAACTTAAAAACACAAGTTCTCTACAAAAAGAAAAGTGACAGAGAAACATGCGTTTACTCAGCAAACCACAACTAACTCAGCTGGACATCCTCAAACCAGAGGACATTCATCTACCAGCGATCCATCTGTATCATTCGTCATATCGACGTCAAGTCTAAACACAAAGGCTGATTTAACACTCACCTTCAAAGGCACTTTAGGTGTGTCTGCTGCTTCTCTTTTGGCCAGTAATGAAAGCTTCTTCATCACCCAGAGGAGAGACGCTGGCTTGTTCTTCTGCTCCTTATCTTCCTCTTCATTCCCCTCCGTTTTATCTGTCGTTTCTTCCTCTGCACCCTCTACCTCCTCCTGTTCTTCAGTTGGATTCACGGTATCAGACTCTGGTGAGATGAGGAAGATCACCTTGGCCACGTAAATCAAGTTCTTCACCACCTGATCAAGAAACACACAACAGTGGCATCAGATCACCATTAAAGATGCTTTGAACGGTTTCAGCAGTGTAACTTCAATCATATGCTCTCTTTCTAAAACCCCACCCTTCAAAGACAAGCCAGCCAATCCAAAGCCAGATAATCCCAACACATGATTTAAAAGTGTTTCAGATTTTTTTTTGAGCATCAGAGTAACAAATCCCATGTTTTTTTTGTCATGAGAACATAACATTAAAATAAAAACTGTTTTTTTGGCTTGTAAATAATATTTTAAAAGTTACATTTAAATTTTATACATGTTTACATGTTAAAACATTAATTTAAAATCAAGGGTTTAGATATTTCAGTAAAACAAAACAAAAAAAAACATAGAAAGTCTAGAAAACAAATTAAAATAATAAAATAATACATCTCAAAACTTAAAATTAAGGTTAACTGACATTATCAACATTTTTCTTTTTTGTAAAATATAAATTAATAAGTGTTAGTTTTTATTTTAGTTTTATTAAATACTTTGAAATAGCTTTTGTTTTTATAGTTTTAGATTAAAAAATATTTTATATTTTTAATTTTTTTCATAGTAATATTAGTTCAAATTTTAGCAGTATTTTTTTTTGTCATGCTTTTGTCATTTTATGAGTTTTCAGTTTGTTTTTTTAAATATTGCTATTTAGGTTTTATTTCAGTTTTAGTTTTAGTTAGTTTATTTTCAATTAATAATTTTAGTGCTTACACTTATTTCAGTTTATTGCCAATGCAACATTTTAACAAGTTTTTCAACTATTATTTATAATTTTAGCTTTATTTCAATTAACAGAAATGTTTAATAGTTTTAGTTAATGATAATAACCCTAATAATAATAATAATAATAACAACAACAAAATAATAAATCAATATTATATTATAATTAAAATGTTATATAATATTATTAAATAAAAATATACTAAAAACACAACAGCAAACATTTTTTTTTTTTTACCTGCTCCCCAGCAGAAATATCCAAGAACTTGGACTGCAGTTGGTAACAGAAGGACAGGACCAGCTCTCTCATCTAACAGTTTAGAAATGAAAAAGGAGAAATTCTTTAATTAAAGTCTGTTTTTGTGAAATGAGGGTTTTAAGTGCATGTTCTCGGGACTCTTGCCTTCTGATACAGGTCGTCTGTGAGAAAAACGGTGGCTACAGGGTGTGTGGTTTTATTCCCCTGAGAACTCCATAAGGCCAACAGATCCTCAGGTTTATGAGCAGCAAACAGCAAACCAAAGATCTGAGAGGCGGTCAGCCACACCCACGAATGAGGGTAACGCAGATGGGAATAAATATGACCTGGAGAGAGCGAGAATTCATGATGCATGTATGACAATATCTCAGGTTCATAAGCACGTTTATAAACTCTTTCCCCGCCATTGACAAGATTTTCTGTCATTTATAAAGACACAGCACTTTTGAGTTTTTCTAGACCGCTTACAGAGCAACACTCGTTACCATATCTGAATTTCAGCTCCAAAGGCATCCTCAGCATTCTGTATGTGTTCTTACCCCAGATGTTGTTGAGCAGGTCTGCAGGTTTGTGGAGCTCCAAAAAGCTGCAGTCTTTGATGAGTTTGACGATGAGCGTGAGGTAACAGAACAGCAGTCTGTCAGCAGCCTTCTCATCCTCCTCTTCCTCAATCTGATCATATCATTGACATTGTCAGATGCTAAATCATGTAAAAGAAGTTCATACTATAAAACTCTGCACTCACATCCTCAAAGTTGGAAGTGTGGATCTCTTTCTCGATGAGAGGAATCAGGACATCCAGTCTCCGGCTGAACTTTGCCCCTTGAACTTCCACAAACAGCCCACAAACCTGAGCTCCCAGCCTCCGCATAGCCATCTGCACAAGCACAAACACGCAAACTGTTAAAACCAAAACCAGAACTGTATTTTTTAAACATACTGTTTTCCTACTCACCTTCTCGCCTGTAATCCAGCTGTTAACCAGGTTAAACATGTTATTTTGATACTGCAAATTCAACTCTTTCAGCAGAGACTTGACGGCTAGAGCCGCCATTTTCTTACAGGACGCAGAATCATCGTTCAATATGACCAATGACAGAGGCACAAAGAACAAACCGCAGTGCTCGTGCAAGAGAGCCTGTGAACAAAGATTAAGACTTAACAGATTAACCCTACAATATCATAAACATCAAGTAGAAAATAATTTTTTTGCCAGTTTACTTGCATAATGTGAAGCATTTCAAACAGGATATTCAATGAGGGAAAAAAGGTAGAATTAATTTATCCATCAGGTTTTTACTGAATCATGGCAGAATGGAGCAAGATTTTGGGTTTAGGGTTTACTAATTAACTGATCACTTTTTATAAACTTAAGATCAGGAATGTGCATTAATGTTTATATTCAGTGTTATCATAGTTCACTAAAAATATAAATAACCTTGAACTGATTTTTTTAATCTAGTTGAGAAAGGCAAAATTTATAATTTTCATTTAGTTTAACTTGATGTACTAAAGGAAAAAAAAAAAACTAAAAAATGAAATAAAACTTAATAAAAACTAGACATATTTAAAAATATGACAAAACACACAACTAAGTCACTAATATAAAATGAAAATGAAAATGAAAAATAAGTATAAATAAAAATAAAAAGTAATTCAAAATATTAATAAAAACTATTATAGTATCTTGATGATACTAAAATAACAGGTTTCTTTCAATAAAAACTTTAATATTAGTATTGCATGACCATTTCCCACCCTCTCTCGGACACTGACTGTTTTTGTTACAGTACCTGAGGAAATTTCTGGAAAATGTAAGCCATCAACTCAAGCGCAGACTGTCTCCCAGTGTCATATTCATAACTGAGAATAAGAATAAAATAAATAAATAATTTGCCTCACGTGAAGGAAACAATTCACAACCGTCTTATTAATCAGATGCTAAAAATGTACCTAAGCTGAGCAACAATGAAGTCAAGATGTTTCCTCAGTTTCTTCCCCAGTGGATAGTCCATCAGATACTTCAGGTAGATCTGCGATCACAGGACAGATATCAGTCAGATGATAGTTATGACAAGCAGGACCAGAATAAACCTGGATGATGATGATGATAGCAATATCCTGACTGACCTGTCTGCAGCGCAGGCGAACCTCTTCGTTTGACCCGTCGATGGCAAACTTGGCCACTTTTTTCATAACATCCTCCATCTCCGGCACCACTAGTTTCCTGGAAAGAATCGCCTGCAAGAAAAGCAAACCCAGTACCGGTAATTTTATTTCAGTTAATGTTTATTTCAAGTTTTTTTTTTTTTTAGTTTTTTTTGGTTTAGTTAATAATAACCATGAGCATAACTAGTAAAAGTATAAATTCACTATAAAGATGTGTCTTTTTTACAATTTTGTTTTATTTCCAGCTTTTCCATGACCATAGGAAACCCACCAGGAGCAGATGAGTAGGTTTAACTTACCTTCAGGAGGCCGAATGCTGTGGCTCGCCGAGAGTTATCATAAATGTCCTCCTCAGCATATCCCAGAAGCACTTGCAGCTGAGTTTCTGATATTTGTTTTCTCGCACTCTGAACCAAAACAGTTATGGCCTATAAAACAGAACATTTCTTGCTGGATGATTCACGTTTGGCATTTAAAATGAGGACGTAATAATGTGAAAGTGGTGAGGGTCTCTCGCACCTTAAAGCAGTTCTGAACCAGGAGGAAGTTCTCGCCACGGGCGGCTCCAGCTCTGGCGTAATCCTTCAGCAGGACAAAGAGCTGCTTGGTCAGCTGGTCGTAATTCTGTTCCACCGCCGGCAGAGGAAACTTCAAGATCCAGATGAAGGCCTGCAGAGCCTCGGTAATCACCTGATGTGCACAGAGCACGTGAGTTTTAGCTGTATTCATGCAGTCACGGGTGTATAAAGGAACAGCGGTGCAGGAAAAACTGTTACATAATACATGAATCAAACATATATTAAGTAGGACAGACCTTGACATGCATGGAGTTAAGACAGTCCAGGAGGAGAGAGACAAAAGGATCCAACATCTCCTTTACTGACGGGCAAGATGAGTTGATCTTTGAAGTCTTCAGACTACAGTGAAGCAACTGCGTAAGAGACATTTTGGGGTTTAAAGCAATATTGCAACAAAATATAAGTGACTATTTGTGAAATTCAGTGTTCAAATCAGTTTTTTCCTGATTGAAAGAAGTTTTTTTTTTCTTCTTCAGCAAGGACACATTAAATTGATCAAAAGTGGCAGCAAAGACATTTATAATGTTAAAAAAGTTTTCTATTTCAAATAAATGCTGTTCTTTTGAACAGCCTATTCATCAAAAAAAATCCTAAAAAAAAAAAAAAAATTGTATCACGGAAAATAAAAGCAGCACAACTGTCTGTTTTCAACAATGATAATAATAAGAAATGTTTCTTGAAAATGATTTCTGAAGGATCATGTGACACTGAAGACCGGAGTAATGATGCTGAAAATTCAGCTTTGAACCACAGGAATAAATTACATTTTCAAAGATATTAAAATCAAAATTAGTTATTTTAAATAGTAATATTATTTCACAATATTACTGTTTTTACTGTATTTTGATCAAATAAATGCAGACTTGGTGAGCATAAGAGACTTTCAAAATCATAAAAAAAACCACACCGGCTCCAAAAATAAATTTAAAAAAAAGTCTAAATTGGTTGCTTGCCATTTAGCAAACATTTGGTTTCATTCAGTTTGGCCCTGTCCCAAATGGCACCCTAAACAGTCACGAGCACCCTTGAACCTAAATTGACCAATGGACACCCCTACGGTCTCGGTGGCCACTGTACGTCCACAAGACCATAAGTACATATGAAGTGTGCCATATGGGACTCGAGCCACTGACGTACACATCAGTACAACAGTCATAAAGCATGATTTTAAGTCATTTCTTCTTGGGACTGAACCTCAGCCACAAACACTGAAAAATCAAGGCATATTTTCTTACACTGAGACCCGTTTCCACCAGGATGTGCATGTTTGTTTTGCTACTAATGGCGGCCTTCACCCCTACTCTCTTAGGAGTGGCGGGCAGCAGTAAACAGCTTGGCGGAGGCAGGCGAGGGTCTGGAGGTGGATGATGCTTCTCTCTGGGTAAATATAGGATGTGAAATTATTTAAGTTAGATCTGATTGAACCAGTGCTAATGCATCTCTGAGTGTGTGTGACGTACTTGTTCTTGCTGGTAATGAGCGGGAGACTTTGACTGATGAGTCCGTGGCAGAGCAGTAGGATGGACTGAGGGCTCATGCTCTGATTGAGCAAAAGTCCCATCACAATCCTCTTAAGCACAGCATGCACTCGCCTTGACACCTTCAAACTAGTCGTGTTCTCAAGCACCTGAGAGGAAGATGAAGACCAGATAAGTCTCTTGAGATAACATGAAGCTGTTGTTGAGATGCAGCTCACTGGTCATTTACCTCTTTGAGTGGCAGGATGAGGTGGATGACGCGCTCCTGACTGCAGAACTGGCCGAGCAGCTCGTACGAGTCTGAGCTTTTGCTATGACGGGCCTCCATCACCTTGGAAACTATTCCTTTGATGTCCTTCTCCTCGGCTACAGCTCCGAACAGCTCGTTGTTGAAGATCTGGGAAGAGAGTTAGTCTATAAAATTGTACAATTGTTTCAAAATTATGATTGATAATGTAATATTGATGGCGGTGCTTACCGTAATGAGCATGTCCATGCATGGGTCAAGATCCCCAGCAGTCAAAGATGGTTTTAGGACAGTAAGCAAATGGTACACTGTGAAGTCAAAACATGGACCTGTAGGGGAGAAATTATACACTGGTCAGTGACTTGACACTCATTCTGATTGGTACAGGTTTATTCAATTATTCCAAAAAACATTAAAATTACAATTTATACAGTCAGTGACTTACAACTCAACATCAATATCTAAATTTATATTTATTTTGATATGTTTTGCAGGTTGAAATTCTTTGGATTTGAAATTATGGAATCATGTTTCATTATTTCTTTTTGAAATTTGAAGCTATTTTGCTTTCAAATATTAATTTTATCTAGCAAATGTTTTAAAGCATTTTTGGACCGTCTCTACTTGTTTGCGACTTTGCAACTTCGACAGCACGGCTTAATTTCTTTTTTAAACAGCGTTTTTCCCATTTTCTGAAAAGTAGCGTTTTTGGAGATACAGGGTTTCCGCCCGACAGTGACAATATATTTTATCTTAAAAATATGTCTGAAAACCTTTTTTAAAATTATTAAAATATGTACACTCAAGTGTATTTAAAGTGGTACACATTTAAATAAATATATGTATGAAACCAACATCATGTATACAAAGATCACATTTCTAAAGATTTTGCACTAAATTTTTTAAGATTTCTCCTATTCAACCATATTCATCAGTGACACGCTCATAATTTATGAAACACTCATGTGCTAAGAAAGACAATATTTTACCTGATATCCCTTCACTAAAACTGCCTGCATCTCGTTGAGCAGATAATGAAGGTATTGAGGCCCAAGTGTCTCTATGATCTTCACCAAAGTGTTTCGAGCGACATCACGGATCTCCTGGAAACGGCTCCTCAGGTGGACGCACACTTTCAGAAGGATGCTGCATATATAAACACCAAACTTCATCATTTACCACCTTTTTGCAATGATGATCACTTAAAACTAAAGAAAACATGGAATATTTGCAGCACAACCACTAATCCATCACTTTCACACTCAGACACTTGCGTTAAAGAGGACATACTATGCTCTTTTAAGTCTTAATTTTGTTTTTGGGGTCTACTAAGAATATTTTATATTTGACATTGTTGCAGCACCTCTCTTCCCAGTCTGTCAGTAACACTCTATTTAGTTCCTGTCTCTGTGAAGCCCCTCCTTCCGAAAAGCATAATGTGCTCTGACTGGTCGGCTGGACCAGTGTGTTGTGATTGGTCAGCTGCTTCGAGTGTGTTAGGGAAATGTCACACCCCTTACCATAACTGCGAGTTTCAACATACTACTAAATGCAACTCAACCAGGCCTCGCCCTTTTTTTTCATGACGTCTTTCTTTTTCATGCTCAAACAGCAACATTACACACTAAAAAAGTTGAAAATGTACAAAAGCATAATAGGTCCTCGTTAAGAAAATGGGTAATAATAGAAGAAATATACCCCGGCAAGTTCGCTTCCATGACATCCTTAGGCAGAGACTTCATGAGTTGAACCATGGCGAATGCAATAGGCACTCTGGCCACTTCATCATCTTTCACCTCCTTAGACTTCACCATCTTGTGCTCGTCATCTCGCTTAACCTGCAGAAATAAACATCAGTGTACAATTAGTTCATGGTAAACACTTTGTTTCAGTAGTGAGCACTTGTGTGGTTATAAACAGAATATTTATATGTGGCAATTATTTTGGGGGGCTTATTGAGTCATTAGAGAACAAACTAACACAAAACTCATGAAATCAACTGTTAATCGTCAATTGTTCATTACAGTGGTGGCCAAAAGTGATGTCCGGCTTCGGAAATTTGAAATCTTCACTCTTTTTTTCAGATATTATTACAAATTTGTTAAAGATTTTGTAAGCATATTTTGTAGTTGTGCTTGGAGAACTGATTATGTTGTAGTCAATGTATGCTTCTTCCTGTGAGCTTTTGTTTTTCAATGCATTTTTTCTGCATAGTAAAATAAAACCTGTAGCTGTAGTTTGCCCTTTTTTGCCAAATAATTTTGTCAGATAAATACGTTAACCAAGTTTAGTGTTTTGTTCTTCCGTCATACCTAAAATATTTAAAAACTATAAAATATTGTCCTCATATTTTGATGGTTTAATTGAACTTTTAGGGTCATCGAAAACAAATATCCCCTACGGACATCACTTTTTGGCCTCTTCTGTACATCCTTTGTAGAATTTAGACCACTAAGAGTCTTCAGTCTTGCTCTACTGTAAACTAAATTCATTAAGTATGATGAATGAGTTCACACCTTCGCAGTGAGGCACTTGTGAAGTTTAGGCAGGACAGTCTGAGTGAGCGTGTGATGAATGGAGGAAATGAGCGCCTCTAGACCCTGTTTACTCTGTGGAAGCCCACTGTTGACAGCAGGAGGCACTTTCTTCACTTGGGTGTCTTTGCCTTCTGGTTTGGCAGGGCATTCCATCTCAGCATCCACTGCAGTGGAAACGGCTGCTCCAGCCTCATCAGTTTCCATAACATCTTCAGCATCACTTTCATCTGTGTCCATGGTTTCTGCTGCCTCGTCCACAGCCTCTTCCACCACAACACTGAGCTCTGAAGTTGATAGATTATGTTGGTCAAGTTAAGCACTGTGTGGGTTAACAGGAAGTATAATGTGGCTGTTGTGACAAATTCTCACCTTCTGTCTCCCTGTTTTTGGCCACCTCGATTTCTTTACTGAGAGTCTCATGGTCAAAGTGGAACGCATCAAGAACAGTCAGCAACAAACTACACCAATGAAAAGAGTCAGAAAGTCTTTCAGCATCATAAACAGGACAAACACATCACAGAAATGGCACAAATGCATAAGAGGATGTTGAGGAAATTCTTTCCAGGGAGAAAATATTGTATATAATTTGCGGGCATCATGGAACCGCTAACAATATGTGGGATATTGTAATCACTTTTGAATGCATGCTCGCATTCACTTCGTGATTATGCATAAAGTATATATGGAGAGGCGGTACTGACCACACATTTTACAAGATATCAGTCACAGTTACAGATAAGTGAAATCTGACTCCTGCTGCGACTAAGCAGACGTTTTCAGTTTATAACTGTAGCGTCCAGTGTCCAACTAAACTAAGTGATTTTTAATTACAGTGGGGGCGTTGCCACATTGTACAAGTAATGAAACTGGTGTACGGCCGAACACAGTGTAACACCGCAAGCCTACCTGACAGCCAGTTTTTGCTCAGCTATTCCAGACTGTAAAATATGGACAAAGTGTTTGACGTAGAACAAGTACTTGGACCAGGTCAAGCGTCTGCACACGGCACCGATAACTTCTATGGCAGCTGTTTTCATGGGCTCATACTGGGAACACAAAGAATTTATCCATTAAAAGCACATAACAACCAGGATGGTGACGACATAATTGAAATAGTTAAAAATATCACCAGACGTAAGTAACAACCTTCAACAGTTTTTCGTCAACTAGAACGATCATGGCGTAGGGCATGATGTAATTCTGCATTGAGCGTGATGACATCACAATCTCGCCCTCAGTCAGCTGCCTGGCAAACTTCCTGAGTGCTCGACCCCTTCTGTAAACCTGAAAAACAAACAGACTGTGTTTTATGCTTTTATGGTGAGCCAATTTCAAATAAGAGTCAAAGTGTATATTTTATTTTATATTTATTTATTTATTTATTTATTTAATATATATATATATATATATATATATATATATATATATATATATATATATATATATGACCCTGGTACACAAAACCAGTCATAAGGGTAAAATTTTTGAACGCTGAATAAATAAGCTTTCCATTGATGTATGGTTTGTTAGGATAGGACAATATTTGGCCGAGATCTAACTAATCGAAAATCTGGAATCTGAGGGATCCAAAAAAAAAAAAAAAAAAAAAATCTAAATATTGAGAAAAACGCCTTTATGAAGTCCTTAGCAATGCATATCCACTCACAATACATTTTTGATATATTTACGGTAGGAAATTTACAAAATATCTTCATGGAACATGATTTTTACTTAATATTCTAATGATTTTTGGCATAAAAGAAAATTGATAATTTTGTATAAATATATATATATATATATATATAAAATGTTTATTAATATATGAATTACTATTACTAGTTAATTACTTAATATTAATGATAAAATATAAATGTAATTAATGTAATGTATATTTTAAATTGTTTATGTTTACATGTTTTATTAATATATTTCATTACTTTTTAATTTAATTGCTATATACTATATACACATTTTTCAACACAAAAGGTTTGCTATGAAGAGAACTGAAACTGTTTTGAGCTGCATTATGCAGTGAGTAAAATAAGCTAAGCTTGTTTCATTAAGGAAAGGAGTGCACTTACATACTATTACACTACATAATATTAAAAATTTGGGACCCTTTTTCTCCAAGCTCCACCCAATTGAGGATTTATGATGTTTCTGGTTTTGAGTCTAACTGATGAGTTTTGATAAAGAGTCCTGACGTTACCTGTATGTGCTTCATATGCTCAAAGAAATCTGACTCGAGATCATTATAATCTGTCAGCTGAACCAGATCACGAAACTCTGATCGGTTTGGAAATGTCTTCACCAGGCAGGCCAGAACCGTAGTGTATTCATTTCGTACACTCTGGGAAAAAGAGATACAAATGTGTGAAATGAATGTGGAATGTTCACAGAGCACTGGCTGTAATGAATGCAAGCTGACACGTCGCTCGTTTTCACCTCAGTCTTGCTCTTCAAACCCTTTCGCAGTGCATCCAGTATCACGTACTGCACAATCTCCTTGTATTCGGCCTCTGGGCATCCGATTTCTGAGAGATGCGTTATTATGGCTGACAAACACATGGTGGCACTGTCTGCCAGAGACATGTCACCGATCTGTCTCAGAAACACACAAAAAGCATTCAAAACTCAAAGCAGGGCAAGACAAAAAGATACACATAAAAAGAGATCTTCGATGCTAATAGTAACATCAATAGAATCTCAAAACTTGACCGTCACCTCTAATGAATGGAAGCAGTTGTGCATGACAACGGTCAGGTATCTCATATCCAGCGTACTCATCTCTTTAATGTGCTTGGTAGCCTTCTGGAATGCCATGAGACGCACGTCAAAGTGAATCTCGTCCAGATGGCGGCTGTCAAATGCGTTGAGCTGGAGAAGAGAGGAGATCCGGTCAAATACAAACATGACTGGAAGAAACAAAGCTGAAGCAGTTTCTGATTGCCTCAATGGACATTCACCTCAATGACAATGTCTGTGATGTACTTCAGTTCACTGTCCATGTCTGACAGAGCCTGTGGGGAGAGATCATCAGTCGGAAAGAGTTTTGAAATATACTATAGTGGTGTTAAAAGTGTCTGGAGATGCAGAAAATGACCTGGAACGCTTCACACAGAGCCTGACGTGAAAGTCTGTTGTGGATGATGGCGAAAAGTTTGCTGAGAGGCTTGAGGAACACGCTGGGCTCTGAACACTGTCTCAGCAGGTTCTGCACAGTACCCAGGATGTCCAACTCGGTTTCCTGAAAGATAACAACAAGTAAATAATAAGAAAATAAAATTATTTGAGATCTAAAGCAATAAAATATTAATATACATTATGTACTGACATGAGGAGCGTACCTGTGCGGTTTTGGGTTTGTGAAGGTAAGGTAGAAGCAAACCAGTTAGTGTTGTACTCTGTCCCTTTTCAGTCACAAATCTGCTGATCCTGGAACACAACAAAGGCTGTAATTTACTTCATTGCACATGACGGCATTTTTTATTATTATCAATGCTGAAAATGGCTGTGCTGCTTAATATTTTTGTGGAAACCTGATAAATTATTTTTTCTTTGATGATTCTTTGATGAATAGAAAGTTCAAGAACAGCATTTTCTTATAACAGAAATGTATTTAGTGTCACTTTTGATCAATTTAATGGATTTTAATTTCTTTTTTTATCCTCAAAAATATAAGCAACACAAGCGTTTTCAACATTGATAATAATAAATGTTTCTTGAGCAGCAAATCAGCACATTAGAATGATTTCTGAAGGACCATGGGATCGGATGGATTCTGGCTGTCAATGTTTTTATTGTTTACCAGCTAGAAAAAAAAAATTGTTCTGAAAATCATTCAACTGATATTGTTTCTCTGTATCGTTAACATTGTGGTGAGGACTTCGCTATTCTCATAGAATTAGTTTGACTATTAAAACTTTATCGTTATAGTAATCGTCCTTGGTGTGAATGGCTCTTTAAGCTGCCTGTACATATAAACAGAGATATATGAACATACTTTGAAAGGATGTTGAGCTCTTTGCTGACTTGAGCTCTGAATTTCTTCTTTTTCAGGCGTTCAGAGTTGCGCACAACTCCGCCGAGGTACTGCAGTAGTGCTGGGATGTGAGGAAGTAGCAGACGGCAGCCGATAGTCAGAGGATCTACCCAAAGAAAAGAAACAGGGATGTCAAATACGCAAAGAATAGTGGGTCCTCCAGCATAATCATCAACACCCGCTGTCAGTACCTGATACATCACAGCTTTCAGGGATCACACAGTCATTCACAATCAACTCTGTCTCATTCTCCTTGGGTTCAAAGTCTGGAGTGGTCAGCAAGCTCTCGGCTATGTCCATCACCATGGCCACTGTGATGGCAGACGCATTTTTGGAGGATAACAGAGCAAAAACATTGAGCAGGACATCACACTCAGGGTGGCCAGGTCTCTGCTTAGCAAGCAACGGGAAAAATCTGACAGAGAGAAAATACATTTATATTAAATTAAGAGTGCATTACAGTAAAATTTTAAATCAGCAATAAAATCTGTTGACAATGGTGTCAAAAACTGTGCTCATGAGTAAAAATAAAAAGAAGCCTGGGTATTTTAACAGAAAGGCAGTACTTCCATTCATACGCTGATTCATTTTTCTATGAGAGGCCCGTCTTCTCCGCATGGTTAATCTTACCTAGCGTTTTGGGTCCACACATGGATGACTTTCAGGAGGGGCGTTGGTGCATACGTGCTTTCAGTGGGCAAACGGCACACCTAATAAACAAAACACAACCAGGTCATCTAGGTTACTTACTGAATCTATACTGATTCCAATCCACATTTAAATATATCGAGACTGCATCAGCGCACAGATCAGATTTGTAAATAAAATGAGCTCTTTTTCTTATTTTTAGACAGCTTAATCATTTCATTATTGTTGTTGTACAAAGCGCTGTGCTGGAATTTATTTTCAAGGAAGTACAATGTCTATAGTTACAGTAACATCTTCAACTAGTCAGCTTGAGATCTGTTACATTTAAACTGGTTATATCTCTTAACCCTAGTAGTGAATGTTTTGTTTTTTAACCGCTAGAGGGCCAAAAGTTATAGAGTGTAATTTACTAAAGCTATCTCATCAGATTTCTCTCTTACACACACACCTGAGGCCACACCATGGCTTGGAAGACAGCGTCCAGCTCATCTGCAGTGAAGTTGTAACACTCAAAGCCATCAAAGAAGTCTTTTATGCGCAGAATCCCCAGACGACGCAAGTTCTTCAGAGGATTGATGCAACCAGGCTTGAGCTACACAAACATAAAGAACAGTGAGCTCTTGACATTATCAGCACAAAAATAGATTCACCCACTACACAATATAAAATCAGTATGAGAAAATACAAAATATACAAAAGAAAACCCTCTAGTTGTTATCTTTGGAGAGGAACTCTAGCAATATTTCATAATCTGCACAATTATTATTTTTTAGTTTGTATATGTAGTAGTTAAAGGATTAATGAGGATTTTTTTTTTTTTTTTTTTTTCTTCATTCAGCTCACCTGCTCTCTGCGATCCAGTACAAATGACACAGAGGCTGTGATGCACAGCAAGATCTGCAAAACTTTGGGCAGGTAGATTTGGATGAGATGTCCTAGTTTCTTGATGAGCAATTCTATGGTGTTGAGCAGGCTGTGCTGGCGACCCAGAGGGAGAACAGAAGACAGGTTCGTTTCACCTATGGCTCGATCAACAGCAGCCAGACACGTTCCTGCAAGCGCAAAAAAAAAAAAAAAAAAGTGTTCATTTATTAAAAGGTCAAGTATGTTGCCTATATGGACATGAGTGCACTATTGTTTGCCATTTAAGTTTTCTAATTCTGAAAATAACCTAAATATTTTTTTTTTTTTTTTTTTTTTTACAAACTTAAAGTGTAATGCATAAATGTAAAACCAATTTGTGATGATGGTCCTCATAATTAAATTCATATATGGTCCAAATAATATCTTAGGTTATGTTCACACTTGCCAGGTTTGATTCGATTAAAATGAACTCTGGTGTAATTGCTCTGTTAGTGGGGTTCATTTGAGTAAGTGTGAATGCTGCCATCCAAACCTTGGTGCACACCAAACAAGTGAACCGAAAACACTGAAAGGGGGGTTTGACTGAAATATGAGATTGCTTGTGTGTGAGACAGAGGAATTCCTGGCAGTATTTTGACTCACTGACACATTTTATAAGCTCTTTACGAGTTCAAAAAACAAAATAAAACACAATCAAGCAAACCAGAACTAAATGTATCATTTTCTTTTTTGGTCTTGACCAAAAGAACCAGACTAGAAGTATGAACACACCCTTAATCTAACGAACTGTCAAAAGGTAATTATAAGGTGTATGTTAGGAGGTTTTGTTAGGATTTAATAATTTTAATAAGCTTTAAGTCGTTACCTTCAGCATGATGACGAACAGGCTCCAGCAGAAGATCTATAAACATGCCCATCTCCTCTGGCAGACAGCCTGCCAGGAAGCGCAGCACTATGGAGGAGCGTGAAGACGAGCTCGCCTTACCCTGAAACCTATTACCAACCCTAGTGCACATCCTCCCGTACAGTATCCTGCAAGAATAAATAAAAAACTACTAATTGCAAGCACAAAAAAATTCACATTCAGAGAAGAAAAAACAGTGAAGGACTGATATTACTAATATGCATTGTGTGTAAGCACATACCTCATAAGCATGGGAATGAATTGGGGTCTGTGTGACGAAAGTACCACAGCTCCTTCCTCTGCAATGTTGAAATGGACAATCTCATCTTTAAAATGCTTGTCATCCAGAAGTCTCACCAGATTCTCTCTGTAAACAGTGACAAATCAACAATCATTATGGACCTAAAACAAAGCCCTGGGGAACACCGCTGCTGCAGCAATGTTTAAAAAAAGCTTTCACAGTGCTGCTTTAAGCCATCATATTAATAAACACCAAAAAATGAATAATAGAAAATGTATGCACAAATAGAAAATGTTTAAAACTTGTTTAAAGCATCTCCACGGCAAGTTTGAGGTTGGAGAAAAGCCATCTTTGATAACAGGCTTAAAATGAGGTCAGTGAGGGTTGCCTCTAGGTATTTGTTTTCCCTTCACCAAATGACAAAAGTGGCTCAAATTAACTCAGAGATGTGAAATGAATCCAGAGATGTGAAATCATAATAGACTTCCTGAGGCAATTGGTACATTCCGGTATGCCAGTAGTGAGAGTTAGTATGGTAACCAAAGAAGTCTGTTGGAAGATACCATCAGTCTCAGCTTTGGATATAAAGCACTCTATTCACAAACTGACCTAGTTACTGTATAATACAGAGTTATTACTGAAAAAAAGAAAGCAAGAAGAGAAGTGAAAGGGTCTTTTGGTGCTTTGTGTTAGAGGTCTTACTTGTAAGGGAGAATATTTGGGTCTTTGTATGTCATCAAACAGTCAAGTGCTATTTTCTGGATTTGTTGATCTTTATGGCACAGGAGCTGTGGGTTTAGAGAAAGAATTAGTCTCAGCTGGCCCGTTCACCAAGTATTGATTAGCTTTGAAACAAAGCTGGGAAACCATACCTGGGTGTACAGCTCACTCAGATTTGCCTCCATGTATAAAGCTTTTGGGTTGGTGAATTTGGAGAAGACCTTTAAGTGAGAAATGAGCTGCCTGAAACAAAAACACAGATTCTGATGAGAAACAAATGAATGCTCGTCATTCTGGTATATTAGACATGCACATCTAGTTTGTGTAAGTTCTTCAAGTAGGTAACTAGAGGACAAAGACGGATGTTAGAAGATAAGATCATCTCTTACTTGGCTGCTGCTCTTCTTGGCATCTTTTTCTTGGATTGTTTGGAATCTTCCTCCTTTTCTTCATCTTCTTCCATTTCAGCATCTACATCTTCAGCCATTTCCTGCTCTGATGAAGAGCTGCTTTTCTTCATGAGGTCCTGAGTGGGAGCCATTAGCAGGTCAGATGGGTAGAACTCATTACTGTGAACACAAAGACCACAGAGAAAAGGCAGTCATGGAAAACTTTCTAGAGACACAAATAGGTTGATACAATAAAGCTCATACACACCTGATGAAGCGCAGCAGTAATGGGCTGAGCTCTCGGCTACGTGGCTCCACTCTTTCGGGAAACTTAGACATGGCTTGCCAAAGCAAGTCACGGAAGTTTGTGAAGTCTGTTCGCTCAGTGGGATTCAGCACCTGGTCCAGCTCTTCCAGAAACACAACTCCCACGTCACCGCTCTCAATCACACTGGTCCCTGGACCTCTGAGCTGCTTTGTGGCTTGATGTTTTCCATCACCTCCTTCATCATCGTCATCATCATCATCATCATCTGCCTGGAGCTCTTCCTCTGAAAATAAAGATTCATAACAGACCCAAAAATGAAAATTGTCATTAATTACCCTCATATTGTTTCACACCCATGAGACCTTCGTTCATCTTCGGAACACAAATTAAGATGTTTTTGATGAATTCCGATGGCTAAGTGAGGCCTCCATTGACAGTAAGATAATTAACACTTTCAAATGCCCAGAAAGGTACTTAAGACATATTTAAAACAGTTCATGTGACTACAGTGGTTCAACCGTAATGTTATGAAGCGACAAGAATACTTTATGTGCACCAAAAAAACAACATAATGACTTTATTCAACAATATCTAGTGATGGCCGATGTAAAAACACTGCTTCACGAAGCTTCGAAGCTGGTTCGGATTGCGTATCAAATTGCCAAAGTCACGTGAACCATTGAAATTTCGAAACGTTTTGAAACACTTATGACATAACGAAGCCTCGTTTACTGAAATCATGTGGCTTTGGAAGTTTGATACATGCTCCAAACCACTGATTCGAAACAAAAGATTCTTAAAGCTTCATGAAGCAGTGTTTTGAAATCGCCAATCACTAGATATTGTTGAATAAAGTAGTCATTTTGATTTTTTGGCGCACAATAAGTATTCTCATCGCTTCATAACATTAAGGTTGAACCACTGTAGTCACATGAACTGCTTTAAATATGCCTTTCTGGGCATTTGAAAGTGTTAATTATCTTGCGGTCAATGGAGGCCTCACTGAGCCATCGGATTTTATCAAAAATATCTTAAGTTGTGTTCCGAAGGTCTTACGGGTGTGGAACGACATGAGGATGAGTAAATAATGACAGAAATTTCATTTTTGGGTGAACTAACCCTTTAACAAAAGACAATAAATTTTCAATAATATTATCACATTGACATTTAACTGCACTATCAAATGGGAAGTGAATCGAGCTGGATAGTGACACTATTGCCTTTTGTATAGCTGCTTTCATAATTGATGAACTTTGCAACATTGACAGAGTTACTGAGCTGAATTGAAACAACACTGAACTAAACTGAGCTGAATGACACCGTCTTCTTTAGAGCTGAAATAGAAGTTGTTTCATAACTGATGAATTACACAACATTAACACTTATTTTCCTGTTTATTAATATGAAGCTGCTTTGAAACAATCTGTATTGAATAAAGTGCTAACAAATACATTTGACTCGTCTTGAATGCCTCATCAATGAGAACTCACCAGCTAGACCAGCAACCATCTCCAGATGTTCATAATAAACACTCCAAAAAGATTTGTTGTCCATTTCTTTAGCGTGCGACCTGAACGGATGGAAGCATATTAAACTAAAACTCAAAGACAGAAATAATACAGAGAAATAGAGAATAATGCTGAAGACATAACCTTGAGGGTTATGAGGGTACATGAGGGTTTAAAGGCAAAAGATCAAAAATGACCGTAAGTTCCACACTTACACCAACAGTTCAATAACAGCATCCCAAAGAGGTCGGAAATTGACAAACAGCATTGCAATAAGATACCGAAGAGGAACCTGTAAAACATGCAAACATATTTATAGCACAAAACAAAGCTTTCAAAAATTATTTCATTTTTGATATGGAGTAAAAAGCATTAGCTACCTCATGGAAAGGTCCGTTAGGCAGACAGTGCTGCACCAGGTCATGACGGAGTTTACGAAGGTGTAGTAGTTTCTCCCTGTAGTCCTGCACTGTGGCTGGGACCTGCTCTGCCTGCAGACACACGGCGAACACCGTCTGCGCATTTGAGCTCTCCTCTCCCTGAAGAAGACGTGACTTATTAATAAAACCATGCATGCGTTTTTCACAGCCATTGCTGTTAAAAAAAATCTCACAAATGATACCTCTGCTGGTTTAGGAAGATCAGCCTCAAAGTTTGACAATATTCTGAGGGTCAGCAAACGAATCTGTGGATGACAAGGACAAATTGATCCTTCAGAATCTGTATATTCATAACAGGGTCCACACAGATTATGAGTAATGAATCTATTACATTTTTTCCATGACTTTTCCAGGGATTTGTGATGAATGCTTATTAAGGATTTAGTAACACTTTACAATAAGGTTTCATGTGTTAACATTAGTTAACATAAACTAATAATGAACAATACTACTACAGCAGTTATTATTCTTAGGTAATGTTAATCTCAACATTTTAGGATCAAAATATGTATTAGTTAATGGACTGTGAACTAACAAGAACATTTTTATTAATTTTATTATTTTAGCTGGTAACATTTATTTATTAAAAGATATAATGCATTATAAAGTCATTATGAACACCTTTATAACGCATTATACATAAAGGCTGCAAGTAAATTGTCACCAAAATTTCCATGACATTTTAAGATTTAATTAAACTATATCACTTTTTCAGGCCTTAAATCCTCTGATATTTCCAGGTTTTCTAGGACTATGGGAACTCTACGTTATTCCCACTTAACAACAACAACCCTCACTGAGCAAAACCTGACCTTAGAAATGTTGGAAGAAAAATTGGAATGCAGTATATTGCACAATTCCAGCAGAGAATCATGGGACAGCTGAGCTGAGCAGCCACTGAGTGCCAGTCTTGTGTAGTACAGATCTCCTAACAGCAGCGCTGAAAGATCAGTGGGAAGTTTCCTGTAACAAACAAACAAAAATTGCAAGTTAATTTAACAGACAAGACCTTTTTACTGGGATGTCCAGAGCAAATAAATATGTCAATACTGAAGCACATACTGGATGATGTTTCTGACCAGCTCTACTGGCAGGAGTGACTGTACCGCTGTAGTCTCCTTGAAGCTGAGTAGAGTGCTTAGAGCCTGTCTGGCTACAAACAGCCCTCCTGAATGGACAAAAGGACAGTATTAGGAACAAACTACACCTGACAAAGTTTAACATAATTTACCATAGAAGCAGCTTGAGACAATCATTCACACAGACACTTGACTGACCTTTCCCTAGAGTTTCACTGCACACCTCCTGCAGCAACCTGTTCAGTAGTGCAGTGACGACTTGTATAACACTTGATGCTTCTAATGGCCTGCAAAACATTGTAATTGTTGTATATTTACACAAATACCAAATTATACAGCAAAAGACCATTTACTTTTTAACTGTCACTCCACTTTTTAATCATAGATCTGAACTTAAAATGTTGTTATTCATGAATTCTTTGGAATAAATGCCTAAGGTTGGTCCCTTTTTAAAGTCACAAAACAGCAGTTTATTTCAGAAGATCAAAGCCATATGTCTAAGTTGATATCACAAAAGTACAGTTTCCATGGTAAAGCAATGTTCAATTTGAAAACTGCTTTCACATGATGAATTTTGAGTGTTTAAGCTTTCAAATGATACCTAATTTATTTCTGTCTGCAACAAAATATTTTAAGTAATGTGAATGTTATTAGAAAATTATATTTGCATGATAAAATACCATAAAATGGGATTATATAAAAATACTGACTGGTTGAGGATGCAAAAGAATATTACAGTAATTTATGCTGTATGCTATTTGACACCCAGAGTATTGTGGCTAGTTAAGTTTTTACCTGATGTGTGGGAGGAGCACTAGTGCAGCCCAGGGATGAGAAAGGTCAGAGAGCGGCTGATCGATGGGGATGTCTATGAGAGAAAGAATCCGCTGGGGAACAGAGACCGACTGGTCTTTTTCAGGTCCAGTTGACCTAAAAGAGAATTTGGAATTTTTACATGTGTATTCATCTACGAAGTATTTAAATTCAAGACAATTTTTATTATGCCCTTTTACAAAGTCTTAATATTGTTTTTGGGGTCTACTAGAATAGGTTTTCATGCTTGAATGTTCAAAAAACACCTTATTATTCACATATTTTACATTATTGCAGCACCTCCCTTCCCAGTCTATCAGTAACGCTCTGTTCAGTTCCTGTCTCTATGAAGCTCTGATTGGTTGGCTGGACCAGTTATTTGTGATTGGTCAACCCAAGTGTGCCACGTGTGTTCTGAAAAGTGAAGCCAAAGCATTTCGATTGATCGCCCCCTGGTGGCTGGCTGCAGAAAAGGTCATAAACCCCGCCATCTCCATGTAATCAAATGACAAAATGAATTACACTTCAAATAATTTTTTTTCCAAAGATGGTTTCTGTCATTTTAGGTAGTTATCATCACGCAGAAATATGTTCAAGTGTTCGTTTTTCCCAATAAGTTTGGTTTTAGTTATGCTAAAAAAATGGGATTGTAACGTCATGATTGACAGCTGTTTATGTTTGATTCTGTGGGAGCGGGAGTATGGGCAGGATATTGATACTGCGGCTCCATCTCAATTGTCACTTCAAAACACAAATGTATCAAACTGGTCAAAAAAAAGTTCATCTTGGAGTACTAGCAAGCTTACCTGACAGTCTGTCCAGTGAAGACCAATGGGTACTTCTCAAAAGCCATGGAGCCGTCAGTGGGGGGCGGAGCTTTGGACAGAATCAGACCAACAAGCAGTTCCAGAACCAGCTGTTGGTTCACAGCGTCCTCAGTGCAGAAGAGCTGCTCCAGATACTGCAGCAAACTGGGCAAGAAAAGCTAGAGAAACACACATCAACATTAAAACAGACGCAAGTTGATCTTAAAGACGGTTTCACAACGCAGTGCGGCTTTTACTGACCTGCTCAAACTGTTTCATGTCAAACATGTCTTTCGTAAATGACAATATGAGGTCTCTGTCCATCCCGCTATGGAAGACCTGCGTAAGGGGCCACAGAGGAATTAAGGTCGACAGGAAATTAGACGCATAAAGATGGACAAACATTTGTGTAGGTGCACACTAAACAAACCTTTTTCACCAGTTCATGGATGCTGCTGGCAGGTAATGACAGATTCTCCCCCATCAACAGAGCAGTGACCACTTGTAAAAGCAGCCTGGAGCAGGTGTAGGACAGTCCTGGTGCCTGAACTAGCTGAAGAAGTGTCTAAATAAAACAAAAATGAAGAAAAACATATTAAAGATGCAACAGCAGTTCGGTCAGGACATTAGAAAAGTGTGTTTCACAGGCGTACTTTGTGATTTTAATTCCATCAAAATCTGCCATGTCTGTGTTTTTCTCACACAACCTTAAAATTCTAAAATTCTAGAAGTTAAAAGTTAAAATTCTAGAGCAAATTACCTACTGAGAAATCTAATCCTGTCCGAATGTGAATGTATTATCCTAACACTTCTCCTCATGTGTTTTTGACCCACCCGAACTACTGTTTGCACACCAATCTTGCGCATGCTTTCATTTTTCATTTCGAAATAGATGGTATCCGACACAAAAATTAAATTATAAAATTAATAACAAATACAGCCAAATCACAGAAACTGCTAAGACTGCCCATTTTAATATCAGTGCCAGGTAAAATACTTCTCTGCTCACTTATGTCGGTTTATTATAAACAGCCACCTTCTATAAACTATAAAAGATATGTATGTCATGTGTGATGCATGCAAGCACAGCACATAACCTTCTGTGATGTCCACAACTAGAAAACACACTATGTGATAAACACTGAGATGTTAGTCCGTCTGAATCGGTAGATGAAATCACAGACGTGATAAGAACTGTAACACACTCATACACACCTCACAAACAGACTGTGGTTTTGTTATCTTTTCTCCTTTGCGATGCTCCACAAGTGTGTGGTAGATGTACAGAATCCTCTCCAAGTGTTCATTAGCCGAGTCAGCATTGCTTGTCTCTATCTTTCCAAGAACTTCTTTTAGAGAGCCCTGCAACACACACACATATATTATATATATTAAGACCAATAAAAGACCATAATAAATGGTATGACCAACAAATGGTATGGATTTTTTTTAATGGACAGTATAATTTTCATGCATACACGATGCATGTCTAAAGAGTATGTATAACAGAAGTGTTTGTTCTTCCTTAAATCAGTTTAACCAGGTGAATTATTACTAAATATTAAGTAAAATAAGCATCTAGGATGGGAACAATCACTTTATAAAAAGCGCAAAAAACATTAAAGTTCATACTATATGGATTGTCAGACAAACTTCATTTTGAGAAAGAGAAAAATTGGTTCTCTAACCTCTAAGGAGTCCCACAGGACGAGCAGGTGTTCTTTGTGAACATAGTTGGCTGAAGACTTAGCCATGTGGTCAAGAGCTTCTTTGATAGAGTCCCAAGGTAATTCAACATCCTGTCCAACTGCTGGGCCAAGCTTCTGCAACACCACCGGAAGAGCCTGACAACAACACTACTGTTAAACAATGACAAGCCAAATGTTAATTATGTGATGCTATTGGTTTTCTGGGATGTGATCTCACCGTAGAGGCACAGGAGTGGAACATGTTACGGACTCCTCGACACATCTCAAAGATCAGCTGACCGGCTCCTCTGGCCTTCTGAGGATGCTTAGCCAGGTCGGCGAATATGAGCGTGAAGAGCGCGTCATAATCTGTAACCTTTTCGATATGAGACAGATGCATTAGCTTAAGAGGGCACGTGACCATACAGAGAACATGATGACAGCAACCTGAGATGTTAAAGACTCACCTTTCTCATCAAAAAAGAGAAGCTCTCGGCAGCAAAGTTGCGGATGTGATCCTTCTTGTGCGCCAGAAGTCTACTGTAAAGACTGATTTCAAAAAGTAACTTTACAATAATGTTCCATTTGTTAACATTAGTTGTGTTCCAAATTTGAAGATGATATCACAAAAATTATAGTTCCTGTGAGATTTTGTTTAGGTGCTATACCAAAAATAGCCACCGGGTGATGCCCACAAGCCATTGAAGTTGCATTTTCCTGTACTGGGGGAGGAGCCTGATAAAAGGTACCGTTTTCAGGGTAACGAAATGTCCAATTTCAACAATTCAACAATTTTCACAGGATGAATTTTGTGTGTTTAAGCTTTCAAATGACACCTAATTTATGACGATTACTAAAATATGCGATGGGGGAAAAAAGTGTGGCAAATGTCCCGACACTGACTGTTAATAGGTTAAGACCTTATTGTAAAGTGCTACTAATTATACATTATAATTCTATACACTATGACTGAGAAACCGAACATCCTAATGAGGTCCAAAAGTCTGAAAATAAACTGAAATACAATCTACTAGGGTTTAATTCTACTTCTCACCTGTATATCTTGTCCATATCCTTCACCATCTTCCTCCACAGGTATTTGTACAGGTACGACAGACAAGTGAAGGCCCATTCCAACACCTCAGTGTCTTGTGTGTCCAGTATAGATGTGATGATGACGAAGAAGTCAGGGAAGTGTGGGTAAAAGTCAATCTGGAGGTCCCGAGCCAGTTGAATTACAAGACTGAAAGCAAGAGTGAGGTTAACATGGCTTCGTCGGCCTGTTTATTTAAAAAAGACTGAGAGAAACTTACTCCAGAAGAGGCTGGTAAGCCATGTTGTTCTTTACTGAAAGGTAGGTCTTCAGACTCTCCACAATGGCGCTTTGGTGAAACACCAGCATGTTGAAAGACTGACTCTTGCTTAACACCTCTCGAAAAAACTTCACTGTAGAACAGACAATTAGATTAATACTCAAAACATGCCACTGTGCCATATACATAACAGTAACAGAGAGCAGTGTTGTAAAATCTTGAATTACTTTGTTGTGATTTATTGTTGCTTTTTTATGGTTTCGGTTAACTATAATAACTCTTACAGAGAGCGACCATAGAGAAAATGTACAGAAATTAAATTAACAGTATGTACAATTTACTCATAATATAGTGTATTTTGTTATATTAAACGGTCACAGGACGTGGTTACTTACTGAAGTGGTCTGTCAAATTTAAGTCTTTCCATTTTACCAGGGCTTCATAAAAATAGGTTTCTACCTCCTGAGAAAATAAGCAGCAGAATTAATCAAAAACACATTAAATAATACTATAACGTTGCTAACAATTAATTATATAATGTGATATAAACAAAACTAAGTGACCTACATACCTCAGCATAACTTCCAGTCCTGTCAATGCGATGAATGACATCAATGTTTACTTTTGCGAGCCTTTCAGAAAACGTGACAAACTGGAAAATAAAAGATATTAAGACATCTTAACTGAGTGGAAACTTCCTCGCGTTACAATAGGGGTATACTGAACTTTACAGATTAAAATGTAATTATTAAAATGGCAGACTTATATAAACCCAATTCAATATATAAAACTCTGTTCGTTTCGATATGTATATGAAGTAAAATAATGTAATGTTTGTCAGACGCATAAGCATGAGCTGCCGTCTCCAGCATGCGTTGTTCTCTAAACTTACGCGGTATGTGTTTTCTGATTTATGAGATTGGGGCTTGGCTTTAAGCTTCATTTTGCTGTATTATCCGACAACCAAATACAAAAATAAAGTGTATTCCGTGATTGAAAAAACAAAACAAGATACGTTATCAATTGCTGTGAAATTGATACACATGCCGTATCAGCGAGTCGCCATCTTGAATGATGTATTATGGGTACAGCGTTGACTTATACTGTTTTTCAAAAGAAAAGTCTTACTATGTTTTGAAGAGAGCATTAGGAAGAGATCATGCCTTGTTTTAGGGTTTTTATTTTTATATTATTACCAAAAAACATTTTGGTTTCTTGATCTATACCAGGGTTATTATAAATCAACTTTTTTTTAACAAACCAAAACTAAAACCATTTAAAAAAAAAAAAAAAAAAAAAAAAAAAATCGGTGCTTGAAATGAAATAAATGTTAACTAAATATAAATATATATATTTTTTAGTACATCAAGGTAAACTAAATAAAAACGCGAAATGCTAGCTGAAATAAAATTTTGCTACACTAACCATAGTTTAACCATGGTATTTGTAGTAAAACTGTGGCTATACAAATAGTAATCAATCCACCAAAACATCCATGGTTACTACACTTTTACTATAATAAAACTGATGCAGTGATATCCAGGCAATCCAACAATGATAGATATCAAATTTGAATAAGGAATAATACATTTATTAAATAAAAATGTAAAATTATGGAGACCACAAATTAATATAGTAAAAAATAGCTTATAACACCCTTAAACTTATGTTTTGGTCTAATAAAAAAGGTCAAACAGACTTATTCATTATGTCATATTTGGTATAATGGCTATGAGACGGAAACAGACATATTTTGATACAAATTCACTTCTGATGGAAAATACACCCACTCAATCTTACAACAACATGTAAAAGAATAATAATATATAAAGAATAATAAAAGAAATAATATGAATAAAGACATTATCATAAACATTTACCATTTTGGATACACCAATCTACCACTTGAGTCTTTTTAGACTCATCCATCAAATTAAAGAAGACAAAATGGAATCAATATTTGGTTCAAAACTATCAGATGTATCACACAAATGGACAAAAGAAATCTTTTGATAAATCTAAACCACATCTCAATCCCTTCATTCTGTGCTTCAGCATCAGGATGCTTTAATCAGCCTCTCTGTTGCATTTCCCTTTGCTGCTAAGGTGCTCGTCAATCCTTCCTTGGTTCTGGGATGCTTTTCATCAGTTGGAGCAAACAGCCGGCTTTTAAGCCACCAGTTGAGTCTGCTCATTCTCCTCGATGATCCTCCTAAGGGACTCTTCTGCCTCTGCCAGGGTTAGAGGCACGCCTGGTGTGCTCATGTATCTCGATCGCCACTCAGATGGTCTTTTCCAGTGGTCACAATCAGGTGTCACACAGATGGGCAATCTGGTTCTATTAAGATATCTCAGGTAATCTTCTGATAGCCTCTACTCATACAGATAGATAGATAGATAGATATGGAGAAGATGGAGTAGAAACAGACAAAACAACAAGAACAAAACAAGACAACAACACTGTTGTTTTTCATACAGTTAACAATATATCAGCACCCGGATTAGTAGGATGAATATGCTTGATATTAACAGAACGACTTTTACCTGTGAATGGAAAACTTAAAAAGCTTTTGTTAGAGACAACATATAGTCACTCATCACCCAGTTCAGTCCTCCTTGGGATAACATAACCTGTGAAAATTTCATGTGGGTTGAGGGTTGTCCATACTTCAGTTATCACCAACTATTGAACAGGGCTTGAACCCATGTCCTTCCCATATCAGTCAATATCATACATAATTTGATTTTGCTGGTTTAAAATAAGTCAATTATCATCAAATAATATTTCTCCCTGGATAACACTCATCCCACTTTTAACATGTTAACAATCACAAGACAAGATTTTATACATTTAGAACAGAATCAGTTCCATTCGATGGAATCCATCATGACAAGCAGCAAAAGAAAAGAAACGTTAAGTGTGGGGTGGACATGGCAAGCTTGCTTGCTCTGCCTTCCCAAGATAATCGCTGCGCAAGTGTGGCACTTTTTCTTTCTGCTGCAACAATAACCCAGGTCAGGATAGTTAGCCAAATTCATCCATGACCATTATTTTATTGGGCATAATCAACATAGTGTGCCTGCTTAGAATATTTGAATACAGCTGTTCATGGCATACCATCTGCCATGGTGCACCATCATTCACACGCACCTCTCTCTCTGGCCAGAGTTTCATCTTTTTTTTTGTCACTGCCTCTGCAGACAGTCAACTGAATGGGGAATGTATATTGTTTAGGGTGGAATACCACCAAGTCGAATCGAATAAAACTGTTTCGATGACGGCAGAAATTACGAAACGTAGGCACTGTGGCATTCCCCGTGCAACAGTGTCTAGGCGTTTGGAATAATACAGTCGGACGATGTTGGTTACAATGGAGTTGAGTTTAACACCGCGATCACAAACCCCAAATTTTTCAATATCTGATTTGAAGAAATAATCTTTTAGGCCTAGGCTTGCCACAACGTAGGAGTGTGCCTATGGAGTCGTAAGAGCCAGGGTTAGATCTCGAAAAGAGCAAATAAGACATGCCATTTACAAACTGTCTATAAGTGTGTGTGCCTGAAGCTAAACAGATTTGTTTGGTTAACACATTAACCATCATCCTTGTAACAGACAGGTTAAAAAATTCTAATTCAACACACCTGTCACACTCACAGTATTTAATCAGTCTCCCACCATACCATCACTGTCTGGTCTTGTTGATTAATACCATTCAACTTACCTGGCTACCTACCTGATCTACTTTCCTGTAGAGCTTCCTGTCTGTCTTGAGCCTTCATCATCCGCCATCTTCTGTCCAGCCTAAACCCTTCCCGCACCTGCAAAGACAAAGAGACAATTACCATTGAAGCTATGTCTGCTAAACTAGCCATTTAAAGAACACTCATCTGTTTCTCCCGCTTGCTCTCTGCAACCTGCAAATAAAATACCTGTTCAACTGAGTTACCTATGTTGTCTCCTTCTGTATACTGACAGTAGCTCACAGTAGGTCTCATCATTAAAAATCAATTGTTTTTTACTTCTGGAACCCAACTATTGCGCGCTATAATTTTACTTAGAACTTCACATTTCTGAGCCATTATTGCACTGATTTTTTTAACAAATGGTCTTAAGATGCTTTTTGTGGATGTATAAAGTCAGTTAGTGTAAAGTTCGCACTCACTTAAAAATAAAGGTTTTTTTTTTTTGGCGTTGATGTTCACATTAACTTTATCATCCATGGAATCTTTCCATTGCTCAAAAGGTTTTTTGTAGTGGAAAAGTTTTTTTTTTTAGATTATTAAAATATTCTTCACACTAAGAAAAATTGTTCTTTTAAGAACTTTTCACTGAAAGGTTGTTTGGGGAACCAAAAAATGGTTCTTCTATGGCATCACTGTGAAAGAGTGTATGATACCTAGCAGAGTAACCACAGGTTACATAGTTTATCACATGTACTATGAACTTGTTCCATTACTGTTTCACTAAAGTACTGTTTTATCATATAAACCTAATAAAAGTCTTTTTATGAAGTGTTTTTTTGGTTGTGATATCAGTCATACTTGAATCAATTTGGTTAAAAGCATCTGCTAAATGATCACAAGTAAATGAAAAATCTTAATTAAAATGAATCCCATTTGGATTGATATTGTCACAACAGAAGGCATGGCCTCGCGCCGACAGATAGATGGAGGAGGCTTAGCTGGAGGACAAAGAACCAGGAGAATCCAGGGTGGAGCAGATGGTTGAGTGATCCAACGGGTGGCCTTGAACAAGACAGGACTACGCTCGACAGCGGCATCACTGGAGGGAGGAGCCATGAAGGAAGACAGCCAGATGATACCATGGTGACGACAGGAGGCAATGGCTACATGGGAGGTGGAGCCCACCATTTATTCGGAGAGTCGATGAAGCGAAGCGACCCTGATGACCTTGGCGGCTGCGACGGAGCTGTAATGACAACCGCCCGAGTTGGAAGCAGGGATCTGGAGGGCAAAGGTTGAGCTGGAGAGACCGAGGGTGTAGGTGGAGCTAGCCGCAGCTGAAGGGGTGGAGGACAGCGAATGGCCTGCAAGTCCACAGCAAAGGTGGTGCGATGTCTGACCCAGTCAGAGCCGAAGTAGCAAGGGAGCCTGGCGAGGCTAAATGCCCGGTGGTATGCTGGAGTTGAGGGAGGAAGGATTGCAGGCGCAGGAGCCACGGGCTGATAGGCAACAGCGATAACTGTGTGGCAGGCGTAGCTGAGGACTGAGGGGGACAATGAAGGAAAATGCAAAAACCAACAAAAAAAACAAAGCATTCCACATGGCAGATTCGAGAGGCGGTGGGAGAGGGAGGCTGGGCGGGGTAAGCACGACTGATGATGAAGAGTCACATTTGGGCATAATGAAGGTACATAGGAAATTTATCTCTCCACACACTTAAAGCCGTTAGTCACTTTCAGTGGTGGGGAGTAGGCGGAGCTCGCTTCCATCCCCTCATACTCCACAAGGACATGGTGATGGATGGTACAGCCGGCTTACACACCTGGTCAAACAAAGTGATGTCAGACTCGATCGCTCCTCTTGGTGCATGCTCAAACATCGTGGCTGAGGCACTCTCTCCATCTGCGGTGGGCTCATGCTGTTGCTCCTCACAGCAGGGTGGTACAGGGCTGGAGCTAGGAGTGGGACTGGCATCACTGTCGATGGATCCGATGGTGAGTGGTGATCCACAAGACGCCAGCTCCCACTCCACAAAGTCAGCGAAGCTCCCCCAAGGACCCTCTCCAGACAACTGCTCCTTGGTGGCGATGTTCAGGCCAGCATACAGAAAAAAGCATAGGCAGTCATCCGGCAAGCTTGATAGATTGGCGGGAAGTGTTCCTTGAGGGAGCGATTCATATTAATATTAATAAAAAGGCATATTAATAAAAAAGCAGGATTTTCCATGGTGGAAAATACCAAAAACCAAAAAAATGCAGCACGTAGCGTAATCACTTCTGGGTCGGGTTTTTTTGTCACAGCAGCTGTGTTGTAGAAAGTACATGAACATGATGATGAGGATGAAACGCAGTCTTTAAGAAATCCACACGTAAGAAATCCACACAAAGTGCGAAGCATACAACACATCTAAACAGACGAGACCCGACAACAATGAAAAGAAACAAAGGAACTTAAATACAGGTGCAAATGAGGTGTTTAACGACACAGCTGACAGTGATAACTCAAATCAAGAACCATGACAACAATAATAGCAAATAGTGCAAACAGGGAAACAAAGTCCAAACTGAGTGAGATTGTGACAGATATTATCCAATGCAATTATATTTCAAGTGTGTTTTAGGTGTCCAAATACTTCTTTTGAGTGTAAGATAATTTGGCATAATGCACCTCTATGCATATGAAAGGGTGATCCTTTACATCTGCTTCAATCTCAGTGTGGTTTACATTTAAACTGTCATCTCCCACAGCTTTCCCTTATCTGCTTAAAATGAAAACCCCAGTGGGTCCAATCTCCCAATCCGAGTCTTATAAACAGGTATGTTCTGGCTAAGCTGGGATTCAAAGGATCTCGTCACATAGTGCTGGTTTCATCTTCGGATCTGAACACCACTGGCAAGCAATCAGCATTTTATCATAGGATTGTAACCCAATTGACAGGCTCATATTTTAAACTAAATGTTGCAGACGGGTAAAACCTGCCTTGTCAATGAGTTAAACAGGAAAGGTACTTCGATTTTTAGGTAGCAAATCTAATAACGGCAAGGGACATGTGGACTTAGACATTAAAAATATAAGGAGGGAGATTCCTTCAAAACAGGTGGGGCGCACACACACACGCCACTATACAAATAAATCACACAGGGATATACATTATCACACTATAAAAAAGCATGAAACCTAAAATGTTTCCTTAGTATGGTAAATAACTGTAATAAATCTAACAGGGCATGTAATGCAGTTTTACATCTTTTAATTTACAGTTATTGACTTGAATTGATTTGGACCGGTCACGGCACGGCACGCATGGCACAGCTCTGCATGGCATGGCACAGCATGGCACGGCATGGCTCAGCCTCTGCTCTTGGCTTTCGGCTAAGCTCGGCTCTCGGCACTCAGCTCTTGGCTCGGCTCGGCCTTGGCCTCTGCTCTCGGCTTGGCTCAGCTCTCGGCACTCAGCTCTCGGCTCGGCTCGGCCTTGACCTCAGCTCGGCTCTCAGCTCTTGGCTCTTGGCTCTCGGCTCAGCACGGCTCTGCTTGGCTTGGCACAGCATGGCACAGCACGGCACTGCATGGCTCGGCATGGCACGGCATGGCACGGCCTGACCTGACCTGTAGATGCTACAAGTAGATGATGTTACTTTCTCTGTTCACATTGATTCTGTCTGTCTATTCATATACACAATTTATCAAGGACTGGAGCCTTGGTTTAAAGGAGTATTCAGGGTTTAAGCATCTGACATGCTGTTAATTACCACAGAAAATCCGTAATTTTTATACATCCCTCTTAATGCCTTCCTCTCTAGCTGTCTGCATCTTCTTCGCCTCACATCTCCACATCTCTCCCACTCAACATGTTTCATTATTTTTTCATGAAATGCTACAATTCAGCCACAACACTACAATACACTCTTAAAAATATTTAATTGTAACATATAATCAGCTATTTTTTTCTTAGTTTCATGGACTTTTAGTTCTGTTCAGTCCCCTTTGTTTTAGTCTCCTCCAGTCTGTAGTTGTCATGGTAATTGATATGATTTTGTTATACTGTCCAGCTGTGTCCTTAATTATCCTAGTTTGCCTGTGTATATATCTGCCTGTGTTTCAGTCTCATTCTTAGTTGACGTTAATTCTTGTGTGATACACCCATGTGTAATCAAAATGTAATATTTTTTTGTTTATTTATTTATGATGTGAAAAAAAAAGAGTTTATTGTTCACTGGGTCATTTATTAATTACCACCACTAAAGACTGAGTTTTGAAACAATACAGCTCTAGCCACTAGAGAAAGTAAGAGCTATGTGTTGCTGTGTTGTAATGCGTGCTGTTTACCTCAGAAGTTACCAAGCTGCACCTGAGGAAAGCCACTGAAGTTTGCTTGTCCTTGTGTTTCTCCTGATAACTCCAGCAGTTATAATCTGTTTTTACGTGTCTCAGGCCCGGGTCCAGTAACAGATTCTTGGAGGTTCCACCAAAATTAAAAACCAGAGTGTGAGGCCAGTGTTGGGATCCAGACTGCAAGGTGACAAGACGACGGGAAGGAGGGTTGCGTGTGACCTTGTGGCAGCTGCTGACGTCCAGAGAGCCAAAACGGACCAAGCTGAAAGGAAGGCGCACGCATCGCTAAGGGTCATGTGAGGGGGTCTGAAGCTGGACAAGATGGCGGACGACAGGAAAAGACTTGTCTGGTGCATAAAGAAGAGCCTACACATGCTGACTGTGCAGGAACTGGGGCATATTGCTGAAAGCATCACTCCAGTTGCAGGTTTGATTCCAACCACTATCTCCAAGGATGATGAAGAAAGCCATTTTAATTTCATTACTTCTTTTATGCAGTGTCAATTTCCTTGAACTAGAATATCTATCTATCTATCTATCTATCTATATATATATATATATAGAATATATATATACAGAATATTACGGATATGTAGAATATGTAGAATAAACACTGACAGCAGCAGAGCAGAATTACAGACTCCAACTCAAAATCCTTGCACTGAAGTGGGCAATTTGTGAAAAGTTTTAGGACTATATTTTATGCCCAACACTTCACAGTTTATGCAGCCAATAACCCTCTGACCTACATAAAGAGTACTGCCAAACTCAACACCGTGGAGTATAGATGGGTTGAAGAACTCTCAGACTTCAGATTTGATATCAAGTACAGACCTGGAAAAGTGAATGTGGACGTGGACATTCTTTCCCGGTGTCCACTGGATATCAACAAATACATCACAGGTGCACAAAATAGTTGTCTAGTGAGATCGTCAAAACCACATGGGAGGGCACTAGGGCTGCCAAACAAAAGGATGTTGCTTGGATCGCTGCTCTTAACCAGGCCCAGGAAGATCGACTTGAGAGTGATTCTGGTGAAGTCCTAGGAAAGCTAAGTCATAAAGAACTGTGGAAGGCACAGAGACTGGTCCCAGCTATTGGTGAGATTATTAGGCTGAAAGACTTCAATGTAAGTGTCACTAATGAAATGAGGTGGAGAGCCAGCCAACCTGTAAAGAAACAAATGCACGAATGGTCAAGACTACATCTGGAGGGAGGACTATTGCACAAGAGAAAACAGCAATGATGTCAATTTGTCCTACCAGCTAAATACAAACAGATAGTATTCCAGCACTTACATGATATTGGATATGTGGGTGTGGAGAGAGTAGTGCACCTTGCCAGAGACTGATTCCATTGGCCATTCATAAAGAAAGTCATCGAGACATTTGTTATATGGCAATGTCTTTGCATCAAACAGAAGAAGCCAGCTATACACGAAAAAGTTCTGATGGACAGTATAAGTACCATCTATGCATTCAAATTAGTATTCATAGACTACCTGCACTTGCAACACAGCAGGAGTGGTTATGAATATATCCTAGTTCTGGTGGATCATTTTACAAGGTTTGCCAAGAAAAAATCTTCAATGACTTCATTCCCCGGTTTGGATTTCCAACCAAATTACATCAGGACCAGGGTCGAGAATTTGAGAATGACCTCTTCAAAACCTTGCGCCGACTGTCAGGATTGAGCCTCTCCGTATCACCCTCAGGGCAATCCTGCTGAGAGGTTTAACAGAACGCTGCTCCAGGTGATAAGAACACTGGCAGAAAAGGAAAAGGTAACAAGGAAGGAACACAGATTGTGCATGCATACAACTGCACACAACATGAAACAACAGGATATTTACCGTTTTACTTACTCTATCTTGCGTTCAAAGTGACCAACGGAGAGGAAAGGAACAATCCAAATGGATATGCTAAGTAGTAGGCAAAGTGGTCGGCAGAAGCTTACCGAATTCTTGCTGAACAGTAAGAACTCAAATGCCTGAGTAAAACAGTATTATGACATGAAGTCAAGAGGAGTTGTTCTTTAACCTGGCAACAAAGTACTAGTAAAAAAAAGTGAGAGAGGCAGACCAGGAAAATTGAGATTTTACTGGGAGCAAACTGTTTACATTGTAAGGGAGTGGATAAACGATGGACCAGTCTGCCTGGTGGTAGCAGAGGCAGACATCTCAAAGTCAAGAATTTTACACAGGAATCTGCTTCATCAGGTTAATGACCTGTAGTGATAACAGAGGGAGCACCTAAACAAATGACAAAGATAAACCAGACAAAACCACAGGATGAGTCGGGATCTCCCTGTGACTCTGATAGTGATGAGGAACAGGATGGTGAGAACTACTAATGGCTAAGGGTATGAGACACCCGGAAGAACAATCAAAGGCTTACCATTAACCAACCTGATGAGAAACCTACCTGTGATCTTCTGCGACAACGACCCTATGGATAACCTGAAAAAGAAAGACAAAGACCATGAACAGAAATCCCCCACAACGACGACGCCCACCTGAAAGACAATCTGACAGAGATACAGAAAGAACAACCTACAGAAAATGAAAAACTTGCCTGTAATCTTCCTGATGAGAGTAAACTTATCTGTGAAAGACAAGTGACATGGGCAGAAACACTGGCAGAACGATCTAAAGATGAGAAACAGTATGAGGGAAAATGTAGTCGGATAGATGAAGGTGATATACTTAGACAAGAAGTTCTCAACATCACTGATGATGTGTCCCAGCCCATTAGTAAGATGTAAATTTTACCTGTTGTGTCTGGCTACATCAAGGACTACCAGGAGCAGGCTGGCTGATGACCGAGAAGAGATCAGTGACTACTGGAAAGACAGTCGACAGCACAGAAAGAAGAAAACTTTGGCAATAAGGGCTAGCATCCCAAATTTGCATCTTTTGAGAGGAAGAACCCACATTAAACTATGGACACACACTCTTATGAATACCCCCAGGGAAGCCAGAGGGGGAGAATGAGAACCCCGTATGGATGGACCATCCGGTGACAACGAATGCAAATGGATTTCAGACTATGAGTTCAAGATGCATCTGTGGCGAGGTGTGTAAAAACCCACATGGTCTAAAGATACATCAGACTAAGATGAAATGCCTGAAGAAGGAGTCTGACCCTGGTGAGATGCAGGAGGAGCCTGGCCTGGAATGCTCCCTCCTTCCTGCTCCCTCTGCAAAGAGAAAGAGTCACTTGAACACATCCTGAGCTGCTGCCCAAAGGCTCTTGGGGATGGCCGCAACCACTGGTGGCATGACCAGGTTTTAAAGGCAGTAGCGGAAAGTGCCTCTTTGGCCATTGCAAGCAGTAAGTACCATCACCAACCTAGGAAGGAAATACAGTTTGTGAAGGAAGGAGAGCAGCCAACACTGCAGCACAAAGCTCCAGCAGGCCTTCTTCATACAGCACAAGACTGGCAGCTTTTGGTTGACTTTGAAACAGCTGAAATTCCCAGCACACATCACAGTAACATCTTTGCAACCTGACATTATTATTTTATCAGAGGTTTCAAAACAGCTTGATTTGATAGAATTGACTTTGCTTTGGAAAGAGTGAATGGAAGAGGCATTCAAAAGAAAAAGCGCCAAGTACAAAGGTCTGATTGATCGGTGCCGAGAGAGGGGTTGGAGAGCTTGCAGTTACCCTGTGGTGTTTGGATGCAGGGGCTTTGCTGGTGGCTCTTTCTACAGAACATTCACTGTGCTGGGGTTGGGTGGGCCTCAGATGAGAGCAGCCATCAGACATCCGACAGAGGCTGCAGAAATAGCTTCAAGATGGCTGTGGATTAAAAGGGGTGATCTGTGGCTTGATCACCCCCAGCTGGGTCACCAGGGTGTATAATGTTGAAAGACCTGAAACACCCAGGAACATCACTGATGATGCGTCCCAGCGCATTTGTAGGATATGTTTTTCACCTCAACATACCTACCTATAATTCAGATGAAACTGACCAGACAAGCCAAGTCTGAAGATCCACACGTGACAGAAGACCCATACTAAAGTTTACTTATGAAACGTTAGGTCAGCTAACAATTCAGCCACACCCAACAGTGAACAGTTTAGAGACTTACAAGATAAATCAGATACCATATTGTGGATTATCATCTTATTACATTCCACCTCACCACTGTCACACAACAGAAGGATGCAGACAGGTAAGTTGGATTATTTGAGTTTATTTGAACAGACACGGAACTGGACAGGAATGCAGACTGGTGAGTAAATGACAATATGGAGATGACAAGTAGATTTAGCTGAATTGTAATAGTAATGTCTCTTTGCAGGTGAATGTAGCTGAAGCAGACAATGGGCAGATGACGGAAGACAGATGATTTGAAGATGGGTAAGTAGTCAAATGGATCAGGTAAGGAACAGGTAAGGAGTCTGTATTGTTCATACCTTGTGATGAGGTGCAGGAAATCAGAATTCCAGGGAGAGTGAACGAGTGGGAGGAGCGTGCTGAACTGGTGACGATGTGACAACCACATTCCATCTTACCATAATAGACCTTACTCTATCCTCACACCACAAGTCTCTCAGCATTTCCATATTTGGTTCCTCCGATAACAACTGGGTACTAAAATGACAAATGAGTTTAACAGTTTAATTTTAAATGGTTATATAAAAGAAGTGTTCACAGAGAAAATGAAAAATTGCTGACTGAAGGAACTTTAATGTGTATTTTGTGACACTGATAATTATAAAGAAGTTAAAATGATGAGATGTGTTATTATATAAGAGTGATATTCAAGAAAACAGGGAACTTTATTGTGTAAAGTATTTGAAGACATTGTTGTTCACAATAACAGAATAAAAAGACTCAGAGGTAACGTCAACAACTGTCTTTATTCACAGGTAGTTCAAACAAGCAGTGTTGCAAACAGGTCCTAATAAGCTGGTGCAGGCTATTAGAATACGGGTGACTGTACCCTCTCCATGGGCTGTTCCCGATGACCGCAGTGACAGACGACGGGGACGACCTCGACCTCTGGGTGCTGCACGGCTGGGATTATTGTGATGGAATTTAGTGAGTAGTAATGGATCCAGGATGTCATCTCGAGCAACCCATGATCATTCCTCTGAACCGTATCCCTCCCAGTCAAAGAGGTATTCGAGACAGCCACCTCATTGCCGGGAGTCCCGGATGGTGTTGACTTGGTATATCTGGCCTTCATCTGTGACAACAGGAGGAGGAGGCACATCATCAGCACCAGAATCTGTGGGAGATGGAGTGAGGATCTGCCTCTGGATGGTAAATGGACCAAAGTAGCAGGGGCTTAGCTTTCGACTGGGCAGTCCAGGTTGTATTGGGATGTTGTAGTTCTTCTGTCCATCTGTCCTCTGAAGGTGGACATGAGCCGAGTCCCAGACACTCTCACTTTCCTCAAAACAATGGTTCATAGCTGGAAGACTTACTCCAGAAGACTTACCTGACCAAGGAAACAGGGTAGTTGGTAACAGAGTACGCACTGAAATGGTGTTAATCCAGTTGTAGCTTGTCTCAGGGAGTTTTGAGCATACTCTGCCCACAGAAGGAACCGGCTCCAGCTGTGTTGGCGATTGTGACAATATGACCGCAGGTATCTCCTGAATCTTCCACTCATTCTGGCTGTTGTACTGAGGGCGGTACCCAGATGTCAAACTCACTGACACTCTTAAAAGTTGGAAGAAACCACACCATACCCTAGAGATGAATTAGGGCCCTCGATCAGACAAATTAACCCTTAGGGATTCCGAAGTGACAGAAGATTTGCTGGAACATCGCCTCTGCTGTTTCTAAGGCCTTTGGTAAACTCCTTAGTGGGATCATATTGCAGACTTTGGAGAAGCAATCCACTACTACAAGGATGCAGGTGTAGGCCAGGGCCTCCGTTAGTATTTGAAAACGGACCTGTCTATTATTTGAAAACTGGACCCGAACCCGGCCAGAAAGACTAAGACCCGACTGGAACCGATTGGTACATAGGCCTATTCCACAACAAATTGCTATTAACGTCAATAAACAAGTTGTGAAAATAAAACGTTTTGTCTTACCTAATGTTAGTAGCCTTCTTCCTTGTAATGTTACCTGACTGTGATGCACAACCCTCCCAATCCTCCAAGAAAGTTCCATCCATGTTATTCTTCTCTTGCCGATTGAAATGCTTAATCCACTCATTATTCCAGCTTCAAAAGTCCACTTGCTGTCACAGTGATGGATGACAAATGCAACTTTACAGTTTTGCATTTTGTTGTATCTGGAGTCAACTCACATAATAAGATAACTTAGACTGTTTGCCCTTTTGAACTACCATAACAATTGCTCATTCAGTGGCATGGCCGCTGATCTTAGCATTACTTATGTGTGATAGTTTCTGTGCTCTCTGAGCCAAGTCTGACCAAAACTTTATATAACAAGATTTAACAGATATAACAAGGTGGTTCATTCATAATATTATCATAAAAACAGGCGAAAGAAAGAATGCACACTTGAGACTGCACATGCGCGTTGCTGGAGTAACCTGAAATATAAGCTTTTTAACGCAATTTGAGCATCATAGAAAACATTCATTTGACAGTTTATCTTAGATTTTGATGCTTGTTTGAAATATGTTATTTAAATGTGAGTGTGCAAGGCTGCAAGCAGCTTTTGAGATTTGAAGTTTGTTTGCATTACTGTTGCACACAAAAGGAACAGGAAAACTCATGATCACTGTGCGCTTGCATTAACTGTCCACTCTGCTTCTGAAGGCTGGGGTCGTTCATGTTTTTTTCACCTCATTTTCCGGCTTTGCAAGTTACAGAACACACGAACAGCGCTGTTTGACTCTGAACACAGCTAGGTGATCTCCAATCGACTCGGGTATTACACACAATGTTAAACAGACCCGGAACCCAAAGTAATGGATTGAGACCTGACCCGGCTGACCATTTAAAATATAGACCCGAACCTGTACGGGCCCCGGGTTGGGTTTCGGGTCCTCTTTGTAGACCTCTAGTCCAGAGCCCGGAGAGGTGTGAATTGAGCCCATGAGGGGCAGAAAAATGGATGTTGGTAAGTAGATTCAGGCCTCAGGACCTCCAGGTGGAGCTGGCTCGTTGCTAGTGGCTGATTGTCTAAAGACCACTGAATTGAACTGACAATGATGGATTCTGGATGAGCTGGACAGGGTTCAGGGTTGTGCATTCTGGACAGAGCATCAGCTCTTTGGTTCTTTCTCCCAGGTCTGTAAGTAACAGTAAAGTTGAAGTAAAGAAGAGATCCCAGTCAGCCTTTCAGGTGTGTAGTCTCTTGGTGTTAAGGAGATACTCCAGGTAATGATGATCGGTGATGACTTCAAACAGATGTTTTGCCCCTTCCAGCCAATGTCTCCACTCTTCAAGGGCAAGCTTAATAGCCAACAGTTCTCGATTTCCAATATAATAATTACGCTTCGTCTGGGACAATTTCTTAGAAAAGAAGGCACGTGGATGGAGACTGGGAGGCTCACTCTGCCGCTGTGAGAGAACAGCTCCTACCCCAGTGGTGGAAGCATCAACCTCAATGATTAAACGGAGCTCTGGGTTGGGATAAGTGAGGGTAGGAGCTGTGCACAAGGCATTCCTGAGTGTCTGGAAAGCTTGGATGGCATTTGGGTTCCAGGACAGAGACTTGGGCTAATTACAGAGTAGTGAGATAAGTGGAGAGCTGATCCTACTGAAATGAGGAAAACCAAGGAAACGTAGTTCTTTGACAGTGGTGGGTTGTGGCCAGTTCTGAACTGCTTCTACCTTCCCCTGGTCCATCTGGATGCCGTTCTTACTAATGATGTAACCGAGAAAGTGGATGGTGTCTTGATGGAATTCACACTTCTCAAGTTTAAGTAAGAGTTGGAACTCACTGAGTTTATGTAGGACCTGCTTCACGTGGTGACAATGTTTGGCCAGGTTCCGGGAGTAAATCAGGATGTCATCAATGTAGACAATGACAAAGCAGTGGAGGTACTCCCAGAACACCTTGTTCATGAAGCCCTGGAATACTGATGGTGAGTTTGCCAGCCCATAAGGCATAAGGAGGTACTCGTAGTGGCCCGATGGAGTTACAAAAGCAGTCTTCCACTCACCACCCTCACATATCCGGACGAAATTATATGCGCTCCGCAGGTCAAACTTCATGAAGATCTGGGCACCTCGTCATTGTTCCAGGGCTGCTGGAGGGTATCGGTACTTTATGGTCTGTGAATTGAGTGTCCAGAGTCCAGAGTGTCCTGTGAATTGGGGCCAATGCAAAGCCTCAAGCCTCCATCCTTCTTACTCACAAAAAAGAAACTGGAAGCAGCAGGGGAAGTTAATGGATGGATGAACTTCTACTTTAGGGCCTCCTCGATGTACTCCTCCATGGCCTTCTGCTCCGGGATGGACAATGGATATACTTTTCCCTTGGGTAAGGTGGCCCCAGGCAGCAGGTCAATGGCACAGTCAAATGGCCGGTGTGGCGGTAGTTTGGTTGCAAACTGCTTACTGAAGACGTTGTGGAACGTCAGGTATTCTGGAGGAATTTCATGCTGGGTGATTACCTCAGGACTCTCAACAGTGGTGGAATTAAGGAAGACAGGTTCTGAAGAGGTTTAAATGTTTTTGATGACTGGTTTCTTGGCAGGTTTTAAGCAGCTTTCAAAGCAAAAATCTCCCCATCTCAGGATTTCTCTGCTGTTCCAGCACATGGTTGGTGAGTGTTGCAGCATCCAAGGGCATCCCAGGATGACATCAGCAGTGGATCCCTCCAGCACCAAGAATGAAATCCTCTCCTGATATAGTCATCCTATGCAGAGCGTCACTGCTGAATAAAGATTTCCAAGCCAGTGACATCATCATAAGTGGCCATTTGTTGACGAATGTTGGAATTAAGTCTTTGACAGTAAGCTGTGATAAGTGCTTTCATTCCAACCACTCGCTGCTGCCAAAGTGTGAAACTGAGGGCATAATCTGCAACAGAAAGTTTACCTTGATGTAAACTGAAGATTTGATCATGCACAGAGAGAGTGCTAGCAATCTGGCTGAACACTTTCTTAAAGTGGTTAGTGAATGCTGTCAAGGAATTTGTCACAGGTCCACTAGCTTCTCAGATGGAATTGGCCCATTGTAATGCTCTCCTGGATAGCAAAGAGATGATGTATGCTATATTCGCTCAATCCGTTGGGTATAACTGTGGCTGCATCTCAAAAAAGAGCAAGCATTGGAGAAAGAACCCGCTACACTCCTACTCCTTGCCGGAGTAGGTTGCTGGTCAGAGGCAGATAATGAAGAAGTGGTGACGGGTGGTAATGCTGATTGCCTGACCACTTGTACCAGATCAGTAAACGGATCGGGAGATGGATGGGGTGCTGTGGATGGGGCTGAGTCTGTGACAACTGTTTTGAAATAATACAACAGTGGTACAATACCGTATTTTTGTTTAAATGAAACATGATTTGTGATTACCTGTGATTGAACTATATGGACTAACTGTGAAAACATTGTAAGAGAATTTATTATTTGATGATATGATGTTAATGTTAATAATGTTACCGAGCTATGCCTGAGGAAAGCTACTCAAGTTTGCTTGTCCTTGTGTTTCTCCTGATAATTCAGGTAATTATAATCTGTTTACGTATTCCACGCCCGGGACCCGTAGTACTTGCACTAAGTTTGGTTTAGGTTTCCTTTCTAAAACTTCTTCATCCTCATCCTGTCTTCAACCCTTACCACGCTTAGACTCTGTGACAGCCACAGAAGAACCATTTTGGGTCCCTCAAAGAACCTTTCAGTGAATAGATCTTAAAAGAACCATTTTTGAAGAACATTTTAATTATATACAGAACCCTTTTCTACTAGCCTATAAAGAACCTTTCGTACAATGGATGTTAAAGGTTCTTCATAGAACCTTGATCACAATACATTTTTAAGAGTGTAGTGTGACATTACAAGAGGTCAGTCTTGAGCAACAAACATTTTTACACACACTATGGTCAGCTAATCATTAATTTTTTGCTCTGCGATGAAAAAGATACAATGGCATCAACTATAAAACTGGAATCCCACGTAGTGAATACTGAGAAGTGGAATAAAACAAACAGTGAAACTTTCCAGTGCTCGGAATTTGTTAACGTTTGTTAATGTTAGTTAATAAAAATACAGCAGTTCTTTGTTGGTTCATGTTAGTTCACAGTGCATTAACTAATGTTAACATATACAACTCTTGATTTTAATAATGTAGTAAATGCTCAAACTAACATAAACAAAAATTAATAAATGCTGTAGAATTAAAGTTCTTTTTTATTATAGATCATGTTAACTAATGTAGTTAACTAATGTTAACTAATGAACCTTATTGTAAAGTGTTACAGAGAACTTTAAACATAAACTGACTTCAACTTGCACATAAACACAACAGAATTCTTTCAGCGAGATAAAACACACCTTTTCCTCACAGTCAAATTTTCCTCGGGCAAAAAGGTCTTTTGGTTTCAATAAAGTTGTTTTTGAGCAAATCTAGCTTTCTCTAAACCTATTATGTTCCATAACATCTAGCATTTATGGTATGCCTGTACGTAAAATCATTCCTCATTTATGATGCCTCTGAAAACCCCAAATCCTCATATAGACTTTTACTGGCATCTAGGTTTACAGCTTAAACACAGTTCATGAACACTAGATAAACCTTGTTGGTTTAAAAGTAAACATAGGCACTGATAGCTACCATATTAGCATTGTTAAAATTTTAAAATCCTACCTTACCTGTTGCACATTCACAATAATTTGATGTTAAAATAAGACAATAAGAATAAAACTGAAATAAAAATTGATAAAAACTAGACTATAAATACAAATTGTTCTATATATATATTTAAAATTATATTTACTTATTTCTTATTATACAAACACCCACACATTTATTTATCCATAATTTAACTTAGACCTTTAAGTATACATACAAAGATTAATAAGGTTAATAACATTAGGCTGCATTTGTAATAAGTAGGGAGTGAATTGTCTTTCTGTGTCTCACACACAAGAATAAACAGATTATCTAATTACCGAAAGAAAAAAAAACTTCCAGCCCAACTGCTGTGTAAGGAGGAATGAATGTGATACGGGTGGGATGGTGACAAGCACACAGCTCCAGGAACAATCACAGTCTCTCTGACTGACTGCACTGCGAAGAGGCTACTCAGACTGTCATGACACAATCTCCAATGAGTACATACCTGATGATCACCAATAATATTTTGCAAATAGAGCTACAAAGGCTGCTTTGCAAAATCAAGAGATCCTGTTAAAAAAGTTCCGACGTGCACTAAGATGTCAAGTGGACCTACCTTCAGTGTGTGGGACTATGTGGTCTTCACCTTAATGCTGGTCATCTCTGCAGGTATTGGGGTGTATTACGCCTTCGCCGGAGGAGGTCAGAGCAGCTCCGCAGACTTTCTGGTGGGCGGACGGAGTATGACGGCGGTACCGGTGGCCCTGTCCCTGACGGCAAGCTTCATGTCAGCAATCACCGTTCTGGGGACCCCGGTGGAAGTGTATCAGTACGGAGCCATCTTCATCCTCATCTGCTTTTCTTATGCTCTGATGGTGGCAGTAAGCTCTGAGATCTTCCTGCCAATCTTCTACAGACTGGGCATTACCAGCACCTATGAGGTGAGATGAGAAAAAAACTCTTTAGCATAAACACTGTTTATTGTTGAATTCAGGGTTATGATCGTTAACTAAAACTAAAATTAAAAACATTTCTCTTCATTGAAATGGAGCTGAAATAAAAAACCTAAACGAAAATTAGAAAAACAAAAAATAAAAAATAAATAAATATAAAATGACAAAAAGCACAATTACAAAAAATGTAACTAAAATTATCATGAAAACTAAAAATATAATAAACGCTAATTCAAAATAATAAAACTAAAGTAAAAAAAAATTAAAATAACAATATTGCCGAACGCAAATGGTAACTTTACTGAATATATTAAAGGTAAAACATATTAATGATCAGGGTTATTATCGTTAACTAACTAAAAAACATTTCTGTTAATTATGATAAAGCTGAAACAAAACAAAAATTAAATGTTGCCTTGGCAACTAACTGAAATAAGTTTAAAGCACTAAAATTATTAAATCGAAATTAAAAAACAAAAACTAGCTAAAACTAAAACTATAAATTAAATAAATTACTAACTAAATAAATTAAACCTAAATAGCAATATTTTAAAAAATATATATATATTAAAAAAAATAATAATAAAATGACAAAAACAATGAAATGACTAAAAATCTAACTAAAATTAGCATGAAAACTGAAAATATAAAAATAAAAGCTAATTCAAAATAATAGTTAAAACAAAAACTAAACAATATTGCTGATCTAAAATGTTAACTTTATTTAATATATTAAATGTAAAACATATTAATGATGTTAAAATGTCAATAGTGCATTCATTCTGATGTAAAAGCAGCTCCAACTGCAACTGCAATGTAACTTCATTTTTCCACCTCTAATGTTTAAATGATCTGTTTGCAGTATCTGGAGATGCGTTACAATAAAGTAATTCGACTTTTTGGGACAGTCCTGTTTATCATACAGACAGTGAGTGTTTTTCTTGCTATTATCAGTCTCATTAAATCATACAGTAAACTCAATGTAGTTTAGATTATTTTCCATCTCTTCTCAGGTATTGTACACTGGTCTGGTTATTTACGCTCCAGCTTTGGCTTTAAACCAAGGTAGGATTTCTTTGCACTTCAACAATTAACAATGACTAGTTTAATTCTACATTAACCTTATTCTTGAACCAGAAGTTTCTACTTTGCTTCCTTCACTTAGAAGCGATGCCACAGAAGAACCATTTTGTGGTTTTTTAAAACCATTATTTCTTAATGTGAACAACATTTTAATAATCTAAAGAACCCTTTTCCACTATAAAGAACCTTTTGTGCAATAGAAAGGTTCCATGGATATTTAAGATTATTCATGTAATTATAGATGCCAGTAAAGAACCTGTATTTTTTTAAGTCGAACTGCATTATTTGTGAAGTGCATGGTGTAACAAGTATGCTTGATAATGCGCAGCACTCTATGGTCAAGTGAACTCTCTCCTCTCTCTTCTCAGTCACAGGTGTGGATCTCTGGGGTGCCGTCATGTCAACTGGAGTCGTCTGCACTCTCTACTGTACATTAGTATGTTAGTAAAAGAGTAGAACTGCACAATTGAATAAATTGATAATCACGATTTTTTTTGTTTAAAATTATTATTATTATTATTATTTAATCGGTTTAAATTAATGATTCAATGACTCACTCATAAAGACTTCAATTGTTTCATTACTGGATTAATCAACGTTTTTGAATGAATCTCCTGACTGAATGATTCAATGACAAATAAATTTTTTAACAATCAGTTGTCGCCACCTAGTTACTTTCAAAAAATGTTTTACTCTATTTTTATCGCTACTTATTCACTAAGTCACAAACAACTGGAAAAGTCACAGAATATTGTTGTGGACAACTGGGAGCCTTGGAGTCAATAAGGTTAAGAAGCACTGATATGTCCCTTTACCCTGGCAGGGCGGTCTGAAGGCAGTGGTGTGGACAGACGTGTTCCAGGTTGGCATCATCTTGGCTGGTCTTTTGGCTGTCATCATCCAATCAGTGATTCTCCAGGGCGGGATCTCCACTATCATCAGTGACTCCTCCCAGGGCGGCCGACTCAACCTATGGGAGTGAGTTGTGACATGACTGACAGGTACAGGAATGCATATTTAAACACTTTTTCATGTTGTGTCCAACCCTCTCAGCTTCGATCCAAACCCTCTGAGGAGACACACATTCTGGAGCATCACAGTGGGAGGGACGTTCCTCTGGACCAGCGTATATGGCATTAATCAAGCTCAGGTGCAGAGATACATATCATGCAAGTCCCTGTTCCATGCCAAAATGTGAGCATTGCACAAAAATAATTCTCGGCTTCACACTGAAAGAGATGCGATGTATAACTAAACCTTTTTGTGTGTATATGTGTCTTTTTGTCTCTTTCCAGGGCTTTGTATATTAACTTAGTGTCTCTCTGGGCTATTTCATTATGCTCAGTATTTTGCGGCTTGTGTTTATACTCCATTTATAAGAACTGTGATCCATGGACAGCAAAGAAGGTGTCTGCTCAAGACCAGGTACACCATAAACCACAGCAATGTATCTCAAATGCAACAACATTATAATCTGTGCATGTTATTACAAGTCTTGATGCTATTACCAATCAATGCAACATCAATGTCTCCCTCTATAATATGCAATAAGCTTATGCCATACCTGGTGTTGGACATCCTAAGCGAATACCCTGGTCTGCCAGGACTGTTTGTGGCAGCAGCATATAGTGGCACTTTAAGGTTTGTTCTCTAATAAGAGGTACAGATCACCCAAAATAGTACATTTATCATTATTTACTTACCCTCATGTTGTTCGAGACCCCTATGTCCTCCTGTAGAACACAAAAAAAGACATTTAACAGAATGTCCAAGCAGCTCTTTGCCATACAAAGAATTTATGGCTCAAAAAAGGACAATACCATTAAACTATCACTCTTGTTATTCTTATAAAATGTTACGATAGTGTTGTGTGAGGGAACAGAATGAAATAGTATATAGTATAATAGTATATAGAAATAGGAATAGTGTAGAAACAATTTTCACTCAGAAATTGCTAGTAAATTTCACAATTACAAAGAAATAGCACTGAATTAAATAAGAAATTTTGAAATAGACTGAAACAGAATTTTCTAGTAAAACATACTCCAATAATCTGTTTTACAGTCCTTTAATGTTAACAAATGAGACCTCACTGTAAAGTGTTACCTAAAATATTCCTCTCTATATCAGCACTTAAATTTGTGCCATTCGTTCCCTCATAACCAATATGATGCAAGTTTAAATGCAAGAATGAATGACATGCGGATGAGTTAAAGACATTTTTTTTTAAGTGATAATTGTTTTAAACACCTTTTACCACATGCATCACATTAGCATTTTTTGAGCATGTATTATATTTATTGTCTACAGTACAGTCTCCTCCAGTGTAAATGCTTTGGCTGCGGTAACTATTACAGATCTGATGCGCCCGTACCTCAGTCTGTCAGAGAGGCAGCTGTCCTGGGCTTCAAAGGGCATGAGTGAGCAAATATCTTCATTTAGAGCCCATTAACACATTATCAGTGATTTCAACTACTAAACTAGATATTATTTCCCAATCACAGGTGTGTTTTATGGTGCCGTGTGCATTGGAATGGCTGGTCTTGCATCTTTGATGGGAGGGATGCTACAGGTGGGTTACTGATGAAAATTACAGGGCAAATGATGGCATAATCTTAATTTTCCTGTCTGTTTGTTCTTCAACAGGCTGCTATTAGCATCGTAGGAGTGGTTGGCGGACCTCTACTGGGCCTCTTTTCTCTTGGCATCCTGTTTCCATGCGCCAACACAAAGGTTATTATGGCTAGATGTTAACCAAGTAAATCTGAAACCCGTTTTTGAGTGTAGATTTGAACTTAAATGGTTGTAATTTGTGAAGCTTTCTAATACAGACCTACAGTTGGTCTCTTTTTAAAGAAGATTCTCTGCAGATTTCTTATTGTAAAAAAAAGTTATAGAAGTTTGTTTACACTGTAGCAAATGTACTGAACTAAACATTTTTATTCTAAAATGTATTTTACAAAATATTTTGACTCTAAAATTGCTAGACAATCCAAGCTATATGTCCAAGTTGTGTTGCACTTCCAAGTTGATAACAAATTTAAAGTTAAGCACGCGAAAAGGCTTTCCATGGTAAAGCAATGTCCAATTTCAAAACGGCTTTCACAGGATGAATTCTGAGCTTTTGAATGATACCTAATTCATGGTGAATATTATTAAAATATGTGATAAGGGAAAAAACAGGGTTTCTGCACATTTTATGAAGGTAAATTTAAGACTTTTTAAGACCAAGTAAAGAACATTTTAAGGACTAAATTGAAAAGAAAACAATAGGTCAATATATAGTTCCAGGAGAGACGTTGCCTATTCCTGCACTAGAATATGGAAATATCTTTTACTGTACCTTCTGATCACACCGCAAAAAAGTGATGTATTTAACAGAATCCACCTTTCAAGAACTACAACGAACGGCTCGTTTGGACTACAACGTGTTTTTCCGGATCTTGTGAAGTCACAATGTTACTCATTTAAATGATCACCGCCCGGTCTTTGCAGCTCTTTAACCCATCAAACAGCTTATAAAAATGCAGCAAAATAAGTCTCAAAAGTTATCAAAGATGCAACAGCGTGTTCATACACGATGCAGAGAACAAAATGCGAATGGCTGTGCATTTATTTGTGCATTAAATTATAGCAAAAACCATGTGCATATTGTGTTGCATCTAATGGTAATTTGCAGCGTGCATTTGTGGGAAGCTTTGATGCTTTTAATGAGAGTGAAATAAAACTGTCCAAATCAGAAGCCGTTGCTGTGTTGTAAGTAGGGTTGGGAATCGTGAGAAATTTTCTGGTTCTGGTTCCAATTCCGGTTCTGCCTAACGATTCCGGTTCCATTAAAATAATTAAACAACTAATAAAAAATAGTAATAAGGGAAAAATGCACAATACTCAACTCAAACAGTCCTTTTTGTGTTTGTTTTCTGTTAATCTCAACAAATTCGCTAACACTTTACGATAAGGTTCATTAGTTAACATAAGTTAACTGCATTAACATGAACTAATAATGAACTGCATTTCTACAGTATTTATTAATCTTTGTTAATGTTAATTTCAACATTTACTAATACATTATTAAATTCAAGAGTTGTATTTGTTAACAGTTAATGCACTGTGAAGTAACATGAACAAACTATGAACGGCTGTATTTTTATTAACTAACATTAACAAAGATTAACAAATACAGTAACAAATGTATTACTCATGGTTAGATCATAAATGAACCTTATTGTAAAGTGTTACCACAAATTAGGTAAGATGCTTGAACACACATGTAAGATTCAAACAGGTGAAACAGAATATTTTTGTAAGTTGGATTCATAAAGACTTGTTTCTGAAAGAATGATTCAGTGATAGACACATTTTTAACAGTAAATTTGTTGCCACCTAGTGGCGTAACAATGCAATCAATACAATCGTTATTTGAAGTCCAGTTACATTCAGAAGGTAATTTATTATAAACATCAGCGTTTCTATCCGAATAATAAACTTTTGTAAACTTCTGTTATAAATGGAATAGGCCTATTTGTCACACAGAAATAATGATACTGTGCGTTTGAAAAGATTGCTTGTGAAGCTGTTTATATCTAATCATGACAACCAAAGACTATAGAATAACACAAGACGTGTCATTTGCATTGTTTTGAATGGGAGAAAGTGTAACGCGCAATATGGCGGAATAAGTCCCGCCTTCAAAATAACAGCCAATCGCCGACTGGTAAAGTCATCGCGTCACTGCAGCGGCCGTTAGACGCACCGGTTTCTATAGAAACAGTCAGACGCGCGCCTCAGAAACGAGGCACAAGAGACGTGCATTTAGGTCTGCGCATGCGCATTAGCTTGATCCAGCCTAAAAAATATAGCTTAACCAGTTTAACCACGCCCACTTCTGTAGCATTTTTCAAAACTCTGGTGAGAACTGACTGCTGCTGAAACAAACCCATGACCATTTAATTCAAAGAAAAGTTTTCGTTGACAGATGTTATTTCTTGCTTTAAGCATAAATTCACTTAAAGTGCCCCTATTATGCTATTTAAAAGGTTCCTAATTTTTTTTAAGTGGTCTCCTACAACAGATTTACATGCATCAAAAAAAAAAAAAGCCAATTACCATACTGATTCAGCTTTAAGCTTCCTAAAGCTCTGCCATTTTACACACTGTAAAATCAGTAACGATGGCGTCGATTTTACCAAATCAATCTGAGCGCGAGTCCGATGATGAAATATCGGAAGAACTAGTTATTCAACCCGAGCATCCATCGCAAGGACGACTTAAGCGAAGATAAGCTACTCAGTTTGACGTACAATAGGAGATGTTGCAATTGTAATTCCCCACCATTAGTATTAACAAGTGTATGTCCATCAACAAACCGATGTGTATATTTCTAATTAATTGCGGTGCACACGTGGGAACTGTAACAGTATCACAGTGTATTCTAACGTGAATGTCTGATGGAACATTAAAGTTGGTAAAAAAAAAAAAAAAATCTTGCTCCATCCTTTATCATGACTCCGAGTAATAAGAACGACAGACATTCGATATATTAATCGACACATTTCTAGACAATTGCAAGTCCACAGCTCATTAGCAGAACTAGAATGTAAGGTAGCCGAAGACCTACTGCTGCACTGTACTGTTACAAAAAAATTTCACGGTCGACAGAACATTAAAGCATCAATTATTAATCATACTTACAGGTTGTGAAACAAACTGGGCATTGACCCATCATTCAAGGACAGCTGTTTTACGAATCCAGCTGAACTCGCGGAGATTGGAGAAGCAGATGATTTATACTGCTTTATGAGGATTATACTGCTGTGATATCTTAGTAAAGATGAATTTTAACTACTGATTCTTCGCAGCCATCCTTTGGAAGTGAAAATAAACTGAATTTACTTTCACAGCGCAGAGCACGCGTCTCTTCGATATTAACGAGTTACAGCATTTCGAATGTTCTCGAAAGTCCACGCAGATCGTATGCAAATATGTTAACTTGTGATGTGTGAACTTCACGGAAATGGGATTCGAATTACAAACGACTCCTTTAAGCAGTTCAGAGTCGACTCTCTCTTTTGAGAGACAATAACTTTATTTATGATGCACTTTCAGCTTTACAACTTCGCAGACTGCTTTTCAAAAACTAATTTCACACTAATTTTCAAAAATCCATAATAGGGGCACTTTCATTTTGTTAAATTTTTCAAGACTTCATTTTACATTTCCATCTCAAGTAAATGTACCTTGATGTTTATATATTTATACTGGAAAACAGGTCAAAAATGCTGAGGAAGCACTAACCATGAGCAATACATTTGTTACTGCATTTACTAATCTTCGTTAACGTTAGTTAATTAAAATACATTAATTGTTTGTTCATTGTTAATTCACAGTGCATTAACTAATGTTAACAAGATTTTAATAATGTAATAATGTATTAGTAAATGTTTTAACATTAAAATTAACATTAACAAAGATTATTAAATGCTGTATAAGTTCAGTTCATTATTAGTTCATGTTAACTAATGTAGTTAACTAATTAACCTTATTGTAAAGTGTTACCAGTGGCGTAACTACAGACAGTGCAGCCAGTGCAGCCGTACTGGGGCCCGTGAGGTGGGGGGGGGTCCGCAACGCACGTGGGCCCTGCCACATCCCAAGCCGCCCCTGGCGACGAAGTGATTGTATTAATATAAATATTGAGATAAATATAAATATTAATAATACAATATAATTAGTGCCAAGATTCTTCACAGCAGTGAATAAATACATAAATTTGCCTAATCATTTTGTGTACTGTAATGGTCTTGTGGTAGAATTTTTGGCAAGCGTTTCTGAGGTTCTGGGCTCTAATCCGCCCTCATGTTGTTTTTCGTTTTTTTTTCTCATTAAAACCAAAGGTGTTCATCAGTGATTGTACATCAAGAGCAAGGACACGTGTGCATTTTGTTTTGTGCCTTTACCAGAACGAAACGCTCGATTGTCTGTGTGAAGACTGCGCATGTGCACGAGGGCCAAACTGAGCAGCAACGAGCACTGGCCATGATTTCAAAAACAACACATTCCAGTGGATAGATCGCCTCTTATTTAACACAGACCTGCAAATTTCTTGTCGAATGGAGATGTCTTTCTTTTAGGTACAATTATTCGCTGAGTTTAAGTTAATTTCTGAGACGTTTCAGTTTCTCGCAGAGAGACAGCTGAAAGCGCACCCTGTTTTTTATTTATTTTATTTTACAAAAGTACAAGGTTTTGTTGTTATTGTGAGCGTACACAAATAAAAGTAGACCATTTGTAGTCTTGCACTAATCTGTAGGCTATCGCCAAAAATGAGGGAAGGCCTATTTTAAGTTAGTAGTGTATAGTGCGTCATTTGGGACGCAACTTAAGACTTTCTCCTCTGATTTAAGAACTTTAAGTAATAAAATAAAAATTTTCTTGAGCTTTTGACATATGAGGTCATCATCTATAAGAATATCCTGTAAGTTTCAGAACTAAAAATGTCATTGTTAGTCCAAAAACAGCTTTTATTGTAACCGAGCCTAGATAACGAATCGTTGTGGAATGTGCCTCTTATACGTAATAGACTGACTGATTTCTTTTATGTAATGATTCATGTACAGTCAGATGTTCTTTGTCTATGTTTCAGTCAATTAAACCAGTGACTAAACGGGCAATTTCACATTGTTTCTTTTAGTAGGATGAAAATAATCTGTTATTTAAATTGTGATTAAATTATATATAGAAAGCAATCAAAGAACGCTCCCTTTACAATCACTGGAGCTGTCAATCAAAGAGCACAAGTTTATCAGTGACTCAGTTCTGGGCTCTCGCCAAAACTCCCGTTATAATAAATTAATCTATTTACTTTGTGTTTGCACTGTTTGTTATGATAAAAGCATTTGTTAGTGTGCAGAAATTGAGTTAAAATGGCAAAATCACTGTATTCGTGCAATCAGCATGTGTAATGACGGGTCGACAGAAGGAGGATCCATTTGCAGCTTTATTAAGATAATTACCAAAGCAGACAGGGGAAAAGGCAGAGGCATAAACAGGGACAGGCAATGGTCGAGGCAGGCGGCAGACAAACAGAGTAAAGTCACAGGCAATGGTCAGGGCAGGCGGCTAACAAACACAGTCCAAATAACAGGCAAGGATCAGGGCAGGCGGCAAACAAACACAGTCCAATAAACAGTCCAACGGCAACAGAAATACAATCCACAAGAAAACGCTCAGTAGTGATCACCGGGGCAAATCAAGACTTCGCAAAGGGTGTGTGTGTGTGTATGTGTGTGTGTGTGTGTGTGTGTCTTAAATAGTGTGAGTGTAATGAGGTGCAGGTGTGTGCGCAATCAGTCCCAGGAATGAGGGCCTATGGGAAACGTAGTCCGAATGTAAACCAGTCAATATTCAGGTGACGGCTCCCTCCGGTGGTGCGGAGGAGGAGGCGCGAGAGCCACATTCGTGACAGCATGTCTGTGATCAGCTAGAATGCTCATCACTGCAACCTTTCATGCCACAATCTAAATATCATGCCATTCATCTAAATGTAATGCTATAATCAACACTTTTAACCATTAGTTAACCTTGAGAGCTATAACAGTAGAAACGTGCGTTAAGTTTTCGAGAGAGTTCCAAATGTAATACTTTATATTATATATATTACTATATATTTATGCAAAGATGTTAGCCAATTACAGCAGTGGGCGTTTACACTGAAGTTTCACAGCAGACACGCCCCTTGAAACAAAGCATTCAAACCAGAGGGCTAAATTATGACCATTTTTGATGTAAAAATCATACTAACATTATAAGTGCACCCCAGGAAACATGACAAAACAATAAAACAATGCAGTTCATGACCCCTTTAATTTGTGTAAGGATGAATTAAGACTTAAGACCTTTTTAAGACCCACAGAAACCCTGAAAAAGCAATAAAAACGGTCAGACAGTTAACAGGCTAATGTGTATTTTTCTTTATTAAATGCAAAAATCTAGTGGTCATTACAGTTGAAAGTGTGGCTGTTTTAGGGAGGTTTGGCAGGGCTACTGTCTGGTTTGGTGCTGTCACTGTGGGTGTGCATTGGAGCACAGATATACCCTCCGCAACCAGAGAACAGCAGACCGTTGCCTCTGACGACACATGACTGTAACTTCTCAATGGCACCAGACGGCACTAACTGGACTACAAACATGGACCACCTCACAATGAAAGAGGAGAATCAACAAAGGTGGGTTGTGAAAACAATTTGAATCAAAATCTTTTGGCTGATATGTAACAGGCTCCATTTCTTATCAGGCCTTTCCTAGCTGATAATTGGTACTCACTCTCATACCTGTACTTCGGCCCATTGGGGACTGTGACGGTCATTGCCGTAGGGCTTATTATCAGCATTCTTTCGGGTACGAGACATACCAACATGTGAAGCACTCGACATAATGCTGTCATTGTTCTGAGTAACTGATGTAAATTTCTAAATTTGTGTCTCCAAGGGGGCAGACAGATGAAACTGCAGCCTGGACTCACGCTATCAAAAGAGGACCTCACCTGCTATAAAGTCTACAATGTACTCAAAGAAAAAGTAAGTATAGATTTTATTGTGCATATATATGTGTGTATGTGTATATATATACATATATATATATATATGTATATTTATATATGTGTGTGTGTGTGTGTGTATGTATATATATATATATATATATATATCCTCCTGGGACCCAGAAAAAAAAGTTTTTGAATTTAATATTTTGTTTCACATCATTACATTGTTTAGAACATAAGAAAAAAATGAATTTTTTTTGAAAAATTATATTTTATTCATATTTTATGCTATGTCCTCTGTAGTGGACACCAGGACTAAGTTGTTTAAAAAATAAAATGACAATAAATTACATGTACAGGCAAAAACAATGGATTTTTTTTTTTTTATTCACCAATCAATTTTTAGGTTTCAGGATTTTTTTAAACTAAATTTTGTTTATTAAAGATGATTCTCAACTATGTTATGAAAGATAGAACGGAATGAATCGATATACCATTTTACTTTATGCATTATGTGGGTAAAATGGCCATACATGGATTTTCCCATTCAATACAATGCATCTATACACTGTATCTAATTTGCATATTAACGTGTTCTTGGAGCAACATGTAATGAAAAAAGAAGTGTAATAATGGGAGTAAAAATTGGCAAAATTTTCATAATATCTAATAATTAATAGGAATATTGATACATAATTTATTTTGCTATTCACTTGTTGTGTCTCCCAAAATGCCTGATAATCATGATTTAAGTCCGGTTGTCCTCTACAGAGGTCATGTATGAAATCAATGCCCTGTTTTGTAACAGAAAGTCATATTTTGATTAGAAACCCCATAACATTTTCCTGAGATGTTGATTTATAACAAACAATTTAAAAAATAATCCAATTTATCTCTGCAAAGCCCTGAATGTGCTCTTTACAGGACAGCCAGACTTAATATTGTGACATGTATGATGTCAGAGAAATTCACTAAAATATAATGTCCACTACAGAGGACAAAAGTCTATTCCTGGGTCCCAGGAGCACACACACACACACATGCATAAATTGACATATATATTTCCATAACTTTTTCAATTTTCAATTATTTGCATTAAAAGGTTTCCAGTAGGTCGGGTAATCTTGACCTGGTGCAGGAGCTGGAGAAATCCTTTGGAAAAACTAACTTTGCTTTCTGTGAAGTAGAGTTATCTACTCAAACACCATTAAACTGAAGGTCTTTAAATAAACATGCATGCATACATACCTAAGAAACATGTCACTTTCATTACAATTAACAGCTAAATTGTAAATGTAACAAAGATGTAGTAATAAAAATAAACGTTTATGTCCAAATCAGTCATAGTGCAACACATCAGATACAGATATTCAAAAACTTTTGATACATATATATAGTCTGGCACTTGTGACAGAAAACATTGTTGATTAATGCTCTGGTTCGTAATAGCGTTTCTTCATTGCTCTGTATTTCCTGAGGAAGTAAAGTGCCTCGAGTTCTTTGATCACAAAATCTCCACGGTCAATCAGCTTTTGGATTTTCTCAGGATCTGTGACATCTTTGTTCTTCATGAAAGCGGCTTTCAGACGCTCCCTGAAGTATGCAGTGCCTTTTGGATATTCCCGTCCAAGATACAAAAGCTGCAGAAAAGAAATTAATTACCAAAGCAATGGATATTACAATTTTACACATCTTCTTTATTTTGTGACTCTACTGTCATGCAATGTTATGTTTAATAAAGGATGACAAAGTACCATTGAACAATATTTCACCTGAAAAGATCAGAAACTGTCAGAAGACGATACTTACATTTTTGTACAATCTGATCACCTCTCCTCTCAGTGGATTGGTCATTTTAACTTCTCTCTCTCTTGATACTGAGATAGAGAAAAAAAACTAAAACAGACAAGAACAAACAATAATACACCTCAATATATTATATCCAACAGCATGCAACAGAGTTACACACAAGAATGTGGACTGAAATTCCCCTTTTAGTCTATGCATTTATATTTTACGGTTATGGTTATACGTTAACATGGTACCAAATGCAGACGTACTGAGGGGAAAACGTAATGTTCAGTTGGTTAAGGTTTTCTGTAAGAAACAGGCTTTATTTCAGTGTTTGCTCACCTACAAGATCATGTCAGAGGTGTTTACCAGGACGTGCGGGGAAAATGCCATGACATGGACGCTTTTCAAAATAAGTCTGAAAGCTCGATGGCTTCTCAAAATAAAAGCCAGGTTGCATTTTTCAAAATAAAAGTCTTTTAACTTTTAGCGCTGTTTATTTTTTTTTCCATATTTTTATATCTACAGCAATAACTTGAGATCAAAGGCAACATTATTATAAAACATTTTCATTTTTATTAAATATCAATAAACTCCACAAAATAATCACTGCCAAAATACTGTAATCCTATCTGTGTC